>NC_045766.1:99907624-100532624 GCF_008692025.1 Phocoena sinus | reverse complement strand
TTATTCTGAAAATGTGGCGAACTTCCCATGTTGCTGGAAGAAAATGGTATAGAACTTCGTATTTTTAAAGACACTAACCATTTCCTTTGACCATCTTTGACTAATCTTCCATAGAATCCTTCTTGCTCTTCAGTCTTTCTGTTGAATTGGCCAAAAAGTTCATGCAGGTTTTTCCATAAGAATCAGATCCTTATTTATCTTAGACTGGGTATAAGTAGACTCTTTTATTTTCTTGTTTTTGTCACCATGCTGTACATTATAACCCTAGAACTTATTTTTCTTATACCAGGGAGTTTGTACCTTTTGACCACCTTCACCCATTTCACCCACCCTATCAACCCCCAACTCTGGGAACCACCAACCTGCTCTCCTTTCTATGAGTTGTTTTTTAGATTTCAAACATAAGCGAAATCATACAGTATTTGTCTTTCTCTATAAACCCTTTAAAGTTCCTTGAATTAGTGTTACCAAGGGACCCTTTCCTTCTAATTATATATGCTGCTTTTAAGATCACTATTTGGAAATATTATATATGTATAGAGAAGAACTAATTATATATAACTCAGTTGGAAAGACGCAAATTCATAAAAACAAAATACCACTGGAAGCTCTATTTCAGTCCTTAATTTTAGTTAATTCAAAACCTACTATATCAGTAATTTAATAATTCTTTTCTATTATTAAAACACACATAGCAACATGTTGTGAATGGTATTAATGCTAAAGGTAGTGAAAAAAATCTTGTATTTTTAACTGTTAGAAGAGAAGAACCAGAAAAAAAGAACAGCTTGAGACTCAAAGTGGTAATGTTTTAAAGTTTCCATATAAACCAAAAATCTTATTATCCACTTAATAAAATGAAGGCTCAGAAGTCCAGTCTATTAAGCTATAGTTCTAAGGTAAATGTTCCCTAGATGAACTTGATTCATCCTATATGCATTCTCATCCCTAGTCGTAAGTCAGAGCTTTTTGAGACTACTCTTTCAGACCAGCAAGTACTATTTAGTGCACTGAAGCAGTAACTTAATACTATCCTGGTGACCTGTAACAGCTGATACAGTTTCCGAAGGTAGTTAACTTCTAAATAGGCAGTACTTTACTATTTAATATGTACTGCTTCAGTAGACTAGGTAATATCTTGATAGCCAAAAAGATCTAATGGTACTTCCAAAATTTGGTGGTGGGGGGTTGGTGGTAGACAGGAATACAGCAATAGTGTTTTCCTATACTATGTATGTTACAAGGCATAACATACTTTTACCCTGATCACAGCAGCAAGAATATAAAATGCTTTGTAACAGTTTAAACTCATTTTATATGAACTAAGAGCATGATAATATCAATACGTTAGCTTTAGAAAAAATAAATGTTTATTAATTTAAAATGCAATATGAAACCTACATCCTATTTTAAAGATAAAGTTATAGGCTTCAAGTTTCAATTTGGGGTGATGTATAATTTCTAAATTCATACTTTTTCTCACTTCTGTGTTACCTAATATATGCTTTTCAGTTTTTACTAGTAACGTTTATTAACAAAGACAACTTTACAATAACAGTGCTTGGAAAAGATTTTACTGTAGTTTGGTGTATTCAAACTAAGATCTAATGTTATCTCAGTTAACCATGATTTACATTAATACTTGAAATAACTTTACAATTTTTAATAAAATAACTTTCTAACTAGTTTCTATAACTCAAATATACTTAAGCTTGAGGCCAGAAACTAATGCTCAAATTCATTAGGACTTCTTTCCTAATTCCTGCAGCAAGGTCTCTGATAGTCCCCTGAATCTCCTTAAACCCAGTGAAAACTTCAATTTGTCTGTAAACATAGTTATGGTTTATTTGAGTTCTAAAGTCATACTGTTCCAATATATTTAATACTCTTCCTTTCTTCCATCCCTTGAAATACCTCTCCCATAGCCCTTCCAATCATATCTATTCAAATATAATTCTAAATATTTAAATATCTAGATATAAGAATCATGGGTCTCAGTGTTTGGGGAAATTGGGACTTTGCATGCAGGTATAAGTATTTTAGAAGCTGTCCATGAAGTGCTTGGGACCCCAAAGCAAGACAATTTTGTTTATTGTGATTCTTTCAATACCATCCTCCACAAATTTTTCAAAGGGGTCTTTACTTCTCAACACTTGCTCATTCCCACAGAGTAGCATTACCAGTGGTTCAATGGCAATTACAAAAGTAATGTACTAGAGAAAGATTCTGAAATAGGTTTCTTTACAGCAGTGATTTTACAATAGAAGTGGACAAGAGGTGGCGTATATTAGGGGCATTCAATTAGAGGCTATGGACTCTCTCTCTGCCAAAAAGAAATATATAGAGATGCACTTATAAACTCTGGTTCATAAACTAGTTCAAGTGATTTGTCAAATCCAAAACCAAATATGGATTTTCTAGGGGCTTCCCAGCCTTGTTTTAACCAATCTCTTACTCTCATCACTCTCTTTAGTCTGAGTAATTAAGCTTGATTGAAAGAAAGGTTGCTCAAATATTTTAAATGGCTCAAAAGAGATCAATTTCCACTTTCCTTTAATTATATTGACAACAGTTTACAACAAAAAGTCTTAAATCTTGTAGTAGTGTCCTGAAGAAAGTAGGAATTCAACCATTATTTTCTGAGTGAATAACAAATGATGAAATGGAATAAGCTATTTGATAATATCAAATTTCTTAAAGAATAAAAAAATGCTTTGTTTTATATATGCTTCATTTCTTTTGCATGGCTATATAAAAGCAGATAAATTATTTTAAAATGAAAACTTTCTGGTTTGAAGGAAGGAGTAGGGAGTAACCAATAACTGACATGTTTATAAAATAAACTAGGAAAACTTGGTTCAGTTTGTCACATATTAGTAACAATATTATATATAAACCTCAAGTTCCTTGCTAAAAATTGTTCTTCCAAACTATCTATATGAAAAGTATATTAATAGCAGAAACAATCTATGATATCTCTTCTAGCTTTAAAGTATGAAATAGATGTCAGATTCTCAGCATTAAATGGATGCTAATATATATATATTTTAGGGTGATTATTTTGATGCTCTTCCAAAGTACTGTCAACAGTCTTAAGTTGGACATATTTTTTGCTATTCTCGCATCTGATAGCACAAAATGTCTGTTGAGATTGAAGGATAGAGTTCTGTGTGTGTGTATATATGAGTGTACAATTCAACTCTGCATCTAAAATGCTGCCTCACATGTGTAGACAGTATGTACTTCAGAGCTTAACATTCCAAGAGGGCTTTTTGTAGTGTTAGAAGTTGTAGCATATCTTCTGCATGTGAACTTTCAAAATAAACAGGCTTGCTTATCAACCTTAACACAGAAGCTGAACAGCTTCCTGTAATTCACTCAGGTAATGAACCAACACAATAGGTAGTCCTCCCCTGGGCAGAGCTAGGTTTGCATCTTAGCCTTTTTTTCCTTAAAATTTAAAATATATTAAGTCAGTTGCAATGCAGCAATATGAGCTTCTAACATATCCATAAATGAAATCTCCAGATCAGCCTCTCATAAGCAAATAAGCAGCCAGCCGTAACATCTTGTAAATTCTCCCTCTGAAATCACAGAGAAGAAACTCAATACACTCACCAATGATCCTTATCAAATAGCAACTTTGTGGAATGCTCTTTGCCTTTATAGTCTCTCTGGAGGTTACTAACTCTAATGGGAAGGCAATGTACCATTGGCTATTATTCTTGCCAGCAGGGAAAACTGAAGAAAGATGCATCCATTAATTCTGTGTTCTCATTGCAGGGTATGAGATCCCAATGGAAGTATCTTTACTTCCCTACTTCCCTTTGAAAATAATTGTAATTTTTGCTACTTA
The DNA here is from genome assembly GCF_008692025.1 of Phocoena sinus. Lineage (NCBI taxonomy): Eukaryota > Metazoa > Chordata > Mammalia > Artiodactyla > Phocoenidae > Phocoena > Phocoena sinus. Next base: position 100,528,768 of record NC_045766.1, on the reverse strand, counting down.
TTTATAGCAGAGGGTTAGATCCCTGCTCCTAGACATTTTATGACTCTTAAATCATCATTGTGAATGATAGTTCATTATATTTTTTTCTCCCAAAGTTAATCTTACAATATTCTTTAGATATTAATTTTATGAAAAATAGAGTCCTTATCAACTTTTCCTGAAATGGCAAGGCAGATTTCATACTGTTTCTGATCTCACCATGTCTGGTAAAACGAATAATATTATGTTAAGGGGGTGAGAAGGAGAAGAGTTTTACTAAACAGTGTTTCGGGTAATAGTGGATAATAAATATGTTAAGCTTTTTGCCTCTCAAGTGGAAAATTAATTAATGAGGCATCTTAGGCAATTGCAAGTAACAGAGACATGACTATATTGGAATAAACACAAAATGGTTTAATGTTCTTGTTTAATAAGAAGGCTGAGGTAGGCAGTTGGTGATAGTGGTTTAGATGCTCAAAAATGCCAGGCTTGGGATCTTAAAAATCCTTATGTTCTTTTTCTCATAGTGTCAAAATTAATGCTAAATCCAGCCATCACAATCTATTCTAGATTGGCAGGAAAAGGAGGAAAAAACTAAGTTGACTCTCTTTAATGAACTTTCCCTTAATCCCCATCCCAAAACTTTTCCATGTATATTTCATGAATTATTTTAATTTGGAATGGAGTTGTCACTATGTAACTGAGTGGACGCTATACCACAAAATGTAGTTTTGTTAATAAGGAAGAAAAATAGAATGGATATTGGATAAGCAATTACAAGTCTATTCCAAAAGGACTAGATTTTTTTACTAGATTAGAAGACACAAAATTGAATTTCTATTTTGAAAGATAATAAGGATCATACCTAAAATGTATTAAATATTATCTACTTGAAAATTGGTAATATTCAGGTCATAGAAATTATTTCATTTACTCTTTGTAACAGTCCTGGGAACTAGGTATGTTGCAGATACAGAGCTTGGTTTCTCTGACTCACAGTCCTGTAGGGTAATTTTTTTTTAAATATTTAAGCATTTCTTTTTTTCTTTTTTTAAACTATTTTATATTGGAGTACAGTTGATTAACAATGTTGTGTTAGTTTCAGGTGTACAACAAAGTGATTCAGTTATACATATACATGTATCCATTCTTTTTCAAATTCTTTTCCCAATTAGGTTGTTACAGAATATTGAGCAGAGTTCCCTGTGTTACACAGTAGGTCCTTGGGATTGACATGTACACACTGCTATATTTAAAATGGTACATTTTGTATTATTTAAAAAATAATATTTGCCTTGTTTAACAAAATAATATTTCTAAACTAAAGATTCCTGTAAGTTGTATCATTAAAATACATATGTGCTGAGGACAAAATTGCATTTTATTGTCTTTTTTCCTAGTTATGGAAACAAATTAAAGCAGATTATGAGCCCAGTTATGCTTGTATTTTTGAGCCAGTGCCACAACTGTTAACCCCACTTCAGGTCTCCAGGATCAGATCTTTGGATGAGGGACTGTTTCTCTGTGCTAATAATTTTTCTCAATTTCACCCATAGCCCTTGGAATAGTGCTAAAATGGTCACCCTATAATTTTTACATACAGAGAACCTTTCCTAGTGGTACAGACATACATTGTCCATTGGCTGCTCAAATGTGATTCATTATAATTGAATGGTTTTTCATATGTTTCTATATGAAATCATTTTCATCTTTTGACATTTTTAATGTAAGGTTATTTATTTGTTTATTATGTATCCCTCAAATATTTTTTTAAAAGTGGGGTTCAAATTATAGTAAAATTTGAATACTGTAAACATACTATTTGAAATATGGAATTGGAATAAAAATTAAATTAAAACAAACTAAAAACTTAAGTTTTATTGCCATGACAAAAATGGAACCAAGTAGTCTGAAGTAAAGGAAACATAATAATTCATTGCGAAGAAGAAAAAATAGTTTTAATTTCCTTGAAGCTAATATTTAAAGATTTTTCTTATCAATTTTTATAAAAGAAAACCATTATGGGCATGTCTTCAAGAAAGATTTGACTGAAAATATGTATATTGACTCAAACAAATTACATTACTCTCTAAAATGTTCCATATGTCATGAACATGAATTGTGTACTTTTATTTGAATAGTGTATCATATTTGTGACTGGAGAATAAAACTTAACTGCCATTAAAAACTTACAAAATACCAATGAGAGTTAATATACTGATTTATAATGCTAACTTATATCTATTATTTTAATCTCTTAAAGTTGTATTATTTTTATTATTTTTTATAGATAGTCCTCTTTTCAGAACTGGTGGTAAGGAAATGTTATTTAAATAATATATTGACAGGGAGTCTTGCTATTGAAAGAAGAGGACTATGTCACAAACTACTCAAAAGAGGTAATTTTTAAAATATCATCATACTCTAATATAGATATTTTTCTATAATGTGATATTAAATCCTAGCGAGGAAAAAGAATAATACATTCTATTATGATGGGGAGGGAAGTATTTTGATCTATTTGAATACTGTTATTTCATTTCAGTTTTGTATGAACAGGTTGATCCACAATATTACAATATTATCAAGCATAACTGAATAAAAAGGGTTTGTAGCTAAAATGTGGATTATTTATTATTGTACATCTATATTCAAAGTTATGTTTGTGTGTGCTGTAACTTCTCAAAATTTTTGTAATTTTTTCCTAAAAGAGTGATTTATAAGCTGACATATACACACTTCAAGGAAGGGTTTTTTTTCTTCCAATGCATTGAATATACAGCAAAATATTATAATATTTTCCCAAAGCACTTTGCAAATAAATTGTAAGCAGAAAACATTATTAAATTGGAAAAGATGTATGCCTGTGCATTAAGCTAGACCTATTATCTTTCATTTTAGAACCTTATAAACAGTTTCATATTGTAAGAGTACATAATGAATTATGCAAGTTGCACTCTTTCTGACAGGTATTCTTAAATTTAAATGTCTTATAAAGTTGCTTAAACTTTCTCTAATTATCTTCTATATACTGCCTCCTGAACAAGTATTTTTTTTCTGTTTGTATTCACTAAAGCTATCTATAGTCTCTTTGTGCATTGAGAACTGGTAGTCAAAGCTCTTCATAGTCTAAGCCAGTTATTTGTGACCTTTAAAATCCATTCATCTTCCATGTACTTTGGACCCTCCATCAAATATGCATATTGATATGTTCCCATTTATAGGCAATGTTTAGTAACTATAGAAATTTATAATAGAATAATTTATTCATTTATCCATTCAGCAGTTTATTAAGCACTAATACCGAATCCCATACATCTAGTCACTGTAATACGTACGTATAAAACACTTGTCCAATGGCAAGTTAAAGCTCATGTTCACACCCAATGCAAAAAAATAGCAAAAAGAGCTTCCTTGGTGGCGCAGGGGTTGAGAGTCCACCTACCGATGCAGGGGACACGGGTTCGTGCCCCGGTACGGGAAGATCTCACATGCCGCAGAGCGGCTGGGTCCGTGAGCCATGGCCGCTGAGCCTGTGCGTCCGGAGCCTGTGCTCCGCAACGGGAGAGGCAACAACAGTGAGAGGCCCGCGTACCGCAAGAAAAAAAAAAAAAAAAAAACAGCAAAGAAATTACAAATAAGTGAAATAGATCATCAGAGGACACAAAATGGATGCCTAATAGCTACAAACTTAAACTCATGTAATTTTAAAATAGACTACTACTCAGTGCTTCCTTTCATTGAGGATGTTTATAACATTTATATGATTTTTTATCTAACTCGTTATCTGTATTCCAAGGATTATACATCAGATTATAAACAAGCATTTGAAAGGACCTATGGAAATGGGCACATGGTATCTAAATTACAAATGATATATCTCACGTGGCTGCTGGAGTCAGTGAAGACACAGAAAGTGACAGCTGATACCCTGACAACGAGGAAGGAGTGAAGACTAAAACAGAATGTAGGTTGAAAACAATAGCATTTCTGAGGGCAATTTAGTGTATCAACAGATGTTACATTTAAACCTAATAATAACTCTAAAGAGTAAACACATATTCAGTGCTGGACTGAAATATGTGGAACACTTGAGAGATCAATTGTGTGGCTCTGGATTCAAGTTACATTCCTTCAATATGTGTATAATATTTATTTAATGGTGGCAAAAAGGAATATATGTTTTACTCAATTCAAATTACATACTTTTGTCTTATATTTTAAGTAAATACTTATTATAGTATTTGTTATGTGATTTTTTTTCCCCTATGTGGGAAATATTTTTTAACCTGTAAAAAATTTAGGGAACAAAACAAATCATTACCATTAACTAGCATCATTATATGTATTCACTGGTCTTAAACTGAATTCTGATTTCAGATGACTACTTGTTAGCAGTTGTTCTCACTTTCATTAACCCAACCTACAAATTCAGTCATTCTGTTAAAAAAAAATCAGCAGAGATATCTACCACCTTTGAATATTTTCTTCTTTTTGATACACTTTCTGAATCTGTAGGAATTTGATCAATGTGCATTCAGTCATTAACATAGGGGTTTCTATGAGCAAATCTCAGTTGACTGGCACCAAAACACCAGTATGTTTGCAAATCCATGCCCTGGGCATCTGCCTTTCTGGCCAATTCCTTAAGCTCATTTAACATAGAATGACTCAGATAAGGAAATGCCTCCTAATGGTAAAGTACATGAGGTTCACAGTTAGACATCTAGGCATAAGCCCAGGCAGAGCAATACTTAGTAACTTGGTGACTAACATTGGAAAAGTATAAGGAATTTGTAACAAAAGACCTTTAGGAGCTCAGTTTCTTACCTAATAAAATGAATAATAATAGTAGTATCCACTTTAGAGATAATTGTAAGACATATATCAGATGTGAATAGAAAGTATACTTATATTCAAAAAGAAGTCAAACTATGTTCAGTATTTTCTGTGAATAAATTTGAATAGTAATGATAATATTTTAATAAATATCCTGGAATATATAATATGGTGCTTAAAGACATTTTCCTATCATTTGGAAAATTTAGAATATTTCTTTGGTTATAGTAGAATCTTAAACAAGCAATAAATTGCCTCTGTCCTTTAAAATTTTGGAAAAAAAAAACTATGCGTGCATTAAAATATGTAGTAGATGGAAATAAATCTTCTCAATTCTAATTGTGGAATTTAAATATTAAAAAACACATTTTATGGTCAGCTTTGATGACTGGATAAGTCTTCATGAAGGAAATGAATCTTGAGTCAACTTCTGAAACAGAGAGTCTTAAATTTTAGTGTATAAAAGAATCAACAGGGAAGCTTGACAAGAATCAGTACTTCCTATGAGTAGGCCTGGGATATAGAGCAGAAACTGAATTTTCTAAAAGCATTACAGAAGATTCTGAAGCAGCTGAACATCTGTCCACACTTTGGGAAACACCGTTTCTAGAAGATAAGTAAAATTTACAAAGAACAATGTAATGCACGATGCACAGGAGGCAGGCATAAAATAATGTTAAACATTTTAAGTGTAATAGTAACTCAGGGGTAGAGAAAGGTTTTAATAGATGTTTCACAGCTTAGGTTGGTCAGATTTGGAGTGTCCTAAATGCCAGTCTGAGGAACTTGAACTTAATTCTGTAGCTGACTGAGAGCTACTTTATTTCGTAAGGGAATTGCAAAGACTTAGTTTAAAATTAAAGATGTAGTTTAAAATTAAATTGTTAGTTCTTCTTTGTCTGGGTATGGAAGAATAAGAGTGAAGTTAGGAAGATAAGTTAGGAAACCAGGACAGTAACAAATGAAGGAATGGACTCCTGGTCTTCTTCATTGGTTAAGGGTAAAGAGAAACAAAATACATCATTGCGGTTGTAGTGGTGGCCAAAATTGATAAGATTTTAGATATAGATGTTAAAAAAACAAGAAAGAAAAACAAGGAGACAGATACCTTGAGATTTAGAGTTCAAAAATTGATTGTAGGGCTTCCCTGGTGGCACAGTGGAGCCTGTGCGTCCGGAGCCTGTGCTCCGCAACGGGAGAGGCCACAACAGTGAGAGGCCCGCATACAGTAAAAAAAAAAAAAAAATTGATTGTACTGCTTATCAGAGGAACAAAATGAGTCCAGTTACAAGAAGAAGATGGTTGTTTTAGACATATTTTTATTTCCAAGTGGAGTAATGTAGTAAGAATTATGAGATGCACTTTTATAGTTTAGAAATTGATTAGGATTAAAAACAGGGTTAAAAGTAATTTCCATAAAATAATAATTAAAAATCAAGATGAAACGGTTTTAAATGCATAAATTGACTTCAACTTTATATCTATCTTTTATGCTTCAGATTAATCTTGTTTTCCCTGTGAAAAGTAGTCTATCTGTTAGAGAGAGAGAAGAAGAGAGAGAAGACAAATCTTTACCTTTCTCCACCCACTGTGGAGCACTGTGCTCCCAAGAAGGAATCTTGTCTCCACACCAACCTGGAAGCCCATAGGCAGCCCAGTAGAGCCCTGGAATAAACTAGCCATAGTCACTGAGTGCTGGATGTCACATACATCTGCTGTTTATGAATGCTTAGCTTCCACTCACCCAACTTCTGAAACCAGTACCATTTTTACTTTGGAAAAACATTCCTCTCTGAGTTTCAGTCCATGAGACTTCAATCTACCAGATACCTCTGCTCAACTTGTTCACACATAACTCAGGCCAGACCAATTAATGCAATTTATTTTTCAGTCACAATGACTAATCCACACAAAAAATACTCTCTTAAGACTCTAGAAGAGAATCCATTCCACGCTTCATTCAGCTTCTGAAAACTGCCAGCATTCTGTGGCTTGTGGCTACCTCACTCCAATCCCTGCCTCTGTGGTCTCATTGCCTCCTTTTCCTCTTATATTTCCCTCTACCTCCCTCTTATAAGGATATTTATGAATTCATTTAGGACCCATCTACATTATCCAGGATAATCTTCATATTTCATAATCCTTAATAATATATAAAGTAACATTCACAAATTCCAGAGATTAGAACATGCACATTTGGGGACACCATTATTCAGACTATCACAATGACCATTTTCCAGGATTTTACATTAAAATGTTTGGATAGTTGGGTCATTTTTGTGTATGTGCTTGGAATGATTGAAAGATAGAATGAAGCTTTATTGCTTATATCTGACCTGCCACTGCCAGAAGAGAGAAAAGGAATACAATCTATTAAATGAGGGAAAGGAGAGACCAAGCCTGAAACCTGGTAACATCATTTTAGTACCTACACTCAGTCCTGCCTAATGTAAACTCTACTCTCTGGACTTTTCAAGATAAGATTCCCTGAATTCCTTAGATTGTTATTGTTGCCACTGCTGTTGTTTAAACCAGTTTCAATTGGAACTTAAACATAGATGTCTCACTACTCTTTCTCTGTTTTCAAACAAATGTTCCCAGGTTTTATTTTCTGAGGATCAGTGTATTTAACCTACACTTAATGTAATACAAAAAGAATGTTATATCTACATTTATACTTCCAAACCATAAATAATTTAAAATGTTGCCTTTTCTCCCCACTTGTCTCTCTTTAGTAGTCGACTGGCATAACTGGAAACAAAACAAATATAGCTTAATATATTTTTATTATCTGCTGACTCCTATGCTTAGAAACAAGCAAGCATACCAATATTTGCTCTTTACTAAATTCAAGATGCGTGAACCCATACTCCCAGTTCCGAACAATGCAGGCTGCTTGGCTTCACAGCAGGATCACGCTGTTGAAAAACAATCATGTATATAATACTTCATCCTTCTCTACGTTTATACACACTGCTCTACTGCTTAATTTTTGAAAAATTTTCAATTTTTAAAGAGTACATCTTTGTATGACTACTATGACTTACTGATAAGTTGTTAACAGCTGAGTCCCTTGGTACCTCTGGTACCCAGAAAAATAGCCCCCAAAGATGTCTACATCCTAATTCTCAGAATCTGTTTATGTTACCTTATGTAACAAAAGGGACTTTGTGGATGTGATTAAGTTTTTTGACATGAAGAGTTATTCTGTGTTATCCATGTGAACCCAATGTAATCACAAAAGTCCTCATAAGAAGGAGGAAGGAGAATCAGATTCAGAGAGACACTGGAAGATGAAGAACATGGCCATGAGCCAAGAAACACAGGCAGCCTCCAGAAGCTGGAAAAGGCAAGGAAACAGATCCTCCCATACAGCCTCCAGAAGAAGTGCAACACAGGTTTCCCTCTCTGATAGTACAGCATTCCCAGGAAACCTTTTGTAAGTTGAAATGGTATAAAGTGAAGAAGCAATTAACTTGGGACACATCTTGCTAACGAATGCACAAAATAGATCAAGATAAAACACTGATGCTCACAGACACAGTTCAGAGCTATGGCAGCTTGATGCTGAGATGCTGAGTCTAGTTCTCCAGCAAGGAGTCTGGTGGGGCCACTCTCACTGCCGGGAATGTGCACTGCCTCTATAAGCGCTCCCCACAAAACAAACTGTGAAGACTATTTCCACTTTTTACCTTTTTTCATAAAAGCAAGAATCCTTTTTGGATTTTTTTTTCGTTGGCAAAAAGAGGTCTTTTGTAAAAGCAAAGCGGCATAAAGTGAACTTTCAAAAAGCGAGGGAGGGCTTCCATGGTGGCACAGTGGTTAAGAATCCACCTGCCCACAAAAACAGAAATATAGATCAATGGAACAGGATAGAAAGTCCAGAGATAAAGCCACACACATATGGTCAACTTACCTTTGATAAAGGAGGCAAGAATATACAATGGAGAAAAGACAGCCTCTTCAAAAAGTGGTGCTGGGAAAACTGTACAGCTACATGCAAAAGAATGAAATTAGAACACTGCCTAACACCATACACAAAAATAAAGTCAAAATGGATTAAAGACCTAAATGTAAGGCCAGACACTATCAAACTCTTAGACGAAAACATAGGCAGAACACTCTATGACATAAATCATGACAAGATCCTTTTTGACCCACCTCCTAGAGAAATGGAAATAAAAACAAAAATAAACAAACAGGACCTAATGAAACTTAAAAGCTTTTGCACAGCAAAGGAAACCATAACAAGATGAAAAGACAACCCTCAGAATGGGAGAAAATATTTGCAAATGAAACAACTGACAAAGGATTAATCTCTAAAATTTACAAGCAGCTCATGCAGCTCAATATCAAAAAGACAAACAACCCAATCCAAAAATGGGCAGAAGACCTAAATAGACATTTCTCCAAAGATATACAGATTGCCAACAAACACATGAAAGAATGCTCAACATCATTAATCATTAGAGGAATGCAAATCAAAACTACAATGCGATATCATCTCACCCTGGTCAGAATGGCCATCATCAAAAAATCTAGAAACAATAAACGCTGGAGGGGATGTGGAGAAAAGGGAAGCCTCATACACTGTTGGTGGGAATGTAAATTGATACAGCCACTATGGAGAACAGTATGGAGGTTCCTTAAAAAACTAAAAGTAGAACTACCATACGACCCAGCAATCCCACTATTGGGCATATATCCTGAGAAAATCATAATTCAAAAAGAGTCATGTACCAAAATGTTCATTGCAGATTTATTTACAAGAGCCAGGACATGGAAGCAACCTAAGTGTCCATCAACAGATGAATGGATAAAGAAGATGTGGCCCATATATACAATGGAATATTACTCAGCCATAAAAAGAAACGAAATTGAGTTATTTGTAGTGAGGTGGATGGACCTAGAGTCTGTCATACAGAGTGAAGTAAGTCAGAAAGAGAAATACAAATACCATATGCTAACACATATATATGGAACCTAAGGGAAAAAAAAAAAAGGTCATGAAGAACCTAGGGGTAAGATGGGAATAAAGACACAGACCTAGTAGAGGATGGACTTGAGGATATGGGAGGGGGAAGGGTAAGCTGTGACAAAGTGAGAGAGTGGCATGGACATATATACACTACCGAATGTAAAATAGATAGCTAGTGGGAAGCAGTCGCATAGCACAGGGAGATCAGCTCGGTGCTTTGTGATCAGCTAGAAGGGTAGGATAGGGAGGGTGGAAGGGAGGGAGACGCAAGAGGGAAGAGATATGGGGATATATGTATATGTATAACTGATTCACTTTGTTATAAAGTAGAAACTAACACACCATTGTAAAGCAATTATACTCCAATAAAAATGTTTAAAAAAAAAAAAGAATCTGCCTGCCAATGCAGGGGACATGGGTTCGAGCCATGGTTGGGGAAGATCCCACATGCCATGGAGCAACTAAGTCTGTGCACCACAACTACTGAGCCTGCGCTCTATAGCCCACAAGCCACAACTACTGAGCCCACGTGCCACAACTACTGAAGCCCGTGTGGCTAGAGCCAGTGCTCCACAATGAGAAGCCACCGCAATGAGAAGCCCACACACTGCAAGGAAGAGTAGGCCCCACTCGCCACAATTAGAGAAAGTCGGCGAGCAGCAACGAAGACCCAGCACAGTCAAAAATAAAATAAATAAAATAAATTAAAAAAAAAAAGCAAGAGATACTTGTACTACCAAAACCTTGTCTTTAGCTCAGTAAAGCCCATTCTGACCTCTAGAAGTATAAGATAATATATTGGTATTGTTTTAAGACACTGGACTTTTAGTAATTTGTTACAGCACCAAAAGGAAACTAACACAGTGTCCCCACCCCCTTGTTGCTGCTAGTGCAAATAAGGAGACTAATGTTCATATGTGCAAACTTTCTTGGAGGATGCCCTTTGATGATTGAAGCTGCCTAGGCCTGTGGTCCTGGGATTTATGCTGCACCCCACCACACTGGTAGCACAACTCTATAGGCAATAACTGACTTCAATGGAGGTATATATGATCCATTGGCCTGTCTCAAGTGTGAGCAGACACAGCAGAACAAATTACATTCCAGAGCTCCCCCTGCGATCACCTAGACTTCATCTGAAAACACATTCTAGCATAGTTCCTTTGCCTTCCTTACCCTGCTTCTCTCACTCCTCTACATATTTTCTTGAGAGCATGCTCACAACAGATCTCTAGCATCCAATTACCCACTCCAAGCTCTGCTAATGGAGAACCACCTAAAACAAATACAAATTATCTTCTTTTTCTTAAGTAGAGAAATATCTTTTCACAGTTAGTTTCTCTTATTCTTATAGCACTTAGAAAGCTAGGTAAAACAAGACATTATTGTGATTTCAACAGGTTCACTAAATTCAAACAAGACTAAATAAGTCTAATAAGACATTTTTTCTTCATTTCTAATATAATTAGTCAATTGTATTATCATTTATATATTTAACTATACATTAATTGTTTAAATATTGGTTAGAATAACTACACACTGCCCATTATATACCTTTCAAATGTGGAAACTTTTTACATTAAGAGAATTCATGGATCAAATCTGTCAAATCCTCCTAACTACTGTGACAGTATTTTTTTAAACAATGTGACTCCTATTAAAACTACTTAGTAAATGTTTATCCGCTATTGGCCTCAAATTTTTTTATAGAAAAAAATTAACTTACATATCCAGACTTTATATTTGGATTAGTTTAGCACTAATGGAAAAGCACAAATTGTTGTCTTCAAAGCCCAGTGAACCTACGTTTAGAAATTATATAATCCCCATGCTTGCAAAATTACTAGAAGTATAGATACTTTAATTCATATCACTTAACATTTTTAAAAAGTAAAACTATACACTTTATTGAAGGACAATGTATTTAGTAGAAAATAATATTTTGTTAACTAAATATTGAATATAAAAATTAAAGCATATGAGAAGTTCTCAATGTGTTGTCCGAAAAATAATGCCCATGTTGCTAGTTCTAGCATCAAGAAGAAGGAGTAGTAGAATATACTTAATTACTGGATCATTGACACAAATAATTTTGTAGTAGAATATGATTAAATATTTGAAGTAAATTAGAAGATATTACATGTAAAATAAGAGTCCACGGGCTTCCCTGGTGGCGCAGTGGTTGAGAGTCCGCCTGCCAATGTAGGGGACGCGGATTCGTGCCCCGGTCCGGGAAGATCCCACATGCCGCGGAGCGGCTGGGCCCGTGCGCCATGGCCGCTGAGCCTGCGCGTCCGGAGCCTGAGCTCCACAACGGGAGAGGCCACAACAGTGAGAGGCCCGCATACCGCAAAAAAAAAAAAAAAAAAAAAAAAGAGTCCACACTTTAACTATATTGCATTAGTGAATAAAGTAGAGGTGACCACTTTTATAATACTTCAAATCTGGATTATTTATCTCACCACAACTAAATTCTGAAGTATTAAGCAAAATGTTTTCCATTGAAATTGTGAACTGTTAGACAAAATAAAATAAGTTATTATAAGGGGAGGTATTTTGCATTCATTCACACAGAAGCAAGTTTCAGAGTTTGTGTATAATTGTAAAAGGAATAGAACATAGATAATATATTCAGAAACAAGATAGCGAGTGGAATTAAAAAGGAGGAAAGATTTCATTAGCTCAAAAATTTTAAATCCTAATAAAATAACGTGACTATATTAAGCCGATTTTATTTTAAACTCTCAACAAATAAGAATAAATAGGAATTATGTAGAAAATAACTCATGAGTCATGTTCTTTATATTTATAGATGCAAGCAATAGTGAATGCTGATAGTTCAGGGTTTTGGGGTTTTGTTTTCATTCCTTCTTTTTTTTTTTTTTCCTTTTTGCCTGGAACTCTCCTTTCTGTCTCCCTGTTTTGAAACCCCAAAAAAGAAAACAGTGTCTCAAAGATAAAACACTTCCAAGATTATATATCATTTTCCATGAAAAAAAAAATTCCATTAAAAACAGCATTTTAAGTGTATTCAAAAATATAGCAAACCAATGCGCAGAAATGTTGAAATTCCCTGACCAGCGGGTACACTTCAAAGGATACTGCCTAATAAATACTGAATTGATAAAATCTGGTAATAACACTGATAATAACCAACTTGAAACATTTTATCTATATATTTAGAATGCTAATTAGATAAAAAAAGCATGCTTGCATAGTAAGACCTTTACAATAAAACTATGGCTTCTCTCTCAATCATTTTTAATAATGGTTTCCTTGTTTCTCATTTTTTTCTGTATACTTAAGCACTTTATCCTTTTCCTGCTTGGGGACTCAATTATGCTGGCAGTTTTATAAATTCCTTTGTATTTTTAAGGCAGACACATTGTTTATATATGGAAATGACTATCTGAATATATTGTTAGGAGGCTGTCTTAGTGCCTTCTTATTTATTATGTGCTTTGGAAAGTGCTTTAATACAGTATTTCTTAAGGATAACTGTTAATGTATGTTTTTTATACTACTTAATTTCTGCTTACATGAAAAGACAATTTGTTTAAATTTTCTGACAAGTAATAAGGTTAATTTTTACATAGTATGTATTTTTTACCAGAATACCACCACAACAAAATGGAATGTATAATGCTGATTCAATATCCCCTAACTAGTGTTCAGCTGATCTGGAGCCTTTAAATACAAAATGTTCTGTGGAAGGTGGACGTAACAGTACAGATAATGCAGATCCTTAAAATAAGTTCAGTGTGTCTATCTGTGGAGAGTAGAGGGCAGTATTAAAATGAACATCCTAAGTTGGCATTTTGAAAGTCGGTTTTGAAGAGTAGCATTGGGAAATTTCCAACATTGTGAATTAGAAAACTTTTGGAAAATATATTAAAAAACTGTCGATGTGGCCATCATTTCATGATGTATGTAAGTCAAATCATTATGCTGTACACCATAAACTTATATAGTACTGTATGTCAATTACATCTCAAAACTGAAGAAAAATAAAATGTTCTATATTTTAAAACAAAAAGAAAGAATACCCCTCAATGTTCATTGTCAGGTAAGTACCTAATTACATATAAAAAGATCCTTTACTCATCACATCTTTACTGAGAATATGCCATGTTCTAGGTAGTGTTTTAGATGCCTAAGTAATAACAGCAGTGGTAGGAATCACACACTTTTCTCTAATGTAGTCTTCATTATAACAGGGAAAACTAATAAGTACAGGAAATAAATAAAATGCATAGTATATTTGTCAATGATAAGAAGACAAATTTGTCAATTGCTAAGAAGACAAAACAAACTATAGGGATGGAGGTGGGGTTGAGGGTTTAGATAGGGTGGCCACAGAGACCCTCACTGAGAGTTGACTTTTGAGCAAAGAGAAGACATATGAAAGTGAGTTGGCTAGCCATGGTGATGCTCTGAGAAGATCCTTCCTGTCAGAGAGACTAGCAAATGCAAGCATTTGAGGCAGAAGCCGCCTGGTGTGTCTGGGAACTACAGGGAACCTCAGTGGCTGGAGTAAAGTCAACGCCATGGGAGAAGATTGGCAAGATGGTCAAAGATGTAATGGGAAGCAGATCATGCAGGGCTGAGTTCTGTTAAGGATTTTTGCTTTAATTTGAGTGATTTGAGAAGTCAGGTCCCCACTTAGTTCTAGCAGACCAGGTCAATTTCAAATTAACCCATGCTGCTAGATCAGTCATTTCTCATTTGTTCCATCTTCCAAAATCATGTTGATATCTTCTGTTCAGTGATGCCTCCTCTCGAGTTCTTTTAGTATATTTTTATTCCTTTTCTTTCAATTTGTGGCTTGGAGGATTTGGGTATGAGATAGAAATAAAGACAGGTTTAATGGGAAGTCTGTATTTTTAAACAATGGGCAAATCCAATACACATGTCTGTTGAGTGGATTCAGACAGGCAAATTCTGACCTTTGTACCAGGTTACATTCCTCTATTTGAGCTTTTTTTTTTTTTTTTTTTTACACAGTTATTTTTAGGAATAAACTTGAATTCAATTAAAAATATAGATTATATCTACAATATGCACAGCCTGTTTCTCCAAGCTTGGAAAACTTGAACAATATTTATTGTTATAGACAGAAACATATACATGCTTAGTTTATATATGTAACACCTATCTATAACACTTAGCATAATATAATTACTTAGATAATATTATTTAGTATAATAGCATTACTTACGATAATTACTAAAGTATTGCTTTAGTTGAAAAATACGTAACGATTACTTAGTGTAATGTCTGTATATTTACATTTTTACATGTTTCTCTAACCAAGTTGTTAGTTTCAAAAAATCGTTGCAATATGACATAATCTTACATCATTTCTTCTTGGAATAACTACAATAGCAAAAGTACTTGTCAACATATTATATTAATAAAGAGACATAACAGAAAATAGTATAAAACTGTGCAGTGACTATGTAGAGTTTATGACACATTTATAATTCCTTCCTGATCACTATTTATCTCAGCTACATTCACTGTTGCATCATTCCATTTTCTCGCTAATGTAGAAGACTTCAGGGGTTATTCTTGTTTTCCTCTCAGGCCACAGCATCTTAGCTCTCCAAGAAACACATCTCCTGCCTCTTGCATTGGTGGTTGCTTTCTCACGTGCTCACATTTTGAACTGTTGTGATTTCCTTTCCCAATAATTCAGTATTTATTTAGTGGTAGCATTTGTCTTGTCAGCTCTTGATTACGATTCACTTTTAAAAACAAGGAAAAGGTAAGCTATTTTGTTGTTCTTGTTATGGTGGTTTTGGTTTAATTTTCTTCTTCAACAGCTTTGCTTGCTCATAAAAAAGACACTATAGTTTTCCACTGACAACTTATTTTTACCTGGAAATATTCTGCATTCACTTTTTTCTCATCCTCTGACTGCTAAGGCTCAAATTACTTACTTTTTTTTTTCAGTTTAACGACCTCAAAAATAATGATAGTTTTCTGGCTGAAATAATTGATTACTCACACAAAATATTTTGAAAATATTCAATTATTCAAAATGCATCACACTAATTAGAATTATCTAAATACTCATTTTAAAATGTCTTGATGTTTTAAAAAATTTGCAATAAAAAATTCTAAATTCACACCTGATAAAAATATATATTAAGAGGTCTCTTTTTTAACTTAATGAATGGCAAAATGCTGTCAGTATTGAAGAAAAAAATGCCTATCATTTGCCAATCAACATCTAATTTTTCTTAATGGTATTTCAGCAACTTGTCCAAATCATGCAACAAGTATTTATGTTGTTGAGGTGTGCCATGTTTATTCTAGATCTTAGATTATAGCAGTAAATAAACAAATATGCTTGCTCTCATGAAGCACTTCTTTGGTGTCAAATATTATTAATTTATTTAATGTTTATTAAATAATAATAATATTTAGTACTTTATTTGAAACAGTATAAATAGCAGATTTTGTTATCATTTGTTCACTTATGTCAAATAATTTTTGTGTGTAGATTATAAATCACTAAGATATAATTCACTAGTAATTTATTAAATTCGAGTGAAAATTTAAGAGTATATTAGATTTAGATTTCACATTTAAAGAGGATCTGAAATAAGCACATTAATTATAAAAATACATTGATCACCTAACAAAAAGAAAAGCTTTTCTACTATTCCATTGCTAAAGATGTTTTTGAGGAAGTAAAATGAAAGAAAAATTATTTTAGTGTGAAGAGCTTATCACTGATTTCCTTTGTTAGCCTTTTTGGTGCAGGTTTTTCCCAAACCTCCACAAAGCAATCACTGATATGGAAGGGATTCTTTTTGATGCCAAAAGTCAGCTATCAAACATATGGCTTTGCTATGTTAAATATGTAATTAACGTTTCTTCCCTAAAGCATCAAGGAAAAATGTAACAGTAGTTACTAATATTTTAAGCATTTATAAAATCCAGAACATTTTAAGGAAATGCAATTCACAAATTATGCATCTCTTTTAGTAGGTCTTTTCATGTTCCAGTTATTTGGATTATGAAGAAAAATACTTCACTGTAAGAGCTTCCAATGTATTCAGATGGAAATATACTGTAATGAAAAAGATAAGTCCATATGCTATGAATTGGCAGCAGCTGTTTCACTTTCATCCTATGGGATGAGGGAGGAACAGAAACTGGAACACCCTGATGAATATTAAGGTGCTAAGAAATAGGGTACTGGCAAGATAATTCTACAGATTTTAAATTCTTTGTGGTAATATCATTAAACCCAATGGCAGAGTGATGAGACAGTATATCCACACAGTGCAGTTACCTGAAAACTGAAAAACTTCAATTAGTGTAACAGTAGTGTGTATGTGTGTATACTAGGGCAGCTTAAATTTCTTTGAGCTATTTTACTGAATTAGCCATGTGTCCCAAAACATTACAGACACAATCTTAGCAAGGGCATATGTTTAAATCTTAATACCAACCAATAAATTTTTTTAAAGCTAAAAGAGACTCTATGTAGGGTCTTTATCATATAATATAATAGGTAAAATTGTTTACTTGATGAAACAAAGTGCTTTAGGAAGTATAGAAAATTACATATTATGCTTTTTTTATGAAGCAGTTTTGTTCTATAGTCTCAATACAATTTGCATTGCCTAACAGTACCTATAAAGCTGCATTAGTGGTTAAGGGCACAAGATTTCAAGCCAGATGCCAGGAATCAAAATCAGATTTTATCATCACCTTGTTTAAGTGAGCAGAACCCTATGGGGCCTTCCCAGGACAGCCACAGCAACCCCATGTCCTCTGCTTTAGCTCCTCTCTGAAGTAACTAGATAATATCAATAGTATTTGATGCACATTTCCTGAGTTGTTTCACAGATGCTAAAACCCCCATCAAATGGAAGATGTTAACTACTTGATAACCAGGAGCACATAGCCCCCAGACCTATTGGAGCCTCAGGATTGATAATGTTAACCCCTGTGATGCCACCCTGTTACCTCACCATCAACCAATTAGAAACTAGTTCACGAGCTGATCACACACCCTGGAACTCCCCTCCCTCACCTTGCCTTTAAAAATAGTTTCCTGAAACCCATCTGGGAGTATGGGCTTTTGATCATTAGCTGTCCCAGCCTCCTTGTCTGGTGCCTTACAATAAATGCTGCACTTTCCTTCACCACAACCCGGTGTCAGTAGATTGGCTTTACTGTGCACAGGCTAGCAGACCCAAGTTTGGTTAGGTAACACTTGTGTAAATTTGGGAATGTAACTTAAACATTCTATGCAAAAGCTCAATCATCAACTCTAGGTGTTCTTGGAGATTTATCAAGTTAAGTGTCCAAATATTTGACTCAATTTTGACACTGTCTACCCAGAAATAGAATCAGATTCCACAGGTAAAAGACTCAGCCCCACAAGACCATCCTCCACTTCAGATGCCAATAAAAAGCCCAGGTTACTTGTGCTGCTCATCAGCTACAAACTGGAATTTCCAAAGATACCCCTCCTTGGGTTTGATTAATAAACAACTCACTGAACTCAGAGAAACATATTACTTACTAGATTACTGGTGTATTATAAAAGGATATAACTCAGGAAACGCAAGATAAGAGATGGATAGAGCAAGGTACGCAGAAAGGGTGTGGTGGAGACTCCATGCCTTCTTCAGGCATACCAGTTCCCCAAATCTCCATGTGTTTGGAACCCTGTCCTCTTGGGTTTTTGCAGATTCTTCATTCCATAGTCATGACTGATTAAGTAATTGACTTAATTAAGTTGGTAATTGATTCAACCTCCAAGCCCTCTCCCCTTCCTGAAGGCCGAAGGGTAGGACTGAAAGTTCCAACCCTCTAACCACACAGTTGGTTCTCCTGGTAATCAGCTCCCATACTTAGGTGGGGTCCAAAAGTTACCCCCTTAACATAGCAAGAGACACCTTTGTTCCTCTCAACACCTGGGAAATTCAGGAGTTTGGGGAGCTGTGAATCAGGAACCATGGACAAAGACCAAATATGTATAAGAAGTATATTTGGTCATCTGAATAACTAAATACATATTTTTATTATAAATCACAGTATCAAAGCTACAAATGCTTCCAAATAGAAGCTGAGTTAGCCTACAAAAAAATAGGCACTATAGGTTTATTAAACTAAAACATATTCTGAAATAAATGGAAGAGATGGATGTGTTAGGAGGATATTGTACAAGAAAACCTAGCAGAAATTTAGCACAAAGATTTTTTCTAACATTTCTACAAGATAAGGTAAGAGGGAAATATATTATAAAATGTTCATTGTCTAATAAAAGGGCATTCTAATTTTTCAAGGGAAAGTATTTGTTTATTTCTTGTATTAGTATCTCAGAGAAATTCATTACATTAATTGTTCCATAAGAGACTTTGGACAATACAGTTTTAACACAATTCAATATCACATTGATAAATAAAAATTCTTTTGGAAAATAAAGTTTTCTCTTGCAAATATAATAGGTATCCTACTAAGTCCATACTGAGAACTATGAACAAGTCATAGCTGATAAACTGGTGGCTAGACTGCTGGAACATTGATTCTCAAGATTTTACTTATTTGCATGCAGCCTTGCTTTGACAGATCGAAGAAAGAGACCTATGTGAGTATATCTTGGAAAATTAGGGAAAGTAGACATGGTGTTAGCTTGGCCTCAACATTATTTATGTGTTGTTTAGGTTTTCCATATTCTGACATACTTTGTATCAACTTGATCAAACTTCTACTGAGCATAGTTTAAGTCATGCCTTTTGAGTGTACTTCTAACTTAGCTCCTTGCATTTCCTTTAAATATTGCTTTGTTAAAGTAGTTCCTATGCAATTTGATGTATAAATATTCATAATTGTTATATCTTAATTATGAATTGTTACTTTAGCATTAAAAAGTTCCCTTCTTTTCAAGTTTAATACTTTCTGATATCAATTTTTCTTAATTCCAGGATTGCTACTGTTGCTTTCTTATTTTGTCCATTTGCCTGATGCATCTTTGTACATGTTTTTGTTTTTAACCTTTTAAAGTTACTCTGCTTTAGATCTCTCATATACAATGTGTGGTTGTGTTTCTGGGTGAATTCTCATCACTTAAAGTATGTTGATTACAGTTTTCTTATTTTTTGAGATAAGATTTTTATAAATGTGTTTTATATTCTTCTGTCTATATTGTGGAATAAGAGAGGTTTGCAAAGTTCCTAGTTAACAGTATTTTCTTCTATCAGTACAGCAAATTTCTGTTTGTTTAGGGGACGTTTGTTTTGGTAGTGGGGGGAGAAGCTGTGTGTCTTCCAGTGTTTTTATTCTTTTTGGCTTGTTTTTTTAGCATTACCATAAGTTTTCCTATTTTGCTTATTTTATCACCAAAGGAAATTTCCTTGCTTTTGGAGTTCGATCTCCAGAAAGGATATCTTTTCAATACTTGTCACTTCAAATCCTAGACACTTCTCACTAAATGAAAGAATTTTTTTCATAATGTCCTACATATGTATATCAAATCACTGTAATGTACCCTTTAATTATCTTACAATTTTATGTGCCTCAATAAAGCTGAAATTAAATCAATCAATCAACCAATCAATTAATCATAGGTACTTTTAAGCCAATGATCTACCAGATAACTTGTTCGTTATTTCATACATTTGGAGGGACTTGCTGAAGGTAGTTTTTGAATTACTGAAGGTAGTTTTTAGCTATTAAAATTAAATTCATTGGTTCCTTTTTACTTTTTAAGTGTGGGCAGTGACTGTGTTAAATTAGAATGTGTCTGGGATTATATTTCTATTGAACAAGAACAACAGTGATGTAGACATTTGATACTATTTAGGGTAGTGCTCTTTTTTTTTTCATTAGAAACTACGTGACTTCTATTTTTTTAAGAGTGATGCTAGTAGCCAGTGATGATCATTGCCTACATCCATTTTTTCATTAGGTGTTACAAAAGGGAGAGATTCTAATTCTAAAATTCCTTCTTATTGTTTTAACTGAAACCATATATAAAGCATTATTCTTAAATTTAGCATTTATGGTACTTCTTCATGTCTACTTTTATGTTTCAGATAGACAGTTTTGAACAAATATACATTTTTAGAATATTGAGAGATTGGGATGGGTTGACAAGTCATTTTAGAAAAAAAAATAAATTCAAAGTAAAATGTTAGGAATATCTTCAAGGAAAAGATTGTACTTACAATCATTCAGTGGGAGCATGGATGTATCAGAGATAGGAGGACAAAAGAGGAAAGAACAATTCAGAAAGAGGAAATGTGTATACTCAAAAGAACATGAGTAATTCTATGCTGGAATAGAGTATTTGGGTAGGAAAATATTGGAGCAAAAAGAAAGTGCTTTAAGAACCTTGATTGATGCTATATCTATGATACAGTGTCCATCATTGTTCCAATTCACAGGGGAATTCCTCAAGGATTAGTCTAATCCCACCATGGTCTGCAATCAGTGTAACTCTTCATGCATCCATATACACACGTTATCCAAAAACCCTAACCCTGTTTCAGCAGTACTTAACAATTATCCAAGATTCTGGACCAACTGGTGTTTGAAAAATGATGAGTTGGTGCAGAAAAGTGGAGACAGGACTCAGAAACAAGTCATTCTCTTAGTTCCTCCCATTCATCTCCTCAGCCCTTCTGAAACTGATGTCCTTGCCCTTATCCTCCCTCTCCCTGTTGTTCCTAATGGCCATTTTGGTTTATCTTATGCTGTTTCCCAGGGAATATCTTATTTCAACTCCTAAGATGGGAAAGTGATCTCACTAGAAAATTTATTATTCTGGCACTAAAATTGGTATGTTCTTTGAGTCCTTATTTTCTTGAAAAAAAGAAAGTATCTCTCATAAAAGTGAGAGAATAAGAAAAGAGACAGAGAACCACACAATAAATCAAGATATAATTTGATGCAGTGCAGTGTGATAAAGAGATTGTCTTTGTTCTCTAGGTAAGTAACGGCTCTTTTCTATAGGTTGTATAATGCGCTTATTACCCTTGAAAGATGTCCCCAAAGATCCTTAGAACCTGTTAGTACGTTGCCTTACATGGCAAAAAAATAAAAGGACTTTGCAGATGTGATTAAACTAAGGTTATTGAGATTGGAAAATTATGTGAGATTATTGGCAGTGGGCTCAATGTGATCACAAGGGTCATTATAAGAGAAGACAGGAGGGTCAGAATTAGAGAAAAGTCGACATGACAACAGAAGCAGAGAGAAAGAGAGTTCAGAAGATGGTCTGCTAGTTGCACTGAAGATGGAGAGTGGGGCCACAAACCAAGAAATGCAGGCAGCCTGTAGAAGATAGAAAAGGCAAGGGAAGGTATTCTCTCCTAAAGCCTCTAGAAGAAATGCAATCCTGCTGGCCCACTTTAGACTTCTGACCTACAGACCTATAAAAGAACTGAACAGGGAGGGCAGTTATAATTATGTAGTGATTAAGACCCTGTTAAGAAGCTATCAATGTGGAACTGAGAAACCCTAGACCAAAGTGATCATAGTGTAAATAGCAAGAAAAAGTTAGATATGAGAAGAAATTTTTGGAAGGAATACAAATTATTTATTAAGGCTAAGGAAAAAGAAACAGTTTAAAAAACATACCTTCAGTTTGGTTTTTGAGTATTACCTTATTAAAAAAAATAGATGTTGTAAATAACAATTGTAAATTAGAGTTAAAAGTGATGAATTAAGCTTTCTGCACAGATTCACAAATGAGTGATAACACACTCATTTATATATGACGTCACGTTACAACCAAAAATAGTGGTCAATATTTTTCCAACTAGTCATAAAATATTGAAGTTGAAGAAGGTGTTTGAGTATTATGAAAATTCACCAACAATTTCTCTGTATTTACCAAGGCATTCTATGCTCTTTATAAATGCCAAAGGCAAAAATCCTCTTATCCTATTTGTCTTCTACAGCAAGAGGAGCAAAATGAATAATCCCAAAGTACTCATAAAACTTAGAAGATTATGAGATAAATATTTACTTTATACTCATCTAGTCCAAGGAGGAAAGGATTTAAATTCCTTAATGTTCCAGATGAGTTCACAGTACCACCCTAGGTACTACTCAAATGTGTATAAATCTTATTTTATATACATAATCAATAAAAGGATCCATTATAAAAATAAATCCAGAATAAACTTCAAAATATTTTTTAAAAAGGAAATATAATAATTCCTTATATAGCTAATATCTTATGGCAATAATACAGTTTATTTACAAATGCATGATATATAAGATAATTTATTTTTACAATATTACTTGCAAATAAAATTTGAGTATGCCCAAATTTATCCAAGTATCTGAATATATTATTCATATTAAATTTCAAAATCAAATTTGTCATTATGTTAGTCAAAACACTAACATTTATTAGAATCTCAGGGATTACATCATAATTCCTTTTTCAATCAGTCATCACATAATAACTGTATAAACTATTTTATCATAAACGTTAACATCAATGAATATAATAGAGTTTTTTCAAATCTTTTTAAAGAAGAATTAAAATAATTAGATGATAGGACTAATGTAAGCAGAGGTCTTTGCAAAGTTAAATATGAAATAAAGATGTTTGCTACTTTTAGAAGGGATATGTAATATAAACATTATCAAAATGTTCATTAACTTTCTGTACTGTTTCCTTTTATGAAACTGCTTAGGAACCCTCAATTCAGTCAATTCTAACTTTCCATTAAAATTAAAAAGAGGGAGAAAATAAGGCACCAATATAGTACTGAAAACATCTATTGAAATATTATCCAAATTTTATGTGAGATTTCAGAATAATTTTGATTAAGTACTTATTTCTTATACCCAGGCTTCCCCTTGTGATAAGTAACAAGTTTTAATTTTTCCCTGTTGTCCTATGTGTCCTTCCTCACCCCTCTCCTCAAATGATGGTCCTCAATACAGAGAAGAAACAAATCAATTAGGTCTTTAAATAAATTTTAGAAACAACCAGACAACTAGATTTAAAAAGCTGAGTTTTCAGGTACATTAGTTCATAGCTTGTCCCTCTGTCTGAGTGAGTTTCTGGTACCAAAACTCAATAGGTAAAAGAAGCTGGATAAAAAGTCTCCCTAAAATCTTAATTGATTAGGGAAATATGATAGAAACACCACTACCTCCACCTAGGGAAATTACTGTTTTAGAACTAGGATTTGGGAAGCCAGAAAAAAAGCAGTAGGAATGTGTGTACATAGATTAGATCAAGGGGATTGGACTTGGAGAGATAATTTACACAAGAACAGAAGAGGCACTGAGCAAGATATGAATCTTGGAAGAAGAGTCAGCTTTTCGAACATAGTGAAAACACATCTTGAGGGAGATCACTCTGATGAGTAAGAAAAGACACAAGACACTTGATGATAGTATGGGGTTCCTGCCACCTCACTCCCTTAGATTAAGTCCCTAAATGGACTACTCTCCATCATGAGTTTACAAAAATATATATTTTTAATATTAGCAAATTGATCACAACTTTATACATAACAAAAATACACTGTGACCCAATAAAGTTTATACAAACTATGCAAAAATCACATAATATAATGTACCAGTTTATTAATGTTAAGTCCTCCAAAGACGTCTTGAATGAGCAAGGTCACTTTCTTTAAATGGCAGAGCCATACTTGAAAAAATAGTCTGTGTAAGTAATTGTTTGATGGAGAAAAGGGCAAGTTGGTTACATATACCATACTTTTACCAGAAGCTAACCCATTATATTACTTCAGCCGGATCTGAGCCAAAGAACCAAAAGAACGTAAGCCCTTGATTCACTAGCGGCTGGGCCCCCACCTTTCCTCCCTGACACAAATGGCTCAAGCATCACTCTTCTGGAAGGTTCCAGAAACCTGGTGCAAACAGACAGCATTACACTTTTCCTATCTTTCTCTCTTTAGATGCTCCTCAGGTCTGTGACATTCTTAAAGACTCTTTATTTCTCAATATTGATATAAAATGTTCATAGTATCTTTGTGTGCTCTTTATTAGTAAACTTTATTTAAGTTTAATAAGCACATGTATTCATAAAAGTGGTCTCTTTGCCTTGGGGATATTTCTTCCATAAATTTGGAACCTATAAAATTAATCATATAGAAAGATGAAGAAAACTAAGTTTCAGCATATTAGAGATGTTAAATATTATCTATTTAACAATAATAGCCTTTTAAACCATCAAAAGTATTTCTCTACATAAAATGGATAAAATTACTGTTTAATAAAGCTGTATGATAAGGAAACCATACTTGTTTATATACATACATATTCTTATCCATTGTGAAAACATATGGAATATATGCTTTCAATTTAGACTCCCTCAGATTAAAGACAGGAAAACAGGCATAGAATATCATGGCATGATCTATATTGCCCTGTTTGGTAATTGATCAAATGAGAGTGTTTTCTTTTTTAAAAAACCAGTAGTGAACATATATGTTTTTTCTAAGATAAGGAAAATAGCTTGGTGTTCTATTTATACTCAGCAACTTCTCTAATAAAATTGAAAGCAGCTAATGTTTATTCAAATGATAATAAATAAAAGTGCCATGTGTTTTAACCACGATAGAATACAAAATGAGTAAAAAATGGTTTCGATATTACTATTATATCTGATACCTAAGAAAATAACATATTACTATGTTAAAAGTATACAACCTCGTCCATCTTAGGCTTTCACAAAAGCTGTGGATACAGATCTGTCACTCTTTTTGACACAGTACTGACAACAGCCCTATCCCATAGAATGATGAAAACCTAATGCAATCAGAATTTCTAATCTCCCTGCAATCACACATTCTTTCCTTGAAGCTCTGCCAGGAAGTGTTTCCTCTGAGAACAATGCTCAAACTTTTCATTACAGAACTCAAAACCACTTAAACTCACAGCATTTTGGATACTCACATTTACACTAAACTTGAAAGACTGAAGTTGAATTCATGTGGGGGGAGCTGAATCTCAAGAAGAAATAATCAACATTTTTTTTCTGTCTTGAAAATTAAATGCTCCATAGATGAGATCATTGGTTTTGTTTCAAGTTTGATTAAATTTTCTCATTTCTTTTGGGACCTTGTGCTTTTGTGGGATGTCGTGAATAACTGAATAAAAGGCAAGAATACAGGGCTCATCTGCTTTAAATGGGCCTGAGTATATGTGACTGTGTGTGCAAATGTGTATGCACGTGTGTGCTTGTGAGCATGTGTGTGTGTGTTTATATGCTGTCATTCTGTAGGAATTGATTTGCTCACTACATTATTAGGTGATGACATGTAAGATTTATTGTTTTGGGTTTTTTTTGAGATCACTTGAGTGCATTCAAGGACAATGCTGGACTACGCTTAAATTCTTCTAAAACAAACAGAACCAAACTTGTGTTAAATATGTTTTCCCTTAAATCTAATTGAAAGTGACTTTTAAGTTACCATTAAAAGAGAGCATCTTTTATAATTATCCAACACTGCAAATGAGGAATTAACAAACTCTCCATTTCCTCTAGGAATCACCCAGTTAGTTTTTTGTCTTAGATCCCAGAGAAAAATTTGAAAGCAAGGGTCAGCAGGTTTTTTCTATAAAAAGCCAGCTAGGAAATATTTTTATGCTTTCTGGGTCAGAGCTCTCTGTTCCACCTACTCAACTTTGCCATTGTAGCATAAAAGCAGGATGGTTGTGTTCCATTAAAACCTTATTTACAAATGAAGAGGTGAGCTGGATTTGGCTTGTGGGCTCTAGTTTGTCAATCCCCATCTTAAAGTAGGAACATATGCAAATTATGGCAAGGTTTAAGGTGTCAAATCTAAATATTCTGCATTAATAATAGACTACAGTAAGCATGCATAATAAACTTATTAATAACTATGTATATTCACATTGAAGCCTATTAATCTGAAAAGGACAGTTATAAAACATTAATGTTTTTGACATTCATTAGAAGTCACTCTAATAACAATATTTCTATTTCATTTTTCAGAAAATAAAAAGAACAGAAGAAATTATAAAGTTGATATAAAATTTTATTTCTCACACTTTTTATGAGGTTCTCACACTTTTTAGATTTGATAGTTTTTCTCCTTAAATCTTACAAGTTTTCTCAAAGTACTAAAATAACATTCTTCAGTGAGTTAGATTTTTTTTTTACATATACAGTATGTGTCTCCTTAAAAATGAAAGTGATCTATAGGTATATGTTAATAGGAGGTCTAACTCAATATAATATAAAATTACCTCAGAATATAACTTTTTAAAACTGGCTGAGTTTTTTGGCCATATATGCAAAGGGTGGGAAATTTAAAAGGATAAGCAGACATAGCTATGAACATACAAAATGGGATACTGTCTATATATACTCACTCTCCACTTTGCCCTTCCTATTGAGTGACTTACAAAACATCCACCAATGTTGTAAATACCTAATCTTTTATTAAATCACTTCCTGCCATTAATATCAAGAATGGTTTCTGTGTCCAGTATTGAACTCTGACCTTTGCTGACCTTTGTTGACTTTTGTTATGCCACCACAGTACATTTTCAAAACTATAACCTGGATAAATTAAAAGGAGACTTTATGTCAACATCCACTGTAACAAAAGTCGAACTGACTGGGGAAAGTGTAAATATTGGTTTGGCTGGAAACTGAATGCAAGTTTTAGCAAAGCCTTACAAGGAGAGATAAAGGTGGAACAATTTTAAGTGTTTTGAAGAACAGCCTTTGCAGGAGATAAGGCTTCAAGTTTTTCTCAAACATCTGCCAATAAGGCATTTTGGGCAGACAAAGCAGGAAAGATCAGATTTAAGGTGCTTCTATTGAAACCATGCTTATTGTATCAGAGGATTTGAAGGTAACCACAGTTAGACTGGGGGAGAAAGTACTAACTTGGGTATTGGGGTTAGTAAATAAATGACAGATTTCTGATTTAAGAATTCTATCTAACAGAGACCTTTGTTTGTGGTCACTTTCATGTGGAAATAACCAGATGCTAGTAGATCTCAGAGCTAAAATATTTCCAAGGGAACCTGAATCTGGCCTGTAATGCCAATGACTTAATCCTTATGGCAAATCACCAAGAATCCCAAGCCTACAGCAAAAGAAGTGGACTCCAAACCTGTGCAGAAAATCTTTTAACACGTTCACCTAGAAACAAGCTTTTTAGATTATTTTGAAATAATTTTTTTTAATAAAATCTTTCTAGTACTAGCTGGAATTTGTTCAAGAAAATTCATTTCAGCTAACAGTGCTGACTACACATTAAGCACTTTATTAGACACTAGTGTATATAAAGGAGTGTGTGTGTGTGTGAATGTGTACGTGTATACATGTATGTATGTTCCTAAAAACCTACAATTTGATATACTGAAGAAAAATCTTAAAGTATTCTGGATTCTTCTTTCATCAAAAAAAAAAAATTTGTATGAGTTGTACAAAATCTTGGAGAATAAAGAGGCTTTTTCACAACTGTTACCCTTTATATCTTTATATCAATATTTGCTGATATTATTTAATTTCACATTTTCTTTCAACTATATTATTAAAGATATCTCCTCTCTGGTCAACATATTTCAATCTTCCCATTTTTAATATCATTTTATAAATTTTAAAATCACTTTACTGAGTTATAATTTATATACAATGACATGTACCCATTTGGAATATGGACTGGATGAATTTTGATAAAAGTATACACCCTTGAAATTACCACAACAAGCATGATATAGACCATTTTCACCATCCCAAAAAGTTATCTCAGTGACCTTCTGCCATCAATTCCCTCTCCCAACTGTCAACTCAGGCAGTTATCAGTTTGCTTTCTATCACCATGGTTTAGTTTGTTCTATGATATCATAAAAATTATTTATAAAAAACATAGTTTTTCATGTCCAGGTTTTTTCACTCAGCATAATGTTTTAGAGATTTATTCCTGTTATTGTGTGCATAGATAGCATGTTTATTGCAGGGTAGTACTGCATTGCATGAGTATGACACAATTTGTTTTTCACTCACATCTTGATAGCAAAGTAGGTTGTTTCCATTTTCAGGCTATTGTGAATAAAGTTGCTATGACTACCTGAACTCAAATTTTTTGTGGACTTAGGAACACTAGACAACACTTCAGCACTGCACTTGCAAGCCATTTTAAAAAGTGAAATCACCAACAAAGAGCACAAAAATGTGCCAATAAATCAATTGTGAAAAGGACACTTATTTAAGGTTATGAGAGCTGAAACAAGAAGGCAAAACATCTCCTTGTCCAACCTCAGCTGGGAAAGTGCTGGCCGTCCTGCTGGGATTAGTTCCATTATAAGAAGAGATATCAGAGAGCTCGCTTCCTCTCACTTTCTCTTCACCACATGCACGGGGGAAAGGTCATATGAGTACACACAGCAAGAAAGCAACTGTCCACAACCCAAAGACAGTGTGCTCACAAGACACTGACCTTGCTGGCACCAAGTTCCTATTGTTTAAACTGCCCAGTTTAAAGTATTTTGTTATGGCAGCCTGAGATGACCAATAAATACAGCACTCAATTGTTTTGCTGCTCTGCACATGTCCACTAATGCCCCTGAAAGAGCTGCAAGTATTGATTCTGAAGTTACAAACAAATTTTAGTGAGTAGGTAACTTTGCAAATAGGGAATCTACAAATAATGAGGATCCTGTGTGTGTGTGTATGTATCTCTGTATTGGATAGATACCTAGAAGTGGGACTCAATTGCTAGGTCATATGGTAGATATATGTTTAATTTTTAATAAACTGCCAGACTGTTTTTCAATTTATACTTCACTCATCAGAGTATGAGATTTCTACCTTCTCTCAATACTCCCATACATTTGATATTGCCAGTCTTTTTCAGTTCTGCTATTGAAGGGTGTGTGTATGGTTATCTCATTAAAACTTTTTCTTTTACAAATTTATTGGCATATAATGTATGGAAAAACCTGCATGTGTGCAAAGTATATTATACTTTTGAGAAATCAACTTTATTGAGGCACTTTATATAATCAAATGAACCCATTTTCAGTGTAGAGTTGAATGAGTTTTGATAAATGTATGATCCCATGAAACCACTACTGTCTAGATATCAGACATTTCCATCACCCCCAGAAGTTTTCTTATTCTCCTTTCTTCACTTAGTTCCCACCCCGTTCCACAAGGTCAAGGTTAAGGTCTCCCATGCTTCTTTTGGAAATGTTATGGTATCTTCTGGAAGTTTTTATTTGTTTTCATTTTTAATTTTAGCTTTTATGTTTAGATCTATGTGCCATTCATTCTAAGGTAAGTTTTGTGTTATTGTGAGGTTAGGGTCACAATTTATTTTCTTCCATATGAATATATTTTGTTAATGCAACATCTACTGAAAAGATTATCCTTTTTCCTTAGAACTTTATCAACACTCAGTTGTGTGGGTTTATTTCTTGATTCCAATTCTTCGTCCTTGATTTATTTGTCTGTCACTAAACCAGTATCATGTGTTCTTGAATATTTAAGTGTATAGTAAGACTGAAATCAAGTAATGTGACACATTCGTGTTGGATGTGGTGTAAAATTCTACTATTTCATTAAATAATTTATTAATTCAACTAAAAATTATGGAATGCTTACTTTGTTTCAACTACTTTGTTCTGCACTGAGAATGAAAAAAGAAAAACTTATTTCTCAAGATCTCATAGTCTAAATGTAATCTGAACAAAAAATGTTGAAATAGAAATGTATCCCAAATAGGACAAAAACAGGAAATTTAGGACTTAAATTTATCTGTGCAGAGCAGAAATGCCTACAAGACTAATTACACCCCTAGTAGAATTGTCCATTCTCTTCCTATCACACAATAATTCAGAGGCACAGTAAGGTAATCATGCTTGTTAGTTTCACTGAATAATAATAAATTCTGGTGCAAGGGGATCACAGATCAAACATATTTGTCTTAATATGTTAAATAAGATGGTTACAGGTATAATTTAATTCAATGGTGGGTCAATTAAGAATAATAAATACATTTGGAAAAAACCCAGGTGGTAAAAATTAATAGAAGTTAATGCTTTATTGGCTATGTATGTTGCAATAATGAAGGAAGGCAGCTGTCAAAGAAGAGTGTAACTGGGGTGGCTAGATGAACTAGGCTGTCATAAACTTAGATCACATATATGAGAAGGAGGAGGTGCAAGTAGTTGACAATTTAGAACATCATACAGTTGAGGTTCTTAAGGTATTTATGGGAAGGCCATTAGGTCACTATAATTGTTTGGGAAAGACAGGCAGCCTTTTAAATGCCAGTGATGCATCCCTAATCACATATTCCAGAAATTATATCATTAAACACGTGAACTGGATCATGAATGCATTATGTCCATACTAAAAATCATCATCTTTGAAAGACTTATGTGAACTTTTAGTTAGATAGTACTCTACAATTCTATCAATTATATATTATTATTTAATTCAAATGCACATTGTGCAGTTAAGTTACTCATGAACATTCTCTGAGATGTAGACTTCCTCAAAATTGATCCAATTATAAAAGTCATATAAAGGTGGAAAACATTTTCATAATTGTTCACGACATCATCTACCTCAAGGTCAACTTTTTCATTAGTTACAGTTATTATTTCAGGGATTCAGTTACATAGTTGCTTGAACACATGCATGAATAGAGAATAACTTTAAAATATTTTGGTATGTTGAAGGTACCCATGTGACCTATATTTACGAATGAATGGAATAGTTTTTTAGTAAAACAAGTATATAATTCAGGATCGCTGATTTTCATAAAAAAATTATTTTTCTACATACCTGTTACAGAGAATATAAACATTATTTCAATGATCAACACTGAATATCTTTGGTTTTGATACCATCTGATAACATCAAGTATGATTTATCTGCCATGCTTCTATTCTAGATACATAGGAAGGATATAAAAAGTGGTAATTATAATTCAAGTTATTTCTCCATTTGTGTTAAACTTTGTAATTGAATCAATCCATATCATCTGTATGCTGCATATCTATTTCACTCTTTCCACCCTTTCCAGCCTCCACATTCTAATCCACCATCAGATTGGTCTTATTAACAATAAAATGTAAATATTTATGGAAAAATGATTATGTACCAAGTGTTAATGCAATTAATGCAAAGGTGTTCTGCTCAACCTTTGCATTAATTAACTCATGACTCTCCAAAATGGGCTGTTTCATCTCTAGAGGTATGGAAA
This sequence comes from Phocoena sinus, assembly GCF_008692025.1. Taxonomy (NCBI): domain Eukaryota; kingdom Metazoa; phylum Chordata; class Mammalia; order Artiodactyla; family Phocoenidae; genus Phocoena; species Phocoena sinus. The sequence goes on along the minus strand of NC_045766.1, from coordinate 100,496,752 downwards.
TATTTCTAAAAAAACTATGTCTTGTATCATTTTAAAGGATTCAATTCCAGGTACACAACTTTCAAATGCAATAGTCCCTAAAACCACTATTTCTTTAAACATCTATGTTTATGCTCATTCCACTATCTTCTTTCCTCTTTCACAATAGTCTTCTCCTATATTAGGAAAAGAGGCAGAATTTGTCAGTGACCATTAATCCTATAATGGATCACAAATACAATATTTCAAAATACTGGTGTTTATATTAAGAACTGAAAATATGAATAACGACTAATTTTTTTTCAAATCAGATCATGTGCATTTATTATCCTCAAAAAGTTTTGAAGGAGGACCTAAAAAATTGTCAGCTAATAGGTTGTTAAAAATAATAGAGTACTGCAAAGATCATTTATCCTACCACACACAGAAAAACATAGATACTCAACAAAATCATGGCTTTTCTTTAACCCATTAGAGAGTTAAGGTCATAGGAAGTAATCTATCCTGAAATTCGAATGAAGACATATCCTGTCTTTGGATATTGGAGGAAAAGTTGCCAGGAACCAAAAATGCTGGTAAAAATAATACAGTTAAAATTGTTAACAAATTGCTATAGGCTAAATGCAGACTAGCATTAGAGTACAGAAATCCTAGGAAACGCAGACCAAAAAAGAAATTCACACCCACTCATGGGCTCTTTTCCACAAACTTACCACTTGCTCACAAGAAACACTGTTGGCAGGAGAAGTCCCTAGGTGCAGACCTGGGAGAGGAGAGCATCAGCAACTAGGGGAAAAAAAACAAACTCCACCCCTTATCCTTCACCCTTTTCTCCCCTACAGAGACTTAAGCCACTATGCGGTAAACTATGATCCTAAAGGCAGAGGAGGGTGATCCATTGTGATTGGGGTGGGGGAAATAAAATCAAACACTTCTACTGCTTGGAAAGGGGCAGAAAACCCTCTCTGAACAAGATACTTAGAGGTATCCAAGATATCCAACCATTGTATATGTGCAGGATAAATTAGAAAGTCTCATTGTCAAGACTCAGAGACACAGACTCTGAATACAATTTAGGCTGAATGAAACAACCGAAAACTCTGCTCTCCTCACCCTACACACCAAAATGCCTAGCAAGGACCAGGAAATATTCAACAGCAGTCTACCACTAGTGTCAATACAAGAGAATGAAGATAGAATCTTTCTAACGAGCAGGCACACAGGGAAAGCCTAAAGCAAGGGGTAAAATGGGAACATTAAGTAAAACTCTCAAGCAATCAGCCCCATAAAAGTCTAAGGTAAAGCCAGAGGATTTGAAGCTGGTGGTACACTGAGAATAATTCTAAAAACAACCAAATCCATACCCAGAAAATCTTCTCTTGTCGTAGTCTCCATCTAAAATGTAACTTAATGGTCGAGTATATATTCCCAGGAAACCAAATGATCCATTATGAGGAACTGGAAGCTAGAGAAGCTGTGTGGTTCTTAAAGAAAAATGCATCAAATCTAATAGATGACTTGGCTACATGATTAGCAAGTACACAAATGATTATGGGCAGGTAATGGACTCAAACAAAGTGACTAAGGAGTTAAACGTGATATCAGAATAGAAGCTTATAAATAAAAAGATTTAAAATTTCATTAAACCCTATTTTTTAAAGAAGGAAAGGAAATAAGAAAATAAACAACAAGAAGGCAGGTTAAAGCACAATTAGTGATTTTGTCCCAAGGATTTTGAGCAGAGTCTGTCTCTTATTAAAGACCATCTGCTTTCAAAGGATAGGAGTAAAAACCCTCAAGCTGGGTTCTACAAGTAGGGACAATTTTCTAGTACTATGAGTATTTAATTGATAGAGATAAATTCAAGAACAAATCCCCGTAGGTCTCATCACTGTCCTATTGTTACCAATACCTGTTAGGGTTATTTCTTTTCGGATATTAATACTTTCATTCCCTGATGTTTCTTTCAAAACACGAGGTCTGGGTTTTAGGTCACTCAAGACTGCTTAAAAGAAGGTTGAGGAAAGACTCCTGGTATATGTTGAAAAGAAGACAGGGTATATTGCATTAGTCCTCTGCAATCATTAGCCCTGTCTACTGTGATAGTGTGGAGTCTAGAGTCAGAGGTGATATTTCTAGATGCATAGGTAGTTGGTCACTAATTCGTAGGGGAAGAGTTGAGAACCCAAGAAGGATTGGATCTCAGTTTCATTAAATCACTCACCATAACATACTTAAACTAGAAATTAATAATTGAAAGATATTTAAAAGCCCCAATATTTGTAAATTAAACAATACCTGCTTCTAAGTAACTCATTAGTCAAATAGAATAAAAGGAATATTATATTTGAATTAAATAAAAATTAAAGCACAGTATTTTAAAATTTGTCATGTGAAGTTAAATGATTGCACTAAATAGTTCCTTAGAAGAGAGAGCTCATATCAATGACCTATGCCTCATTTACGAATCTAGCAGAAAGGAAGAGCAAATTAAATCTAAAACAAGCATAAAGAAATATTAAAGAACAGTCAATCAGTAAAATGTAAAACAAAAACTAAAAAACTAAACAATCAATGAAACCAAAAACTGGTTCTTGGAAAATATCACCAGTATTGATAAAATTCTCATTACGATGAACAGAAACACACACACACACACACAAATTACAAATATTAGGAAGGAAGGAAGAGAAATCACATCATACCTTACCGATATTAAAAGAGTAATAAGAGAATAGAGATATTCCTCCACTTATGATAGAGTTATGCCCCAATAAGCACACTGTAAATTGAACATCTCATAAGTTGAAAAAGCATTAATAACCTTACATTAGCCTAAAATTGGGTGAATAACATCTAAGGCAAAGCCTATTTTATAACGAATTGTTGAATATCTCATGTAATTTATTGAATATCACACTGAAAGTGAAAAACAGAATGGTTGTATGGGTACAGAATAGTTGTAAGTGTATCGGTTGTTTTCCCTTGTGATCAAGTGAGAGGCTGACTGGGAACTGCAGCTAGCCCAGCATCATGAGTGAGTATCGAACTGCATATTGCTAGCCTGGGAAAAGATTAAAATTTAAAATTCAAAGTATGGCTTCTACTGAATGCATATCTCTTTTGTACCATCATAAAGTCAAAAAATTATAAGTTGAACCATTATGTCAGGGACAATCTGTATTACAAAAAAATTTATGTCCATAAATTTGAAATTTTAAATGAGATTGTATAATTCCTTGAAAGATTCAAACTAGCAATCACTATCAAAGGAGAAATAATAATCTGAATAGTTCTATATCTATTAAAGACATTGAGCCTGTAGTTTTAAAATATTCAAACTAAGAAAACCCTAGGCCCTGATGACCTTCCCGGTAAGTTCTACCAAACATTTAAAGATGAAAAAGTACAAATTCTATATAAATTCTTCCAGAAAATGAAAGGGGAGGTAACTTTTTCCAAATTATTTCAGAAGACTATCATTACCTTTATTTTTAAGAAATGAGGAAAAATAATTACAGACCGATGTCCCTTATGAACACACTTTCAAAGTTATTCAATAAAATACAGCATATATAAAACATAAAATCCAGCAATATGTAAAATACAATATATCATAAACCAATTTTTGGTTTATCCCAGGAATGTAAGGTTGATTCAACACCTGAATATCAAATAATTCACCATATTAGCAGACAAAAGATGAAAACCCATACCCTAACAGATGTAGCAAAGTTCTCTAACAAAACTCAACATTTACTCATGATAATAAAAAAAAGTCTAGGCAACCTAGAAATACAAGAGAATATCCTCAACCTGATAAACAGCATCAAAAACAGTAACATACACACAAAGGCTACAGCTAATACTGCATATAATGATAAAAGACTAATCAGTTTTCCCCGAAGTTTGAAACAACGTGAGGATATCTACTCTTACCATTAAATAAATACCTTTATTAAATATCATAATGGAGGTCCTAGCTGGTACAATCAAGCAAAAAACATAAATACAAGATGTACATACTGGAAAGGAAAAAAATTAAAATTCTCTTCTCACAGATAACTTGTTTATGTAGAACATGCCACAGAATCTACCCAAAAAAAGTTATTTGAATAGTAAGAAAATTTAATAATGTCACAGCATGCAAGGTCAATATGAAAATATTGATTATATTTTAAACACTGACAATGACTAATTGAAAACTAATGATTTTATTGTACCATTTACTGTAATACAAGCACCATGAAATACTTAGCTATAAGTCTATTAAGATATGTGCAGGGCTTCCCTGGTGGCGCAGCGGTTGAGAGTCCGTCTGCCGATGCAGGGGACTCGGGTTCGCGCCCCGGTCCGGGAAGATCCCACATGCCGCGGAGCGGCTGGGCCTGCGCGTCCGGAGCCTGTGCTCCGCAACGGGAGAGGCCACAGCAGAGAGAGGCCCGCGTACCAAAAAAAAAAAAAAAGATATGTGCAAAGGGGCTTGGCTTCCCTGGTGGTGCTGTGGTTGCGAGTCTGCCTGCCGATGCAGGGGACACAGGTTCGTGCCCCAGTCCGGGAAGATCCCACATGCCGCGGAGCGGCTGGGCCCGTGAGCCATGGCCGCTGAGCCTGCGCGTCTGGAGCCTGTGCTCCACAACGGGAGAGGCCACAACAAAAAAAAAAAAAAAAAAAAAGAAAAGAAAAGAAAACAAAGATATGTGCAAAGATCTGTATGCTGAAAACTACAGAACACCAGTGAAAGAAATCAAAGGAGATCTAAATAAATGGAGATGTGCACTATGTTCATGGATTGGAAGTCTCCATAGTGTGAAAATATCAATATCAGCAACCTGAACTATTGCAACACCAATAAAAATCCAGGCTAGATAGAAATCAATAATCCCTTCAAAAGTAACTAGAACAGCCAAAATATACTGAAAAAGAACAACAAGACATCAAGATGCAATCTAAAGCTATAGTAGACAAGACAGTTTGTACAGGCAAAAAGATAGATACACAGACCAACAGAACAGAAAAAAGAATCCAGAAAAAAATTCATATATGTGGTCAAATGATTTTCCACAATTTAGTGAAATTCTGGCAAGGATACAGAGTAACGGAAACTCTCACACATTGCGAGCGAGAATGCAAAATAATATAGTAACTTTGGAAAAAACATGAATGTTAATTATAAAATTAAATACCCACCTAAAATATGACCTGACAATTCCTGTTCTAAATATTAACTAAGTGAAATGAAACTTTATTATTATGCAAAAATGTATATGAGAAGTTTATACCCCATTTAGTAATAATTGCAAAAAACTGAAAACACCCCAAACACCCTTCAACTGTTTAATGGATAAACCATTAAGGTATATCCATAAATTGGGTTACTCAGTAAGAGTAACAACAAACTATTGATAGATATGCAACATATTTGAATCTCAAGTATATTATCCTAAATGACAGAAATCAAACTAAAATGTCTGTATATGTTATAATCCATTTATATAACATTAGGAAAAGGCAAAACTTTACATAAAGAAACAGGTCAGTGTGCTTCCTGGAGGCTGTGACTGAGAGGACATTTTACCTGTCAAAGTGCACAGGGAAATTTGGAATTTGAGGGGGGCTGATGGAGTTGTCCTCTATCTCGTAGTGGTGGCTATATGACAGTGCTTTACAAAATTCACAGAATTGTATACTAAAGTGAAACTTTAAATTTTATAATTATACCTTAATTAAAAGTACAGGGGCGGGCTCCCCTGGTGGTGCAGTGGTTGAGAGTCTGCCTGCTGATGCAGGGGACACGGGTTCGTGCCCCGGTCCGGGAAGATCCCACATGCCGCGGAGCGGCTGGGCCCGTGAGCCATGGCTGCTGAGCCTGCACGTCCGGAGCCTATGCTCCGCAACCAGAGAGGCCACAACAGTGAGAGGCCCACGTGCCGCAAAAAAAAAAAAAAAAGTACAGGGGCTTCCCTGGTGGTGCAGTGGTTTAGAATTCACCTGCCAATGCAAGGGACACAGGTTTGATCACTAGTCCAGGAAGATCCCACATGCCGCGGAGCAACTAAGCCCGTGGGCCACAGCTACTGAGTCTGTGCTCTAGAGCCCGCCAGCCACAAGTGCTGAGCCCGTGTGCCACAACTACTGAAGCCCACGCCCCTAGAGCCCATGCTCCACAACAAGAGAAGCCACGGCAATGAGAAGCCCGCCCACCACAACAAAGAGCAGCCTCCACTCACCACAACTTGAGAAAGCCCGTGCACAGCATCGAAAACCCAATGCAGCCAAAAATAAATGAATAAATTTATTAAAATAAAAATAAATAAATAAAAGTACAAAAAATAACATCCAGTGACCAACTAATGTGTGATTTTGGTAAAAATCATGGAAGGAATTTAAATAATCATGTGCCATTGCTATAACAAAATCCCTTTCATTTCTATCTACTTATTTATGTAAACTACATTTCCTAGTGCTTAATTATAAAAATGGAACATAGCAATAGAAATTACTGTAAATCTATCTTATTCCAGCATTAAGTGATAGTCATGGATGCATTAATTAATCATGAAGCACGAAATTTTACTTTATCCATTTCATTAATAGATGTATTTCCAAAGAAAGTTTATTCATGTGTAATGTTTGTCTATTTAAAAAGTAATATATTAACATTTTAACATCAGTGATACACAAGAAATTAGCTTGAGAAGTTTGAGAAATTATTTTGAGAATTTGAGAAGTTTTCTCTAAAAATAAGCTGATACATGATTAATAATATAGTAAAATTTAAATATTATGCAATGTTAATATATATCAATGGATATTATATATACACAATATATCAGTATATAATATAGGAGATATATGTGTTGATCATATTATTTATTACCTTACCATATTATTTCAAATTTATGATATATTAATATATAATGTACATATATTTATATATAAATAATAATATTATTTGTCACTATATTATTAGAAAGGTATGCTATTGTAATAAATGAGAATATTAATGATAAAATATGGCATTATGATAAAATTTTATTGAAAGAATGGAATGCAAGAACAAGTTCAATTTTCCCTGTTTTGTAGTTGAAACAAAAGAAAGCAAAAAAATCAAAATAAAAGCAGAGGATTAGAGAATTAATTAATTTGATCACTGTCACTTAGTACAGGGCAATGCCAGGACTAATTCAAATCTAGGTAACATTATCACCCATGTTCTCATGTTCTTCTTTGACATACTGGCAGAGCGTTCAGAAATAATGTATATAGGAAACAGACATAAATGCAGATGCTTTGGGGTTTTGTTTTTAAAATCATTTATCAGTTATATACTTTGCATTATCTTTTCAATGCATCTTATATAAAAAGTCCACCATTATTAATTATTTTCAGAGTTGATATGGATAAAAGATTTGTCTATCTTAATGTGTTGCCTCAAGTGGCTTGGGGTTTTTGCTGTGGTAGTTGTCGTTTTTATTTGTTTGTTTGTTTTTGCATACAACTGAAATTATATAACCTACCATTTTCATTTTGTCCTTTCCTAGTAGGAAGTTTGAAATAAACATAAGGATAAGCTACTTCAAGCTGAGTTGTAGATGTTCCTCACCGTATAGATGCTTAATACACACATGGGTGTCTTTGTATGTTTGAAAGATTTATAAGAAACATATATAGTATTATATTTATATTTCTTACTTGATGGATTTTAGTTAATTAATCACAATAATACTATAAGCATTCTTTTCTATTTTAAATAATAAGCAAATCATTTTTCAATGTTCTCCTTTATTAATCTAACTTTTAATTTATCCATATTACTAAGTCAATCATATGCTGAAGCTTAACTGTAGACAACCTCAAATTATCTTGGGAGTAAGTGGAAAACAAATGAATAAACAGAAAAGATCTTACAACCTTTAAACTATAATTAAAATTTGAAGCCTTGAAAGTTGAGTAGAAGGAAAGAAACTGCTTTGTTTTTTTTTTTTTTTTTTTTTTTTTTTTATTAAACATCTTTATTGGGGTATAATTGCTTTACAATGGTGTGTTAGTTTCTGCTTTATAACAAAGTGAATCAGCTATACATATACATATGTTCCCATATGTCTTCCCTCTTGCGTCTCCCTCCCTCCCACTCTCCCCATCCCACCCTTCCAGGCTGTCACAAAGCACCGAGCTAATATCCCTGTGCCTTGCGGCTGCTTCCCCCCAGCTATCTACCTTACTACGTTTGTTAGTGTGTATATGTCCATGACTCTCTCTCACCCTGTCAAAACTCACCCCTCCCCCTCCCCATACCCTCAAGTCCGTTCTCCAGTAGGTCTGCGTCTTTATTCCTATCTTACCCCTAGGTTCTTCATGACATTTTTTTCCCTTAAATTCCATATATATGTGTTAGCATACGGTATTTGTCTTTTTCTTTCTGACTTACTTCACTCTGTATGACAGACTCTAGGTCTATCCATCTCATTACAAATAGCTCAATTTCATTTCTTTTTAAGGCTGAGTAATATTCCATTGTGTATATGTGCCACATCTTCTTTATCCATTCATCCGATGATGGGCGCTTAGGTTGTTTCCATGTCCTGGCTATTGTAAATAGAGCTGCAATGAACATTTTGGTACATGACTCTTTTTGAATTTTGGTTTTCTCAGGGTATATGCCAAGTAGTGGGATTGCTGGGTCATATGGTAATTCTATTTGTAGTTTTTTAAGGAACCTCCATACTGTTCTCCACAGTGGCTGAACCAATTCACATTCCCACCAGCAGTGCAAGAGTGTCCCCTTTTCTCCACACCCTCTCCAGCATTTATTGTTTCTAGATTTTTTGATGATGGCCATTCTGACTGGTGTGAGATGATATCTCATTGTAGTTTTGATTTGCATTTCTCTAATGATTAATGATGTTGAGCATTCTTTCATGTGTTTGTTGGCATTCTGTATATCTTCTTTGGAGAAATGTCTATTTAGGTCTTCTGCCCATTTTTGGATGGGGTTGTTTGTTTTTTTGTTATTGAGCTGCATGAGCTGCTTGTAAATTTTGGAGATTAATCCTTTGTCAGTTGCTTCATTTGCAAATGTTTTCTCCCATTCTGAGGGTTGTTGCTTTGTTTTTAAACATTATTTTCCTTTGCTTTAAAGATGATGTACAGATCATAATATGCTATTATAACAGGCTGAAATGAAATCTACTTGTTTATGCCAAATTTGAATTTCAGAAACAGATTACTTACTGAACGTCGAATGTCAGAAGTTGATATAAAACAAATGTGGAAAGGTCTCTCTAAATGTCACACCCTATTCTTTTCAAATCAGAATTAGATTAATTTAGCTCATTAATTAACAGATGATATTTTGCACAGCAACAATTTGTATAGGATATCAAAGTCACTATTTTAGTGTGCAAGGAACTAGAATACAATTTCCTGTCTTTTAAAAGTGAATCATTAGTATTACATATGAATTTCCTCTTAAATTCTTACTTGAAAAATAGAAAATTCCCAAAGGCAATAACTTACTTTAAATTTACATATCCTTAAACATAATTTGACAAAAAAATGACCATTAGTAAATGCAAAATTAATTTTTAGGGGAATCTTATATTTCCTGTTTTCATTCAAATTTTGAAAAGATTCTAGAATTAACATTTTTCATGTACTCAAAAGCATTCTAAATTAATATGCTTTTATTTCTTAACTGCTATTTAAAAAACCTGTAAAGCAAAATCTGTGAATATTAGTTAAATGCAGGGTAGTCTGTTTTACTATTTGTGCAGTTTTATCAAAAATTACATATCACAAGTGTCAATTAGAAAGCTGAAAGATTTTGGCATAAACCTTATGCAAACATCCCTCGGGCTTTCTATAATTTCACTTCTCTAACTCATTTTTATAAAATATGATTGATACTTTAAACATTTTTTTCCTACTGAGTTTATTATCTTTAAGGAGAAACATGTGTCAATATAATGTACAGTTTTTAGGAAGAAAGCATTTTTATGTCTCCATTAGTCAATCTAAAACTTTATTCTTTCAAAGGCAGGTGGTTCTTCTAAGCAAAGCTTTTATAAAATGTAGCCAATTTCCAGGATAAAACAGGAACAATAGAATCAGAAGTTATGAAAGTGACTTGAAGGACATCCTGAACATCTCTCAAAGGAGCTAATGACTTTTCAGGCTTTTTTCCCCTAAGTGAAATCAATCTCTAATTGATCCACACATTTGTACACAGTTGATAGGAAATAATCATTCTTATCTCTATTTTGTAAATGACAACTTTGTCTTTTCTGCTTTCATCATTCTAAAAAACCTATATGTGGATCAACTATATATTTTAGATGGTAACTTTCACCATATTTCTTTTTTCAAATACTTATATTCACAATGAATAATTGTTATATTCTATGATTACAAATTTTCGTACAGACAGTTCTAGCTGAATTTGGTTTTGTTTATTATTTTTCTATGTCTTATATGCAAGCTAAATGCCTAGCACAGGCCACCTTCACTTAATATATCCGGAAAGGGAGTCGGTCCCAAATGGCACCATCTACTAGACAAGTGTTTTCCAATTCTTCTGTCCTCTAACACAGGTCATTGGCTATTCTGATGTTCATCATGGCATAAACACAGAAACTAAAAAGTTCAATGTCGTTACTTGCACAAGAGCCACCTTTTCTTGGACAAGAAAAGACTTACAGCAGACTATGCTTCCTTTTACGACTACATTTCTTACTTCCATGAGCACAGAACCTTATTCAGGTGTACAGATTTCACATGTAACACTTAGCTCAAAGGAGAAAAAGAATTAACAATATGTATAAAATATGAAGTGTCATTGGAAAAAACATGAGATGTCTATCCCACCCTCACAATTTAAGGGAAACACCCTCAAACAATAAAAACCTTAAAAAGCCGTTGTATTGGGCCACTCTGTGGCTTCTAACCTTGTATCCTGGGGCTAAGGTCTGCAACTATCTTCAGAAGCATGTTTTTCTTTAACTTCATTGTGACTTTCAGTCTCCATCAGAGTTGATCTTGATCTTGAATCCATCACCTGGGAAGATAGAGAGTAATTATTCCTTAAAGAATTGATCCAAAGATTCCAGAGGGAAAAAAAGTTTGTGGTCTTCAGAACCGATAACTCTAAAAACTGTTAGGAGGGTGTGGGAAAATAAATGGTACTGCATATTTTGCAGAAGAGTTTCAACTGGATCCCACGGTCCATAGTGGGCATATGGTAAGGAAATTCTAAATTTGTTTCCTTTGACTCTTTCCACCAAGCTGATTTGCAGCTACATTTCTTTATTCTTTGGTTGTTCAGCAGGATAACTTCACATACACACACACACACACACACACACTTGTGCAGACAGTCATGGGTACCTCAGAAATACTACAGTTTAAACCATATTAAAGAGAATAAATATTTTTATAAATGGATTTTAATTGACCATGCTCACATGAAGTTACTGTTTCACATTGTTAACGTATAGCAATTAGATATCTATGGATTAGTTTTATGTCTTCCAACAATTATCCCCAAACTTAAGATTTCTCTCTATCCATTCAAGTTTTGCTTCACAAAATTATTAAAAATGTAGCTTGTGTCTGTTTAGTATTAAGATTATAGGCTGATGTTTTAAGTGTAATTTTTTTCTATTAGGAATACAAACTGATTACAATAACTAAGTAGATAAATTATAACTTCTTTTCCATTTGGTTGATAGATGTTACCTTATTTACCAAAAGAATATTTGTTGATTCTAACGCAATGATTAAGGATACAAACTTTGTAGCATATGTTTCAATCTTCTTTTTACCTACTTACCATTCTGGTTCAGTGCTTCTATGAAGCAGTGGGTGGGAGGGTACAGGAAGGCTCATATCACTGCTGGAAATACATACATGACTAGATAACATCATATTCCATATTTATAGCTTATCAGTGAGCATTTGATCATAGAACTATAATCATGAGAAATGACATAAAATAGAGGGTTTACTACAGAGGTTTGACCTTACAAAAATGTGGGAGCTGATTACACAGATCACATGCAGTCATTGCTTCTTCATCAGGTGCTGGGCCTGAGGTCAGCAGAGCAAATGGCTTTGAAGGCAAGGTGATTGTAAAGTAGGGTCAAGCAAGGACAAATGGAACATGCGAGGAGGATCTGGAATCTGTGCCAGTCTCTCATTGCCTCCCAGCCTCCATCCTCATGTTGCAGGTGACGTGCAGGAGAAGGTATCATCACAGAGATAAGCACCTGAACCAGGAACCAAGGAAAATGAAGGAAGAGTTCCAGCAGGACAAGGAGAAACAGAGAGCCTGGCTACTACTGCCCAGGTTGCATGCCCTGCCCTAAGACTTGGAAAAACTAAAGGAGTATACTCAGTGAGCACTGGAAGAGCTCTAAGATGAGCTGCTGCCCCACAGCAATGAAGTAAACCTGCAGATCAGTGACAGTGTGCATGAGCTGTAGGAGAACACAGTACCCTACACCAAACTTCCAAGCATAAAAAGAATATGGTTGTCTTTTACACTTCAAATGATGCTCAGAATGTCTTCTGTGACCCATTCCACCCTGGAACTATGCAGCAAAGGTTATGCCTAGAAAACGCAGTTCTAGTTTAACTAAGCTGAAACATTTCAAATCTACCACAGCCCACATTATTTCAACACGCCACCTACATATTTATTTTTAAAAACATTCTGAACTTCCAAATAAAGACAACAATGAAATCTCAATTCCAGATAATATTGATGTAGCTATCTGTTACACAATCCAAAACAGGGTAACTCTCCTCCCAAAAGAACATTCAAAATCTTTTTATAGGCATAACTCATTTTATTGTGTTTTATTTTACTGTGCTTCACAAACATTGCATTTTTTTACAAATTGAAGGTTTGCGGCAACCCTATGTTGAGCAAGGCTATTGGTGCCATTTCTTTCCAACTGCATTTGCTCACATTACATTTGTGGCATATTTTGGTAATTTTTGCAATATTTCAAATTTTTAATTATTTTAATATTTGTTATGGTGATCTGTGATCAGTGATCTTTGATGTTACTATTGTAACTGTTTTGGGGTGCCATGAAATGCACCCATGTAAATCACTGAACTCAATGGATAAATGTTATGTGTGTTCTGACTGCTCCACAGACTGGCAGTTCTCTTTTGCTCTCCCTGTCCTTGGGCCTGCCTATTCCCTAAGACACAACAATATAGAAACTAGGCCAATTAATAACCCTACAGTGGGCTCTAAGTGTTCAAGTGAAAGGAAGAGTTGCAAGTCTCTCATTTTAAATCAAAAGCTAGAAATGATTAAGCTTAGTGAGGAAGGCATGTCAATAGCTGAGACAGGCCAAAAGCTAGGCCACCTGTGCCAAACAGCCAAGTTGTGATTGCAGATAAAAAGTTCTTAAATGAAATTAAAAGTGCTACTCAAGTGAACACACAAATGATAAGAAAGTGAAACAGTCTTGTTGCTGACACAGAGAAAGTTTTACTGGTCCGGATTAAAGAGAAAGACAGGCACAACACAACCTTAAACTGAAGGCTAATCCAGAGCAAGGTCCTAGCTATCCTCAATTTTATGAAGACCAAGATTGGTGAAGAAGCTGCAGAAGAGAAGTTTGAAGCTAGCAGAGTTTAGTTCACGAGAGTTAAGGAAAGAAGCTGTCTCCATAACATAAAAGTGCAAGGTGAAGCAGCAAGTGCTGATGTAGAAGCTGCAGCAAGTTATCCAGAAGATCTAGCTGAGATAATTAATGAAGATGGCTACACTAAACAATAGATTTTCAATGTACATGAAACAGCCTTATACTGGAAGAGGCCATCTAGCATTTTCATAGCTCCAGAGACGTCAATTCCTGGCTTCAAAGCTTTAAAGAATAGGCTGACTCTCCCGCTAGGGGCTAATATAGCTGATGACTTTAAGTTGAAGCCCATGCTCATTTACCATTGTGGAAATCCTATGACCCTTAAGGTTTATGCTAAATCTACTCTGCCCATGCTCTATAATTGGAACAACAAAGCCTGGATGACAGTACATCTGTTTACAACATGATTTACTGAAGATTTTAAGCCTGCTGCTGAGAACTACTGTGAGAAAAAAAGATTCTTTTCAAAATATTACTGCTCATTAACAATGTAGCTGGTCACCCAAGAGCTCTGATGGAGATGTACAATGAGATTAATGTTGTTTTCATGCCTGTAGCCCATGGATCACAGAGGAATTTTGACTTATTATTATTTAACAAATACATTTCAGGGACTTCCCTGGTGGCGCCGTGGTTAAGAATCCACCTGCCAATGCAGGGGACATGGGTTTAAGCCCTAGTCCAGGAAGATCCCACATGCCACGGAGTAACTAAGCCCGTGTGCCACAACTACTGAGCCTGTGCTCTAGAGCCCACAAGCCACAACTACTGAGCCCACATGTCACAACTACTGAAGCCCGTGCACCTAGAGCCCGTGCTCCACAACAAGAGAAGCCACCTTAATGAGAAGCCTGTACACCGCAACAAAGAGTAGCCTCTGCTCACCGCAACTAGAGAAAGCCCACGCAAAGCAACAAAGACCCAATGCAGCCATAAATAAATAAATAAATAATTTTTTAAAAAATCATTTCATCAGGTGCCATACATAGTGATTCCTCTGATGGATCTGGGAAAAGTAACATAAAAACCTCCTGGAAAGAATTCACCATTCTAAATGTCATTAAGAACATTTATGATTCATGGTAAGAGGTCAAAATATCAATAATCATAGGAGTTTGACAGACATTGATTCCAACCCTCATGGATGACTTTGAGAGGTTCAAGACTTCTGTGGAGAAGTAACTGTAGATGTATTAGAAATAGCAAGATAACCAGAATTAGAAGTGGAGCTTGAAGATATGACTGAATTGCTAGAATCTCATGATAAAACTTTAAAGGATGAGCAGTTGCTTCCTATGATTGAGAAAATAAAATGGTTTCTTGAGATGGAATCTACTCCTGGTGAGGATGCTGTGAAGACTGTTGAAATGACAACAAAGGATTTGAAATATTACATAAATTTAGTTTAAAAGCAGAGGCAGAGTTTGACTCCAATTCTGAAAGAAGTTCCACTATAGGTAAAATGCTGTCAAACATCATTGTATGCTGCAAACAGATGATTCATGAAATGAAGAGTCAATTGATGCGGCAAACAGTACTGTTGTCTTATCTTAAGAAATTGCCTCAGTCACCCCAACCTTCGACCTTCAACCACCACCCTGATCAGTCAGCAGCCATCAACATCAAGGCAAGACTCTCCACTAGCAAAAAGATTAGGACTCCCTGAAGGTTCAAATGATGATTAGCATTTTTTGGCAATAAAGTATACATTTTAATTAATGTATGTACATTGTTTTTCTTAGACATAATGCTATTGCTTATTAATTAGACTACAGTATAGTATAAACATAGCTTTTATATGCACTGGGAAACCAAAAAAATTATTTGACTAGGTTTATTGTGGTGGTCTGGACCCAAACCCACAGTATTTCTGAGGCATGCCGATATACATCATTGGTGATGTTCATTAATCCAGTCTCTGAAGGGGTTGTCACAGAGTTGTTACTGTAAGTAAGCTTTTAAAAGGTCATTTCATGCCTGATTCTAGGACTGGGTCAGCAACAATATAAGACGAGCTTGGAGCATCTTTTAGTATGAGAAAAAAGTGTTCAAGTATTAAAGGATGAGGGCATGTCAAAGGACCCAGAAGCTAACATGAAAGCGCTCCCAATGGCCAGAACTGTAGTAATTTGAACAAAGAAAGAAAAAAATGCAGTACTGGTTTATAATGAAATTATAACATAAATACACATGAGTTCATACTACTATAAATAAATGATTGAATGAATAAATAAATGGGAGGGAAGAGACAACTCTTCCCTACAGAAGAATTCCAAATAATACATGTAGATACGCTCTCCTCCAGGAGGTGAACTTCAATGTTCCCACCCCCTTTAGGATGGCTTGGATATAAGCTGGAATATGGAAATGGAGAAACAGTAACTTTACAGTGGGGAAATCTAGCAAACACTAACACCAAATGATTATGGTTAACATTACCAGTGATGTCATATGGATATAATGTTCCCCTGGTATGATGTAATAACAAGGGTACTCCATTCATTACAAAAATCAAAAACCCAGTCTAATCATGACAAAAAATCAGAAGGAATTATGTTCCTTTCACATACCTGACCATTCAGCCAAACCACTAGCTACAGTATTTGAGTCGGTATAAATCTATGCCTCTGACTATCTCACCTTTTGGAAAATAAACAATAGCATACTATTCGATGGTCTACCCACTGGGAGGATTTTGCTTCACCACAGTCCATCAGGGCCACCTCAGTATAGGTCTGTAGTGTTTTAGCTGTCCACTTTCATATATTACCAATAAATCACGTAGAACCATTACTCCTCATGAATCTATAGAATAGTTGACAGGGAATAGTCTAAGTAGCGGGAATATGAGCCGTGGGCTTCTGGGAAACAAGTTCAAGCATCTTATGCCTTCAACTCTTGCTTGAACTCCAACTCATATAATCAACATCCATCTGATGATGCAGTGCTATAGGCATACTCAACATTATGGTTTGGTGTGTGAGACAAAATATAATTCCTTATGAACACCTCAGATTGCATGTTAATGTGGGGTCCATTATCAGGCAAACATGAGACAGTGCAAACCATAAATTATGTCAGAAGAATACTTCTCAGCAAAGGATGTTGAAGTTTTCCTCTTAAAATTCTAAAGATCTGCACTATAATTCACATATAAGTAACCAGAAACAGGGATATTCACTAAAATATCTGTAGAAAGCTTCACTTTTCAGGTAACTACATATAATGGTACTGCTGCTGAGGTCACCTCAACATAGAGATATAGAGATTTCTCCTCAAATTGCTGGCCTTGCAGTTATCTCTTTATCTCCCCTTCCCAACAGTTAAACTTTTTTTAACTATTGGCTCTTTGATATCTAATCTGCATAAGAGAAAAAATAACTACCTATCTACTTATTTACTTCCTTTAGTCAATTTTCTATTACCCTTTAATCTTATATATAAACATTAAATTTTATCATTAATGCACACTCTTAGATGGAGCCCATTTTTGGCCACATATACGTTCATACATGAGAATCAATCTAAAAAGCAGTATCACTAAGCCCCAGTGAAAAAAAAAACTTCTTCTGAAAATAGAAGATAATTTATAAAGACTCTATATCTTATTTTCAGTGAAACTGAAAAATGTTCAGTTAGTAAAACTAACAGGAACATCTGATGAAGAAAAGTTAACTATCATTAAAATGAGCAATCAGAAATATTGTAGAGTCCAGAATCAAAAACATCCTGGCATCAACATTAATAAAACAAAAGATGTTGGCAGTATTCTGACTTCCACTCTTGTATTAATAAGTATTAGAGGGTCTGTCATTTTTTCCTCTTTTATAGCCAGAACCCATTGCTTTGTTACAAGACAAGGGCAATTACAATATAATGCTTGAATATTCTTTTATAGTATCTTTGCTTCACAATAATTTAAAGAGAAATGTCTTGTTTCTTATATGCAGTGACAATAATGACAACAAAATAATGATATGAGGATAAGAATATTTAACATAAATTAACTGCTTATCATGTGTCAGATATTAGGGTAGTGTTACCAAGTAAGGGCTCATTGCCTGATGTACGTACCAATAAAAGCCAAAATATGGCACTGGCTTTTGAGAAAACGAAGCTTTATTGCGAGGTTGACCAGCAAGGAGACAAGAGGGAGACCACAAATCTGTCTCCCATACCTGGGAGTTGTACAAACTTTTATGAGTTAGGGAGGATGGGTTGCTATGAGAAAGCACTGGCAGGGCAGGTTTTGATGGGAGGGCTTTGGAACTTAGCCATTTATGGTAAATATGGTAAAGAGAGCTTCAGCACCAGATCTTCCTGGACAATGGACCCTTTGCTTCTGAAAGGGTTTGAGAGTTCAGGTTTATGTCATGTCCCAGTCCTTTGGTTCTGTGTGGTGGGGTTGGGACTTGATTCTGGGAGTTATTTAGGTCAAAATTTTCTCCTCTGCACATGCTACAGCTGCATGACTAGTGGTTTTGTTCCGTTGTCTCTGGAAAACAACTCAGTATCTTGTTAGACAAAGGATAGGGCCGGTTTGGGATGGTTCCACGGTTACAGTAGGAATTTTGAATTTAAACTGAATATGTTCTTTCCAATTTTATATCTCCCAAATATATATTCTGATGTCATTCCTATGGGATTCTCAGAGGGAGTTTTAGGCAAATGTTTTTGCATTGACATCTTAGCTGGAAACAGAAAAAGAGTATACGTTTTTTATGTGTAAAAAATATTCCAGTGTGATTTATAGGAACAAAGCAAATAATAGTATGATGATAAATAGTGATTATAAAGCTAGGCTTACATTTGTATGAGGAATATAATACTTTCTCCATTTTACAGGTGTAGCTTGCCTATATATCTAATTACATCTAGTAATTAGATAATCCAGACTCAAACACAAGAATTATTCTTTTAATACTAGAATTTTGGTTTTGGTTAAAGTAACTCTTTGTTGGTGATAGCAGGTAAAATATCATGTTTACCAATTCATCACTTGAATGCAAGAATATAATAGGAATCACATTTTATGTTTTGAGTAAATTATACAATGAAGATATAGCTCGAGAAATTTATTAGTAGAAATATTCACTATTCAAATAAAATTTGTAGTGATATCAATACATTTTAAAAGCATGTCTCTACTGTCTGCAACTATAGAGATCTTCAATTATCAATTGCCACCATATATGGGAAGGCATACTACGGTTCAAAAATAAAAGAGAACAGTAGCTATGGAAGAAAATGTGACATGAGAGTGAATAAAAATAAATATATAAAGCGTCAAGTTGTTTTCTATTTTTAAATGATTAGAGGCCCTTGGTAACTATGCCCAACTTATAGATGATTGGCCACTCTTTGTAATCAAATTGCTTTTTGGTATAAAAACCCAGTTTGGGAAAAGCATTCTGTGGATTGCTGGCTTAATGTCAATAAGCCTAGCAAAGCTCCTCAAACAAAAGTTATCTTGAGGTCTACCTGCCCTTTGTGTACATCTCTGCTCATTCTGGTATATGCCAGGAACTAATTCTAGAACGACTGGCAGCATTCCAGGTGAATTTGATTGCACTGACCAAAGTTAGCTAGGAAACTTATTCTCTTTTGACTCAATCACTACAGAGATTTCAGTTATAAAATATGCAGTATTTTTTTAATAAAACAATTATTAACTTCATTTGGATCTTAATGAAAATATGTAGATAATGAGAAAATGGGTCTGAAATATTTTATAAAGATGATTGACACTTTTCAGAGTCTGGGTTGGTATGCTTCATCTACCCAAACATGGAGAAAAGGACACTGTATGAAATATTTTTCTGTGGTAGTATTTTATCTGAAGCTGTACTTTTTACTTTTATTATTCTGAATACTTTTACAAAGATATAAACTGTTAGCATTCACTTCTGTAAAATCAACGTGAGTATATAATGTGACTCGAAGTGAAATGTTAAACATTTTCTCATACATCTTATAATTTGTATGGAGAACTGTTAGCCTTCTGACATTTCAAATTTTATTAATAATATTATTTGGGGGCTTCCCTGGTGGTGCAGTGGTTGAGAGTCCACCTGCCGATGCAGGGGACATGGGTTCGTGCCCCGGCCTGGGAAGATCCCACATGCCGCAGAGCGGTTAGGCCCGCGAGCCATGGCCGCTGAGCCTGTGTGTCCCGAGCCTGTGCTCCACAACGGGAGAGGCCACAACAGTGAGAGGCCCGCGTACCGCAAAAAAAAATAAAATTAAAAAAATATATAATAATAATATTATTATTTGGTCTAAAAATGCCATATTTACATTTTATAAATTTTTTCACTATAATATATAACATAATCCCTATAGGGTATTGATTGCCATTATATTACGCTGACATAATAAAAACAAACAGAAATGGAAATGCATGCACACAGATAGATATAGAGATAGTTAATTTTGTTTTTTGGACCTTCTGTAAAAGGAAGGTCCAAAAATTCTCCAAATTTCACAAAACAATATTATTATTTGTACCCTCTTCCTTCTACCTCCCTTACTCCAAGAAAACATTTTCATATGTTTTATGAATATCCTTTAGTTTGAATGTATCCTTTTAAATTTTTAATGCATATTTCAAATTGCATATAATATTACATTATGTATCGCATTCTGTTTCTTACTTTAAAAAGAAATAAGCTACATATTTTAAGATCCACACAAGCTCTTAAGTTTGAGAAGAGCCCATTAATCTTAGTTCCTGTAGGCCACACCATGATGTGTATCTATTTTGCCTGCCCAAGCTCCCACTGCTGAGTATCCAGTTTGTGGATGCTTAATGTATTCTCAAATCGCTGACATCAAAAGCTTGCAAAGAACATAATAATATATGTTCTCTTATGGATTTGTGTAGGATGTCTTTAGGATGTATAGCTGAAGTAAATTTTCTTAGTCATAGATAAGGTGACCAAATAATTCATCATTAGATTGTGACATGCTGGAGAGTAAAAGGGGGTGCTGTCAGTAATCTCACAAGGATAGGAATAATTCTGCAATATTCAAGCACACTGGAATATTGGATGTGCGTATATTTAATTTGACTGAATACTTTGAGATTGATCCCCAAAATGGCTTCATAAATCACTTGCCAACAAATACATGGCAATAACTAGATTTCTAAATGTTGCCAGTATAATACAAAGTGATATTTTATTATATTTTAATTATATATATTTTATATCAATAAGTTAACATATCCACACATATTACTGTTAGGCTTTTGGGTCACCTTACCTGTAAATTGCTTATTAACTTCTTTTACATATTATTCTTTGGAGTTCTTCTCTTTATCTTGTTGGATTTACCGGATTTCCTATATATTCTTAATATTATTCTTTTATTCATTTTTCATGATATAAATACCTTCACCTAATCTAGCATCTCTCTGTTTACTTTGATCATGGTCTATATCATAGAGATCTTACTAAGCAACAAAGATATACCCTTTCATTTTTCTTAATCAGTTCTACTGAGGAGTAACTTATATACAATAATTTTCAAAAATTGCAAATATGCAATTTGATGAATTTTGAGAAATCTGTGCACTTTTGTATCTTACAAAAAAAAGCAAGGTTACAGAACATTTTCATCATTCATTGAAGTTCTGTCCTGCACTTTTGTAGTCAGGTTGCTGTCTCATCCCCGGAGTATTTTCTTTTTGTCACTCTACTCTTACCTCTTCTAGAATTTTCATATAAATGGAATCAGAGTATATAGTATTTTTTGTCTAACACTTCATTTAGCATAATGTTTTTTAGATTTGTCCATATTGTTCTCTGTATCTGTAGCTAATTATTTTTTATTTCTGAGTAGTTTTCCATTGTATGAATATACCAGTTGTTTATTCCTCCATATTTCAAAGATATTTGCTGGCTTCTCCCAATTGTTTTTGTTTAATAAGTATTAACAAAACTTCTATGAAATTTGAAGTACAAGTATTTGTGTTAACATGTACTTTCACTTACCTTGAATAAAAGCCAGGGGTAGAATCACTGTTTTATATTATGTTTAAAGTTTAATTTATGAATATTTTTCAAGGTGACTTTATCATTTTCATTTCACCAGAAAAATATGAGTTCTATTTGCTTTACATACCCAAAAATACTTGCTACTGTCAGGGGGTTTTGTTTTCTTGTTTGTTTCAGTCATTCTAGAAGTTGTACAATCATATATCATTGTTTAATTCTGACAAAAGGCCTTTAGTAAATAAATGTTTAGCAAATATTTTTCCCAGTGATTGACCTGCATTTTCAATGTCATAACAATGTCTTTTGAAGGGTAGATTTTTAAAAAATTTTAATCATGTCCAAAGTGTCAATATTTTCTTCTATTTTTCATGAGGTTTTTTATTTTAAACAACCTCTACCTAAGTTTCACTTTGAGCCTCTCCTCCTTTCATCTAGAAGTTTTATAATGATTTCAAAAAGATTAACATTTTAACAATTTTGAATTCTTTAACATCATTAACATAATATCTTTATCCATTAATTCAGATTTTTGGAAGTCTCTCAACCATATTCTATAGTCTTGAACGTATAGATTCAGCATCTTTTGAATAAAATTTATCACAAAAATAGATATCTAGATCAATGGAACAGGGTAGAAAACCCAGGAATAAACCCACACACTTATAATCAATTAATCTACGACAAAGGAGGCAAGAATATACAATCGAGAAAAGACAGTCTCTTCAACAAATGATGCTGGAAAACTGGACATCTACATGTAAACGAATAAAACTGGAACATTCTCTAACACCATATATGAAAATAAACTCCAAATGGATTAAAGACCTAAATGAAGACCAGATACTATAAAACTCCTAGAGGAAACATAGGCAGAACACTCTTTGGCATAAATTGCAGCAACAGTTTTTTTGGATCCATCTCCTAGAGTAATGGAAATAGAAACAAAAATAAACAAATGAGACCTAATTAAACTTAAAAGCTTTTGCACAACAAAGGAAACTATAAACAAAATGAAAAGACAACTCACAGAATGGGAGAAAATATTTGCAAATGGTGTGACTGACAAGGGCTTAATTTCCAAAATATACAAACAGTTCATACAGCTCAATATCAAAAAAAAAACAAAAAACAAAACAACCCAATCAAAAAAGGGGCAGAAGATCTAAATAGACATTTCTCCAAAGAAGACATACAGATGGCCAACAGGCACATGAAAAGATGCTCAACATTGCTAATTATTAGAGAAATGCAAATCAAAAAACTACAGTGAAGTATCACCTCACACTGGTCAGAATGGCCATCATCAAAAAAGTCTACAAATAATAAATACTGCCATGTATTCTGGTATTGCTATAACATTATTTCTTTATGTTTGTGCATTTGCCTAATAAATCTTTGTCAATATAATTAAATTTGACCTTTATTTTTATGATTTGTTCCCTTGTAAAGAGCACACAGATAAATTTTTAACCCAAGCTGACAGGGTTATTTAGTACGGTTATTAATGACATTAATTACAGATATTCTCTTTGCTTATATGTTCGAAATTCTGACATATTACTTCATACATTCTGTTTTATTGTGTCACCTTTGTGACATGAATAGACATTTTTCCCAAGAAAACATACAGATGGACAACGTGAAAAGATGCTCAACATCACTATCATCAGGAAAATATAAATCAAAACCACAATGAGATACCACCTCATTCACATCAGAATGACTATCATCAAAAAGACAACAAATAACAAATGTTGGGGAGGATGTGGAGAAAAGGGAACCCTCATGCACTGTTGGTGGGACTGTAAATTGGTGCAGCAAGTATGGAACACAGCATGGAGGTGTGTTCCTAATTCATAAAAATATATGTACTCCAATATTTATAGCAGCATTATTTACAATAGCCAAGATATGGAAGCACCTACATTCTTGAGCAGAAAATGATGGCAGCCTATTCCCAGAGAAGTTTCGGCATAACAAAAAGGCACTAGTAGATTTGAGTAGTGCAGAGGTAGTTTATGCCTTTCTCTACATTTGGTCAGCTCTACTTTCTTATTGGCCTTGGCCACTTGCTGTGTTTCTTGGCTGATGGTCAATTCCATCCTTCTCACCATTGTCATTGCTCTTCATCTAAAACCACTGCCTCCCTCATATGCTTTGTATGACAAGAGTAAGACTTCAGTATAACTCTCACTATTATACCTGAGTGGGAAGTTATATAAACTCCAGCACCCAGGTCTGACCTAATGCAACTCACAGAGACTATGTTTTTACAGAAGTACTGGATAACATAATCCTAAATCAGAGGGACTCTGGCTGCCAAGAGGGGCTGGATAACATAAACCAGATATAGTAAAGGTAAAGTGCCATGTGGTAAACATTTAACATTGAGAGACAGGTGATAAGAAGGAGCCAGCAGATTATTTGCTCATTCTTCTGGCCCAGATGGATGTTCTGACATCTCACCAGGGATGACAAATGTGACCAAGAAAACAACTAAGTTTCTTATGAGGCAGGGATAAATTTAGCTTTGCAACACTTTTTATTTGCTCTCTCTAAAGTTATGGTACTTCCTTTTTTCAATCACTCTTGCTTCACTGGATTGTAACCAATAAAGAAGAAGCATGTAAGCTTTGCCTCAAGCCAGTTTTTAAGGAACCTATGTGAAGATGATTTTCATTGCATTATACATTACAGTAATAGCCACATATTTGACAAATACAATATTTATACCTTATTAATGATAAAAATATAGGAAATGTTATATTCTTCTGAACCCTCTTTTTAGGTTTTGCTTCAAATCTCATTATTTTTTTATTGAAATCCATTAGTCTTCCAACTATTATTAAATTTTATATTTAAATGGTTCTCGTTTGAAAAATACAATATATGTCATCACTATTCATTTTATAATTTAAGATATGACACATTATCTTTAATTCTGAATTTCCTATACTTGGTACATTCTTCGGGTGCAAAATTTTTTTGTAAAATTGTGAACAGAATCTAAATCAAATATACTTCAATGATACATTATTCTAAGCCAATTAATATGCTGGATTGTATTGAAATTTTTGCTCAAAAATGACATTTTGGCTAGATATCTATTTTTAAATTTAAATATTCTCATCTTAATTTCTAAAGATATCTCTTCTTTTCTCATGTGCTTCTGCTGCATTTGCTTGGTACATTTAATTAAATTCCACCATTTTTAACATATTTTCTAATTTTGCTCAAAGGATCTATTCTATCATCAATGAGTTTCACCACTATTGCATTTACTGTCATTTCTAAGTTAGTTAAATTTTCAAATTGTTGCCCTAATATAGTGATTCATAAAAAATGCAATATCATTGGGACTATGAGAAGCTAAATGAGATAATATATTTAAAGCACTTAGCACAAAGCACAGCACACAATAAGCACTCAGTAAATTTTAGATATTATTATTACTTTTGTTTCCACTATTTCCATTTGTACTAGGCTGAAAAATATTTCCCCAAAAAAACAGGCACTAATTTCCAGAATCTGTGAGACTTTTTTGCCATACCTTATATGGCAAATGACGTTATTAAAGACCTTGAGAGGGGATAATCCTGGATTATTTGGATGGGCCCAAAATGCAGTTGCGCACCTCCTCCTGAGAGAGAGGCAGGGGGAGGTTCACACAGACGGAGGAAGGGAAGAAGCAGCCAGAAGAGGAGTAGGAAATGTGACAGTGGAGGAAGAGATCAGAGTGATGCAGTTACAAATTAAGCAATGATGGCAGCCACCTAA
Organism: Phocoena sinus; assembly: GCF_008692025.1. Lineage (NCBI taxonomy): Eukaryota > Metazoa > Chordata > Mammalia > Artiodactyla > Phocoenidae > Phocoena > Phocoena sinus. The sequence goes on along the minus strand of NC_045766.1, from coordinate 100,471,335 downwards.
TGCTGCAAGAGGCAAGGAACAAATTTTTCTCTAGAGCTTCCAGAGGTAGCACAGCCCTATGGACGCTTTGATTTTGGCGAAGTGACACTGATTTCAGACTTCTGGCCTCAAGAATATGAGAGACTAAGTTTCTGTTGTTTTATGACACCAATTTTGCAGTAATTTGTTATTGCAGCCATAGGATACAAACACACTATTACAATTATTACTATTTCAGGTTACATAAAATATTCTATTTAAGATATATCTCCAACAGAGAAACATTAAAATATAAAAATAAATTCACTATTTATAATTCAACATGATAGTAGGAGTTTTTAAAACAGGACACTGTCTTTTAACTAAATAGCAGTGATATTATTCAGCTTTGTTTTGCACGTGTGAAATTTAAGAAAACTGGGCATATTCAGCTTTTAGGCCACATTTAGCAGTAGTGACAGAAATTGAAACATCCTAAATTTGTCAAGGTAATCGTTCCTGAATAGCTTAGATACAGTCTCAGAATTCTTGACACAGCACCAAGAAAACCATTATAAAGTGATACAAGACAGCACATGTATAAAACAAATGTACTATCTTAAGCAAAAATTGTGAAATGAGAAAATAGAAGTAGAGTATATTTTTGTGACTAGAGTTTTGATTTCTATTTTTTTTTTTTTTTTTTTTTTTTTTTGCTGTGCGAGGGCCTCTCACTGTTGTGGCCTCTCCCGTTGTGGAGCACAGGCTCCGGACGCACAAGCTCAGCGGCCATGGCTCACGGGCCCAGCCGCTCTGCGGCATGTGGGATCCTCCCGGACCGGGGCACGAACCCATGTCCCCTGCATCGGCAGGCGGATCTCAACCACTGCGCCACCAGGGAAGCCCTTGATTTCTATTTTATTCTCACTTCCCTACCCTTACATTCTTATTTTTTATGTTTCTCTTAGCATTAAGATAAAAACCATAAAAAATTTTCCAGGAAAGATGCAGCATCAATATATTGTTTTGCTGAATATTTGGAATTATACTTGTAGTTTCTCCTAAATAATGTCTCAGCTAAGTATGAATTTCTAGGGAAATGATATCTTCCTCTGAAATTAAAGAAGTGCAGAAAGATAGCTATTCAGCCTGAATTTTATTCTTTTATATAAACTACATTTGCCTTTCAAAAAATTTCCCCTTATTGGGTTGATTATTGTATATATTGCCTTAATGATTGGAGATGTAAAAAAAATAAATCAAAGACTCTATGTATCACATGGATATATAAACAGTGTGAGCTGTAAACCTACAATGGTTGTATAAAACTGAATACTAAACAACTACGGCAGAATTTTAGGTAAAATCTGATATATTTTGTCCAACACCCATTTGGCCACAACATACTATAATGACTAAGAGTATGGATTTGGAAGCTAGCTTCTCTCCATTTTTATTACACTTCTGCCACTTACTAATTATGCCTTGATTTTCTCAATACTTACTGGTCTATTTAATACATGTAAAGCACTTAAAATATTGCCTGAAAACATAAAATTTGTTCAGTAATTTTTATTAGTTTTTTATTATTATACAAAGCTTGAATTTCTAGGGAAATTTTTTAATGCCAGGAAGAGTCAGTTTTGTCAGTGCAATACAGAGCTAAGGTGTAGTGCAGCTGCTTCCAAGCATTTGAGGGGCAGCAGGGGAATGAAGAAGCAATCCTACTGGGTCATAGCTAGCTTTTTTCTAGCTTGTTTGATTTGTAATAGTAAAGACTATTACACCAATAATCATGAGAATTATTGATCTGTAATTTTATTTTTTAATAGCCTTGCCAGATTTTTCTACTGAGGTTATGCCAGTTTTATAAATTGAGTTGGAAAATATTCCCTCATTTTCTACTTGCAGAAAAAAAAGTAAGATTAACACCATTTCTTACTTGAATGGTTGATAGAATTTATCAGCAAAAGCCTCTAAGCCTAAAGTTTTCTTTGGGAAAAGTTTAAATAATGAATTAAATTTTCAACATATAGATGTATTCAGAGTTTATTTTCTTACATAACCTTTTGTAAATTATATTTTCAACAAATTTAAACACTTTAAGTTCTCAAAATGTGTTGGCATGAAGTTGTTTATAGTATTCTCTGATTATCATTTTAATGTCTGCAGGTTCTTTGCTGACAATCCATTTATTTTATTTCTGCTTTTGCTGATTTGGGTTCTCTGTTTTTTGCAAGGGTATGGGGAAAGATTGTCAATATTGTTTATATTTTCAAAGAACTAGGTTTTGGCTCTGTGAATTTTTTCTGATTTTAGTCTTTTATTTCATTGGTGTTCTACCTTCATCATTTTCTTCCATCTATTTTTGTATTATTTTTCTTTTATTGTATTTTAAAATGGAAACTCAGGTCATTGATTTTAGAACATTGTTTTCTCTTATTATTTTAACTATAACTTTTCCTCTAAGTCCTGTTTTAGCTGCATCCTAACAAATTTTCATAAGTTATAATTCCACTCACATACTAGCTCTTTCTTTTATGGTTTCACAATGAAATTATATATATATATAAAATTATATATACTTATGTATATATAATTATATACTTATATATACTTATACTTCATGAAATCTGTCACCTCGGCTTCTCGTCCTGCTTTTTACAAGGAACTTATCTTTCCTTTCTCCATTGGCCCTATCCTGCTAAATTTGGATTCTGTCCCCTGAATTGTCTCCGTAGTGTGGAGCTTTCTGTTGGCAGGGGGTTGAGTTGTGTTAATTTAGAGTATTTATAGGGTTCAAACTGCTCTGGCACTTTAATTCCTGCTTTACTCATGAAATTAATCTTGAGTAACTCTCCCTGGCTCCCACTGTTCTTTCAGAACGGCCCAACACTTCTCCAGTAACTCAAAATTTCAGCAGAAGCCAAGTTTGGTTCCTGTGCTTCTTCCCATACAGACACAATGTAAGTCTTGTAGCTGCCAGTGGTTTGTCCCCACTCACTTGTATTTATGAATCTTTAGAGATATTCTGCCACCAAGTTTTGCAACAGACATTTCTAAATGTCTTTAGTTTTACTATCCTAGTGGCTTTGTCTTTTTATATGGAAGAATTTGAGGAGATAAAAAATAATAACTATGATCATGCCACCACCATCTTCTCCAAAAGCTCTCTTCTTGTAACTCTTTTACCCCCATTTTATATAACTAACCTTTAAACATCTATGAATTATTTTATAAATTATCTTATAATCTATGGATATTAAAATATAGAGAGATTTCAATAAGCATAGAAAATTATAATTATTCTAATGAGTAGTCACTCAGTAACAATTTCTAATCTGCCTTAAGGATGTGAAGTACATATTTAGCAAACATACTACATTTCAGCTTCTTTTGAAAGTAAAATCTAGATGTCAGATATACAAAATGCCTACATTGTGAGCTTTATATTATACAAGTAGTTTGATGGGATTTTTCAGGGAATTTTCTAGGTAAACCATAACATTGATTTGGTAACAAATATACAGCACAGAATAATTTCTGAAACTAATACCTACGCACTTCAATTCAGCAGAAAATCAGATGGGTCAGTGATGATGCAAAATAAATATACTGTGAAAACAAAGTGGCTTCCTTGTATTGTTTTGGGGTTTTTTTGCGGTACACGAGCCTCTCACTGTTGTGGCCTCTCCCGTTGCGGAGCACAGGCTCCGGACGCGCAGGCTCAGCGGCCATGGCTCACGGGCCCGGCCGCTCCGCGGCATGTGGGATCTTCCCAGACTGGGGCACGAACCCGTGTCCCCTGCATCAGCAGGCAGACTCTCAACCACTGCGCCATCAGGGAAGCCCTGTACTGGGTTTTAACTGCCTTTAGGGTTTTACATGTTTTGCTAAATTGAAATTTCATACACTAAGAATAACACTGATAGCTCTATAGCTTCCTAATCCCATGCTTTTCTGACAACGCCCTTTCTAGAATAGAAAAAAAAAAGAGAAGTTAATTGCTTAAACTCTGAAAAATGCTCTTCTTTGAACTCAATGAAGCACAAAGATAAATAGTGTAAAGGGAATGTAGCTCTATTTGTGACTGCTTGTAGTGTGAAATTGGTTGTTTGGTGATCTCTAAAGACTTGTTTTCTTTTCAAAACACTGTATGCTCCTCCTTGCTCTGACTATGAGAGGAAAATGGGAATGTAAAATAGAATATGGATTAAGGGACATTCCTTTACTTAAACAAATTTTAAAGCATTGTTTCATTTTTGTGGTGTTTTGAATTTTATGAAAACCTTAACTGAAGGCTTCTATCATGATGTACTGTAGTATAATTACACCATGTCTTTTTTTGCCACTCTTTCATTTATTATCCATGATACTCATTCTATTTAATAATAATTTATTGTAATACAAATGTTTTGTTTTCTTTTTCTATGTGTATTTTGAAAATTTTCAACTAGGAATACAGAATCTCTTTGAAATCAGTTTGCAGGTTTATCACAGCCCTCTAGCCTCTAAACATAGCTCTTGACACAGTTTATAACATAAATTATATTTTCACACGGATTTTATCATTTGGAAAAATACAAAATGTGTTTTATAAATAACATAAATAATATACATAACTTAAGTATGTTTTGAAGTATTTATTTCACTAAAAAACTAGAATGAAGTTAACTAGAGTATGTAAGTTAATTTTCTATGAATTCTAAGTTGGTAACATGTACATTTAATACACCATGGAGAGAAGAAGTCAGTAAATTACATCTTTTAACCATTTATATATTGGTATTTCATGAAGTACTAGATTAAATGTAATTTCTACTAGTCTATATTGCACTATTTTGCCACTGTTCTTATCTACCTGAAATTAATAGTTCAACAAGTCATAGTTCCTTGAAGAAAATAGTTTTTCACATTCCTTTTTTGTCCAATATTTATTATGAAATACATGCAAATATATAAAAATGTTGATACAAAAGATCAACTGATATTTTATGCATCTACATACACATACATATACCTTAACTATCAGGTTTATATTTATATATACATAGGTCAACTCATTTGAAGCAAGTTCCAGAGCTAAGATATATAAAAAGTGAATTTGCTTCTGGCCATATTTGAATAACTGGCATCTCCAATATACAAGATTTCATACTGGGCACGACACAGTAAAACTACTAAAAATCGGTGATAGAGTGAGCATCTTGCATGAATCCAAAGTGAACAGACACATTTATACAGTTAAACATTGATACGAACAATGAATGATTCCTTATAGAAGTAATACTGACATGAAGATTCATATGACCCATATGAGTTAATTTTTATATGATTCAAGGAAATAGTGGAGGTTTTAAAATTTTTTGTCTATTTCTGTCACTGATAATTCATATATCTAATCTAGGTCATCACTCAGTATGCCTCTGTTACTTTTCTTTCTTAACAATGGGTCAAATTACCTTCCCTTGCTTCTTGGTTTTTGATTAAATGCTAATATCTTGCTTTACAAAATTAGAGACTGCAGTATGTATTATTATTTGTTCACAGGAAAAGTCATGCCAAGTTAATAAAATCTGTATGTGAGCTGAATCTGACTTTAGTATTGCCTTAGTTTGATTCAGCTCACCACTAGCTTCACATATTTTGAAGGCAGCATGAGGACTTATCCCTCAGTAGAGCACTGGATCTGAACACAGTGGAGATTCTGGTGTTCACTACCTGATCTGCATCCAAGGCACCAATGTTCCTAACTATGGAAGAGCCCTCTGCTTTGAAATGTGGATACCTGATTTGGGGGTTACTCTAGTTCTCCTTGTTCTATCATCCCACCAGCAGTTTTCTGTCTCTCATTATAGAGGGGCACTTCCCCCTCTATAAACCTGCCTTACACAATGAGGACGTGAAATTTCTTACCAGGTTGCCTGTGGCTCTCTTCTCCTGACTGCAGCTTGTAGCAAGCCATTGCCTTTCACTTATAGAGGATGTGTGCAGACTTTGAGGATACCTCTCTCAGTTTTCCTACCCTGATTCCAGTCTTTGGCCTACTATCACTATACACTTGCTGAAGTCCACGGGGAAGTGTTGGTCAGTAGCTACAGATGCATTCTGTGGCTGTGGTTCCTGCAGTCTTTAATCTCTTATGCCAGGCCAGTTGCAGCTAGTTAAATATGATTAAAACATGGCTAGTTTCTCCTTAATCCCAACTGTAGTGTATTCCTCTTTGTCCCACTACTTTATCAAGGATGAAAGCCAAGGTGCGTCACTTCTCTACTAGAAATGACAACTTACATTCTGAAATTTAGTTCAATTAATTTTCTTTCATGCTCAACCACCTGATAGGCTTGAAAAAATATACTGTTTTCACTTGTCCAGTTTGCTCTTATGTGTAGGGTGGGAGCAATCTTCTTTTGCAAGTTTCTACATCCTAATTAGAAGCTATAGTTTACTGGATTTCTCTTGAAGTTGGTAATTATAAAAGCATATATAATTCAAATTTTAATTCCACTTTCATGGGTATGACATATTTATAAAGAAATAAGCTCCTACTTATTTTCAGCCCCTTTGTACATCATATTATGTTTAATTATCATCACTTCTTCATTAACTATCTAAATTCTATTGTTTGATTTTAAAAGTATAATTCAACCATAGAACCCTGTTTCTTCAGTTTCCTGTATCATATATATTTGCTAGAGTTCATCTGTCTCATACATTGAAATTTTATATTGAACAGCTTTGATTTTGTTTATAAATTATTGTCCACTTTACGGTGGAAATGAGCTTATCAAAACTGACATATTAGAGAAAATACATAATAATATCTCTTTCTAAGCATTAAAATGGGACAAGTATAGTACACCCGCTTATGTGAGTCATCAATTTGAGTACATTTCCAGTTGCAAGAATTCATTATATTGACACTCAGAAGGAGCCATTCAAATGTCAGCTTCTCTCAAACTCAGAATCTGAATAGCTCCTGAGAGATGTGACAGAAGTGAGTAAAAGAGAAAAACAAAATTAAACAGATACACACAAAAAAGTCACAGTCAGGCAGCCTACAAATATTACTGGAAAAAAATCAAGGTCACTGAGTAAGTATATTTTCTTTAGGGATACTGAGTATTATTTAGATTAATCAGTGGTTGTCATGAATGACAAAGATAAGAAACACATGCATTACCTAAAGAGTATATTAATTTTCCCTAATAGATTTGTTCTAATATATTAAATGTTGATTAAGAAGTAAATTACAGAAAAAGTACTTAAATATACAATCTTGAATAAAGTTGTCAAACTAACAGAAATTCAAAATAACAGCCATAAAAAGAAAACAAAACGAAATATAGAATCAACTATAATTCTATTTATTAAGCTGAATCTGTTAGAGAAAAACATTTATTTAAGAATAAACAGATGTGGAAATGAAAACTCAAGAAACCCAGTGGGACCAAAAACGCTTAAGGTTTAGTCATGTCTACACTGGAAATTATTCCAAGACATGTTTTATTGTTACCACAGCAGTTTTCATGTTAAATAGTGACTTATTTATTCTTTTAAATGACAATATGAAAACCAGGATTAACTGTTCTTCCACTGAATAATAAAGCTGACTAACCAGTCATTTCAACAATAAATATGAGAAATGGAGATTCCTTAAATGTAATTCAAATATGTGGAAAAGTTCCAATATCTATGGAAATGAATGGTACATTTTGATTTTAAAAAGATCAAGAAGCCAAAGCCTTGAACATGTCTGGTAAAGGTTCAGCGAATATGTGCTATGGAAGACCTGGGTTTCACTTAGACAGTAAAATAAATGCATTTATAAATGTTAGCATACTATGACACTGAGGAATACAGTTTAACTGGAAATCAAAATTAAGAAAAGGAAAATAGAAACAAGCTGGATTTTGAATCTGAACTATACATTGTTCATTTTTCTCTTTAGAAGAGAATAATTAGAAAGTTGTTTTAAGGTAAATAAACTATTAAATAGAAAAAAATCAGCCACTGAAGAACAACAGAGGACTGTGTTTTGCCCATTCTAGAGATCTGATCTGGGGTGTATGTGTGTATGTCTGTATGTGTCTAGATCTAAGGACTGCACTGTAAATACAGAGATAGGAGGCTATGGGGTTTGAAGAAAGATGCAGCTGAAAAAGAAAAAATGGAAAGGAGTATAAAAATCAAAAAGGGAACTAGATATGTTGTAACAAAAAATAACTTTGAGGGGCTTCCCTGGTGGCACAGTGGTTAAGAATCCGCCTGCCGATGCAGGGGACACGGGTTCGATCCCTGGTCAGGGAAGATTCCACATGCCGCGGAGCAACTAAGGCCGTGCACTGTAACTACTGAGCCTGCAGTCTGGAGCCCAAGAGCCACAATTACTGAAGCCTGAGCGCCTACAGCCTGTGCTCCACAACAAGAGAAGCCACCACAGTGAGAAGCCCGCGCACCACAATAGAGTAGCCCTTGCTCACCGCAACTAAAGAAAGCCCGTGCGCAGCAAGAAGACCCCAATGATGAAGACCCAACACAGCCAAAAATTTAAAAATAAATAAATAAATGTATTAAAAGAAAATAACTTTGAAACATTTGACTTAAGTTCCAGTATATAGACTCTACTGAGAATTACAGACTTGCAGTGTCCTAGGCATTTCTTTCTATAACATTCTTGCTCTATATTTGAAAACCTCTGGTGATACCAAACTGTCACTCCTCACTTTCCATTAAGATAAAAAATTGCCTTCATAAATTATAAAAAATTGATTTGTTTTTATATCAGAAATTAAAAACAAGCAGGACAGTGACGTCATGGAGAGGAATATGAATCCTGCAGAGGACAACTGTCTCAAATTATATACACAAAAGCTTTCACCTCCTGCCACATTCAGATGTGCCTGTTTTCTATACCTACTGTTACTCATTGTATTAGTCAGGGTTCTTCAGAAAAATAGAACCAACAGAATGTGTGTGTGCATGTGTATATATCTATATCTATCTATCTATCTATCTATATATATATATATATATATATATAGAGAGAGAGAGAGAGAGAGAGAGAGAGAGAGTGAGAGAATGAGAGATTTAAGGTGGCTCATGCAATTGTAGAGGCTGGAAAGCCCAAAATGTTCAGGATAGGCCTCAGGTTGAGACCAGGAAATACTGTAATTCAATTCAGAAGACCATGTGCTGCCAGAGTTCCCTCCTTTTTGGGAGAGGTAAGTTTTTGTCCTGTTAAGGGTTTCAACTGTCTGGACAAGGTCTACCCACATTATGGAAGGTAATCTTATTTACTCAAAATCTACTAGTTTAATTGTTAATCTCATCAAAAGCCACCTTTCAGAAACATCCAGAAAAATGTTTGAAAATATCTGGGCAATATGACCCAGGCAGACTGACACATAAAATTAACCATCACACTCATCTTATTTTCTTTTGGGTCACACTTTGACTTCCATTTGTCTTATCTCCCACATGTAAGATAAATTGGGGAGATAAAGTAATGTGTCTCCATTCATAGTCAAACTTCTGAAAGAGTTATGCATTTTGTTTTCTCCACATCTTAATATTCTTTTCAAAATTTATCCTTGTTTTCCCTTAAAATTTCTTGTTAGTTTCCATTAAAACAAAATATATTTTCCCTTATTCCTTCCTGATTAATTCTTAATATTATGCATTAGTCCTGTTTTCTCTATCCAATTTCTAAAAGTTGAAGTTCTTGGAGTTCAATATTGGGACATCTCATATATCACTTCCATCAGGAATCTCAGTTATTGCTGTGATTTTAAATTTCATCTGTAGGGTAATTAAAACATTAACATAGAATTATCTTTGCTTCTGCTCCACACCTACAAAGACAACTGCATATTTGATATCACCATTTAGTCATCTCATGAATATCTCAAACTTAAAATGTCCACATAATAAAAATACTTCTCCTCCAGTCTCCCACCCCTCAAATAGATGCTCCATTTACCAGCCAGTGAGACATTTTCTTGACACCATTCCTCTCCTTCATCTCCTACATTTAAACCAGCACCAATTTCCTCTGAGTTTCTATATTAACTTCCTATTGCTGCAGTAACAAATTACCACAAAGTTAGTGGTTTAAAACAAAACAAATTTATTCTGTTATAGTTCTGAATGCCAGAAGTCTAAAATCAGGGACTTTGCAGGGCTGTGTTCCCTCTGAAGAATTCATAGGAGAATTCATTCCCTTGCCTTTTCTAGCTTCTAGAAGCTGCTTACATTCCTAGGCATGTGGCCCCTTCCTGTATCTTTAAGGCCAGCAATGTAACATTTCCTCTCTCCATCTCCCCTTCTCTCCTTCCCTGCCTCTCTTTCTCACCTCTGCTTTCATCATCACATTCCCTTCTCTGACTCTGAGTCTCCTTCCTCCCTTATTTTCTTATAAGTACCCTTGTGATTACATTGGGCCACCCAGATAACCCTAGATAATTTCTCCATATCCAAGATGCTTAATTTAATCACATCCTCAAAGCTTCTGTCACTATGGAAAGTACCATATTCACAGGTTCCAGGAATTAGGATGTGACTATCTTGGGGGGTCATTATTTGTCCTAACACATTGTCCTTCCAAATCATTATTTGAATCTCTACTCTACTTTTCTACTTATACTTTCCAGGCCCAAGATAACATTACCCTTTCCTGGAATGACTTCCTGACTGGTTACCACTATGCACTCTTCCAGTGCATTTCCCACTTAGTGACCACAATTGGTCTCATTAAAGAAAAATATGATCATATTATCTTAAAAAATTTTAACAACTTTCCATTGCATTTAGTGTAAATGTCATAATCTTCAATGTGGCCTTGCATAATCTGACTCCTGTATAAAATCTCATACTTCATCTAATGCTCCTGCTTACTTAATCACTACACAACCAATACATGGCTTCCCATTTAGCCAAACTCATTGTAAGTCTTTGTAAATTCTTTTACTCTGTAATGCTTTCCCCTGACTCTTTTAATGCAATATGGTAGTACAAGGTCTGTGTTATAAAATAAGTTAAACCTACACGGTCTTTACTATCCAGGATATTTATAAGTGTAACTCTTGAACTGTATAGTACTTTGAAAAGAGCTCCAAATGCTTTCAGTGTCTCTTCTTTCTTTAAGTTCATGAATTTCAATGCAAATGTAAAACTTCTATAGCAGTACTTTTTCTTTCATCTTAATAGATAAGCAGTTCATCTGTATTTGCTTTCAGATTAACTCTCCACCCTCACTTTCTATGTTTTATGGTGCTGGTAAAGAATTCTCCTGATTCCTTTGCAAACTAACTTCCAGTTCTATTCAGCCAATGGGAGGTCTTAGTGGATGTATGGAGGACAAGAGAAAGAAAGAAGCTAAGGTATTCTCACTCACTGCATTGGGTAGCATGTTTGGCAGAGATTGAGTCTTCTCCATCACTCTAGTTTCTGATAGTCAGCACCTCCATCATAGCTCCAGCTACTCTCAGCTAAGTCTCCAAATTCAGTTGTTTGGCCACAGCTCCTGGTCTCTGTCCACACTAAATGCTCTAGTCATAGGGATGAAGATATCTTCCTTACTGATTGTATAAGTCAGGGTTCTCTAAAGCAACAAAACCAATAGGATGCACATATACATATCATGTGATATGTATGTATAAAGATATATATATGATGCATATATACATACACTCCATATATGTGTGTGTGTGTGTATATATATATATATATGTATGTATGTATGTATGTTTGTGTGTCAACTGAAGAAAAATGCACAACCTATAAAAGCTGTGAGTTAAGTTCTATTAAGGGATCTTACTGAGGACTGTAGCCTGGAAGACAGCCTCTCAGTAGCTCTGAGGAACTGCTCTGAAGAGGTAGGGGAGGAGCCAGGATATACAGGAGGTTTTTTTCTTTCTGGAATAGAATACGTAGTCGAACATCGAAAGATGACTGCTAATCACAAAAAAGAGACATCTCGGGTTAATGATTTTAGTGCTTTTCTATGTGTGGGAAGATGTAAGAACCTGGGTTAATTGAAATTATTCCTTTGATATGTGTCTTAACTATCTAGGGCCACTATCCAAAGCACAGAATGCTTCCTGTTTTTCTTCATTCTGAATTCCCCTCAGGGTGGGCATCTGCAGTGGCTAATGGCTTAATCTTTGCAGAACTGGAATGGTGGGCAACATTCCTTGTTCACATGTGATTGTAAATATATACAAGGGTATAGATATACAAGGATTTATATATATAAGGAGACCATATCTATCTATCAATAGATAGATATATCGATATACATATAGATATGGTCTCCTTATAAAGGCCATTCAAAGATTTGCAGGCAAGCTAGATACCCAGTAGAATCAGCGGTGTAGTTTTCGTCTGAGTCTGAACGCCTGAGAACCAGGAGAGTTGATGGGGTAGATCCAGTCGAAGCCTGGCCGTCTCTAAACCCAGGAAGAACCGATATTTCAGTTTGAGTCCAAAGGCAGAAGAAATTTTTATATTCTAGTCAAAGTCTGTCAGGCAGAAGAATTCACTCTTACTCAGAGGAGGGTCAAAGTTTCTGTTCTACTCAGGTCTTCAACTGATGTGTAAGGCCCATCCTTACACATTGCCCTACATTAGACAGGGCAATCTGCTTTACTCTTCGACCCATTTAAATGTTAATCTCATCCCAAAACCTTCTAACAGAAATACCTAGAATAATGTTTGAGCAAATCTGGGTGCACCGTGGCTCAGTCAAGTTGACGCATAAAATTAACCGTCACACGGATGTTGCTAATTTCTAGGTGGCATCACTACATAGTTTGTATTTTCAGGTATTCCTTCACATGAAAAAACAAATTACCTGATTTAATTCTTCTTTTTTACATACATAGAGTACTTTCCATTTTTCTGAATGGCTCTTGACTGATGTACCAGGTTTCGTTTCTGAATGGGTAATTTCCCCTTCCTTGGGTTCTGCTTACCTCCAATATCTACATTTACCACAATTTATTCATCTTTTTAAAAACAACCCATGATTTGTAAATAAGTGTATAAACATGGTATTTACTCCTCTTCCCAACGATTTTCTTTGGTAAATCAGGGTACACATTTATGCACTCATTGCCCTTTCCCGCATTTTCCCTTGCTTCTAAAGGAGCACTTTATGTACCTCAGGTTAAGACTTAAGAATTTTGAATAGTTTCTCCCCTTGATTCAAAACAGTCTTTTCCCTCATTTGTAAGTTGTCTTATCAAGATAATTGTTTCAAAAATTAATGAGTGAAAGGTGAGGAAAATGGCATGAATTTATATAATAAATTGTAAGTTTATATATTTTACAAAGACTTGTAAAACCTTGTTTTTCTATGATATTATTGCTTTATTTAAATAAATATCTATAAACAAAATTGAAACATGGTAAAGCTAGTATCTAAATTATTTGTTTTAAAATGATTCAGATATAGTTAAAATAGAAAGTTACCTTTAATAATGTGATTTCTCAAAAGAAAATTACAAGCAAATAACCACTACATGTTAACTACATGAATTAGAAAACACAATAAAGAAATGTGATAGAGTTTGGCTTGGCTAGAAAGCTTCTAATTGTCATTGATCAAAACCTTAGCTTTACTAGAATTTTACCTGCATCAGGAAGAAGTCACTCAGGCTTGAAGTTCAGAAAGGAAATTTTGTAAATAAAACAGTCAGAGTAGCATGATATGCAGAAAACATATTTAACTAGATGTTATGTATAAACAGTGAATATCCAGAATCCTTCTGACAATTATTAGAGAACCACCCAGAACACAGATAGGAAGGCTCTTTGTAAATAAGATTCTATATTAAACCTGGTGATTCATAATTATCACACAAACTGAACTCACTTGGAATTGCAATAGGTTTAATGTTTTCTTCTAGGTTTAATGTTTTCCAGATTAAATTGTTCATTAAAGATATTTAAGTCCAGATGGACAGCAAAACAGTGGTAATTCTATAAAAACCTCTCCTTATATAAAAGGCTTAAACACTCCTCAAATATAAGACTTAAGACAGAAATTTAGAGTTAAATATGACACCAAATATATTGTTTGAACAGAAATAATTTTCTCTTAGTTCAATTACAAGATTATTGAAAATAGCTTTTAATATTTTTAGGTAATTTAGATCATCTTAGAAATTACCAGCAACTTTTTTAATTAAATATTTTATGAGAGACTAATGTGATTGGAACACATATTTTTCCGACAATTGAACAAAATTATTTATTAGTAAATCTGATTATTAATTAAATATATTAATGTTAATCAAATATTTTCATTTCTTGACTAATAAATTTTAAATTAAGCTTTCACTTTCTTATTGATTTGAGGACCATTTTCCCAAACATATCCCCTGAGGTTATCTGAATACTTGTCATCATGGCTACCTCTCTGGATTCATGTTCATCTTAAAATCAAGTCTTCGCAGGAAGTATACATTGCTCTATAATTCCCATACAAAAAGTACTAATTTTCAGTGATCTCTACCCTGGGAAATAATTATTTCCATTCTATGTTTTCTGCTCAACTTTTGCTTATTCTTTATCTCCCTACCCAGTTTAGAGTAAAGGGTCTTGGTGTCACATACAGTAACCAGGCTTCTTTCCATCCTTTCTTCTCCTGCAGGGTACCTGACACCTGCTGACTACACCATGCTCAGATTTTATATCTTAACCCAGTTATGGATGCAATAAAATGTGTAACTTAGTAAGAGAGTCTTCTTTTACTGGGCTAAGGAAATCTGCATCTAGAAGATGGGAAAATAACTGCGTGTATGAAATAATATAAAAGCATTTTAAAAATACTAGAGAAGTGACTAAAAGATAGTGTGCAGCTTGTATGCTCTAAAGAAGTTCCAAAGAGTTCAAAAAAGGAGACAATTATTTCCTTCTCCCCACACAACCCCAAAAATCAAGATTCAGATGGGCTAAAGGAAAGATTTCAGTTCTAAATAAGGAAGAAATTGTGTGTATGTGTGTCTGTGTGCATGCGCGCACGCTTGGCGGGGGGTGTAGTTCAAATACATAGAGTTAAAAGGTAACTGGCAACCAGTTACATACCCAAGTACCCTTCTCCCAGCAACCAAATCACTAAGTGTCATTTAACCAAGCGTTCTTTTATTTTTGCATCTAGTCTAAAAATGATTATCTAACCATTCACTTTCTATAAAATATCACAAGTATCAGTTAAACTTTGGGCTACTGGAAGCCAATTTAAAAATTTACTGTTGATACATTTTGTCTATTTGCCTTCCAAATGTGTTTTAAAATATAGAGATGATCTTGGGTTTGGTGACAATTTTTTAAATACAACGCCAAAGATACAATCCATGAAAGAAATAATTAACCTGGACTTCATTAAAATTAAAAACTTCTACTTTTGAAAGATACTGTCAAGAAAGTAAAACAAACCACAGACTAAGAAAAAATTGCAAAAGACATATCTGATAAAAGAGTACTATCCGGGGCTTCTCTGGTGGCGCAGTGGTTGAGAGTCCGCCTGCCGATGCAGGGGACACGGGTTCGTGCCCCGGTCCGGGAAGATCCCACATGCCACGGAGCGGCTGGGCCCATGAGCCATGGCCGCTGAGCCTGCGCGTCCGGAGCCTGTGCTCCGCAACGGGAGAGGCCGCGACAGTGAGAGGCCCACGTACTGCAAAAAAAAAAAAAAAAGAAAAGAGTACTATCCAAAATATAAAAAGAATTAAAAATCAATCAATTAAAACTATTAAAAATCAACAGTGAGAATATAAAAACCCTGATTAAAAACTGGAGAAAAGATCTGAATAGACACCTGACCAAAGAAGACACACAGATGGCAAGTAAGCATATGAAAAAAATTCCCAACATCATATGTCATAAAGGAATGGCAAATTAAAACAATACTGAGATACAACCATACACCTATTAAAATGGACAAAAACTGAAACATTCACAACACCAAGTGCTGGTGAGGATATGAAGCAAAAGGAACTCTCATTCATTGCTGGTGGAAATGCAAAATGTCACAACTACTTTGGAAGACTGGCAGTTTCTTACAAAATGAAATATATTCTTACCACATGATCCAGCAATCATGCCCCTTGGTATTCTTTCAAGTGGTTTGGAAACATGTCCACACAAAAACCTGCACAGGGATGTTTATAGTAGTTGTATTCATGGTTCCCAAAATTTGAAAGCAACCAAGATGTTCTTCAATAGGCGAATGGATAAACAAACTGTAGTATATCCAAACAATGCAATATTATTCAGTGTTCAAAAGAAATGAGGTACAATCCATAAAAAGATATGAAGGAACTTTAAATGCATATTAATAAGTGAAAGAAGGCAATATGAAAAGTCTACATACTGTATGATTCCAACTATATGACTTTCTGGAAAAGGCAAAACTATGAAGACAGTAAAAAGAACAGTGGTTTCCAGGGGTCAGGGTAGAGGGAGGGACAAATAGGCAGAGCTCAGGATTTTTAGGGCAGTAAAAATACTCTGTGTGATAATATAAAGGTGAATACATGTCATTCTACACTTGTCAAAATGCACAAAATGTACTACACAAAGAGTGAATCTTAATGTAAACTATAAACTTGGCGTGATAATGATGTGTTGATGTAGGTTAATCAATTGTAACACATGTACCACACTACTGTGGGATGTTAATAGAGGGAGGTTCTGAATGTGTGGGGTCAGGGGGTATATGGCAACTCTGTGTACTTTCTGCTTAATTTTGTTGTGAACCTAAAACTGTTCTAAAAGTAAAGTCTATTTTATTTAATTTTTTAAAATTTTTATTGGAGTATAGTTGATTTACTATGTTGTGTGTTTCAGATGCAGAGCAAAGTGAATCAGTTATACATATACATATATCCACTCCTTTTTTTTTTTTAGATTCTTTTCCCATATAGGCCATTACAGAGTATTGAGTAGAGTTCCCTTTGCTATACAGCAGGTTCTTATTAGTCATCTATTTTATATATAGCAGTGTGTATATGTCAGTCTCAATCTCCCAATTTATCCCTCCCCCCTCTTATCCCCTGGTAACCATAAGTTTGGTTTCTACATCCTTGACTCTACTTCTGTTTTGTAAATAACTTCATTTGTACCCTTGTTTTTAGATTCCACATATAAGTGAAAAGACAACCCCCCGAATGGGAGAAAATATTTGCTAATGAAGCAACCAACAAGGGATTACTCTCCAAAATATACAAGCAGCTCATGCAGCTCAATATCAAGAAAACAAATAACCCAATCAAAAAGTGGACAGAATATCTAAATAGACATTTCTCCAAAGAAGACACACAGATGGTCAAAAAGCACATGAAAAGATACTCAACATCATTAATTATTAGAGAAATGCAAATCAAAACTACAATGAGGGGCTTCCCTGGTGGCGCAGTGGTTGAGAATCTGCCTGCCAATGCAGGGGACACAGGTTCGAGCCCTGGTCTGGGAAGATCCCACTTGCCGTGGAGCAACTAGGCCCGTGAGCCACAACTACTGAGCCTGCGCGTCTGGAGCCTGTGCTCTGCAACAAGAGAGGCCGTGATAGTGAGTGGCCCACGCACCACGAGGAAGAGTGGCCCCCACTTGCGGTGACTAGAGAAAGCCCTCGCACAGAAACAAAGACCCAACACAGCCAAAAATAAAAACTACAATGAGGTATCACCTCACACCAGTCAGAACGGCCATTATCAAAAAAATCTACCAACAATAAATGCTGGAGAGGATGTGGAGAAAAGGGAACCCTCCTACACTGTTAGTGGGAATGTAAATTGGTAGAGTCACTATGGAAACATTATGGAGGTTCCTTACAAAACTAAAAATAGAACTACCATATGACCCAGCAATCCCACTTCTTGGCATATACCCAGAGAAAAACATAATTCAAAAAGTTACATGTGGGACTTCCCTGGTGGCACAGTGGTTAGGAATCCGCCTGCCAATGCAGAGATATGGGTTCGAGCCCTGGTCCGGGAAGATCCCACATGCCGCAGAGCAACTAAGCCTGTGCACCACAACTGCTGAAGCCTGCGCACCTAGAGCCCGTGCTCCACAACGAGAAGCCAGTGCAATGAGAAGCCCGCACACTGCAATGAAGAGTAGCCCCCGCTCACTGCAACTAGAGAAAGCCCGCACCCAGCAACGAAAACCCAACACAGCCCCAAAATAAATTTATTTATTTGTTTATATATTAAAAAAAAATTACATGTGCCCCAGTGTTCAATGCAGCACTATTTACAATAGCCAGGACAAGGAAGCAACCTAAATGTCCATCAACAGAGAAATGGATAAAGAAGATGTGGCATATACATACAATGGAATACTACTCAGCCATAAAAAAAGAACAAAATAATGCCACTTGCAGCAATATGGATGGACCTAGAGATTGCCGTTAGTGAGTGAAGTAAGTCAGACACAGAAAGACAAGTGAAGTCTATTTAAAAAAATTAAATCCAAACTAAGTGAATTACTATCTCCACACACCTAACTCTCTAGTGTGATTTTTTTTAACACATGGACTCTAGATAAGAAAGTTACAATCACTAAGGTATTCAATATATGATTTCTGCTTAACCAAATGAGGACTTCTATGTGTGAATAAAATGTAAATGCATTTTTAGATATATGATATCCTACATAACTACTCTCCATGAAAATAAAGTAATATCCACGAATCACACATTTCAATTTTGTTGAAGAGCAATAATGAACCAACCTGTTATTGTGTTTTCATGGACTGATGGCAGATTGTTTTTTTCTATACTAAGACATTTATTCCTAGTTTTGAATTTTGTCTCTTTTGTTTGGATTTGGTCTCTTTTCATAATTTTTCCCTAGAATATGTTTAACATTTTGTTACCCATATGATTCTATTATATTTTATGTATTGTCTTTGGGCCATTACTCCAATAGAAAGTAATTCTTATTCTGGCTCTCTCTTCCATGAGTGATTACTATCATTTCCTCCTCTCTTGTCATTTTCATCATTTTGTTTCTTCCTCTGGAATCTGAATAAGTATACTAAAGTTGTTCTCCATATCTTTTTCCTCCCATCTTTCCTTCCTACTCTCCTTCCTTCTTAACTGCCAGTTCCCTATTGCAATAGTATAAGTACTTATGTGCCACCTGTCCAAACAAGAAAATTATAAATCATTGTATTTAGAGGACTCCAATGAAACAAAAAAGTCCCTGCCCAGTCACACTTGTTTTACTCCAATCAGTTAACAAGCCTATGTACTCTACTAGAACTTCTGATTAGCTTCTCATGAAACATAAATAAAAGTAGACAGACAAGGATAATAAACTGTCTGTGGATATCTCTTATGGAATATCTCTAATATACAAGAAAGAGAACAAAACCAACAAGTAGAACCAATGGAAACATAAGAGAATTAATGCAGAAAGGAAAATAAAATTATAAATAAATATGTAATAATATCATTCTATGGATAAGAGAATACTTTGACCTGGTTCACAAGAACTGTGATGTTCTAATAAAGCAACAAAGAGAATCAGAAAAAAAATCAGAAATTAAGAACAGGCAGCAAAAGTTTAAAATTAATAGAACAAGAGCTTCCATTTCCAAGAAGAAAGAGTTGATATACTTTTCCCTATTCCACCTTCTAAGTATAAATAGAAACTCTGGATATTACATATAAGACATACATAAGAATACAGGTAGAGAGAAGACAGCAACCAGCTAGGAATCTCATGTCCAAAGAACAAAATGGTAGCGACTTGCCTGGGTTTTCATTTTGCCTCCTATACTACAAATTTGATGCTAAAGAATCTGGAAATACAAAAATGTGCACAATATTTTTTAAAAAGCCCCAACAAAAGTCAACAGACTCAGGAAGGGGCAGCACAGCATAGAAAAAACAGGAAACGTTCAGGAATAATTGTGCTAGCTAACTAAACACCACAGGATGGGAAAACTGTGTCTCCTCCTAGCCTTGCCAGCAAAGACCAAGGAGGTAGTCTACATTTCCACAGTTGCCAGGCTGTAACAAGGAGCCCCAATTCCCCTACCTCCAACTGTGGTGTCACTGAAGGTAGAGTACAGAGCTGGGACTTTCATCCCCATTAGGCTGTAACAAGCTCCCAAGATAACAGTAGAGACCACGCAGGGAACCTGGATTTCTATCCACATCTGGCAGTAAGGAGGGGTACTTCCCCCTTCCTCTGAGGTCATGTCAGAGGGGACTAGAAGAGGCCTCCTCATCATTATCCAACAGTAAGGAGACCACTTATCCCCAGGACTCCCACCTGTAGTGTCAGTGGAAGCCATATGGGGTGCTGTAATGAGGCACTCCTACCCCTCTTGTTCAGGAAACTGTCAGAGGTGAGCCAGAACTCCCATTCCACTGAGCAATAATGAGGAGTGCCCACCAAGGTAACAATGGAGGACAAGGGGATAAACCCCCACTTGGCAGTAATGAAGCGGTAGCTCTGCCAGAGATGTCAGAGGAAGCCCAGATAAAACAAAGTTTAAATATGATCCAGAGTCTCATAACATAGTACACAAATGTCCAGATTTCAACTAAAAATAATTTATCATACTAAGAAGCAGGAAGATCTCAAACTACATGAAAAAATATTATCAATTATATATGAACATTAAGATGACAAGATTAGAATTATTTGACAAAGATTTTAAAGCAGCCAGCATCTTAGCTCTGCCACCTTCCAGTTTTGACTTTAAGGAAGCTAAATAAGAAGAACTATCAAAGCACTATAATGATCATACGAAAACACAAATAAAAAGTATTTGATACCTCAATCAATCAATCAATAGGTCAATCAGCCAGCATATAAATGCTTCAACGAATAATTATGAACATGCTTGAAACAAATGAGAAAATAGAAAAACTTAGCAAGGAATTAGAAGATATAAAGAAGAATCAAATGAAAATAAAATGCCTGAAAAATTAAATAAATAAAATTTAAAAATTCAAAAGATAGGCTCAGAATGGAGACAGCAGAATGGAGAGGACAGAATAAACATCAAATAAATTGGAAACTATAACAAAGAAAAAAATACAGGGAAAAAAATGAATAGAGACATGGTGATCTATGGAACTATAACAAAAGATCTAACATTTCTGCCATTGGAATCCCAGAAGGCAAGCAGAAAGAGGACAGGGCTAAAAAAAGTCCTGAATAAACCATGGCTGAAAACTTCCTAAATTTGCCAAGAAATATAAACCTACAGATTCAAGAAGTGAGCAAACCTCAAACACAATATACCCAAAGAAATCTATCATAATCCAGGGCACATCATAGTCAGTCTTCCAAAACTAAAATAAAAAATCTTGAAAGCAGCAAGATGGAAATAACACCTTATCTACAGAGAAGTAGCAATTCAAGTAACAGATTGCTCTTCAGAAGCAAGGAGAAAGTATTATCAGAGCTGTATAAGTAAGTGGCAAACTTCTCTCAAATGCTAAAAGAAAAAAACTACTAGATGTTTCAGAAAGAGAGAACAGGGAAAAGGAAGAAGACAGTTATTCAAATACATAATCATAAGTTTACAGTGTGGAAGGAAATATATGAGATTTTAAAAAGCTCTGAGTAGTTTGGGACAGTGAATGTGAAAATATCAACTTTAGGCATAACAGGGAGAAATGTAGAACAAAGAAATAATGGAAAAATCCTAAATTCTTCCACAAGAAGAAGAGAAATGTCCTATGTCAACGATCAGATATCAGAAGCACATAAAATTTTTAATATTATACCTATTTCATAAATTTGTAACACCTATTTCAGCATCTGTCCCTAAAACAAGTAGTTGTATTTTATTAAATGTTTTAAAATAAGCAAAAAGGAAAAAGTTCATCCACATAGGAATAATAAACTCACTCAGAAATTAGCCTTCTTAAAATCTCAATTTTTAAAAGCTACTAACCTGACATATTATACAGGGCAAATATTTTATAATTTCATTTTAAATATGAAAACTAGTATTGCAAATAAGCAGTAAGTTTTCTTTTACTTTGTAAACAATTAGGTGTTTGCTTATTTGTCAGAAATAATGTGAATCTGAATGCAAAAAAAAAGAGGTATGATGAAAAATTACTATGATATTTAGTAAACAAACAAAAAAGTAAAGAATTTAATGCCATTAAAATTGGATGGAGAATCAACTGTTATATAGTTATTAGAAAAATGAAAATCTATCAGTTGGACATAAATGTCACATCCTATAGAAATGAAAAACACACAATGGGTGAACTTAGTTTATTTTGACTTTGTAATTTATCTTGGGTACCAAAATTAATGGAGAAAACTTGAGATTACACAGAAAGCCCAAAACAAATGCTTAGTCTAAGAGGAACTAAACATAGTTGGTAATTAACAGAGCAAATCTAGGCCAAAAAACATAGAATAGATGTTCAAGTGTAAATGACATCACAGTACATTAACATTTTACTATTTTACATTTGTTGTTGCAATGATAATATTATCAGCTACAGTTCATTCATTTTGCAGAAAAAATGCACACATTCAATGAGAGAGTAGCACTGAACGTAACTTTTATTTAACATTGTTTAAATGATATAGCAAAATAAATAGAAAATTTTCTTACTATGATATTATCTGTTTGTCTACTCTTTTTGCTGGTTTTCCATTCAAGAACAGTGGTGTTGCTTTAAACACAGACATACATATACACATACACATGTCAATAGATTAATTTATCAAACAATGCAACTTCTATGGTATTTTTTCCCTTTCCTATTTTCTTTCAGTAGAGCAAAAAGTATCGATGCTAAAAGAAACCTGTATTTAATGCTTGAAAAATAAATAGTCATGTAACTTTAAAGTGGAGTGATCTGGGAATATTGATTCTGGTTATAAAATGAAAAAAGAGAGATGTAACACATTTTTTGCCAATATTGCAACACTTAACAGTATATACACCACACTTTCTGGTTTCAAAGTGTTTTTTATGTCTTCTTCCATGCCATCGTCAAGGGATTTGGCTGGTTTAGCTCCAAGCATCAAGGATTCAAGTTTGAAACCACATTGTGCACAGCTTAGAAATCAAATTTGCCTGGGCAAGAAGATATGAGTAGCCTCCTATGAAGAAATTCACCCTAAGGAAAAAGTAAGTAGAGTCTCACAAATTAGATTCATGGTCATTATGTCAAAGTTGAAGAGAAGGGTGATTCTAAATAAGGGTTTACTATCCCAAAGATTGTTCTATACATAAGTTCTCATGGGCACATAGTTCAGTCACAAGGTAACAACAACAACAAAAAATCCCCATAGAAATAGAAATAAAATAAAATGAAATGGAAGACAAAGATTTAGCACATGCATCAGCCCAGCCCTATTGGCACTGAGATATTTACCCCCTGTGAAAGACATCGTCCAAACTCAGTCACTAGCATCAACATCAAGAGGAAACAGCTGCATTCCTACTTTACGTTTTCATCACCCTGCCACCACTGTTAACATCAACATTAACAGGATAAAATAATTATTATGCCCCAATGGTCCTAAACTGGAGACATAAATGGTAATACAGCAAGTAAGAAAACCAGATTGTGAAGCACAGAAGAGTCACAGTCACAAGCTTCAAGGAACAATTTGTATTATTATCGCCTAACAGATATGTCCTGGGAACAAAGGTTTTACAGTCATAACAGGGAAGTATGGTGGTAAAAAGTCTGAGAGACCCTGACCCTACTATCATGAGAGGCATTATCAGGATTTGTTACCTGGTTCAGTTAATAGGTGCAACAATTAACAACTTTACTTAGGAAAAATATGTTCATGTTTTCTTCTTGAGCGACCAACAAATAGCATGTCCATGCTACTGAAAATGTACTGAAATATCAGAAAAGAACTGTATAACATAGGAATCATAAAGTGGTCAAGCTACCAGGGAGGCCTTAGCCAAATAAAATTATATTTAAATGAGTCTATTATAATGATATTGTCATAGTTGGTGTTTTTACCCAGTCAGGGAGTGTTGTTTAGTTTTGTTTTTGTTGAGAATGACACCAAATTGTGTGAGACCAGCCAACTTTTAGAATCCCAGGGATATAATCACAAAATAAAATGTTAGTAACAGAGCATATGTTGAGATATTTCCAATTATGACCTCATTTTAAACACACATGCTAAAGAATTTCAAAATCTGTTTTGTAGTGCACAGATATAGATCTGAAATGTTTCATTCATTTTCAAAATCTTTGAATTATGATTATCAACTTCGTTTTGTTAACAGGGGAAAGACCATATGCTAAGACCATGACCTTCTAAGAATAAAACAGGCTTCCACTTTACTTACCCCCAATCAGTACATACATACAACACAGTCTACTTTTTGTTAAATATCCGCCTCAACGTCCATTTAGCAATCATAGATATTTTCTTAAACATCTTTCTAAATGACTAATACTGGACTGATGAAGACAAGAATATGTTGAACTGTACATACTCATATACTTTTTACCTGAACTAAATTATTGATCATATCTTATATTTCATCATTCCCAAGGTCTCTGCTACTCACATTGTTATTTGTGTTAATTCATACTTATTTTATTTATATTATGTTGGTGAAATAACAAAATAACTGAGAAAATCAAAGCATTTATTCATTTTTCTTCTAAAATAGATTCATAGAGTTTTAAAGTTACATGGGGGCTTCCCGGGGGCTTCCCTGGTGGCACAGTAGTTGAGAATCCGCCTGCCTTTGCAGGGGACACGGGTTCGTGCCCCGGTCCGGGAAGATCCCACATGCCGCGGAGCGGCTGGGCCCGTGAGCCATAACCGCTGAGCCTGCGGGTCCGGAGGCTGTGCTCGGCGCCGGGAGAGGCCGCGACAGTGAGAGGCCCGGGTACCACAAAAAAAAAAAAAAAAAAAAAAAAAAGTTACACGAAACAGAATTTTTCTTCTTTTTTCAGGTGTACATATAAAATACATGTGATGAAAACACATGTGTTAGTTTTACTGGCGTAAATATGCTCTTTGGGTAGAGAAAAATTCGCAAGTACATCTGGATACACTTTATAAGTTGCAGACTATTTCATGTATAGTGCCAAACCTCTTACTCATAACACTATTTGTAAGTAAAAATGAGAAATTTTGCTCTTTAATCTCCAAGATCAAATGCAGTAAAATTACAAAGGAACTTGGCCAACATTGGCAAAACATCATCATTTTAGATAAAGATGTCTTAACAAATTTGTTTTTAATTATCTGACAGGAAATTCACAACCATTTCTATTCCTAATCATATTATGCCCAATTTTTTAAATGCCAGACTAAATTTCAATGAACACTTCAGAACAAAATGGCATTATTAGTTTGAATTCTGACCCTAAGGAAATGCCCTTAAAGTATGATTTTTTTTAACATCTTTATTTTTTCTTGTTTTCAAATAGGGAGAAAGAATAGGTGTCAAGAGAAATTTAATTTTAATTGTAAATCACAAGGGAGAAATGAGGGCTGCTAGTTGGAAAAAGAATAGAAATCAAATTATAAAGTTAAATGTTAATGCTTTAAAGTGAAGAAGACAGAAGAAAATCAGATATGAAGAAGGAAATACATGGATATTTGTAAAAAGCATGAGAATTGGTAGGTGGCAGCAATCAGTTTTCACACACAAAAAGATGTAGGCTGTAATGATGATGTGACAAAATGACAGGTGTGACAGGCACAAATCAGTGATAGAGATATTTACAGAGGTATATTATAGCTGTAGGCAAAATTTTGAAATAGGCTAAGTTTGTTTTCAATGCCCTCTCACTTCCCTTCCAGCATCCCTGGATCCAACTTGAAGCACTCAGTGTCCTCACTTTGACCTCTTGATGTTTATGCTTTCCCTGCTCTGGTGTCCATACAAGTCAGCAATTTTGCGTCAACACTTCATAACTGATACAGCAAATTTACCTAGCCTGCATTATATTCATTCAGGTCCTGACTCCTTCATGACCAACTAATTTAGGAAATTATACTCGTTGCTAGTGGCCGGATGTGTTAGCAACCTAAATGTCATATTAATATCTCACTTCATGTATCCAGAGACAAAATAACTTCTTTTAAAGAGTGATGATTAGAGCAGGAAATGGGGACAGAATCTTAATATAGCAGGTGAGATTATCTGTAGCAGGTTGGATTTGGGGGAATGTAGAAATTATACTAGGTAGATGTTTGATGATACATAATATCAACCAATAAAATAATCATACTCCATTGTATGCCTGTCCAATTAAGAATGATTTGAAGAAAAAGTGTAATCTGTAAGTTCTGCTTTTTGAATAGTCTATCAGTGGTGAGATGAATTATATGAGAAACATAGCAAGAGAAAGGACTAGCAGACATTTTCCTAGAGAAATAATTATAATATGTACAGACATTTTAAGAAAACCTCCATTTGTGCTAATTCAGATGTATCCGTTTAGTAAAAATCATATTTTACACTGAAACTGTTTATTTAATGACATGTATTTTCCAAGCAAGCATGTAATTCCAAGTTTATTTTTTCTAAACTATTATGACATAATAAACCAGCACTGAGACATGCACATAGTCGAATGAATAAAATAAAATTGTATGTCAATGTTTTATAGAATAGCACGTTTGTGCTAAAAAAAATACTGTAAATACCATTATTGTGTAAATCAAAATATGATTTAATCATATATTTGAAAATGCATTGTATATGTAATTCAATATAGTATTGAAGAAAGCAAACATTATTTAACTAGCTAAATAAAATTTTCATTACCTATACCAAAATAGAATGTAAATAAATATTTGATGAACTATAATGGCAAAATCAACATAATTGTTATATGAATTGGCCCCATATTTATCAATAGAATTCTTAGTTTTAAATCCTAATAATTTAATTTTGAAATTGAATTGCCCAATTAGTTCAAATTCTTTATTTCACTAGTTTTACAAAATATAAATTTACAGCACATACTTAGTCCCACTGTTTTGGAAACTTACTGTTTCTAACAAAATTTATCCAGAATAGCATTTACAGAAGTCCCAGTGATCTATTCATAATAAATAGCAGAAAAACAAGAGAAAGCAGAAGACTGTGTAGTGGTATAAAGTATGTCTATTATAATTTGGAAAGGAGATGAAATACTTAATATACTATCATATCCAGATAGGAATATTTGCAAGCAGAGAGTTGAATGTGCCATCTCATCTCCTCTTGATGTGTATAGTAAAATGCAAGAGAATGATTTAAAATAAAATTGTTGAACATAAGAGAGCAACAACCTTCTGGGTTTGAAAATGCCCAGCCTCTCCAGGTGGCAAAACATGTTAAAAGTAAGCAATGTCTTCTGGGCAAAACCAAATCCAAGGCATATGCAGGAAAATGTTGTATCAGTTTCCTATTTCTGCTGCAACAAATTACCACAAACATAGAGGCTATAAACAATACAAATTTAGTTTCTTACAATTTGGTGGTCAGAAGTCCAAAATGCATCTCAGACCACTGAAATCAAGGTGTCACTAGAGCAGCATTTCTTCTGGGGGCTTTAGGGGAGAATCTGTTCCTTGCCTTTTTCAGCATCAAAAGCTATCCACAGTCCTTGGCTCATGGTCACATCAATTTGACCTCTGGTTATGTCATCACATTCCCCTCCTCTGACTCTGACTCTCCTGGATATCTTATAAGGACCCACGTGTGTGTAGTTCCCTCCCACAGTGAACAAGGCTGATTTGTGGCCAGTTAGATATTTTGTACATGATACTATGCGACTTTTGAGGTTAGGTCAAAAAACACATTAAACTTTCTGCCTTCATTGCATCACACTTGCTCTTGGAGAAGCCATCCAATATGTCACATGGATACTGAAGCAGCCCTGTACAGAGGCCCACTTGTAGAGGAACTAGGACCTCTCACCAACAATCAACACCGATTTGCCAGCCAGATGTGCGAGTAAACTTTGTAGTAGAACTTCCAGACCCAGTCAATCCTTCAGAAGACTACAACCCTAGTTAATGTCTCTTAGAAAGAGACCCAGCCCAGTTCGAGAACTGCCCAATCAAGACACTTCAGATCTTCAAAATTATGAGGGTCTGAACATAACCATAAACATTTATTAACATAAGCAGAAACATTTATTATGTCTATAGTTATCTTAAGTCACTTTGGGATAATTTGTTATACAGCTATAAATAACTAGTACATGCAGTTTTGTCTCAAGATGAAAAAGGGTAATTTTATTTTCCATTATGGTTTTTACCAAGGAGTCCTTGCACATGCATGCACACAGTAACAATTCCATTCTATTCCCCGCATAAAAGAAATATAACTCATACCAGAAAACTACTATATATGACAGAACAATTTATTCTGACTTCAGCAGTCCCATTACAAAATCCCCTTATTTCAAATATATAAGGAGATGTGATGGCCAGTTGCACCTCTTTGGTTTATACAAAGCTTCAATTTCAGAAAACATTTGTTTTTGATGGGTATCCAAATTGAGTTCTATTTTCTTCTATCCAAATAAAATATAGCAATTCTAGTAACTACATCCTCCAACATGTGACTCAAAGAATTTTAATAGTATACACCTCTAGCAAAGTTATAACTAGCATCCATTAATTTCTCTAGTTAACTATATACAGATTTATCACATATCTATCAAAGAAAGACAGAAACCAACTTAGCAGCAAACTTGAGCTATATTTCTCAAAAACGGAGGGATTACTCAGGGTCCAGATACAATAGCCACAGCATATCATTCCCAGATGTTGAGCCCTAAACAAGGATCTGGCATTTTCAAAATGCGGCTATCAGAGAAGCTTTCCCATTTTATCATTTCGTTGTTGCAGTATGCCTAAAATGAACTATACTCTCCTAATTAAGAAACCTGAGCTTGCAACAAGAGATTGTCATACTTAAGTGAAGTAAGTCAGAAAGAGTAAGATAAATACCATATGATATCACTTATACGTGGAATCTAAAATGTGACACAAATGAACGTTATCTATGAAACAGAAACAGAATCATGGACATAAAGAACAGACTGGTGGTTGCCAAGGGGGAGGGGACTGCGAGAGGGATAGAGTGGAGGGTTGGGGTTAGCAGATGTAAGCCTTTTTTTGCCGTACGCGGGGCTCTCACTGTTGTGGTCTCTCCTGTTGCGGAGCACAGGCTCTGGAGGCGCAGGCTCAGCAGCCATGGCTCACGAGCCCAGCCGCTCCGCGGCATGTGGGATCTTCCCGGACCAGGGCACGAACCTGTGTCCCCTGCATCGGCAGGCGGACTCTCAACCACTGCGCCACCAGGGAAGCCCCAGATGTAAGCTTTTATCTATAGAATGGATAAACAACAAGGTCCTACTGTATAGCACAGGGAACTATATTCAATATCTATGATAAACCATAATGGAAAAGAATATAAAAAGAAAAAAAGAATGTATATATATACAGCTGAATCATTTTCCTATACAGCAGTAATTAACACATCACTGCAAATCAACTATACTTCAATTAAAAAAAAAGAAATCTGAGCTTATCATGCTTTTAAAACAAGTGATAAATGTTTCACTGATGGTACTAGTAAAAATACTGCAACTGCTACTATTTTCAATTTTATTCATTG
Organism: Phocoena sinus; assembly: GCF_008692025.1. Taxonomy (NCBI): domain Eukaryota; kingdom Metazoa; phylum Chordata; class Mammalia; order Artiodactyla; family Phocoenidae; genus Phocoena; species Phocoena sinus. Next base: position 100,441,757 of record NC_045766.1, on the reverse strand, counting down.
AGTATATCTCCGAGAAGTTGAGGCAATAAAAGTATTGCTGGAATAATCTAGGATTCATGAGATTTCATTGCACATCAAATTTTAGGAACCTCTATATTATCTGCTTCAAGATACAACATTTTAAAAACATTTACAACATATTTATATTGTGTGCTTTGTAGGCGAATGCCAGGAATTAGAATGAATACATTGAATTTCAATATACCGAAGCAGGATTTTAAAGGTGGTGGTGGAATTTATATGAAAATGAATTTCTACTGTCTGCATATTGCACAAAGGTCTATAAAATATGCTAATTAAAGAGGCTTTCAAAACAAAAAACTGAATACTGTCAATGTTCCTATCTTTTTGGATGCTCAATTATCTCATATAAAACATGAAGAAAAAATAGAAATTTTTACTGTAGTTACTATGAAAATCAAAGATACAAAGATTTGTAACCTAATGTCTAAAGTAGAATTTTAATAAGAAAGGTAAAACAAGTTACTTGGGTCCACAGAGACCTTATACCCATTAGTAAATATTTCATAGTACAAAATTTTGCCCTAAGTCTTTGAGACACAAACTTTTCTCACAAACTAAGGATATTTCTATTTCAAAAATATTCTGGATTGACATATAAGCCATATGCCAAATTACCATATTCAAGAACTGCAAAATAACAACTTCAAAGGAAATCTGGACACAAGTGTTCTTGTTAGAAAATTATCTCTTTGTAGGTATCTTACATTGGCAGCCAATATGCAAACAACGTTTTGTTTGGGAAGAATAGAATCCAAGTAAATGGAGATCGTAAAATAATCTGAAATTTGAATATCATCAGGTTTGCAAATTCTGAAGAATCCATCTGGAAAATCAAAATGTATTTGGCATGGCAACCAAAAAGGTCAAGTTCTTGGGCCAGGACACAATATTTTTGTCACACATTTTGTATTGACAAATTTGGTCTTCCTTCTTCTGTGACTATTGAGTAGGAAGCTGAGATCATTTTCTATATCCAATATTGTATCTGGAATCAAAATTACTTGGTGACAAATTAATATTACTTTTAAACCTCTAAATATTGATCAACGTTTTCCTGACATTTAGTCTTTCAGAGATGATATCTGAATATAATCTGATATGATTTTTCTTTTTTGTTTTTTTTAAGTAACTTCGTAGTTTTTGTATGGATATATGTTATTATTTCCTTTATAATTATAACTCAAAATGTAATAAATTATCTTTTCACTAACTTTGTCTGGATTCAGTAAGCACTTTGGTGACAGCTAGCCAGGTAATTTATCAAATCAGGAAGTTGCCTTTCTTCTATCATAAGTTTGATTACTGTTTTTCCTTCATGCAAGTAAGTTAATATTATAAGTTTGTATCATTTTTTTTTTCCTTTCTCCTCAATGCCAACCATCTCATTCTTGGAAAGTTTGGCCTATATGCCTTATACTTGATATGCTAAGGGACTTTCTCTAAATGTCCTGAGAATCACTGTTGCAATTTTCCTCAGTGCATTTTTTCCAGTTTCCTAAGTAAATGAATTATAATTTTGCTATTACATTTTCAATTAACTTTTAATTTCTCTGTCTTCATTTAAGTGCTTATACCTCAGTAGGATCTTATGAATCCTTGGTCTGCTATCATTCTTCTTGATTGTGCTTTATGACCTATCACTTTCATTTCATTGAGGTGATGTTTTCTTGTACCTTTTAAAGAACATAAATCTAATCTGTCTAAATATTTTTCCTTTATTTCATTGATTGTGGACAGCTTCACCTACTATTCTATAATATTATTTCTTTTTTCTTCTTTTTCAAAATATATTCCATATTTTGGATTTTTTAATATTTTTTTCTGCTTACTTATCTTTGACAAAATATATGTTGAAATAGACCTAATATTTGCCAAGGAAGAAAATATGGGACTATTCCTTCACTATTACCACTATTCATCTGAGAGGTTAGAGCATCCTGCTCTCCAGGCTACAGCTTGAGATAAATGAATACAAAGCCTAACATCTTTAGTACCTTTATACAGGACATCTCTCCTAGACTTGGGTGCTATTGCTTCAGTAAGGTCTGCCATTCAGATATCTTAATTTGAAAATACATTGCCCTATGGCTCCTCCTGATTTGGTTTTGCCTATAAATCTTATGTGGTTGAGCTATAACTCCCAAAAGAAAACCATGGCCAGCAGCCTCTACTCAGCATTCTGACAGATTGAATATGATTAAGGAAGTCTCAGAAAGTTTTTGGAAAGGATAAAGGATAAGGATGAAAAGTACAATTTATTTCCGGTTTCCTAGGTTTTATAGTTGGTAAAATAAGGCATCTGTAAACCTGCAAGCAGTAATCTGTTGGGAAGCCTAAAGCCTTCCCTGACAGAAGGGAAGCCTTGCCTGATAGACACATGTAACATCTACAAGTCAACAAAGATCTTCCTTGATATGGCTCCAACTGTTTTTACCTACTGAAAAATCTTTTCAGATTTTAGAAATAGGTTGGATGTAAGTCTTAATTTTCACTGATTTAACTGTATAATTTTCAGCTAGGGTCTATTTTCCCTGCCAAAGAGGTATTTTACAGGGATATTGAGAAATAACACACTAGGAAATCATAAAAATACTTTGTAATCCACTAAGCTTTATTTCCTGAAAATTTCACTAACACCAGATCTTTGTGGTATTTGATTAAGCCATTTTCTTTGATTTATATTTGCTGACAAATTTTAATTGATCTTAGCTCTCCAAAAAATAGGCAGCATGATAATATATATTACTATATATTTCTAAATAGTTAATTCAGTAAATAATTTTCAAGGTAAGATCAAAAGTTGAAAGGTCTATTTAAGCACACTTTGTGCTAGAGATATTTATTCATCTATTTTAAAAAATGCATCAGTAATGAGACAACTACCAAGTTTTTTCCTTTAAGCTCACATAAATTGAAGTACCCATAGAGATCAGTTTATGGGGGGATAGAGTCAAGATGGTGGTGTGAGAAGACATAGAGTTCACATCTCCCCACAACTAGGGGGGCTGCCAGATGCTGGTGAGAGACCTCAATGCCCAAGGAGACAGGAGGAATCCCCAAGTGAACTGGTAGGACATGGGGGGACTGAAGGGGGAGGAGAGGTGGAGGCCGGACAGGACCAGCACCCCAGAGGGGTGGCTGAGAGAGGAGAGGGGTTCACACACCTAGAGGGACCCTTGGGGGCTCAGATCAGGGGGGAGCACACCCAGCCTTTCCCCTGCCCAATCAGCCAGGGAAGTCTGCTCTCAGGCCAGGTACTACACCCTCTGAGGTTCTCCCTGGGCTGCATTGGTCCTGGGGGTATAGGAGGAAGGGAGGGAAGAACAGGAGAGGCAGGTGGGAGGGGCCCTCCAGGATGGGAGGAGCAGGAGAGAAGTGGAGGCAGATAGCCTCACCCACTCAAGCCCCTGGGAAGCCTTCTGGACTCCAAGAAGGGGTCCCCCACCCTCTGAGACAAGAGACAGGAGACAAGCTTGGGCCCCTTCTGTTCCGTTGAGCCTAAGGCCCACCCCTCAGACCTCCCAGGGCCTTTTCCAGGCCCATGGGTCCTAAGTATAGGCCCTGCCCAATGCCCAAACCCAGCCCCTGCTTAGGCCTCCCTCTCCACAGCCAAGGCCTTTTCCACCTTTTTCTTTTATTCTCCTCCTCTTTTTTACTATTATGGTTCTGTTTTATCTTCTGGTTATTGTTTCATCTATATTTTTATTTTTATATTCTTTCTAACATATCTGTTAGTTTCCTAGTCTACTTTATTTTTTACTTTGTTATTGTTCTCTTTTTTTATGTTTTTGCCACCCAGCACCACTTTCAGAATCTTGGTTTACAAGCTGGGGGTCAGGCCAAAGGTCCTGCAGTGGGAGCTCCTAGTCCGAACCATTGGATTAACAGAGAACCTCAGACCCCAGGGAAGAGTCACCAGGAGTGAGGTCTCCCAGAGGTCCTCTTCTTGGCACTAAGACCCAGCTCTACCCAACATCCTACAAACTCCAGTGTTGAAAGCCTCAGACCAAACAACCAGTAAGACAGGAACAGAATCCCACTCATCAAAAGAAAAAAAAAATGAGATGGCAAAAAATATGTCACAGATGAAGGAGCAGGGTAAAATCCTATAAGACCAAATAAATTAAGAGGAAATAGGCAATCTACCTGAAAAAGAATTCAGAGTAATGATAGTAAAGATGATACAGAAACTCAGAAATAGAACGGAGGCATGGATGGAGAAAATACAAAAAATGTTTAACAAAGATCTAGAAGAATTAAAGAACAAACAAACAGAGATGAACAACACAATAACTGAAATGAAAAATACACTAGAAGGAATCAATAACAGAATAACTGAGGCAGAAGAATGAATAAGTGAGACAAAAGACAAAATGGTGGAAATAACTGCTGAGGAGCAGAATAAAGAAAAAAGAATGAAAAGAATTGAAAACAATCTCAGATACCTCTGGGACAACAATAAATGAACCAACATTCAAATTATAGGGGTCCCAGAAGAGGAAAGGAAAAGGAAAGGGTCTTATTTGAAGAGATTATAGTGGAAACCTTCCCTAACGTGGGAAAGGAAATAAGTCACCCAAGTCCAGGAAGCACAGAGAGTCCCATACAGAATAAACCCTAGGAGAAACACAGACAACACATATTAATAAAACTAACAAAAATTAAATTCAAAAAAAATATTAAAGGCAGCAAGGGGGAAAAATTAACATACAAAGGAATCCCCATAAGGTTATCAGCTGATTTTTCAGCAGAAATTCTGCAGGCCAGAGAGACGCAGGATATACTTAAAGTATATCCTGAAACAGATGAAACAGAAAAACCTACAACCAAGTTACTCTACCCAGCAAGGATCTCATTCAGATTCAATGGAGAAATCAAAAGCTTTTCAGACAAGCAACAGCTAAGAGAGTTCAGCACCACCAAACCAGCTTTACAACAAATGCTAAGGAAACTTCTCTAAGTGGCGAACACAAGAGAAGAAAAAGACAAACAAAAACAAACCCAAAACAATTGAGAAAATGGTAATAGGAACAAACATATCAATGATAACCTTGAATGTAAATGGATTAAATGCCCCAACCAAAAGACACAGACTGGCTGAATGGATACAAAAACAAGGCCTATATATATGCTATCCAGAAGAGACCCATTTCAGACCTAGGGACACACACAGACTGAAAGTGAACAGATGGAAAAAGATATTCCATGCAAATGGAAATCAAAAGAAAGCTGTAGTAGCAATACTCATATCAGATAAAAGTAGATTTTAAAATAAAGACTATTACAAGAGACAAAGAAGGACATTATATAATGATCAAGGGATCAATCCAAGAACAAGATATACCAATTATAAATGTTTATGCACCCAACATAGGAGCACCTCATTACATAAGGCAAATGCTAACAACAATGAAAGGGGAAATCGACAGTAACACAATAATAGTAGGGGACTTTAACATCCCACTTATACCAATGGACAGATCATCAAAACAGAAAATAAATAAGGAAACACAAGCTGTAAATGACACAACAGACCAGATAGATTTAATTGATATTTATAGAATATTCCACCTGCAAGTGGCAGAACATACTCCCTTCTCAAGTGCACATGGAACATTCTCCAGGACAGATCACAACTTGGGTCACAGATGAAGCCTCGAAAAATTTAAGAAAATTGAAATCGTTTCAAGCATCCTTTCTGACCACAATGCTATGAGATTGGAAATCAATTATAGGAAAAAAAAACTAAAAAAAACCCCACAAATACAAGGTGGCTAAACAGTGCGCTATTAAATAACCAAGAGATCACTGAAGAAATGAAAGAAGAAATTTAAAAATACATAGAAAAAAATTACAATCAAAACATGACAAACCAAAACCTACGGGATGCAGCAAAAGCAGTTCTAAGAGGGAAGTTTATAGCAATTCAATCTCACCTCAAGAAACAAGAAAAATCTCAAATAAACAATCTAACCCTACACCTAAAGCAACCAGAGAAAGAACAAAAAATCCCAAAATCAATACAAGGAAAGAAATCATAAAGATCAGAGCAGAAATAAATGAAATAGAAACAAAGAAAACAATAGCAAAGATCAATAAAACTAAAACTGGTTCTTTGAGAAGATAAACAAAATTGATAAACCCTTAGCCATACTCATCAAGAAAAAAAGGGAGAGGATACAAATCAATAATATTAGAAATGTAAAAGGAGAAATCACAACAGACCCCACAGAAATACAAAGGATTATAAGAGATTCCTACAAACAACTATATGCCAATAAAATGACAACCAAGAAGAAATGTACAAATTCTTGGAAAGGTACAATTTTCCAAGACTAAACCAGGAAGAATTAGAAAATATAAACAAACCTATCACAAGTAATGAAATTAAACCTGTAATTAAAAATCTTCCAAAAAACAAAAGTCCAGGACCAGATGGCTTCACAGGTGAATTCTAACAAACATTTATAGAAGAGCTAACACCAATCCTTCTTAAACTCTTCCAAAAAACTGCAGAGGAAGGAACACTCCCAAATTCATTCTACAAAGCCACCATCACCCTGATACCAAAACCAGAAAAAGACATCACACAAAAAAAAGAAAATTATAGACCAGTATCACTGATGAACATAGATGCAAATATCCTGAACAAAATACTAGAAAACAGAATCCAACAACATATTAAAAGGATCATACAACATGATCAAGTGGGATTTAACCCAGGAATGCAAGAATTCTTCAATATACGCAAATCAATTAATGTGATACACCACGTTAAAAAATTAAGGAATAAAAACCATATGATCATCTCAATAGATACAGAAAAAGCTTTTGGCAAAATTCAATACCCATTTATGATAAAAACTCTTCAGAAATGGGCATAAAAATCAAAGAAGAAATGTTAATAAAACATAGAAAAAAATGACAATAAAAACATGACAACCCAAAACCTACCTCAATATAATAAAGGCCATATATGACAAACCCACAGCAAGCACCATACTCAATGGTGAAAAACTGAAAGCATTTCCTCTAAGATCAGGAACAGACAAAGATGTCCACTCTCACCACTATTATTCAACATAATTTTGGAAGGCCTAGGCATGGCAGTCAGAGAAGAAAAAGAAATAAGAGGGATACAAATGGAAAAGAAGAAGTAAAACTGTCACTGTTTGCAGATGACATGATACTATACATAGAAAATCCTAAAGGTGCCAGCAGGAAACTACTAGAACTAATCAATGAATTTGGTAAGGTTGCAGGATACAAAATTAATGCACAGAAATCTCTGGCATTCCTATACACCAACAATGAAAAATCAGAATGAGAAATTAAGGAAACAATCCCATTTAACATCACAACAAAAAGAATAAAATACCTAGGAATAAACCTACCTAAGGAGGCAAAAGGCTTGTACTCAGAAAACTATAAAACACTGATGAAAGAAATAAAAGATGACATAAATTGATGGAAAAATATACCATGTTCTTGGATTGGAAGAATCAATACTGTGAAAATGACTGTATTACTCAAAGCAATCTACAGATTCAATGCAATCCCTATCAAACTACCAATAGCATTCTTCACAGAATTAGAACAAATAATTTTACAATTCATATGAAAACACGAAAGACCCTGAACAGCCAAAGCAATCTTGAGAAAGAAAAACTGAGCTGGAGGAATCAGGCTCCCTGACTTCAAACTATACTACAAAGCTACAGTAATCAAGACAGTATGGTACTGGCACAGAAAGAGAAACATAGATCAACAGTACAGGATAGAAAGCCCAGAGATAAACCCACACACATATGGTCACCTAATTTACAACAAAGGAGGCAAGAACATACAATGGAGAAAAGACATCCTCTTCAATAAGTGGTGCTGGGAAAACTGGACAGCTACATGTAAAAGAATGAAATTAGAACACTCCCTAACACCATACACAAAAATAAACTCCAAATGGATTAAAGACCTAAATGTAAGACCAGACACTATAAAACTCTTAGAGGAAAACATAGGAAAAACATTCTTTGATATAAACCACAGAAAGATCTTTTCTGACTCACCCCCTAGAGTAATGGAAATAAAAACAAAATAAACAAATGGGACCTAATGAAACTTAAAAGCTTTTGCACAGCAAAGGAAACCATAAACGAGATGAATAGACAACCCTCAGAATGGGAGAAAATATTTTGCAAATGAAACAATGGACAAACGATTAATCTCCAAAATATACAAACAGCTCATGGAGCTCAATATCAAAAAACAAACAATCCAATTAAAAACTGGGCAGAAGACCTAAATAGACAATTCACCAAAGAAGACAAATAGATGGCCAAGAGGCACATGAAAAGATGCTCAATATCACTAATTATTAGAGAAATGCAAATGAAAACTACAATAAGGTATCACCTCACACCAGTCAGAATGGCCATTATCAAAAAAATCTAGAAACAATAAATGCTAGACAGGGTGTGGTGAAAAGGGAACCCTCCTGCACTGTTGGTGGGAATGTAAATTGATACAACCATTATGGAGAACAGTATGGAGGGTCCTTAAAAAACTAAAAATAGAACTACCATATGACCCAGCAATCCCACTTTTGGGCATATACCCTGAGAAAGCCATAATTCAAAAAGAGACATGTACCATGATGTTCATTGCAGCACTACTTACAATAGCCAGGACATGGAAGCAACCTAAATGTCCACTGACAGATGAATGGATAAAGAAGATGTGGCACATATATACAATGGAATATTACTCAGCCATAAAAAGAAATGAAATTGAGTTATTTGTAGTGAGATGGATGGACTTAGAGTCTGTCATACAGAGTGAAGTAAGTCCGAAAGAGAAAAACAAATACCATATGATAACACATATATATGGAATTAGAAAAAACAATCGTACTGATGAACATAGTGGCTAGGCAGGAATAAAGACGTAGACATAGAAAATGGACTTGAGCACGCGGGGGTGGGAGAGGGAAGCTGGGGTGAAGTGAGAGAAGCAGCGACATATATACACAACCGAATGTAAAACAGATAGCTAGTGGGAAGCAGCAGCATAGCACAGCGAGATCAGCTTGGTGCTTTGTGATGACCTAGAGGGGTTGGACAGGGAGGATGGGAGGGAGACTCAAGAGGGAGGGGATATGGGGATATAGGAATGCATATGGCTGATTCACTTTGTTGTTCAACAGAAACTAACACAGTATTGTGAAGCAATTATACTCCAATAAAGATCTATTAAAAAAAAAGTAAGAACAGACCTTTAAAATAAAAAAACAAAAAAATCAATTTATCATGAATAGCATTTTCCAAGATCTTACAATGTTCTGCAATAATCAGCTTCTATTCAATATTTTCACATATGATGACTATTCTGTACTTTAAAAGACATCAGTGAGTTTGACTCACTATTTGGTTCATTAATGTGTCTCCACAGACTAGAAATGTGCTCAGTAGATACTTGTTGAGAGAATGCTTCTAAGACTACATGGACAACATAACTAAGTCAGTCTCATTAGGTCAGTGGTAGACAAAAGTGGTTTTTTTTTTTGCGGTACGCGGGCCTCTCACTGCTGTGGCCTCTCCCGTTGTGGAGCACAGGCTCCGGACGCGCAGGCTCAGCGGCCATGGCTCACGGGCCCAGCCGCTCCGCGGCATGTGGGATCCTCCCGGACCGGGGCACAAACCCGTGTCCCCTGCATCAGCAGGCGGACTCCTAACCACTGCGCCACCAGGGAAGCCCCAAAAGTGGTTTTTTAACTGAGAGATGACTCTAAGTTTCTTCTGGGGAGACCCAAAGTGGAAACTAATTTCATAATAATACCAAGGCATGCTTTGCCTTTTTTCACTATGCTAACATTGGCACTGATGGTCCAAAAGTAATGGTGGGTAACAGTTCTGACAGTGGCACCAAACTATGCTCATAGTCATTATATTCTACAAAGCCATCTACTCACAGCAAAATAAAAATGCCAGTTTCACTTTTTAAATGCCCTTGATGAAACAAAAATGTAATTAATTGTATTCAATTTAGACACTTATATACACGTCTTTTTTCATGTTCCATGTGATGAAATGGGAAGAATGCATAAAATACATAAATTCTTCTTCCTGCAACACCATTATTCTTAAAATGACTAACAGATAAATGGGTTATTCAGATTTGTTTTGGGACACAGTATAGTAAAATATACCAATAATACTAAAATGTCAATAATTAATGAAAATTAAAGCTAGGACAATATACAAATACAAAAAACATGTGTATGCTACAGATGAAATTTCATGTAAATCATTTTGAATATCTGGTTAACCATATATAAGATGGCTATTTATAAATACTTTTGTAAATCTGAAAACAATTTAAGGTCCAGAATAGGGGTCTGCATATCAAAACTATGGAATATTAAAGCTATTATACTACATATAGCCCTGTGAAATGAAAATGTAGTTATATGTTTCTTGATAGAAAAAGATGAATAAAAGTATTTAGTAACCATTACAGAACAGAGTGTGTTGTGATGCCAACAGTGTATCAACATAATATCATGGGAAAAACCTGAAAGAGTTTATACAAGATGATAGGAGTGCTTAATTTTGTGTGGTTGGATTTAGGGTGATGTTTATTCTTTTTTTTCCTTTTATTTTTCTTATCTATATTTCCTGATTTATTTTTTAATACGATGAATGGCTGAGTCTTGGGTAATAAGTATGTACAGTGAACAGAAGAATAAAAATTCAATCAGTTTAAGTTTTATCTCCTCAACCTTGTGAATTTTAGCCTATTGAGGGGGGAATGTGGCAGCAAAAGTTTTGGAGATTTTTTGGGATAAATCTTGATGTAGTCACTGAAAACCTTATTGGACTCTGCTTTCAGGAGAAGGGCTTCATTTTAATCTATCATATGATTAGTTAATGCCTTAATTGGTGAAAACAATTTTCCTTCATTTCCTAGGAAAGTGGTTATCAAATATATTAATGAATGGAAGAATGGCACTCATAAAGATAGGTCAGCTAATCAACCATTAGGTTTTCTGAATGCTTATTAGGTGTTCATTTCTTTACCATGAAACCATTCTTTTTCTGAAACCTAAGAGGAGGTATGCCCTAAGATCGCTGAAAATACTTGTTAAGTGTTTGGCAGAATACAATATGAAAAGATGTCAAACAACTACATCTCCCTAATGAGCATTCTGTTTTAAAGGTACTGTGACTTGCAATGATTATTTTCCCCAAGTGGCACATTGGTATGTATTAAAGAATATAATTTTTGTCAATTGCTAAAATAATCTCTATGATTTTATGTGTTGCTTAGTAAAATGCATTATTCTACAGAAGAATCATGTTGTTTAAGGGACATTTACCAAGATATATATTCTCTGTCTCCTTAGATAATTCCAGCTATGTTCTGAAAAAGAAGGTAAGATGCCCACTCAGCCAAACATATGATATTTTCCAAGCGGGCTGGAGTCATTAAAAAGAAAATTAAGTGGGAAGAGGGGATGCCCTCAAACCTCTCCTTTGTCCTTTATTCCTTAAAAAAATACAGTTAGTATGGAGTGGTTAAAATTACAATATCTGTTTTTGACTGCAACGTAGAAACTACACCTGTGACTGTGATCTAGCTTGGGCGATTGTGAGCTGGCTTGGGTCAGAAAGGTTAAGACAGACAAATATATTTTTGTGGCAAGTAGTACTTTCCTAGCAAGAGGCAAAGAAAAGGCTGAATGACAAATAAAATATTCAGCAATTATGTGAACTATAACCCTTCACAGTCAGAAACTATGATGACAAGCTTTCAAATCCCGAGGGCTTGTCTCAGTCAAGAAGAAGGTAGTGAACAGACAGATCAAAATTAGAGTTCAGCTAATTAGGTGGCCCATTTGACTAATTACGGAGCATATCTCCAGGGCAATGGATATAGAGATGGTAATAGAAGGAAGCTGACTTTTCCTATTTAAAGGTAAATTTATTATTTGAGAAAAATAGATTCTCAAGATAAACAAAACTATAAAATTGCAGTGTAGATGCAAGAAAAATGTTTAAGAAATTTAGAGTCTTTTTAAAATAGCAATGCTGACCATTGGAACATTTTCGAATAGTAATGAGTACACGGCACAAGTAGACAGGATATGGAAAAAGAGGATTTAAAAGAAAATCATTTCCTAATATAGTAAAGTCATGACAGGCAGAATAATGTAGTAGAAAGTGAAAAATCTAAAAGTTTAGAAACCAGTATGCCATTATTCTAGGCTGTGCCACTATTCATTCTGGGAATTTAGCCCAGAATTTCATCTTTTTGAGCGTCAGATTCTTCCTCTACAGCATGACATGGTAAGAGTAGATAATTTAATGACCTCTGAATTATTTTCTTTATGTATGCATGTTTTTGTCAATAAAATAAGAATGTTTTTCTCTGATTAAGCTAGTATTTTAAGTCATTTTTTAATTCTTTAGATAAAAGTACTTTAAAAGTTGAGTAATTATAAATACAATTTAATATTTAATTTATTATAATATGGTGTTTGGGGTTTATAGCACAGAACTACGGTATGAGGAAATTTTAAGAAGAGAGCCTTGCAAACAAGTCTGTTTTGCACAAGGCCACTGCAATGTTCCCTTAATCTTTTAAATGCAGTTTAGCTCCTCCCTCATACAAGCAACACTGATGGAAAGATATGTACTTTATGCTTAAACTTCTAATAATCATAAAAATACAAGAGTATGAATAAAAATAGGTTACAAGCTACATTTTCTTGGTACATCACATCTCTCTATGTCATATTAAATAATAGTTGGACAACTGTTAGGAGATAAAAAGTTAAACAATGGCTTTCAAATTTCATGGTTTGTCAAAAACCTTTTAAAAACAGATTGATTGAGAGTGACAAAATATTCAGTCTATTAAGAGTATCTAATATTTAATTAATGATAGTCCCCTAAAATATTTTCTAAACAAAACTTACTTATCATATGCTTTTATGTAAAATGTAAAAGTTATCATAAGCGTACAGAGTATTATAAATTCCAACTAATTAACTCTATTATTTTTAAAGCTAAATTAATTGATTCAAATATAAGTTTCTGAGAAATATTTTCACTGCTATAAAAAGAATCTTAAATTTCTATGCATTGGATAAAAATATAGAGACAGCACATAACTCATCACACTGAAGGGATATGTCAATGTCACATATCAGGCAGCTTTGCATCATTATTCAGAGTTCAGTCTCTGGAGTGACTTAAACTTTAGCTTAAACTTGGCTTAAACTTTAGCTCTAATATTTACTGCTGTCTTATCTTAGATGAATTATATAACCTCTCTTAGTTTCTTCAGATGATAGTACTATCATATAACTGTGTAATTGTTTGCTAGGGCTACTATACCGAAGTACCACAAACTGGGTGGTTTAGAACAACAGAGATTTATCGTCTCATAGTCTGGAGGCTAGAACTCTGAAATCAGGGTGTAGCAAGGCAATATTCCCTCTAAACTCTCTAGCAAATGACTGCTCCAGGCCTCTCTCTCTGGTAGCTTCTTGTACTTCCTTGACTTGTGGTAACCGAACTACAATCTGAACCTGGTGTTCTCCCTGTGCCAAGTATCTCTGCATGACAATTTTTGTTTGTTTGTTTTAATAAGGACACCAGTCATCATTAGATTAAGGGCTCATCCTACTCCAGAATGACCTCATCTAAACTTGTCTAATTACATTGGCCACAACCTACTTGAAAATAAGGTCACATTCTATAATACTGAGGATTAAATCTTCAACCAATGAATCTGGTCAGGGGGCACACAATTCAACACATAACAAACTCAAGGGGATGTTGTAATCATAAAGTGGTGATATATAAATGGATATATATATATATGCACAAATATATATATATTTGTATAGGATAACAGTGCATGTGAAAGCATGAAAAAATGAGTAAGCCTATAATTCCCTTAGGGAATCACAAATCAAATTTTATGGAATCCAAGAATAAAACATAAGAGAGAAACATCTTTTCCTTTCACTCTCTATGAAAACTACCCTAATCTGCCTCACCATTACTTTTTTTTACCTATACTACACCTCTTGTCTCCCTACACTTATCTACATAGACTTTCCTACATAAAAAGCAATGAGAGTAATATTTTTAAAACAGAAATCAAATCATGACCATTCCATTACTTAAATTCATGCAATGAGTTTAAGGGAAAATTCAGACTTTCTGCCATGTTCTATAGGCCCTTCATGAAGGGTTTTTACAGCTCCAACTTTATTTCAGATTTTTACTAAAAGCATACTGATTTCATATCTGTGACTCAAAAATACTCTTGTTACTTCAAGGATGTCTCAGTTGCAACTTTGCTTGGAATACTTTTTACTCCAGTCTTTGCATGGCTGACTTTTCATCTCTCAGATTTTAGCTCAAATGTGTAACTAGTATGCATTAGAGTCATAGTATTAGCAATTGATGACATTTATTGACTGCTTATTACTACTCTAGTAGCTCTACATGCTCGATTTTAATTAAATCTCAGCACAACACTCTAGGTTAGATCCTCTTATTGTCATCAACTGAGGCGTCATTAGATTATTAATTTAACCAAGTTCCATGATATACCCTGTACTCAAACATGATTTTTCTGAAGCAAAGCTTATGTTGTATTAATGACTGCTAGATACTTATTCTCAATTACAAAAAGAAAGTTAGTTTGGTATTGTCTCATTGAACAAGATGCCAGAGATTCTGAAAAACTACAGAATTTGCAAATCATATAAGTTTAGGTCCTTTAAGTGTGAGTAGATAATTTTATATACTTCAGTAATTTTAAGTATTTTTTATTTAAAAGAATACAATAACATTCATAATTATATCCTTGAGCATCAAGAAAAGTTTTTCATTAGAAAATTCTTTCCACGAAAGCATAAAATAGTGCAATTTTAGAAAAATGCCTATGTTACAATAAATGTTAAATTTGGTGCTTAAAAGGAAAATGTTTCAGACACTTGATAGTTACTCCATTACCTGATTTAAAAAAGGAGTGAATGCAATGTTTCCCAGTTTACCATCAAACTTGCTTTCTTAAATGTGCTTTCCTCTAAAATGAATCATTCACAACAAAGCTCAGATGATGGCATCTTGTGAGAAATGTCAGGAAGTGAAAACTCAGATTCAGAATCAACATTTGTAACTGAAAGTAAAGCAAGTTTGTTTGTTTGTTTTTCTAAAAAGGCATAAAAATATGATTGACTCTATTGTTTATAAATGAATACACATCAAGATAGCAATTTGACCTGCAATATATTATAAAGATGAATAATTATGGTTAATATAGAAACAGAATTTTAAAGTCCTAATTAACACAAGTGTGTAAGAACCATAATGAAGAACACATTCTTTGTTAATGACGAAAGCAGCCACAGGCTCGTCCCGCATCCATACCCCTCCCTCCCTCGGCCTGAGTGAGCCACAGCCCCCGAATCAGCAGCTCCTTTAACCCCGTCCTGTCTGAGCGAAGAACAGACACTCTCAGGCGACCTACACGCACAGGTGGGGCCAAATCCAAAGCTGAACCCTGAGAGCTGTGGGAACAAAGAAGAGAAAGGGAAATTTCTCCCAGGAGCCTCAGGAGCAGCGGATTAAATCTCCACCATCAACTTGATGTACCCTGCATCTGTGGAATACCTGAATAGACAACAAATCATCCCAAATTGAGGAGGTGGACTTTGAGAGCAAGATATATGATTTTTTCCCCCTTTTTCTCTTTTTGTGAGTGTGTATGTGTATGCCTCTGTGTGAGATTTTGTCTGTATAGCTTTGCTTTCACAATTTGTCCTAGGGTTCTGTCGGGTTTTTTTTCTCTTTTTTAAAAAATTTTTTCTTAATAATTATTGTTTATATTAATAACTTTATTTTATTTTATCTAAATTTATTTTATTTTATCCTCTTTTTCATTCTTTCTTTTCTTTTCTTTTCTTTTCTTTCTACTTTTTCTCCCTTTTATTCTGAGCCTTGTGGATGAAAGGCTCTTCGTGCTCCAGCCAGGCATCAGGGCTGTGCCACTGAGGTGGGAAAGCCAACTTCAGGACATTGTTCCACAAGAGACCTCCCAGCTCCATGTAATATCAAATGGCGAACATCTACCAGAGACCTCCATCTCAACACCAAGACCCAGCTTCACTCAACGACCAGCAAGCTACAGTGCTGGACACGCTATATCAAACAGCTAGCAAGACAGGAACACAGCCCCATCCATTAGCAGAGAGGCTGCCTAAAATCATAATAAGGCCACAGACATGCTAAAACACACCACCAGATGTGGACCTGCCCACCTGAAAGTCAAGATACAGCCTCATCCACCAGAACACAGGCACCAATCCCCTCCATCAGGAAGCCTACACAACCCACTGAACCAATCATAGTCACTGGGGACAGACACCAAAAATAACGGGAACTACAAACCTGCAGCCTGCGAAAAAGAGAGCCCAAACACAGTAAGATAAGCAAAATGAGAAGACAGAAAAACACATAGCAGATGAAGGAGCAAGGTAAAAACCCACAGGACCTAATAAATGAAGAGGAAATAGGTAGCCTACCTGAAAAAGAATTCAGAATAGTGATAGTAAAGATGATCCAAAATCTTGGAAATAGAATAGAGAAAATGCAAGAAACATTTAACAAGGACCTAGAAAAACTAAAGAGGAAACAAGCAACGAAGGACAACACAATAAATGAAATTAAAAACACTCTACAAGGGAACAAAGCAGAATAACTGACACAGAAAAACAGATAAGTGACCTGGAAGATAAAATAGTGGAAATAACTACTGCAGAGCAGAATAAAGAAAAAAGAATGAAAGGAATTGAGGACAGTCTCAGAGACATCTGGGACAACATTAAACGCACCAACATTCGAATTATAGGGGTCCCAGAAGAGGAAGAGAAAAAGAAAGGGACTGAGAAAATATTTGAAGAGATTATAGTTGACAACTACTCTAATATGGGAAAGGAAATAATCAAGTCCAGGAAGCACAGACAGTCCCATACAGGATAAATCCAAGGAGAAACACGCCAAGACACATATTAATCAAACTGTCAAAAATTAAATACAAAGAAAACATATTAAAAGCAGCAAGAGAAAAACAACAAATAACACACAAGGGAATCCCCGTAAGGTTAACAGCTGACCTTTCAGCAGAAACTCTGCAAGCCAGAAGGGAGTGGCAGGACATATTTAAAGTGATGAAGAAGAAAAAACTACAACCAAGGTTACTCTACCAGCAAGAATCGCATTCAGATTTGATGGAGAAATTAAAACCTTTACAGACAAGGAAAAGCTGAGAGAGTTCAGCACCACCAAACTAACTTTACAACAAATGCTAGAGGACTTTCTCTAGGCAAGAAACACAAGAGAAGGAATAGACCTACAATAACAAACCCAAAACAATTAAGAAAATGGGAATAGGAACATACATATCGATAATTACCTTAAATGTAAATGGATTAAATGCTCCCAACAAAAAACACAGACTGGCTGAATGGATACAAAAACAAGACCCATATAATGCTGTCTACAAGAGACCCACTTCAGACCTAGGGACACATACAGACTGAAAGTGAGGAGATGGAGAAAGATATTCCATGCAAATGGAAATCAAAAGAAAGCTGGAGTAGCAACTCTCATATCAGACAAAATACTTTAAAATAAAGACTATTACAAGAGACAAAGAAGGACACTACATAATGATCAAGGGATTGATCCAAGAAGAAGATATAACAATTGTAAATATTTATGCACCCAACATAGGAGCACCTCAATACATAAGGCAAATACTAACAGCCATAAAAAGGGAAATTGACAATAACACACTCATAGTAGGGGACTTTAACACCACACTTTCACCAATAGACAGATCATCCAAAATGAAAATAAATAAGGAAATACAAACTTTAACTGATACATTAAACAAGATGGACTTAATTGATATTTGTAGGACATTCCATCCAAAAACAACAGAATACACATTTTTCAAAAGTGCTCATGGAACATTCTCCAGGATAGATCATATCTTGGGTCAAAAATCAAGCCTTAGTAAATGTAAGAAAATTGAAATTGTATCAAGTATCTTTTCCGACCACAACACTATGAGACTAGATATCAATTACAGGAAACGATCTGTTAAAAATACAAACACATGGAGCTAAACAATACACTACTTGATAACGAAGTGATCACTGAAGAAATCAAAAAATACCTAGAAACAAATGACAATGGAGACATGACAACCCAAAACCTATGGGATGCAGCAAAAGCAGTTCTAAGAGGGAAGTTTATAGCATACAATCCTACCTTAAGAAAAAGGAAACATCTCAAATAAACAACCTAACCTTGCATCTAAAGCAATTAGAGAAAGAAGAACAAAAAAACCCAAAGTTAGCAGAAGGAAAGAAATCATAAAGATCAGATCAGAAATAAATGAAAAAGAAATGAAGGAAACGATACCAAAGATCAATAAAACTAAAAGCTGGTTCTTTCAGAAGATAAACAAAATTGATAAACCATTAGCCAGACTCATCAAGAAAAAAAGGGAGAAAACTCAAATCAATAGAATTAGAAATAAAAAAGGAGAAGTAACAAGTGACACTGCAGATATAAAAAGATCATGAGAGATTAGTACAAGCAACTCTACGCCAATAAAATGGACAACCTGGAGGAAATGGACAAATTCTTAGAAATACACAACCTGCCAAGGCTGTATCAGGAAGAAATAGAAAATATGAAGACCAATCACAAGCACTGAAATTGAAACTGTGATTAAAAATCTTCCAAGAAACAAAAGCCCAGGACCAGATGGCTTCACAGGTGAATTCTATCAAACATTTAGAGAAGAGCTAACACCTATCCTTCTCAAACTCTTCCAAAATATAGCAGAGAGAGGAAGACTCTCAAACTCATTCTACGAGGCCACCATCACCCTGATACCAAAACCAAAGATGTCACAATGAAAGAAAACTACAGGCCAATATCTCTGATGAATATAGATGCAAAAAATCCTCAACAAAATACTAGCAAACAGAATCCAACAGCATACTAAAAGGATCATACACCATGATCAAGTGGGGTTTATTCCAGGAATGCAAGGATTCTTCAATATATGCAAATCAATCAACATGATACACCATATTAACAAACTTAAGGAGAAAAAACATATGAGCATCTCAATAGATGCAGAGAAAGCTTTCGAAAAAATTCAACAGCCATTTATAATAAAAACCCTGCAGAAAGTAGGCATAGACGGAACTTTCCTCAACATAATAAAGGCCATATATGACAAACCCACAGCCAACATCGTCCTCAATGGTGAAAAACTGAAACCATTTCCATTAAGATCAGGAATAAGACAAGGTTGCCCACTCTCACCGCCATTATTCAACATAGTTTTGGAAGTTTTAGCCACAGCAATCAGAGAAGAAAAAGAAATAAAAGGAATCTAAACTGGAAAAGAAGAAGTAAAGCTGTCACTGTTTGCAGATGACATGATACTATACATAGAGAATCCTAAAGATGCTACCAGAAAACTACTAGAGCTAATCAATAAATTTGGTAAAGTAGCAGGATACAAAATTAATGCACAGAAATCTCTGGCATTCCTAGACACTAATGGTGAAAAATCTGAAAGTGAATTTAAGAAAACACTCCCATTTGCCACTGCAACAAAAAGAATAAAATATCTAGGATTTAACCTACCTAAGGAGACAAAAAACCTGTATGCAGAAAATTATAAGACACTGTTGAAAGAAATTAAAGATGATACAAATAGATGGAGAGATATACCATGTTCTTGGATTGGAAGAATCAACATTGTGAAAATGACTCTACTACCCAAAGCAATCTACAGATTCAATGCAATCCTTATCAAACTACCACTGGCATTTTTCACAGAACTAAAACAAAAACTTTCACAATTTGTATGGAAACACAAAAGACCCCGAATAGCCAAAGCAATCTTGAGAACGAAAAAAGGAGCTGGAGGAATCAGGCTCCCTGACTTCAGACTACACTACAAAGCTACAGTAATCAAGACAGTATGGTACTGGCACAAAAACAGAAAGATAGATCAATGGAACAGGATAGAAAGCCCAGAGATAAACCCAGGCACATCTGTCACCTTATTTTTGATAAAGGAGACAAGAATATATAGTGGAAAAAAGCGTCTTCAATAAGTGCTGCTGGGAAAACTGGACAGGTACATGTAAAAGTATGAGATTAGAACACTCCCTAACACCATACACAAAAATAAGCTCAAAATGGATTAAAGACCTAAATGTAAGGCCAGAAACTATCAAACTCTTAGACGAAAACACAGGCAGAACACTCTGTGACATAAATCACAGCAAGATCCTTTTTGACCCACCTCCTAGAGAAATGGAAATAAAAACAAATGGGACCTAATGCAACTTAAAAGCTTTTGCACAGCAAAGATAACCATAAACGAGACCAAAAGACAACCCTCAGAATGGGAGAAAATATTTGCAAATGATGCAACTGACAAAGAATTAACCTCCAAAATTTACAAGCAGCTCATGCAGCTCAATAATAAAAAAACAAATAACCCAATCCAAAAATGGGCAGAAGGTCTAAACAGACATTTCTCCAAAGAAGATATACAGACTGCCAACAGACACATGAAAGAATGCTCAACATCATTAATCATTAGAGAAATGCAAATCAAAACTACAATGAGATATCATCTCACACTGGTCAGAATGGCCGTCATCAAAACATGTAGAAACAATAAATGCTGGAGAGGGTGTGGAGGAAAGGGAACACTCTTGCACTGCTGGTGGGAATGTAAACCGGTACAGCCACTATGGAGAACAGTATGGAGGTTCCTTAAAAAACTACAAATAGAACTACCATATGACCCAGCAATCCCTCTACTAGGCATATACCCTGAGAAAACCATAATTCAAAAAGAGTCATGTACCAAAATGTTCATTGCAGCTCTATTTACAATAGCCAGGACGTGGAAGCAACCTAAGTGTCCATCATTGGATGAATTGATAAAGAAGAAGTGGCACATATATATAATGGAATATTAGCCATAAAAAGAAACGAAACTGAGTTATTTGTAGTGAGGTGGATGGACCTAGAGTCTGTCATACAGAGTGAAGTAAGTCAGAAAGAGAAAAACAAATACCGTATGCTAACACACATATATGGAATCTAAGGAAAGAAAAAAAAGGTCATGAAGAACCTAGGGGTAACACGGGAATAAAGATACAGACCTACTAGAGAATGGACTTGAGGATATGGGGAGGGGGAAGGGTAAGCTGTGACAAAGTGAGAGTTGTGGCATTGACATATATACACTACCAAACGTAAAATAGATAGCTAGTGGGAAGCAGTCGCATAGCACAGGGAGATCAGCTCGATGCTTTGTGACCACCTAGAGCGGTGGGATAGGGAGGGTGGAAGGGAGGGAGACGCAAGAAGGAAGAGATATGGGAACATACGAATATGTATAACTGATTCACTTTGTTATGAAGCAGAAACTAACACACCATTGTAAAGCAATTATACTCCAATAAAGATATTTTTTAAAAAAAGACTTTATTTCCCAATACACTCTGCTTGAGTTCCAAGAGTTAGAACCAATCCCACAGCACGCAGTTTTAACCATACCAAGAATCTTTAAAATTTGTAGCCAGAATCATATTGATAAAACTGGTTAACCTTCTATAAACCTAGCTCCACAATTTCATATGCATCTAAGGTAAATATGGAAGGGGCAGCTTAGCATTTTTTTCTTCTAATAAAATTATATTAATTTTATTTCAGAGGTTATTTTCTTATCCTTGAGAGTATTAATTATTAAATCATATTTTGCTTTGCAACATTTGTAAAGCAATGTCAAAATATGGCTCTTTCTAAGGAATAGAATTATTAGAAGGGATGTCTAGTCCTAGTGCAATTTCCTGGTAACTTCCTACTAGACATAATCATAGCCTAGGTTTTTTCAGAAATATATATTTATTTTATTGTTGTTATTGCTATTTGGCCATTGTTGGAAAAGCTACAAAGCTCATGTCTTGCCAAATAGGCGCTAACAATATAAATATAGATCTAAACCAATTCAGATTTCTATTGTTACTGGCACAGCTGAAATAGTAATATCTTGGGTTTTCAACTGAAGTAATAAGTTTTTATGAATATATTTATGACCAGAGATTATACTGTCAATTTTGTTTTCACTTGGTCCTTCGCAAAAACCTTGTAATAGGATAGCAATGACCTTTACTTAGATAAAAGTCATCAGGGAATTGAAGCTGGTGACAATTTTACAGTCTTTTAAAATGGAAATCACTACTTTTTATTGAAAAGCCCCATGGGCAAATCATGGAAAACAAATGCAATTTTGAAAATTGCTTCATTGATGGGATTTTAATAGCAATGTTTGATATCAGTTTGAAGGGAGTTGGCATATCTACTCAGCTTGTGAAAGTCAGAAGGGAAGAGCAAAAGAACAGTTTCCAGTTCCAGAGAAGGTCATAAGGGACTAAAAAATTGAGACTGTGAAAATGGTAATATCAACATGGGCAATAAATTATATTTTCCTTAATGGCATACAATACTATCACTACTGATCTAAGTAGACAAGAGGTGGGTTATACAGTAAACTGAATTCTGAGATATCTTATTTCCTGGATAATTTCTTCTCCAGTGCTGGAATCCTTATAAGAATTGGAGCAGAATATCTTGATAAACAGTCATACCTATGCTTTGCAAATGAAATTTATCCATCTCTATATTTCCTTGCTTGGTGGGGACTAGGGAAGTATAACAATAAAACTAATCCATAGCTTCAAAGTTTTTATAGATAAGTGACATAAAGAATACTTTCTGAACTGGATGCCACCAGTTGGAAAAAAATGGAATATTCAGGGCCTGTAGAATTGTCTAAACTATAACTTTTGCATGAAACAACCATGGATTAATCAGATTTAAATATCTCAGTTAGGCAGCAAAATACCATTACCTCTCACAGACGTTTCAAAAACGCTTATCAAATGATTATACACTTATTCAGAACTAGAGTACAGCTTCCTTCAACATTCATTCCTACTTATTCCTGAAATTTGAGGGAAATTTGCTTCATGATTATATCTAGTACATTCTATGCTTAAAATTAATCAGTTCCTCTTCTAACATACCAATTGATTGGAAGATGACCTCAATTAGAATATAGTGGTTGTCAGGAGAGTAATTTATTATGGATAATCTGCAGTGTGGATATTATAGTGGCAGATACATATTTTATTAAATACTGTTGAGGGCTGTTGGCCAGCTTAGGCCAAAGATCATCTTTAGTGAGTAAAAGATCATTCAAAGTTTTCTGTCAATGTCTTTGTTTTCAATGTTTAGTTTAGATAAAAACAAACAAACAAAGGTCTAGCTTGTTGTCAACATGCAATTTTATTTTCTGAGGCAAGTCACTTAACCTCTTTAAATTTAAACATTCTTATAAATTGAAAGGTTGTCTAGTTGAACTCTACAGGTGTGCCAGTAACTCAGGACCCAAAGATAAATGAATCATATTTTGCCCTTATGTTATTCACAGACTAGGGAATGGCAGCGATATAAACTAACAGTTGCAGGACAGTGTGCAGTCTAAGCTAAAAAGTGTAACCAGAGTTGGGAGAACAAAGAGATATAATAATGTATAGAGAGTGACCTAAGTGCTTCCAAATTAAAAAACGGATTGGTGATATTTTTGCCTCTAATGACAAATTTGATTGCAAATTGCTACATATTTCAAATCCTATACAAAGAAAATTTGAAATATCTCTTCAGCAATGGTCCTCTCAAATATACACACTAATATTCTAGATATTACCATTATGCCATATCTTTATAGGCACAGCATATATGTAATAGTACTATCTATTGAAGACTTTGTTAGTTCTGCTTAGTAAATGTTTAACAGTTAGGGAGAGTTAAGTCATTATACAAGTTCATTCAATGACTTTTATTATTATGGTAAAGAATCTGAATTTTGTCAAATATTTCCAGTTTTAAAAATATAAAAATAGGCGCTTCCCTGGTGGCACAGTGGTTGAGAGTCCGCCTGCCAATGTAGGGGACACGGGTTTGTGCCCCAGTCTGGGAAGATCTCACATGCCGCAGAGCGGCTGGGCCCGTAAGCCATGGCCGCTGAGCCTGCGCGTCCAGAGCCTGTGCTCCGCAATGGGAGAGGCCACAACAGTGAGAGGCCCACATACCACAAAAAAAAATAAAAATAGGCTTATATTTTACAACCAAATACTATCAAAAAGTAATGACAGTTAAGTCAGTTCTTAAATGGGCATGATTAGAACTTGTAGAAAGGAAGTAAAATGTGACCAAAAGGGAATTGTAAGGTACACCTGACAACAGTGCGGGTGAATAGAGAAATCATGGATTTTGTACTGGGTCAGTAGCTGTCAAGGAATATATAAGTGAATCTTTGAAACCTAGATATGATTGTTTCATATAAATAATTTAATAAAGTATAATTAAACCAGAGTATATAATGTAGTTATAATTTAAAATTATACCCCCAAAACACAAATATACAAACATATATCAAATATTGTATTTCAAGGCCTCATTGACTTAGGAGATTCTAATGAAAATTTTAAATATTTTCTCCCCATCATTACCACTCCAAAAACAAATTTAAATGTGAATAATTAACATTGTGATAGGTTTTAGTTTGATGTAGTGGCGATGGTAGATGTGTAAACATTGGATGCTAGCATTAGAAGTATTGATTAAAAAGTAACTTCAGTTTGGAAATACCGACAGACCATCATCCCAACTGCTATATTGGTGATCTGATGTATGGTGTAAGAGGCACCTACTCTTTCTCTAGATGAAAAAATATTACAAATTGGGCCTGAGAAACCAAGAATCCTCATCAGAATTACATTCTCAAGACTAGGAAGGCAAGCATTCTGATTCCAATTAATTATTCTATCTCTTCATCCTCATTAGTGCCTCTCATGTCAAGTGTACTTTTGAAATAATCTTTGATGAAAGAATGAAACATTTTCATGAGGATAATTCCTGAGAGATTCAGCCTTGTGGAATACGGCTATCTGCTTTTACCTATCCATATGGAGCAGATACTCTGTGCAAAGAGATGGTATATATTTGGCAAAGGGAGCCACATAAGACTCAGGTCCAAACACAGAAAATTTATTGCAGTTGGTAAAGACAGCTAACACACCAGTGAGGACAAGAGTTTTAGAAAATAGTCTCCAAAGCAGCACTTAAGATAGAATGTGATAACCTTCCTGCTGGGGGCCAAAGTCAAGAAAGCCCCCTTTAGTTCCAACCAAGCCTGGAGGAACTGCCCAAACTGCAGAATAGTACATGGACAAAAGTGTTTAGTTCCCTGCACAGATTTATTCAGTAAAACTTAAAAAATAAAAATAGTGAATAGGAAAGAAGAGGATCGTTGTGTGCTTATGCCATAATTTTTGGACTAATCATTGCACGTTAGATACAGAGGGATAAAACACTTTTCAGTACACACGCCAGCAAGTGATTAAAACATCTGGAGACCTGGAAGTATTAATAAATAATTCATACAAGAACAGAGTAATTAAAAATTAAGACAATTAAGTGATCCAGGACAAAGACACAACTCTCTTCTTTAAACGTCTACTTTAGGCCAGGCATTCTAGCAATTTGTTTCTATGCATACATATATTTATTACACATGTATGGCTGTGTGTGTATACATACACACACATAAATACAAATATAATACACAACTGACAGGTGCAATAATCTTGTGGCATATATATGTATACACACAGATACACACACACACATCACACACATGTGTACTCATGGTAGTCATACTGTCATACTGTCTTATTTTAAGATAGGAGCAACCAGAATACATATAAAAGTGGTATTAACTTTTTTCTCATATTCTTACAACTAAAATATTGATTTTCTTATACCTCGTAACTTTATTATGTCTCTATCATTTAGCAAACTTGCTTATTTTTGTGATTTACAATTGTCTATGTGCTTTTTCTGTCTCCTCTAGAAAATTGTAAATTCCTCACGTACCACTTAATCCTATTCACCTCTACATCCCCACATGCCTTGCTCAATTCTTTGGGAAGAGTGGACTCTGGCAAATTCTTTTTGTAGCCAAAGTTGATCAAATGCAAAAAGGACTTCCCTTTTTGTATTTCCTTTCTAGGACTACCCATGACAAAGTACTACAAACTGGTTGGCTTAAAACACAGAACTTTACTCTTTCTGGAAGCTGGGAGTCTGAAATCAAGGCATCAGCAGGGCCATGCTCACTCTGAAGGCTGTAAGGAAAAATACCTCCTTGCTTCTTCCAGCTTCTTGTGGCCCCAGGCATTCCTTAGTTTGTGGCAGCATAACTCCAATCACTGCCTCCATCTTCACATGGCTTTCTTTGTGTGTCTGTGCCCTTTCCTCTTAGAATGACATCAGTCATTGGATTTAAGCCACTCTAAATCCAGGAGGATCTAATCTCCAGATCCTTAACTAATTACTCCTATAAAGTCTCTATTTCCAAATAAGGTCACATTCTGAGGTTTTTGGATGGACATGAATTTGGGGAGGACATAATTCAACCCAATACACCTGTAAATCAGACATTTCTATAAGACAGTCAATAAGTACATCATTTCTTCATCCAGCAAATATTTATTGAGGGCTTCCCTGGTGGCGCAGTGGTTAAGAATCCGCCTGCCAACTCAGGGGACACGGGTTCGAGCCCTGGTCCGGGAAGATCTCACATGCCGCGGAGCACCTAAGCCTGTTGCAACAACTACTGAGCCTGCCCTCTAGAGCCTGAGAGCCACAACTACTGAAGCCCGTGCGTCACAATTACTCAGCCTGTGAGCCACAACTACTGAAGCCCGCACGCCTCGAGCCCGTGCTCCACAGAAAGAGAAGCCACCCAATGAGAAGCCCACACACCACAACGAAGAGTAGCCTCTGCTTGCCGCAACTAGAGAAAGCCCGTGTGCAGCAACGAAGACCCAACGCAGCCAAATATATATATATATATATATATATATATATATATATATATATATATTTATTTATTTATTGAACTTGCTATGAATCAGATGAAGGAACCTGTCAATGAACCAAACACATTCTCTGCCTTCAAGGTGCTGCTCACTTTTTATTGGGATGGGGGGCAGCAAATATAAATAAATAGATTTTAAATAGGAGAATGTATACATATATATGGAGGTATACAAAGAAATAGATACAGAAATAGAGATAGAGGTAGAAGTAGAGTTAGAGATAAAGAGATTATCAGTGCAATAAATAGAGCAAGAAAGGCGAATAAACATTACATCATTAAGCTTCTACTTCTTTGATTTGTATTGGCAAAGTCCATATAAGCCTCTAAGTCATATTTTGAATAGGAGTCTATTTAGCCTAGTATTATTGTAGCTTAAATAGCTCCTCAAAATGAAGTCTTCTCATTCTCAAGGAACTTTTTGTGTAATGAGTTATGGTAGATATATGGTAGAATTATAATTTAGCATGCTATTTTTAGTGGTTTTCCATGTAAACAAATAGATAATAAAAATCTTAAAGAAATGTAATTCAAACTTAAAAGAGTCACTGACTAAGCGTAATAGAGAAAAATTACAAATTTGCCTTTTGATAACTATGATGTTGAGATTCGGTCCCCTTGCTTAAAAATGGAAACAAAATGGATCCTTAAGTAGATAGTCATGAGGATTAAATGAGATAACAACATGTCAGGGTGGTAACCTAGCACATTACGTGGCACATACTAAGTTTTAAACTAATGCTAGTTGAAGCTAAATGACTGGTTTTTTTTTGTTTGTTTTTTGTTTCTTTGCGGTACGCGGGCCTCTCACTGTTGTGGCCTCTCCTATTGTGGAGCACAAGCTCCAGATGCGCAGGCCCAGCGGCCATGGCTCACGGGCCCAGCCGCTCCACAGCACGTGGGATCTTCCCAGACCGGGGCACGAACCCGTGTCCCCTGCATCGGCAGGTGGAGCCTCAACCACTGCACCACCAGGGAAGCCCTAAATGACTTTTTAATTACTCTTTCTCCTAATATTCATCATAAAATTGTAATATAGTTTTTGCTGTCATCATACAGCTATTGACTGTTTTACTGTAATTGAACTGAATTTATGGCCTCACCTGAGTTCATAATAAGAGATTTTATTAAGAAGACCTGAAAGAGGAGCTTACCTGGTGGCGCAGTGGTTGAGAGTCCGCCTGCCAGTGCAGGGGACATGGATTCATGCCCCTTTCCGGGAAGATCCCACATGCTGCGGAGCAGCTAGGCCCGTGAGTCATGGCCGCTGAGCCTGTGAGTCCGGAGCCTTTGCTCTGCAACGGGAGAGGCCACAATAGCACAACAGTGAGAGGCCCGTGTACTGCAAAAAAAAAAAAAAAAAAACCTGAAAGAGGTCAGAAAAATAGCCTTCACTATTAAAGGGAACTTTTCAGCTTCTTTTTAATGATTTTATCCCCATTGAATTTAAATCTTCCTTTAAATATCTAATCATATTCCTCTATAAGTTAAACATATTACAAGGTAAATTATTTTAGTGCAATTGACATAGTTTTATCATACCTCCAGGAAATTAATTTACCATACAAATGTCATGGGTTGCCTCCTCTGATAGTTGCAAGCAAATTGATACTGAATAGCACCCTCAGTAGCACCCTTATGCTATGATGAGTAGTTTGTTTATGAATAATATGGGTAATCAGAAGAGGGAATTGCATTAATTTGAGAAGAGGGGACAATGCCACTCTACCTTTAAAACCATGTCAGTCTTCTAGATGGAAAAACTGCATTTGGTTAGGAGTACGTTTCTCTCCCATCTCATCTGGTTTTGCTCTAATCAAACTATTGTCAATCCTTTTATTTTTAATTCAAGTCTAGGTATTCCTCTACTTACTGTCGAGAGATTTAGATGAAGTATCTGGTCCTTTTGACAGACTAAATCTGTAAGACCACTTTCCTTAGTTTGTCATGCAGTATTTAATAATTCTCTCCTTGAATTCAGAGTTTCTTGAAATGGGCTGAAATCTAAAAATATTTCTGGCAGAAGCAGTTATACCAGACATCTTAATTATTATGTTTCCAAGGAAATGACAGGCTACATAAGGGAAGCTGACATGTCTCCCTACAGGTATGTGCTTTTTATATTGGAACTTTAGGCTATTATAAATTACCTGGGCCTGAGACTGGCATGAGCACAAAGCCTCAGATATAAACCATCTGCCATATAATGAAGCTAGTGTTAACCCCTTCAGATTTCCCCTTTTTGCCTTGTGGTACACTGCCAAATGTAAGACTTGTAAGAGCACACAGATTTCTAAATGGGCCGTAAATTTATCTGACTGTCTCATTTTCTTTATTTTCTTGAACCCCTGCTGTTTATTCTCCACTGTTGGAATCATTCCTAAAGATCAGATTGAACAGGAAGATGGAGTAAGCTGGAGTCATCCATCTGAGGAGTGCAGGAGGTTGGCAGTTATTCTGTAGGGTTCATGCTCTTGACAACTATTGTTTGATTTGAGTCCCTGCCTACTCTGCTGAATGCCATGTTTCCACATCAGGGAAGGAATGTGATCTTTGCACCTGCTGTCTCCTCGTTAGAAGGGAGGGGAGCTGCACTTGAGGGATCTTTGAGTTAAGCAGCTGACATAACAGCACTGTGCAGTAAACTGAACAGAGCAAATGTGTTAAACTGCTTCCTGTTGGGAAGGTATTTTGAATTGTACTGCCACACTCTTTTAGCTTGCTTCCTGAATTTGGGCCACTTTGCTAAGTATCATTCCATTGCTAAAATCCTCCACCAAGTGTAAGTTCCGCTGCTAACAATTGAAAAGGTAGTGATTAGTAAAACTGTAATTCTCCAAATACAGGGAAGTATCAAACGGTGCCTACTAAACTTTGTGTTATTAAACCTCTAGGAGTATGTGACTGATGTATTTCATTCATAAAGTAAAAATAATATGTATTTTTTACAAATATATTTTTATAAAATGCTTCATTACCTACTGAGAGAAAACACTGTACCATTATAAATTTTAAAAAGCTTTGGAGATACAGGAAATGGACTAGAGTCTCGTCTTGCATCTAACACTTCCTTTCTATATTTCCTTGGATATGTTTGAATGTCTGTTTTTCACCAAAAACAATAAAGAGGGCTTCCCTGGTGGCGCAGTGGTTGAGGGTCTGCCTGCCGATGCAGGGGACGCGGGTTCGTGCCCTGGTCTGGGAAGATCCCACATGCCGCGAAGTGGCTGGGCCCCTGAGCCATGGCCACTGAGCCTGCGCATCCGGAGCCTGTGCTCCGCAACCGGGGGGGCCACAACAGTGAGAGGCCCGCGTACTGCAAAAAGTAAAATAAAAATTTAAAAAAATAAAGAAAAAATGTAAAACGAATAAACCAAAAATCCAGCTATGTTATGCCCTGCCAACTTCATAGTGCAGTTGCAACAATCAGATGAGAGGAAAAATGTGACAGTGGTTGAAAAACTGCACAGTGTTATAAAAATGTACATTTTTTATCACCATTTCATGGGCTTTCTTTTATAATTAGAAATTGCTCGTCCTCTTCTGGGAACACAAATCAGCAAACAGTCCCCGAATGAAAAAATGAGTGGTGTGATTTTATTAATGAGTGCCTTCTTGATAAATCTGGTGGTGAAGAGGACCTTCATTCACAATAGAGCATCTTGTCAGTCTCTCACTACAAATAAAATCCAGTGAGATCCATCAGGACACTGACAGAAGCTGTTAGTAGGGACTCCTGCCTATAGACAGCTCAGCCAGATTGATGAGTTTATAGAAGTCCAGCTTCTACACTGCTTCTTTATTAGTTATTCCAGAAGGTTTTCCAAAAAATTTATATGTAGCCTCATTTATATATTGTTTTATAGGTGGTTTATCTTAGCATAAATCTCAGACATAAGGGAATGTCACTTTCAAATAAGATATATAACAAAAATTAAACAAATATGATATTATAATCAAGAGTATTCTTCCCTTTCATCCACGTTAAATGTTTTTTATTATATATTTGGTTTTCTACCCAAGATAGATGATTTCAAGTGTTGATATAACCAATGATTTAGCTACTTACTAGAGTTAATTAAATACTATTTTATTGCTAATTACAATACAGGTAATAAATAATCTTAGATTACAAAAATAAGGAAAAATTATTATGTAATACCATTTTGAAGTATCTTTATTTCAGTTCTTGAAAGATAATAAAACATATTCATTGCAGACATTTTTATCACTTTTTGATAAAATATCAGTTACCAGATAGGGTGCAAGTTATGAAATTATATATCAATTTCAAATTTTAACTGTTCGCTCTTGCCATAACTCACTTCTTATAGCAGAGTTACCAGCCCACTTTTCTGAGCCAGTGCATTTATTTCCCAGCTGTTGTGAGAGTTGACTTCTAATGGCTCAAAGATTCCCTCTTCTTGTAAAATTGCCCTTGGCAAAATAGAAGATGCCTCACTGAGAGGTCTTGCCCATCCAGGGGAAGCCCACAGCCAAGGACTGACTAAAAGGGGGCACAAATTCCTACTCCTTTTGCCTCGAGTTGGGATCAACTTTGTGTTGCAATGTATGCAATTTAGACCTGAGACCAGGTCCTTGCATGGGTCTCCACTGTGTCATCCCTCTTTCTTTATGTAAATCTTTTCTCCTAAGAGAAAATCCTTGATAAATCATGTGTTCTCAAATCCTTGTCTTAGTCTCTGTTTCCAGGAACTGAATCTAAGAGAGTTAGTACAGGAATGGCCCTAAGAAGCAGATTCTAAGGATTCTGGAGTTCAGTCATGCATCAGCTAGCAAACAATAAGAATCCCGTCTCTCCATACTGGGATATTGATATTTCTTAACATCCTGTAGAAGGCAATTACTAAGATTTTTACACACAGTGAACTGGAGGAGTGGAAGGAAATGGACTGGCTTATCTCTAACATTAGAGAGGTATAGGGCAAATAAGAATTATAAAGACTATTTAATCAGGTGCCTATTACTGAGAACTACTGATGCTTTTAAGAGAGAAAATTACCAGTTTAAGCAATTAAATACTAATTAAAAGAAAAGCATGAAAGCCAGAGTTGCCTCTGTGGAAGCATGTGATCTGTTTATTACCCTCTGCTGGAGAACAATCATCTCCTAATGTTCCATTGAGCCTGTGCCTCCTCTAAACCATCCAATGCCTCTGGAACTTAATTATAAACAATATTTTTAAGAGAAGTTTCTTTCTTGTTCAGGCAATGACAATAGCTCTCTAAGCAAAGGCTTAGCTAATATTATGAGCTTGCAGAATTATTCATGGTTTTGAGGCTAGTTAATACTCAGTTTCATCCCTCTGCATGCTATGCCCCAGGGCCAAGTACCTGGAAGGATACATAGCAAACAGTATAAAAAGTGTGATATGGAAACCTATAGTAGATGCTATGGACAGGCTAATAATAAGGTTTATTTTGAAATAGATATTCTTTAATTGTTTTTCAATATAATATTGAATATATTCAATATCATCTAATAAGAATGGAAAGACCTCCTTATTATCTATAAATAAAATTTACATTGAGAAATAAATTCAATAATTAACTCCTAATTGATTCATAGGAAATGTCTTTAAAAAATTAGTAAAACATTTTGCACTTTTCTGTAATACCATATTATTCCCTTTTTCTGTGTCTGTAGATGTGTATGTATTTATCGCAACTGAAGCATTTTCAGTTTTCCTTTTTGCTAGTTAAATAAAGAATTACTTCTAATAACTGTATTTCAATCCATTCCCTTGATGTTTCAGAAACCTTTATATATGGTCACTTTAGGCAGTTACCTGTCCTACCCAATCAGCAGGCTCTGGATTAAATGGCTTAGAAAAGAAGTAAAAGGAAATGGAAAATCCTAGAGGCAATATTTCTTTACTCCACAATTGGTCATGTGTCCAGCCCAATTATTTTTTTATAAATGTTCCCCATTGTTGAATTTTTATTAGGAAAATATGAACTATTTAAAAAATATATGTTACCCAGAAGTTTATTAGTGATATAATAAACAAAATGACTTACTTACATGTGCAAAAAAAAAAAAAAAAAAAAAAAAAAAGGAACTTGCTTAAGCAATTGTAAGGTGATTTCCCCTACCCTATTTTTAGTGTATTGTAAAATCTTTCAGTTCATCCGTTGTTATATTAGAGTCGTTCATCCTTTCCTCACTACAGTTTCACTCTTCATCAGTTAGTGACTGAATATAATTTCCTCAAAACAATACTTAATTATAATACTTTGGTTTACAAAATCTATACAAGAATAAGTAGGGGAATGTTTTAAGTAAAATTCTGACATTGAAATACAGCACACATAAAAAGTACACAAATAGGGGCTTCCCTGGTGGTGCAGTGGTTGAGAGTCCGCCTGCCGATGCTAGGGCACATGGGTTCATGCCCCGTTCTGGGAAGATCCCACAAGCCGCGGACCGGCTAGGCCCGTGAGCCATGGCCGCTGGGCCTGCGTGTCCGGAAACTGTGCTCCGCAACGGGAGAGGCCACAACAGTGAAAGGCCCGCGTACCGTGCAAAAAAAAAAAAAAGTACACAAATAACAACGGTACATATACAGGAATGAGGACAAAATTAATATACCCAGTTAACTCCCAAACATGAGAGAAAATAGATCATTACTTATTATCTCAGAAGCTTCTCAGTTACCCCCATCTAATTACCTCCCTCCTTCCTCTTCAAAGTTTAATCATATTTTCTGCCTTCTACAATCATATATTTGTTTTATCTGCTTTTGAATCTTATATAGATAAAATTACTTGTGTCTGGGTACCTTCACTCAAAAAATTTGGGGGCTTCCCTGGTGGCGCAGTGGTTGAGAGTCCGCCTGCCGAGGCAGGGGACACGGGCTCGTGCCCCAGTCCGGAAAGATCCCACATGCCGCGGAGCGGCTGGGCCCGTGAGCCACGGCCGCTGAGCCTGCGCGTCCGGAGCCTGTGCTCCGCAATGGGAGAGGCCACAACAGTGAGAGGCCCGCGTACCGAAAAAAAAAAAAAATTTTGGAAAGTTTATCCATGGTTTTGTATGTAATAGTTCATTCATGTTTATTTCTGTATCATATCCCATTGATTATATAACAATTTATTTATCCAGTTTTCTGTAGATGAACATTTGTATGGTTTCATTTTTGGCTATTACAAAAGGGTGCCACTATGAACATTTCCCACATGATTTTAGTGGACATTTGTATGCATTACTCTCATGTATATACACCACAGTACTAAGTGAATTTAGAAAAAATGCAGTATACAAAGTTAAGATACATAAATTTATTGTAGTTCTCTGTACTAGCAACAAAAAATATGAATATTTTAAAAATCCATGTACAATAGCATCAAAGGCCAAATAATTAGGAATAAAATTTTTTAAAAATGTGTAAGATGTGCACTAAACTATAAAATATTACTAAAGGCAATTAAAGAAGATCTAAAAAATGGAGAGATATACATGTTCATAAGTTGGAAATTTCAATATTGTTAAGCTGTCAATTCTCTGCAAATTTTTCTATATTTAGAGCAATTTAAAAACAATCTCAGCAGGACTTATTTTTTGAAAATTTCAAATTTTAATCTGAAATGTATATGAAATACAAAGAACATAGAAAATAAATATCATTCTTGAAAAAACAAATTTGGACGTCTTGTATTACATGTATTCAAGAAATAATACAAAGCTACCATAATCAAGACAGTATGTCACTGACATTAAGGATCAACAGGTAAAGAACCCAGAACTGAACACAGACTTATATAATTATTTGATTTTTGACAAAGGTGTGTAATTATCCAATGGAAAAAAGGGAAGTTTTTTTAAAAAATGGGCCAGAACAATTGAATATTCTTTTGAAAAAACCATTAACCTTGACATCTTTCTCACACCCTATATCAAATTAATTTAAGATGAGCCATATGTGTGCATAAAAGCTAAAACCATCAACTTAAAAAACTAAACATGAGAGTATCTTTTTGACTAAAGAAATGAAAAATGTTTTCAGACAGATCACAGAAAGCAGTAACCATTAAAGAAAAATTGATAAACTGGGTATCATCAAATTTAAAACCTCTGCTCATCAAATTTAAAACCTCTGCTCATCTAGAATGTACTGCCAGTCTTGCAACCCAATGAAAAAAACAACTCAAAAAAAATGAGCAAAATTTTGAGCAGACACTTCAAAATAAAACATAAAAACAATGGTCAAAAACAGGTTAATAAAAACTGCTTAACATCAACTCAGCAGTGGAATTCAAACTAGAACTATAATGAGCTGTTACTAAAAGATTTACCCCTTCATAAACAGTTAAAATTTGAAGTTTGATTTTATCAAACAGGCAAGATGTGGAGTGATAAAAAATCCATTTTTTGATGGTAATATAAACTGGTGCAACTAGCTAGATAAAATTTAAGCAGTTTCTTTGAAAACTAAATAAATATTTACCCCAATCACCCAGCAATTCCAATTCTAGATTTACCAAATAGAAATAAAAAGATATGTCCATAGGTGACTAATACAAAATTGCTCATAACACTTTTACTTACAACTGCCAATGACTGGAAACAAACCAAATGTCTAGCAACAGTAGAATGAAAAACAGCTATTGTATATTTATACAATGGACAAATACTACACAATAAAAAGGAATAAAATACTAATACATGCAATAACATGGATAAATCTCAAAAAGTCACTATGATAAGTAAAAGAATCCTTATAGACAAGAATTCATTATAAATAATTCCATTTACTCGTTAGAACACATTAAAAAAATCTATGATGGAAAAATCAAAATGGTGATGACCTCTTGGAGGATAGGGCTGGAAATTAAATGGGAAAGGGTATGAATGAGCTCTCTAAGTTGATTGTAATATTCAATATCAAGATGGGGATTAAATACAGCATTCATCAAAGCTCAGTGAACATATATTTGAGATTTGTGCATTTCATTGTATACAGAAATCTGCATACATTTAAAAAATGTGTGAACAAATATAGAATTCTAATTAATGGTATGCATGCTGAAGTATGTTGCAGGAAATGTATGGATGTCTGAAATTTATTTTAAAATCTATAAAAATAATTTATATCAACGGATGGATACCAAGGTGAATATATGGACACATGTGAGATAAAAAATATGAATGGTAGAATCTAGATGGTAAGGATGTGAATGTTAACTATAAAATTCTCTACTTTTTTGTATATTTAAAAATTTTAATAATAAAACGTTGAGAAAAACTGACCAGGACTTTTGCTGCCAGCCATATTAGAAAAATTGCTACCAGACTTTCTCTCTTGAGTAGCAACTAGAAAACAGAGAAAAATATATGAAATAAAATTTTTCTGACAGTGGACAACAGACAACTGTGACCCCAGGGAAAAGGGAAACAAATGATAGAAACATAACTTTGCTTGCTTTCTGGCTGGAGTCATTTCCAGAATGAAGACAAGGGTGGTGGATACTAAGCAGTGTACACTGCACTGAGTTAAAGAGATGGAAATTCAGCTTGCAATAGCAGAGACAACTGGAACTTATTGTATAGAATAACAGAGAGAAGGGAATAATATAGAAAAACAAGTTCAGAATATTGGCTATGGTCCTCTTGATTTCACCATTGAATCTAAAGTGCAAAGGCACAGGGTGAAAGTACACAAGACTGGTCAAAGAACCACTAGGAACTGTAAGGTGAAGTTATTTTAGAGCTTACACCTGTAAAACATTTGCAGTCCCACCGACTAAAGTAAAGAAACTCCACTGACAACTCAGAACATTAGCTAGAAAAGTTCAAACATGATAAAATTCAAACATGATAGAAACCATGGAATAAAGTCTACTCTAAACCTGCTCTACAAAATCTGGATTACAAGTCCCTAACGAATCAACCAGATATGAAAGTAAATTATATACCTTCCAAAATGAACTACAATACTCTTTAAAGTGGGATAAAAAAATTCAGACCCAAGAAAATCTAACATTTACAATGTCATGATGCAATTAAAAAAAATATTAGATGTGTATAGAAATGGAAAACATGGCCCATAACCAGGAAAAAAAATCAACAGTGAAAAGAAACTCAACAATGGCAGAGATAATAGAATTAGGAGCTGAGGACTTTCAAAAAGCTACTATACCTCAAAAATTTTAAGGAAAAAAGAACTTAATATGGGGAGAAATAAGATATATAAAGGAATCATATAGAAGTTTTATATTTAAAAATATAACATATCAAATAAAAAATTGCTGGGTATTTAAGAGCAGGTTACATATTAAAGAAAAAAAGATCAGTAACCATGAAGACATAGTAATAGCACATGGAAGCACAGAAAGAAAAAGACTGAAGGGGGGAAAAACAGTCTTATTGGCCTGTGGGGCAATATTAAGCCTCCTAATACACATGTAATTGGAGTAATAAAAGGAGAAAAATGTGGACAGAAAATTTTTTTTAAGTTCTCACAAATCTTCCATATTTGAGGAAACTTTTAGACCTACACATCCAAGACGTCAACAAAATCCAAGAAGGACAAACAAACAAACAAAAAAACTGCACTAAATAAAGCATATTAAATTCCAACTGCTGAGCACCAGTGATAAAGAAAAATCTGAAAAGAAGCCAGAGTAGAGAGACATATTACATACAGAGAACAAACAATTAGAAAAACCCCAGAATCTTTATCAGAAATTAGAGAGACATGGAAATTGGACAACACCATTAAAGTACCAAAGGACAAATATTAAAGTGAAATTAAAATGCTATATCCATCAAGGGAGAGGAGTGGGCAAGATGGCAGAGTAGAAAGAATCCGAGCTCACCTCATCCCACAGGTACACCAAAATTACAACTATTTACAGAGCATTTGTTGATGAGAAAGACCAGAAGACTAATGGAAAAGATCTTCTACACTAAAAGATATAAGGAAGGAACCACAACAAGATGGGTAGGAGGGCTGGAGACATGTTATAGTCAAGACCCGTACCCCAGGGTGAGCGACCCACAAATTGGAGGATAGTTATAATAATAGAGCTCCTTTCTAAGAAGCAAGGGGTCTGAACCCCACATCAGGCTCCCCATGCTGGGAATACTACACCAGGAAGATGAGCCCCCAGATAGTTTGGCTTTGAAGGCCAGAAGGGCTTACTTTCAGGAGAGCCAGAGGGCTGTAGGAAATAGAGACTCTGCTCCTAAAGGGTGCACACAAAATCTCACACTCTCTGACACCCAGGGCAGAAGCAGTAATTTGAAAGGAGCCTGGGTCAGACACACTTGCTGATCATGGAGAGCTTCCCAGAGAGTCAGAAGGCAACTGGAATTCACCCTGGAGACATAGACACTGGTCCCAGTCAGTTTTGGGAGATTGTTCTACTACAAAAAAATGTTGCTGGCAAGCGCTATTTTGGAATTTTCCCTCTAGCTTATGAGCACTGATACCTGGCCTCACCCATCAGCTTCTTGGCACCAGTACTGGGACACCTCAGGCCAAGCACCTAGGTGGGATGAGACAATCTCACTCACCAGCAAGCCAGCTGCCTTTAGACCCCTTGAGCACACACCACCCCAGAACCTGTACCTGTCCACCAAAGAGCCAGGGCCCAGCCCCACATAGCAGGGCACTGGCATTAACACCAAGACCCCCAGAGCCCTGCAGCCAGAAACACTGGGACCCATCTCTGCTCACCAGGGGCCAGCACTAGCCCTAGGACCAACCTCACACATCAGTGAGCAGGCACCATCCCCAGGACAACCTGGGCCCCAGTCCCACCCACCAGCAGGACAACATATCAACTCTGGGACACCCAGGGACCTGGAGTCAGAGAACCTGGGACCTGGCTCTACTTACCAGTGAGCCAGCACTAGCACCAGAACCCCCTAGGCTTCAGCCCTGCTCACCTGTGAACTGACACCAGCTCCATGATCCCTGTGCCCCTCAGCCAGAGATCCCAGACCTTGCTCCCCTCATCAGTGGGCCTTTACTAGCTCCAGGACCTGGTCCCACATACTGGCAGGGGTACACTAACTCTAGGACTACTGAAGCCCCACAACCTGCCATGTCAGGAAGACCCAGACCACCCTTCAGCAGGCCTGCACCAGCCTCAGGACTCCCTGAGCCTCGGTTCCACCCACTAGCAGGCCAATGCCAGCTCTGGGACACCTAGGAACCCTCAGCCAGTCACCTCAGCATCTGACCCCACCCACCAGCATGCAGACACCAGCTTCAGAACACCAAAGATGCCACAGCCAGCCATGTCATGAACCAGCCCCACCCACCAGCAGGCTGACACTAGATCTGGGACACTTGTCCCTGCAACCAACAGACACACAAAAATCTTTAACCAAATTCAACATTTATTTATGATAAAAACTCAACAAAGTGGGTATAGAGGGAATATAACTCAACATAATTAAGGCCATTTATGACAAACCCATATCTAACATCATACTCAACAATGACAAATTGAAAGCTTTTCATCTGAATTCAAGCACAAAACAAAGATGCTCACACTCACCACTTGTATTTAACACAGTATTGAAAGTCCTTGACACAACACTCAGACAAGAAAAAGAAATAAAAGGTATCCAAATTGGAAAGGAAGAAGTAAAACTGTCACTGTTCGCAGATGACATGATACTATACATAGAAAATTCTAAAGACACCACCAAAAACTACTAGGAATCACCAATGAATTCAGTAAAGTTACAGGATAAAAAATTTATATACAGAAGTCTGTTGCATTTCTACACACTAACAGTAAATTATCAGAAAGCAAATTAAGAAAATAATCGCATTTACAATTGTACCAAAAAGAATAAAATACCTAAGAATAAGTCTAACTGAGGAGGAAAGAGACTTTTAAATGGAAAGCTGTATGATACTGATGAAAGAAATTGAAGATGACACAAACAGACAAAAAGATATACCATGTTCAAGGACTGGGATAATCAGTATTGTTAAAATTACCATACTACTCAAAGCAATCTACTAATTCAACATAATCCCTATCAAAATTACCAATGGCGGACTTCCCTGATGGCACAGTGGTTAAGAACCCACCTGCCAATGCAGGGGACATGGGTTCGAGCCCTGGTCTGGGAAGACCCCATGTGTCACAGAGCAACTAAGCCCATGCACCACAACTACTGAGCCTGTGCTCTAGAGCCCATGAGCCACAACTACTGAGCCCATGAGCCACAACTACTGAGCCCATGTGCTACAACTACTGAAGCCCGTGCACCTAGAGCTGTGCTCTGCAACAAGAGAAGACACTGTAATGAGAAGCCCATGCACTGCAACGAAGGGTAGCCCCTGCTCACTGAAACTAGAGAAAGCCCATGCACAGCAATGAAGACACAATGCAGCCATAAATAAATAAATTTATTTTAAAAAATACCAATGGCATTTTTCACAGAACTAGAATAATTCTAAAATTTGTATGGAAACACACAAAACTCCAAATAGCAAAACTATCTTGAGAAAGAAGAACAACGCTGGAGGTATCATGCTCCCTGATTTCAAAATACATTACAAACCTACAGCTATCAAAACAGTATGGTACTGGTACAAAAACAAACATTCAGATGAATGGAACAGAATACAGAGCCCAGAAATGAACCCACACTTTCATGGCCAATTAATCTACAACAAAGGAGGCAAAACAAAATATACAATAGGGAAAAGAAAGCCTCTTCTATAAATAATGTTGGGAAAACTGTACAATTATATGCAAAAGAATCAAACTGGACTACTCTCTCACACCATGCACAAAAATAAATTCAAAATGGAGTAAAAACTTAAATTTAAGACCTGAAACCATAAAACTTCTAGAAGAAAACCTAGGCAGTAAACTCTTTGAGTTCAATCTTAGTAATATTTTTTTTGGATATGTCTCCTCAGGCAACTGAAACAAAAGCAAAAATAAACAAGTGGGACTACATCAAACTAAAAAGCTCTTGCACAAGAAAGGAAAGTGTCAACAAAACAAAAAGCTCACCTACTGATTTGGAAAAGATATTTGCATCTTCTGATACATCTGATAGGAGTTTAATATTAAACATATACAAAGAATGCATACAATTCAACATCACAAAAACAAACCAATCCAGGAAAGGGAATTCTAGTGCACTATTGGTGGTAATGTAAATTGGTGCAGCCACTATGGGAAACAGTATGGAGATTCTTCAAATAGTTGAAAGTGGAACTACCATATGATCCAGTAATTCATCTCCTGGGTATTTTATCCCAAGAAAATAAAAACACTAATTAGAAAAGATATATGCACGCTGATGTTCATTGCAGCATTATTTACCATAGCCAAGATATGGAAGCAACTTAAGTGCCCATCAGTAGATGAATGGATAAAGTAGATGTGGTATATATAAATACAATGGAATATACTCAGCCATAAAAAAGAAGAAAATCTTGTCATTTGTGACTACATGGATGGACCTAGAGGTTATTATGCTAAGTGAGATAAGTCAGAAAGACAAATACCATATGATTTCATTTATATGTGGAAACTAAAAATCAAAACAAATGAACAAATCCAACAAAACAGAAACAGAGTTATAGACAGAGAGAGCAAACAAGTGGTTGCTCGAGGGGAGAGGTTGGAGGGAGGAAAGAAAAATGTAAGGGAGATTAAGAGATACAAACTTCCAGTTGCAAAATAATTGAGACATGGGTATGAAATACGCAGCGTAGAGAATATAGTTAATAATTATGTATGGTGACATATAGTAACTAGACTTATCAAGGTGCTCATTTTGAAATGTATAGAAATATTGAATCACTATGTTGTAAAATAGGAACTAACAGTGTTGTAGGTCAATTATACCTCAGAAACAAAAAAACAAACTCATAGGTAAAGAGGTCAGATTTGTGATGATGAGAGGTGGAGGGTGGGGGTGCAGGAGCGGTTGGATGCAGGCAGTTGAAGGGTACAAATTTGCAGTTATAAGATACATAAGTACTAACTTGTAATGTACAACATAATAAATATAGTGAACACTGCTCTATGTTATATATGAGAGTTGTTAAGAGAGTAAATCCTAAGAGTTCTCATCGCAAGGAAATTTTTTCCTATTTCTTTAATTTTGTATCTCTATGAGATGATGGATATTCATTAAACTTATTGTGATATATTTATGATGTATGTAAATCAAATAATTATGATGTACACCTTACACTTAAAATGCTATATCCAACAAAAATACCTTTCAAATTTGAAAGGGAAATAAAGATGGTTTCAGAAAAACAAATAATTAAACAATTTATCAAAGGTAGATGTTGGATTACAAGAATTTAAAGGAAGTTTTCAGACTATAAGAAAATGACAGATTAATCCTTTGTCAGTTACTTCATTTGCAAATATTTTCTCCCATTCTGAGGGTTGTCTTTTTGTGTTGCTTATGGTTTCCTTTGCTGTGCAAAAGCTTTTAAGTTTCATTAGATCCCATTTGTTTATTTTTATTTTTATTTCCATTTCTCCAGGAGGTGGGTCAAAAAGGATCCTGCTGTGATTTATGTCAAAGAGTGTTCGTCCTATGTTTTCCTCTAAGAGTTTTATAGTGTCCCGTCTTTAATTTAGGTATTTAATCCATTTTGAGTTTATTTTTATGTGTGGAGTGAAGAACTGTTCTAATTTCATTCTTTTACATGTAGCTGTCCAGTTTTCCCAGCACCACTTATTGAAGAGTCTGTCTTTTCTCCATTGTATGTTCTTGCCTCCTTTGTCATAAATGAGGTGCATGGGTTTATCTCTGGGCTTTCTATCCTATTCCATTGATCTATATTTCTGTTTTTGTGCCAGTACCATATTGTCTTGATTACTGTAGCTTTGTAATATAGTCTGAAGTCAGGGAGCCTGATTCCTCCATCTCCGTTTTTCTTTCTCAAGACTGCCTTGGCTATTCGGGGTCTTTTGTGTTTCCATACAAATTGTGAAATTTTTGGTTCTAGTTCTGTGAAAATTGCCAGTGGTAGTTTGAAAGGGAGTGCACTGAATCTGTAGATTGCTTTGTGTATCTAAAAAAAATTTGTGAATCTAAAAAAAAAAAAAAAGTGGTTGTGATGAACCTAGGGGCAGGACAGGAATAAAGATGCAGGCGTAGAGAATGGACTTGAGGATATGGGTGGGGGAAGCGTAAGCTCGGACGAAGTGACATAGATAACACTACCAAATGTAAAATAGATAGCTAGCGGGAAGCAACTTCACAGCACAGGGAGATCAGCCCGGTGCTTGTGACCACCTAGAGGGCTGGGATAGGGAGGGTGGAGGGAGATGCAAGAGGGAGGGGATATGGGGATATATGTATACGTATAGCTGATTCACTTTGTTATACTGCAGAAACTAACACAACATTGTAAAGCAATTATACTCTAATAAAGATGTTAAATAAAAAAAAGAAAATGATAGGAATTTGGTTTCACAACTGACATGTAGACAACTTGGAAGTTGTCACATCCATCCTTACAAGAAGAAAAAGATGAAACTGAAAATCAACGTTACTCTGACTCATCAAAGAATGAGACTTGAAAGTGTAAATCACTACTCTTAAGTCTGACGAGACAGGTGAATACAGAGTATTACATGAGTCTGCATGAAACAGAAGCATCTAGAGCCATAAAGTGAAAGGAGGGAGCAGTTGAATGAAAATTTTGATGAATTACTGGAGGCTGAGTGTGGACTAGCATGAGAGTGAGAGAAAGTCCTGGGGACCACAGTTTTAGGGAATCTCTCAAGTTTCATGGGTTTTACTTCCAAGTATCCCACCAAGCTATCACAGTAAAGATCTGAGAAAGAACTCCTTGAGGCAATGGCAGGGAGAGGTAAAGCAAATTCCGACATGAAGGAGCCAGCTACATTAGGAGATTCAAGATTTTCTCGACTGTGGGTACATGCATATTTATTACACTTCATAACTTAAATATGTGCTATACATACTTTTATGTGGGAACATTTGTTGAATGTATGCAATGTAAATTCTGTCTTCAAGAATTCCTTACCTTCCGTTTGGGGAAACAGACTCTCAATAAAATATTTTACATGGAACAGAGAGAGGTTTCCCCACAGCTGTTATGAAGAATAACAATCTTTAAAATATAAACACACTAACATAGTTGTGTTGTTGTAAATCATCTCATAATTTTAGTTATAGTTTTGGGAAGGAAGGTTGCCTATGAATTGTTGTATCATTTTTGTTGACCTAAAACAAATAGATTGCCCGATAGTTCTCCAGCAAAAATGGGTTTATTTGAGATCAGCAGAGAATTACAGTTCAGAGTCTGCAACCATGACAAGCCACATGCAAGTATCCAAACAGCAAAGTGGGTAGAATGCTTTTACAGAGAGGAAAAAGAAGTTGGGAGGGCTATAATAAACAACAATTCCATAGCTTTTCTTTGGCTGAGTTCTTTCGCAGAGAGGAGTCATTCTCCCTGTTGGGCTCTGCAATCTTTGCAGGGTGTGAGAGCTCCCCCTTCTGGCCTCCCAACTCTATTTAGTTGAGGTTTCTCTTTTTTTTTTTTTTTACAATTTCCTTCTTTATTTGAAGGTTTTGCAGTAACTGATTTTTACCTTAGTTATCCAATCACATTTCTTAATTATACAACA
Source organism: Phocoena sinus (assembly GCF_008692025.1). Taxonomy (NCBI): domain Eukaryota; kingdom Metazoa; phylum Chordata; class Mammalia; order Artiodactyla; family Phocoenidae; genus Phocoena; species Phocoena sinus. The sequence goes on along the minus strand of NC_045766.1, from coordinate 100,396,962 downwards.
GAAATCTTATTTGAGTTGAGTAAATCTCCATAATGCTCTCCATATCTACCAAGTTCATTTCAGCTGTGTCCATGCTCCTATTTTTGGCATCTAAATGTCCTCTTATTTTTTCTCTGCCAATAAAAATATATCATTTCTTAAGATTTATTTCAATCCCCACTTCCATGATGCAGCATCTTCCATCTGCAGACAAACTAATTTTTCTTCCTCTGAATTTCTATGGAATTTACACGTTACCATACTCTGAAATTTGTTTGGTCGCACCTTTTTTCTTAGATAATTCCTTTATGGATAATTAATTACAAACCTAAATCAAAACTTCCCCTAGGATTTACAAATCTTTTTTATCGTATATACCTCATAGTGGACAGCGTAGATGAGTATATGAAAAAGAGGAAGAAAATATGTTTCTGAAAACATGTTTCTGAAAATCTGTACAGTACATCATGTTATTGTCCTCAGTTATTCACTCTTATTTCTTTGTTAACAGATAATACTCTCCAGCCCCCATTAACTTCAGTCATTGCTTTTGCACAATCATTTTGCTTTAGCCAATGGAATATGAGTAAATGGGATGTTTGCTACATCCAAGCAGACATTTTAAAGGAACTGCAAATATTCGCCTCCCCTTTTGTTCCTGTGCCCTGTGCTATGAGGAAGGAGGACACAACCCAGAAAACTCTGTCCTTTGAGGTAGCAAACTGTGAATACATATTGTGCAGACCTAATGTGAAACTGCATCTCAAACCAAAGTCATAGCAGACAAAAGTGGCAGAAATAAATAACTAGGTCACCAGAAATTTTAGTTTGTTTACTTTGTATCATGTCCTAACAATATCTAATAGACTCAAATCCAGCATTTTGTATATGACAGTACTTGAAGAAAACACATAACGTTTAAACCACAATTTCTTCATCTATGTATGGGATAAACCATGCTCCACACTAACACAGACACTAAGAAATTGTCATGAAGAGCATCAAATACGATTTTTTTAAATATAGTGAATCTCTTGGTTTAGTTTCTGAAATAATAACTTAGTTTTGAAATACATAAAATACTTAGGGCATAACATGCAATGAAATAAATGTTTAATATGTTTAAAAATAAAACAAATTATAGAACACTATATAACACATTTATTATTTAGACGGTATTGAGAACCCAATAATATTTTGTAAATCTGACTTAAATTTCTGTTTGAGAGACCAAGGAAACTTGAGATGATAAATTCAAACCCAATTCTCAATTATGTACCTTATTCATTTTTACCATTGACCCTGACTCTTCTATAGTAAAAACTTGAAATAGCCATATTAAATTGAGAGGCAATCTTGGCCATTGTTAACGATACATCTTTGATCACCTCCCCCTGATAGTCTGCTTGGAGTTTCCTATAGAAGAATGCCCCAAATAATATAAATAACTATTAGGAGAATTAGAAATTTAATCATGTGTTTTTCAATACAGTCAGCATTTTCATATATACTTTAACAGCACTTGGCTAATACTGCGATAAAGAAAATTATAAGATTTACTCAATTCTATGATACCTAGAGAAAAAACTAGTATTATAGTAATAAATGAGAAATCTATATTCAAAGACCAAATCCATTTCTTTTTTTTTTTTTTAACATCTTTATTGGGGTATAATTGCTTTACAATGGTGTGTTAGTTTCCGCTTTATAACAAAGTGAATCATTTATACATATACATATGTTCCCATATCTCTTCCCTCTTGCGTCTCCCTCCCTCCCACCCTCCCTATCCCACCCCTCCAGGCGGTCACAAAGCACCAAGCCGATATCCCTGTGCCATAAGGCTGCTTCCCACTAGCTATCTACCTTACATTTGTTAGTGTGTATATGTCCATGACTCTCTCTCGCCCTGTCACAGCTCACCCTTCCCCCTCCCCATATCCTCAAGTCCGTTCTCCAGTAGGTCTGTGCCTTTATTCCTGTCTTACCCCTAGGTTCTTCATGACATTTTTTTTTCTTCTTAAATTCCATATATATGTGTTAGCATACGGTAGTTGTCTTTTTCTTTCTGACTTACTTCACTCTGTATGACAGACTCTAGGTCTATCCACCTCATTACAAATAGCTCAATTTCGTTTCTTTTTATGGCTGAGAAATATTCCATTGTATATATGTGACACATCTTCTTTATCCATTCATCCGATGATGGGCACTTAGGTTGCTTCCATCTCCGGGCTATTGTAAATAGAGCTGCAATGAACATTTTGGTACATGACTCTTTTTGAATTTTGGTTTTCTCAGGGTATATAGGCCCAGTAGTGGGATTGCTGGGTCATATGGTAGTTCTATTTGTAGTTTTTTTTTTTTTTTTTGCGATACGCAGGCCTCCCACTGTTGCGGCCCCTCCCATTGCGGAGCACAGGCTCCGGACGCGCAGGCCCAGCGGCCATGGCTCACGGGCCCAGCCGCTCCGCAGCACGTGGGATCCTCCCGGACCGGGGCACGAACCCGTGTCCCCTGCGTCGGCAGGCAGACTCCCAACCACTGCGCCACCAGGGAAGCCCTATTTGTAGTTTTTTAACGAACCTCCATACTGTTCTCCATAGTGGCTGAACCAATTCACATTCCCACCAGCAGTGCAAGAGGGTTCCCTTTTCTCCACACCCTCTCCAGCATTTATTGTTTCTTGATTTTTTGATGATGGCCATTCTGACTGGTGTGAGATGATATCTCATTGTAGTTTTGATTTGCATTTCTCTAATGATTAATGATGTTGAGCATTCTTTCATGTGTTTATTGGCAGTCTCTATATCTTCTTTGGAGAAATGTCTATTTAGGTCTTCTGCCCATTTTTGGATTGGGTTGTTTGTTTTTTTGTTATTGAGCTGCATGAGCTGCTTGTCAATTTTGCAGATTAATCCTTTGTCAGTTGCTTCATTTGCAACTATGTTTTCCCATTCTGAGGGTTGTCTTTTGGTCTTGTTTACGGTTTCCTTTGCTGTGCAAAAGCTTTGAAGTTTCATTAGGTCCCATTTGTTTATTTTTGTTTTTATTTCCGTATCTCTAGGAAGTGGGTCAGACAGGATCTTGCTGTGATTTATGTCATAGAGTGTTCTGCCTGTTTTCGTCTAAGAGTTTGATAGTTTCTGGCCTTACATTTAGGTCTTTAATCCATTTTGAGCTTATTTTTGTGTATGGTGTTAGGGAGTGATCTAATCTCATACTTTTACATGTATCTGTCCAGTTTTCCCAGCACCACTTATTGAAGAGGCTGTCCTTTCTCCACTGTACATTCCTGCCACCTTTATCAAAGATATGGTGTCCATATGTGCGTGGGTTTATCTCTGGGCTTTCTATCCTGTTCCATTGATCTATCTTTCTGTTTTTGTGCCAGTACCATACTGTCTTGATTACTGTTGCTTTGTAGTATAGTCTGAAGTCAGGGAGCCTGATTCCTCCAGCTCCTTTTTTCGTTCTCAAGATTGCTTTGGCTATTCGGGGTCTTTTGTGTTTCCATACAAATTGTGAAATTTTTTGATCTAGTTCTGTGAAAAATGCCAGTGGTAGTTTGATAGGGATTGCATTGAATCTATAGATTGCTTTGGGTAGTAGAGTCATTTTCACAATGTTGATTCTTCCAATCCAAGAACATGGTATATCTCTCCATCTATTTGTATCATCTTTAATTTCTTTCATCAGTGTCTTATAATTTTCTGCATACAGGTCTTTTGTCTCCTTAGCTAGGTTTATTCCTAGATATTTTATTCTTTTTGTTGCAATGTAAATGGGAGTGTTTTCTTGATTTCAGTTTCAGATTTTTCATCATTAGAGTATAGGAATGCCAGAGATTTCTGTGCGTTAATTTTGTATCCTGCTACTTTACCAAATTCATTGATTAGCTCTAGTAGTTTTCTGGTAGCATCTTTAGGATTCTCTATGTATAGTATCATGTCATCTGCAAACAGTGACAGCTTTACTTCTTCTTTTCCGATTTGGATTCCTCTTATTTCCTTTTCTTCTCTGATTGCTGTGGCTAAAACTTCCAAAACTATGTTGAATAAGAGTGGTGAGAGTGGGCAACCTTGTCTTGTTCCTGATCTTAGTGGAAATGCTTTCAGTGTTTCACCATTGAGGATGATGCTGGCTGTGGGCTTGTCATATATGGCCTTTATTATGTTGAGGAAAGTTCCCTCTATGCCTACTTTCTGCAGGGTTTTTATCATAAATGGGTGTTGAATTTTGTCAAAAGCTTTCTCTGCATCTATTGAGATGATCATATGGTTTTTCTCCTTCAATTTGTTAATATGGTTTATCACATTGATAGATTTGCGTATGCCAATTTTTTAAAGGTATGGTGATGAGCACAGTGATGTAATTTATTATTAACTTCCAGAACAGCCTCCTTTTTTCAATATTTAGATTTGTTAATTACTCATTAAACATGATTTGCAGTTTGTTAGCTGAGATTACACCAATGTCTTTGGTGCTATTTATTCAAGAAATGACCTATTGCACATTTTTGTAAATAAGCAGTTGATCCTTGTGATTTTTTTTTATCTTAAGCAGCTTAAAAATCTAAGGCTAAGAAGAAAGCATTATTAAAGGAATTTTTCCTAGGAAAATAAGGATATCACAAATTTTTAACAAAAGAGAGGCTGTGCCACATTTATTTTTAAATTATGAGGTTGGAAGTGTAACAATTTATAAATAATATATCAATTTACAAATTTATGTAACATTTAAAAATTTCCCAGGAAATAGCTGATGCAGCTATCCCTATTTGTTCTTGTCAGCAAGGAATACATAACCTGCTGAGTATATAATAAGTAAAGATGTTACACTATACTGTAGAAAGACAGATAAATATTCCCTCTATTGCTATAGATACAATTTAATTGTCCTCCTAAATCAGTTCTTAATTTGAATCTCTTAGAACTTCTTAAAGTTTTAGTGATCTTAATCATTCAGTAAGACTGCTATATAACCTTTTAGTTCACTTTACCTGCATCATTTAATTCACTTGACATGACAACCAAATGAAATAAGATTTAATGTTCTTATATACTTCATATATATGAAGTATGCCAAAGATTCTTTGCTTGCCCAAACTTTAGTCAGGCTCGTGAATCTTCTCCTAGGCACAACTGTTCACTTTCTTTTAAAATATAGTTTTAGCAAGAACCCTGCTAATTCAGTTTAACCAGAACTCCTCACCCTCCCTATCTGATCACCCTCCATATCTGATCATGTTCCTCATCTTCCACCATTCCCCAGGGTAATGTCTACTCACCCTGGTCTGTCCTAGGCAAGAACCCTGTTAGTTTAGCCAGAACCCCTTCTACCTCTGAGGTTTCCTCTTAATAATTTTGTATCCACTGACCTCCACCCCCAACCTTGTTCCTTGGCTATAAGTTCCCACTTGTTCATGCTGTATTAGGAGTTGAGCCCAATCTCTCTCCCTCACTGTAAAATCCCATTTCAGTTGTCCCTACACTATTGCAAAAGTCCTGAATAAAATCTGCCTTCCGATCTTTAACAGGTGTCATTGGAAAGTATTTTTCTTTAACAAGTATATGACATATATATAATAGTTGATGTAATATCTATTATAAATTAGCCCATGTTAAGAATTAAAAATATCATCTTGCCCATTCTGAATGTGAATAGATTTAAATATGTCATCAATTCAATGACAATTATCAATTAAGCACTTTCATAATGAGGCACTGTACTAAGCCTATATTACTGAGGATCTATCAAATAATGAAGCTAATAAAAAGCTCTTTGAAGAAATATTCCAATAGTATGGTTTTTTTTTGACCACTGGTAGTTCTTTATAAAAATATAAACTAGGGCTTCCCTGGTGGCGCAGTGGTTGAGAGTCAGCCTGCCGATGCAGGGGACACGGGTTCGTGCCCCAGTCCGGGAAGATCCCACATGCCGCGGAGTGGCTGGGCCCGTGAGCCATGACTGCTGGGCCTGCGCGTCCGGAGCCTGTGCTTCGCAACGGGAGAGGCCACAACAGTGAGAGGCCCGCGGACCGCAAAAAAAAACCTAAAGTCCCATACTATACCGAGTTGTCTTTATTTTGGTTTTATAATCAGAATACAGGTGATTGAAAGGTGCACTAAAGTTTCAGAAACATTATGATTAATTCTAAAACTCAGAGATGCCAATTCAGAAAATTAAAGAAAGACTCTAGATATCTACGTTTTTAACAACACTGTGGTGATTCTAATACGGGTTATCAATGTAATATACTTTGTCCATGAGACTAACTTAGCACAACAAAGATTTCTGTAAACTCTGAGAAGTACTTAGTATTTTCCTGCTTTCACTTTTCCTATCTTCTTTGCCCTTGCTATTACTATATCTTAATAAGGCCACTGAATTCTAAGAATGTGGAATTGAAAACCTGGAACAAATTTTAAAATTTTAGAGTCTTATTTTATTAGCAGAAAGTTATAAGTAATACAGAATTATTATGACCATAAACTTTGGTACAACACTTCAGTCATATTCTAGATAGTGAGCTGGGGGCACAGAAACTTTATTCCTTTTTTCAGTGCATTCTGGCTAAGGACTGTGACTTAGATATTCACCATAAAATCAACATCTATGGTGAATCTGCTGCCATAAAACTTCCATGGAATGTTAGCGATGATGATCATCCTACTTCAATCTCTTATTTTAAAGTTAAAAAATATTAAATGTAGAGATTTTTAATCACTCAAAGAACTCTAATCTTATATAATAATTTTAACCTACAATTTACACAGGAAAATATTTTCAATTTGGAAATAACTTTTGACTTCCCCAAATCAATTAGATTTTCTCAGTTATCATAAGGATTCTAAATACATTTACTGGAAATGCTACTAATTACTCTACCAGTTAGCTTTAGTTTCATAATAAACCACTCTAAAAGTTAGTGACTTTAAACATCAAATGTTTATTTATTAGCTAATCATTCTGCGGGTTAGCAATTTGTCCTGGGCTCAGTAGATCATTGTACTGTTGGTGTGTCCAGGCTCAGAAGTTCTCACCTTGCCTCACTCGTGTACCTGCAGTCAGTTTCTAGTTTAGTGGAGAACAGGTTGATTGCCCCTGAGGGCACATCTGTTCTCTGTGCGGCCTCCTGTCTCTCAGCAGGCTAACTTGGGCTTGCTCATTCACACTTGCTCACAGGATTCTCAAGGACAGAAAGAGAGCAGACCTCAAAGCACTGTTCTTTCCAAGGCTCTGCTTACATCATGTTTGTCAATGTCCCACTGCCCAAAACAAGTTTCATGGTCAAATTCAAGGAGTGAGAAAATAGATTCACTTCTTGATGAGGGGTTCAAGAGTACAAGGGTGAAAATGCAGGTTTTGTGGCCATTTTCATAAGCTACTGTAACTAGATTAACTCAGTTACTTATATTGCTGTTTACATGTTCAAGTATATAATTGAAAGTCTTTCTAGCAACTTGAATTCAGTAATGTGGATAAACTATAATCTTCACAGATGCTCCCTGGATTGATTTTTCCCCTTCTGATAGTCTTAGTCGTTTTATTGGAATATTTAGTTCCTTAACATTTAATTTAATTACTTCTATATTTATATTTATATCTACCAACCATCTGCTCTTTGGCCACCGAGCTTTATGTTATCTTTCTCTATTTTTTTAAACGTAATTTTAGTTTGATCAGATATTTTTATAATTCATTTTTTTCCTTTATTCGTTTAGAAATTTTACCAAATTTTGTCTTAGCAAAAAACAAGGTTTTAAATTTTGATAATATTTTAGTGAAAGAATTTATTTTATTTTGTACTAGTTTAAGGGAACCAGGAAGGAACAATTATAGGAATGTGTTATAGGAACTATACCTATGGCTAAAGGGCAAGAGAGGAAATGGAGTTAGTACAGCCTCGAGCCACTGAATAAGGGCTCTTCAACATGCAGCCTTAGTGGGATATAATAGCAGCCAGAAAGATTGGATCAGGGGAATATATCCAATTTTTATTCTCCTAACTTTAGATTTCATACCAGTGCTTTCTATTAGCCAAAGCTAATAAAGAGATCAAAGGGCAAGAATGTTCATGTAATGTCAGCCTCCTGGGATAGAGAACAAGACAAAGAAATATAGAGAACTGATCTATCTAGAATATGACAAGCAGAATAAACAGCACAGAACTCATAAACACATTTACCATTGTTTTACTGGTTAAACATAAGTCTTGGTTTATTTGGTCTAATGCTAACCACAACTGTACTTCTTCCCAGACAAAGCGAGAACCTTCGGACACTTTAACTCTGTTCCCCCTTTCTAATTTCCATATACTCTTCCCATGCATTTTAATTCTGTGTATTTACACTTTATAACTCTTCATTATAATTACTGTTTTGAGAGAGGCAATATTTATTTCTTCACCAATATTTGTGTGTGATTGCTCTATTTTTTTATTGAATATATTTGACATGTAACATTGTGTAAGTTTAAAGTGTATAACGTGTTACTTTGATACATTTATATATTGTAATATGTTTGCTTTTGTGGTGATATTTATCACTTACATAATCATAGTACAATACATTGTCTATATCCATTTTACTGTGCATTACATCTCTACAGCTTATTTGCTATTCATTACAAATTTGTAACCTTAAACACTATCACTCTTATCACCCCCCCATGTCCTGGTAACCACTATTCACCAATATATTTACCCTTATTTCTTCCTGTATCTTCCAGCTTCTATACCTTTACTGTTTAAAGGGCAATATTTGGTGTTTCCTTTATTTCAGATCTATTATGGTAAATTATCTCAAGTTTCATGTATCTGTAAATGCCTTTTTTCCTATTCATTCTAAAGGCTTTTTTTCTAGCTTTAAAATCCTAGGTTGACAGTTTTTTTATTTTGACACTTTATAATTTGTCTTCTAGCTTTTATCACTGTTGTTAAGAAAATAGACAAATTCTTTTGTTGTTTTGTTTTTCTCTAGTAGCTTAAGATTTTCTTTTTGTTTTTACTTTTCTGTGAGTTTTACTGTTTTGTTACCATATAGATTCATTTTCTTTTATCCTATTTTATAATCATGTTTTCTTTAATATATGGCTTATTGTCTTCATCAGTTTTGAAAATGTTCAGTAATTTCCTCTTCAAAATTATTTCTAGTACATTTTCCCCCTTCTCTTTCTGAGACTCCATAAACATACCCAGTCATAGTCACAGGTTCTGAGCACACTCAAGGGAAAAGGGATCATACAAAGTATGTACACCAGGATGGGAATCTTGAAGGATATCTCACAATTCTGATGACCATAGAGAGCAATATTCCTGATAGGTCTGGGAACACCATTGCCTTCCATCCTGTGGTTTAAATAAGCAACTATTATGTTAAATACTGTCTTAACATCAGTACTCAGGAAGAATGTATTCTTTCTGAAGAAAAAATATATATTCTAATGGTAAAATTCCATTTTTAAGAGAACTGCTGCTATTAAATTAGACTCAAGGTGGAATAAATTGATACACTTTTATGTGAAATCAAATATATATTTAGAAATAAAAGAAACTATTTTGAGTAACAAGAGATGATGATTCATCCATGTCATAAAATAAATTGCACTTTCAGAACTGTTAAAATGTTAAGCTTATAAAATTACCGTCTACTCACTCTATAGATGACACCGATCATTAATTTCTCTTGTTTTCCTTCATGATTACATTTGAGTATGTATTTTTTCCTACTCAGTGTTGAAAAAGTATATCAGGGAAAAAGGAAGAATAGAGGAGGTATTAAAATATGGTGATGATAGCTTGCATAAGAACATTCTTTCAAGGAAAAACACAAATTACAGAAAAGAATCAAATGAGGCAAATATTTATTGATTGCCTAATATTTGTCATAGTATTTTTTGTTGCTTACCTTTTTAACCCACACAACTGTGGCTATAAAATGGCTAACCAAAAATACTAACAGCTCATGTAATATCGTTAAATATTGTTCTTTGTCACCATTCATCACAGCATTCAAGATTCATCTCTGAGGGAATCAAATTGCTTCTCTTTCTAACAGAGTGAAACTATAATTCCATCCTACAAGCTTTACTCATTAAAACTAAAAGGTAGTGATTAATCTACCTGATCTTGCATGTATAAGCCAACTCAATCCATTCATTAGTTCCTGCTTCACAACAAATAAATGAATGTCTCTGAAACTCTGGTGCTATTTACAGCTGTCTTTCCACTTCTCAAATGCTCCTTAGTTTTTCCTTTTGGTTTTGACCCACTTCTAATTCAACCCAATTTTACCTATCATTAACCAACCCTCATTTATTGCTTTATTTCCCTGGTTTTTGTTCTCCCTTTCCTGTTGGATTTGCATACTAATTACGGTTTCCCAGACTTGATTTTTGGTATTCCTCAAAGCTTTTGGTTCAGAGATTTTCTCTTTTCATCCCTGGTTGCCACAGATAGGCACTCCCACCCAAACTTTATCATTTAGGAATTCAAAAAATTGTCACAATCTAACTTAGTCATTAACTACTACCACACCTCTTCCCCTCCCCATCCTATGAAGGGAGATACAGACTGTAGGCAGAGATAAGTCAAAGAGAGAAAGAAAGCTGAGCAAAATTAAGTCAAGCTATTCACAAGCCATAAATAACTGTCAAAAGCATTATATATACACCATAGGGGGCTAGGTAAGAACTAAATGAAAAAAAAATTCAAGCAAATTATTTAGCACAGTGCCTAGCACATGATAAGTATTCTATAAATATTAATTTTAACTTTAACTTTCTGTGGAATAATGCATTGCTCTAGGGAAGAATTCACACTCATTTTCTCGGTCTGTGCTGAGATGGTTCCCTGACTAGGTATATTTTAGAAACTCTAAAAGTTGACATAAAGCAATAAATATACTTGGAGAGTCATCCAGGCAAATCTATTTTAATAACTTTTAGTTCATTTTGGTTATTAAGATAACCTTAAATGAAATAGAACCACAGTGATTATCCAGCACAAATGACAATCCATCAGTATGAATATACCTAGTACATATATATTATATATATGTAAATACACATATATAATATTAACTTTCTCTTTTTTTTTGGTCTGTTTTTGTCTACCTAATAAAATGCTTCACACATTATATTATGCTGATATTCCTCTTGATTTTTAAACTATTGAGAATTCCCTTGGACACTGTCATGTTGCATAGTGATTGAACTTTTAATAGACATTTAATTTGTGGTTCTAATAATAAGCCTAGATGTAAAATATCATGTGTATGAAGACTTACAAGGTACAAAATCAGTATGCCATTCAGATTTTATAATAAGCTCTCCTGAGGATAAGGAAGTTCAGAAAATTTTTAATATTCATATTTTTGTCTTTAAGATCTACTTTTATTTCAAAGTAGGTAAAGCAGTTTTTCTTTCCACCTTATTACAGTTCATGGAATAGAGTAATAGACTAACATAGAAAGGGACCGGGATCTGGTTGATTGTATACATATGAGTTGACCCTTAAATTGTAGAGGCATTAAATATAAGTACACATTTTTATTTTTCTGTCTCACAAATTAAACATCTCATTCCAAATCACTTGACCCATTTCAGATTGTGAACTTTGATCCATAATTACCAAACTGATCTACTATATGAACATAAAAAGTTGTAAATACCAATTCATGCATGAATATTGTGTCACTTAATAGAAAGCAATCTATGTAACAAATTAGTTTCAGAGTATAGAACTGGAAAAATATTAACATATTTCTTGATTTGTATAGAATAACAAGAAGAGGATCATCTTTTATTATTCTGTCATCAAGTCTTTGATGACAAATGGATGACTGATGGAAACTTCTTGACAATGCTTACACATTTTGCTGTTTTGTTGTCTTTCTGTGGTAAGATAAACATTTTTTCTAAGAACTATTTCCCTAAAACAAAAAAAAATTATTGTAACTTATAGCATATTTTGGTGGAAATATTGAAATCTGAGGGCAAAAATGCCTGGGTTCTTGTCCTGTGTCACTCATTATGTTTGTGATTTCAGTCAAATCTCTTTATGAGCTTCAGTTTTTTCATTTGTAAAATTATGTAATTATTTTTTAATTTACTAATTAAACTCACAAGCATTATTTAGGAATCAAATGAAATAATGTACATAAATTTACTTTTTATACAGCAAAGCTCTCTAATAAAATTAGCTATTACTATATATCAATATTATAAAAATTACATTTCACTTTTTAAAACATGCTAATGAACCTAAATTCAATGTAGTCATAAAAAGCATTAAAATTAATAATTTATGTTTGTTGAAGGAATCTAATACATGTTCACTACCTATTATTTCTTAGGCCTTTTTAGTTTATCTCTAAATCAATGTTTAGAAAGTTTATTTGGCGAAATATTTTATTCTATGTTTTGAGATGAAAGAAACTGAGACTCAGATGAATAAGTAGTTTGTCCAAGAAGCACAACTAATAAGATACAGATCTCAGATTTGAAATCCTGTCTCTGATTCTGAAGTGAAAACTCTTGAGACACCCACTTCTGTCTTGCTAATTTATTAATCAGAATGAATAAACATGTCATTTATCTTCAGCCTACTGAAGATAAATGTTACGACTTTGAAATTCAGCCATGAATCAGGCTTCATTTGCATTTTATGAAAGTCCATTTGCATGCATTCTGTATATACAAAGAATCATCTCTTTGTAAAATATGCCATCTTCAATGTGGAATCACAATTTTATAGGAATGGTACTGTTTCCTTAAACATAAACTCATAATGCGTAAGTTAACTTGGGGAAAGGCTACCTCAGGTCAAAGATCCCAAGTACCTTGAGCTAATAAATATTTAAGTACTTGATCCATTAAATGGCACTTACAGGCACAATTTACTGGTTGCAAGAAAAAAAAAAGGAAAAATATGGTAAAGGAGGAAAGCAAGAGATGTTATGAATACCTACTAGCCTCAAAGTTGTTTTCAACTCAACTTTTAGAAGATGTATATATAATAACATAGGCCATTTTGATTTTTCTAATGAGCCCAATCAAATATATGAAGGCTGGGGAGGGGTTATTTTGCTCTTTTTTTTTTTTTTTTTTTGGTCAAATCAAGCAGTGTATAAAAATACATGCTAAAACTTGACCCCTTACCAAACCTCTATCTATCCCTCCCACAACTCAATCTCATTCTATCCTTCAGTCAAACCTCATTTCTCCATCCTTCATAGACAGTGGCCAGGTTTGTGGATGAGTTAAGAGATGGTTAAATGTAGGGCATACCTTGAGGAAATAATGAAACAGGATTGAATGGGATACAAGACTTAGGAGAGGATTATGGTAAACATTAAGTAGGAGATGTGGCTAATGATTTTACAAGAACCACAGATGAAATAAAGGTGTGGTTGAGCAAACTTAATGTAAATAAAAAACATTTTCTTCAAAGGAGTCAAAATGACCTGGTGCTTACATTAAAGCAAGCATGTCAAGAATGATTCAAAAGTCCTTATATAAAGCAGTAATACTCTTCCTCATCTTTATCTAACAGTTTCAGGCTCACTTAAAACTTAATGAGTTTCCTACTGTACAAAGCATTTTCACATTTAATTACTAAAATCCTCATAATGGCCCTAGTAAGTTGTTATTAATAACCCCACTTTGCACATGAGGAGGTAACATCAGTTGTTTAACGTAATTCATTTTAAAAAGTGACTGGGACTTCCCTGGTGATGCAGTGGTTAAGAATCCATCTGCCTGCCAATGCAGTGAACACGAATTTGAGCCCTGGTCTGGGAAGATCCCACATGCCGCAGAGCAACTAAGGCCATGCACCACAACTACTGAGCCTGCATTTTAGAGCCCGCAAGCCACAACTACTGAGCCCTTGTGCCACAACTACTGAAGCCCACGTGGCTAAAGCCCATGCTCTGCAGCAAGAGAAGCCACTGCAGTGAGAAGCCTGCACACTGTGATGAAGCGTAGCCCGCACTCTCCAAAACTAGAGAAAAGCCCGCACGCAGCAATGAAGACCCATTGCAGCCAAAAATAAATAATTTATAAAATAAATAAATACATAAATAAAAGAAATAAAAAGTGACTGAACCAAGACTACTTATTAAAATTCAATAGTCCTCTAAATATCCTCAGCTGTGAGGACATTTCCTGTTATTGAAGTGCCCCTACTAATTTTGATGGAAATTTCGATTTGCTAGACCTAACATAGAATCTGGATAATTTCTGCAGCTCTTTTACTCTATCTCACCAGCAGAATTACCCAATAACATTAGTTTTCCAGTGCCTTGCATACATGTTGCTGGGACAAATCATAAAATCACTTAAGAGCATTCACTCAAACTCAATTCTATTAACTTTGTACTCAAATTCCAAGATCCAGTCTATTAATGCTTTAATCACCTGGCTGTGGATTACCTAACTTGAAGATTTTCTGTTACACAGTTACATCTCTGGCTAGCTTCAATAATAATTTCTTCTCTTGGTGGGTTGAGTGTTCAGTGTTAAAAATCTCATTGTGTTGTTAATACCATTATTTATCCATGGACCATTCTTTTATTCAAGGTAACCCAGAGCAAGTTCTACAGCAAACATGTAGGTAAATTGAAAACAAATCATGTTAGAGATATGATTTATGGAAAGGAACTAAAATAGCATTAATTCATAGAAACTTAGGGCTGCAACGGGTGTTATGTATTCTTAAACCAAAATCCTTTCCATGATCTCCCTGACAAGGGACCATTATAGGTTTTCTCTTTGAAGGATATCTTTTTTATTCCATAGTAGGATGAGGCTATTTCAAAAAGTAACAATCTATTAACTATGCTAGAAAGCTTGACTTCTGAAAGATACAATCCAGCTCTCTAAATTCTATGCCAGTCCTGGTAGAACTGTGGCAAATATGGCTTTGTAGGTTTCTGTGAAAAGCCTTTATTGAAGAGACTAAGACCTTACTCAACAATGACTCTGAATTCTCTCAACACGAATACATGTTTCTGAATTGATCTTTAGTCAGTCATGTACCCTAGTCTCTTCTGCCTTAAAAAAACGCACAATCTTCCCACAGTGCACATCAGCATAATGTATTTATATATCATATTATGCATTGTAAGAAACGTATGCTTCAAAACAGACTTTCAAATATATGGGAACTAAATCAGCTTATTCTCATAAAGTTTCTATTCCTTTTAGCTTTACAAAATTAATATATATGATATATACATTCAAATATGGATTGGAAGGTAATACAAAAATTGTGAAATTGTATAATGTATTGCACTTTTGATTTTCTTGTTTTATTATATAATAAAACTTACAGAGACTTCCCTGGCAGTCCAGTGGATAAGACTCTGTGCTTATAATGCAGGGGGCGCAGGTTTGATCCCTGGTTGGGGAGCTAAGATCCCACAGGCCTTGTGGCATGGCCAAAAATATATATATATATATATTGCATAAATATAGATCTTGTGTGTATACACCAAACTGAATAAAAAATCAGAAGTATGCAAAAATTATAAAAAACATTTTACAGCAGAAAATACAAAACAAAATCTACAAAGAAGCTGGAGAGTGTGTGGAGAAAAGGGAACCATCTTGCAGTGTTGGTGGGAATGTAAATGGATACAACCACTGTGGAGAACAGTTTGGAGGTTCCTTAAAAAACTAAAAATAGAACTACCATTTGACCCAGCAATCCCACTACTGGGCATATACCCTGAGAAAACCATAATTCAAAAGGACACATATACACCAATGTTCATTGAAGCACTATTTACAATAGCCAGGACATGGAAACAACCTAAATGTCCAATGACAGATGAATGGATAAAGAAGATGTGGTACATATATAGAGTGGAATATTACTCAACCATTAAAAGGAATGAAATTGGGTCATTTGTAAAGATGTGGATGGACCTAGAGTCTGTCATACACAGTGAAGTAAGTCAGAAAGAGAAAAACAAATACCACATGCTAATGCATATATGTGGAATCTAGAAAAATGGTACAGATAAACCTATTTGCAGGGCAGGAATAGAGATGTAGATGTAGAGAACGGACATGGGGACACAGGGTGGGATGGGGGGGTGGGATGAATTGGGAGATTAGGATTGACACATATACACTACCACGCATAAAATAGATACCTAGCGGGAACATGCTATAAAGCACAGTGTTCTGTGATGACCTAGATGGGTGGGATGGGGTGGTGGGAGGGAGGTCCTAGAGGGAGGGGATATAGGTATACGTATACCTGATTCACTTCATTGTACAGCAGAAACTAATACAACATTGTAAAGCAATTATACTCCAATTAATAAAAAATTAACATATATGTTGTATACATTCAAATATGGATTGGAAGGTAATATGAAAATTGTGAAACTATATAATGTATTGCACTTTTGATTTTCTTGTTTTATTATATCATAAAAGTTATAAGAAATATTTTACAGCAGAAAATACAATTGAAATTCAGCCACATTGTCCTCTGATATGCAGATAAGACTATGCCATATACATAAACTGGTGGACCTGAGGTAGGGGACAGATGGGCCCCTGGGCTGGACAGCTGACATTTGTCAAGCAGAGCAAAACTGAAACTTTTTTTTCCCTAGATACTCCAAGGACAAAGTTAATGGCAGGAGCTGAGCTCTGCTGGAGTAAAGACATTAGATGACCACTCCTGAGGTCAAGGAAACCTCCCCCACTGCACATGCACAGGAAGGCTCCTTGGGAGTCAAAAAGGGAGGCGGTACCACCCCATAATAAACGTGGACATACCCACACAGGCCTCTGTGCTGGAGTCCATCTTAGTAAAAATTTACACACAGTTGTTGGGGAGGGTGCTAGGGCAGGTCAGATGTGTAAGAGAAACCAGATAATTGGCTAAAGGTAAACAAAGACCTGGAAGAACTGTCCTATATAAGTGACAAATCACCTCTTTACTGCACCCCTCATTCAGGAAGCCTGTGCTCCTCTCCAGGTATGTATTTCTGCCTTACTTCTCACTTAAATAAATAAACTGTGTGCTCTCCCATACGTTGTGCTGTGTCTGTAATACTAAGCTTTGTGCCTGTTTTTGCAGTTTTTGCCTCTTTGAGAAATTCATTTTTCAAAAGGGGCAAGAGCCAGGGGAACTTTGCTTCTAGCCTGTAGCCCCTGGTGGACTAGTGGCTAGGTTCAATTCCTGGGCAGCGAAATAAGGTCCTGCTTCAAGACTGCTGTCACTCCGAGAACAGACCAGCCAATGCAGAGCCTTTTGATAGGCACATGGAAAGGCATGGTCGAGTCACAACATTCTCAGCATGAAAAAGTAAGTTTGTTTCTGAGAAGAGCAGAGCTCTGCCTCTCACATTTGCTTCAAATTCAACCTCTCGGGAACTAATGTGTTTCCTAGAGCGAGAGAGAGGCCTGTGAATAATAACTTAAAAGAATATATTTTCAGATAAAAATGCTGTAAAGTACCCAGGCATAAAATAATACTATTTTTCAATAAAATAAAACAAAAACAAGGAAGATGCTGTTTCTTCACACATTGCCATATTTAGTAGACACTCTGAGGACTGTAATTCATCAGCAGCATCTACAGAAGCTGTTGTGTCCCACGGGAGCTGACAAATCAGTTTCAGAGACTTACAAGGATCACTCCTAAAGAATGCTCAGAAATATTGGAGGAAATCTTATAGTGTGCCACACTGCTAAGGTCCTAATGCAACATGTGGGGATCAGACCCAGAGAAATATGAGTTACTTATATTACCGAAATTCAATTTTCAGTAAATTTTCTCACTAAAAGCTGGTGTAGCCTATGTTACATATAAACATTTCAAAGAGCAAAGCCCTTATAACTTTCTCTTTCCCAAAAGACAGATATTTTCTTAAGAGAATATTTTTTTCAGTTGGGAAGACTGTAAGATGAGTTTTCCAAAGTGCTTTGAATTGATCATATACATATCTACTTAATAAATGGCAGCTATTTATATACAACATGAGAAGCTTTCATATTATTTTAAGAACTTGAAGCAGTGGACTCTTTAGGAGGATCAACACTGCAACAATGGTGAAGTTGATAAGGGGAAAGCAAGACAAAGGATAGGAAAGTCAGTTAGGAAAGTATTCTAATACTCAAGTAGAAAAAATGGGGAAGTGGGTAGAGTTCTGGGGAGAGACTGGAAAGTAAATTTAAGAACCAATTGGGAAATTGAATGTATAGGACTTGTTAACAGTTATCATACTGAACAACGTGTGCCGGGGACTTTCATGCATAATTCTCTCTTTCAAATTTCTTAGTCTAGCATGGAAAATATAATCACTGATAGTTATAATATGTGACATTATGCAAAGAAGTCTTGAGGCGACATAGCAGACACTGTTACTGCCATGCCTTGTATCAGCTCAACCCACTTTAATTCACCTGTAGCTATGGTCCAAGTGTCCAGCAAGCTGATAGCTTCACCTGAAAGCCTTTGCCTAAAGGCTTTTCAGCACTTTGGGCGCTTACTTCACCAACCACTGCAGGCTCAAGGTGGAAACTGGGAAATTAGCACACCAACACTGGAAGAAGCCCTCAACCATTGTGAGGTGTATGCCGTATGGGTTCTCGCAGAGTGTCCCCACTGGGATTGAGTCCCACAGTGGTAAAATGCTATTGACACACCTTTATCCTTATTTCATCGTCTCACTTTCCCTACTCACTCATTTGTGCTTCCTAAGACTACTTCCCAAATTAATATGCTGCAGTTAAGTCCTAAGTCCTTTTTTCTTCATCCTTTTCTCTTTTTTTGGTGGGGTGTGACTGGACTACAAAGTAAGAGAGTTGGAACCGGAGATGCCATTAGAGAGCAGTCTTCAAAATGAGCTTTAAAAATTGTGTCATTTGATCAGATGTTAACAAGGACCACAATGTTGGTGCTAAATGGGATGGTGCTAACCTCTCACATGGCGTAGCTTTTCCCAATTACTAAGATCCTCACAGTGGTAGATAAAGGTGAAGTACAGGTGGAAGCACACTGGTTTATACTAATTCTCTAGCACTTGAAAAGAGGAGACAATAAAAACTAAAAGGTCAGTGGAGCTGACTGGTACTTGCTGGACAAGCCTTAACAAGAATAACGGGCAATAAGCTAATCTTCTATTGGATAAGAAGATCATTGATGGTTTCTTGGAAGAGATGAATATGTATTAAGGTTTTAATTGGAACTGAAAGAAACAAACATTTCAAGTAGTGGAAGTGAGAAGCATCAGTGTGTGTGTGTGAGAAGTATAAGCCATTTCTTGTAGGATACAGTCAGGGGCCAGCAACAAATCTGGGCAAGATGTTCAAGGTCAATGAGGGTTTTACATGCCCTTTTAAGAAGCTTGGGCTTTATCCTATATGTAACACAGAATGATTCTTGAAGGCTTTCTCAACTCTGCTGAACACAGAAAATGACTATTTTCTCAATTTTTTTAAGAATAGTACATAACTAGCACCATTCTAGATGCACAGGAAAGCACTTAGTTTACTGTATCTAATGGATGTCTAAGGATGTTAGGGCTTACTTCTCACAGAAACCTATTTGGAAAAAGCTGAGGGTTTTATAGTAAACATTACTATAGCCTTAGTTTTAAATATAACACTCTTTACTTACACTTGGATTATTTGAAATTAAAGTCAAATTGAATGGGACAGTATAATTCTCCATCTCTCACATTTACAAAGAGAATCCAACCAAACTACTTGAGACAAAATATCAGACTTCATAAGAAGAATAACTTAAATATCTCATGAAAGATTACTGTACTGCCTGAAATAATGAGGAAAGATTTCATCTCTGCTTTTCCTTTTTAATTCTGCTTCTAATCTTCAAAGCAACAACTCATACTCAAACAGATGCATAATTTTGTTCAAATTCAGTACTTTAAAATCAAATTTTGGCTGTGAATTGAAAAGTTGGATCTTTTCCCCTTAAAATAATGCAATATACGAGAAATTCGGTTTTCTGTCTGATTTCTGCTTTTCCTAGTGTCTATACAAATTTATTGACCAGAAACTTTGAATGAGAAACAACAAGATGCCATTGTTATAGTTATAAAATTTCAATTTTAGGTATGAATGTTGAAAATATCCATGAATAAATTTGCAGCCTATCATAGTAAGTCAACAAGTGAATGTCTTCTGTCTCTCTGATTCTATGATCGTTATTTAAACCTTATGCCAAAATACCACATCAGATAAGTTAGTAGCTACGTGTAGAACAATAAAATGTATATAAGTAACATATTTACTTATAATTCAACTTTTAATTACATTTTTATAAACTAACATAAGAAAATTTGGTGGTCCACCAGAAAAAAACTGGACATAAGATAGTATTATATTCAAGACTCCTTTATTCTATGATTTCAGAGACTAAATAAAGAGAAAATATAAAACTTAAAGCTTCAATTATTCCAAGTTGTACTAATCATGACATTCTAGTTTCACTGCCAGAAAAATTAACAATCCAAAATCTCAATGTCTTCAACTAACAAAAATCTTTTTTTTTTTCATCTACACTAAATGCCCAATGCAAGAGAGTTGGACAGCAATTGGGAGCAAGGCTCGAAGTAGCTACTTCTAAACCCAGGTTGACTGTAGTTCAACAGTATGATTGCCATTTCCTGCAACTTGGGAAAAGAGAATATGTAAACTCCCAACAATTGTTCTATACTTCATCCTGGAAATAATACCTACTAATTTTTTATAGCTCATTGGCCAGAAATAGTCACATGTTCCCACTATGTTGTAAGAAAGCTTAAAATTTATATTCCCTGTGCTCAGGAAGAAAAGAAAATCTGGATAGTCATAAGCATTAGTAACATCTATTACATATGCTAATTCAATTACCAAATTTTAAGGTGAAAACCATAAACATTTCATCATCACTATAATGAATTAAAGAAACTTGTTTAAATTGTATGTCATGAAGTGCAGTTATATAATAAATCAATTTTCTTATTTACAGCTCACAGACTCTTTTCAAAGAGGTGCTGTTGGAACAAGATCTTGACAAAACCATCTTGAATTTATGCAAGCACTTATTGTCAAGAAACTGCAAAACATTTATTCAGAGTTGGTGAATAATACATGTACTCAGATTTTCCTGGGAATTAGCAAAAAATAGTCTGGATTGAAATAAATGTAAAATCATTTTTACTAAATATAGAGAAAGTAAAGAAATGTTTGGATTCTCAGAATAAATTGTCTTTTTAACTAGGAACCATTTAGTCCAATCACTTGTTCTCTCCACCTGATCTACTATTTAATATTCTTCATACTTTTTAAATTTTACTTTTTTATTGATTATCCATTTAAGCACCACAAATGATGTTGAGAGGTCTATATAGATAATATGAATATATGCCATAAATTAATTACACAGTACAACTTAAAACTGTAACTTGATTCTCTAAAGTTTTAATTTCTCTCTATATGATAGGTCATGAGGAACACACAGAACCACAAATAAATAGCTTAGAAGGTAATGCACACAAAATCAATAGCAATTGTTGTTTCTGATTGGTAGGATTAAGCTGTTTTTCTTTCTGACGTTTTTCTGTGTTTCACGTTTTACAGTTGACATTCTTTCCCATTATAATTCTGGCACCCGTCAACACATAATATAAAAATAAACCCAATGTGAAGTCATCAGAATTTCTAAGTTAAAAACATTTTTAAAATGCAAAACTGTATCTACAGATAAAACTTTTTGAACACACTCCACCATTTATTAATTGTATCAGCTTAGGGAAATAACAGTTTTCCACCTCTTGATTACATTCTCCTAAAATACATGAGTAAATATGCTCATTGTCCATCAATATCCATTTGCTCCCTTCATAAAGAGAATTATTTCTAGATATATAATCCTCAAAAATGAAGACTAAATTTCTTACTTTTTCCTTCTCTTATATTTATTTATGTGGCTAAATTCTGACAGATGAAAGCTGCCATGTATCTGCTTCTGGATATCTGCTGGTTCACCCCATTTTTGCTGCTTCTTCCTCAGCCCTTTCTTCCCAGTCTTCCTTCCCAACCACAGCATCCCACCATCCCCAGGCCCTCACAATGAAACAGTCAGTTGGAAGGATTTTTTGAGGGAAATAAGCATTTCTCTTCTTTAAGCTACTGTTACTTCTAGTTTTCTGTAAGTTTTAGCCCACAGAATGTTAACTTGACGAATAATACATCAAATAATATTTTAGGAATTAAATAAGATAATACTTGCTATAAATTTAGCATGCTGTTTCTTACGTGGTAAATGGTTAGTTAAACGTTGCCTATTATTTCTCTTTTATTAGTTATTTTAAATGGTTTATGTGTGTTCAAGCAAAAGAAGTCAACTTAAGAAATATTTATCGACAAACCTCTCTTTCTAAACATTGGAACAAAGGAGAGAAAGCTAAGTTTCTGCTCTTAAACAAAAACAAAAACAATTTTGTTGGGAGTAAATGCTGAAATAATTATAAGAAAATGAAAGCATATACATCTTTCCACAATTCAGTTACAAACTAGGTGTTATATGGATTAAAAGTTTAAAGCAATTATTATTTCACAGATAGTTCATACATAAATTTTAAAATCCAAAACAAAATTTGTAGACCAAACACCCTCAATCATTTCTTTTACAACAAAATACTTCATCAGAGAGAGAGAGAGAGAGAGAGAGAGAGAGAGAGAGGGAGATACACACACACACACAAACACACACACCTTAGATTGATTCTAGAACTTGACATTTGGGAAGATTTTCTTCTGACCCTCAATTTTATATCAATAATAAACTGTTAAACTGGCTGTCGACTTTTAAATTCAAACTCAAGCATTAAATATTCTTTTTCATGTAGAAATTTTATAACAATAAATTTAAAGAAATGTTTTTCTTCTGAGAGATTGATTTCAAAATATGTAATTATTATTCATATACATGTCACAGATCTCTTTGTAACAATGTATTATATTAACCGTCAAAGTTCATGATTATAAATTGTAAATTAACTTTGCTGAATTTTACCATTTAATAGTTCATTGGTCTTTGTACATCTTTTGGTCTTTTCTTTCATGGTCTTGTACTTCTTGACCCCCTATCGCCTATAAAAGTCAGAGAATGTAATATCCGGGTAAAACTATAATCAAAAAGGTACATGCACCCCTATGTTCATAGCAGCACTATCCACAATAGCCAAGACATGGAAATAACCTAAATGTCCATTGACAGATGAATGGATAAAGACGATGTGGTACATATATAAAGAGGAATACCACTCAGCCATAAAAAAAAATGAAAGAATGCTATTTTCAGCAACATGGATGCACCCCGAGATTATCATGCTAAGTGAAGTAAGTCAGAAAGAGAAAGAGAAATACCACGATATCACTTATATATGGAATCTAAAATATGACACAAATGAATTTGTCTATGAAACAGAAACAGACTCACAGACATAGAGAACAGACTGTGGTTGCCAAGGGGGAGAGGGGCTGGGGGAGGGATGGATTGGGAGATTGAGATTATCAGATGCCAACTATTATGTATAGAAAGGATAAACAACAAGGTCCTACTGTATAGCACAGGAAACTATCTTCAATATCCTGTGATAAAACCTCCCATTCCCTAAAGGTAACCATTTAAAAATTTCATGTTTTATCTTTCCATTTTTCAAAAAATATAAATATATACAAATACTATATATATATCTTGTGTATACATATATACACATACATATATAATACACATTATACATACATGTATATATACATATATATATATACACATACACAGTTAACCCTTGAACAACATGGGTTTGAACTGCATGGGTCCATTCATATGTGGATTTTTTCAGTAAATATATACAGTCGTCTGTCTGTATCCACAGGTTTTGTATCCAGAGATTCAGCCAACCTCAGATTCTTTATTATGTTTATGATCTGAGGTTGGTTGAAACATGGATGTGGAATTCAAGGATACTGATGGCCACCTATGGCAACTGAGCATCTGCAGATTTTTGTATCCACAGCAGGTCCTTGAACCAATCCACCATGGATATCAAGTAATAACTGTATATACATAGTGCATATATATATATATATATATATATATATATACACACACACACACACACACACATAAACACAATAGTACTGCATGTATATATACTTATATATATGATGGTATAGTTAGTATAACTTTCTTTTCTCTTATAAAGGCTGAGATTGAATATCTCTTCAAATGCTTAAAAGTCATTTGTACTTCTTTTACTATAAACTTGCTCTTCATATTTCTAGCTTGTTTTGGTTGTTGACCTCTTACTTCTTTATTTCAACAGCTCTTTATGTATCAGGGATATTGATTCTTGGTCTTTGATATATAAGTTGCAAATATTTTTCTCTGCTTGTCATTTATTTTTACTTTACTTTTGTTTTCTTTTGGTATGAAATTATTATGTGATAAACCATAATGGAAAAGAATATAAAAAATAATGTATATATATATATATGTATAACTGAATCACAATGCTGTACAACAGAAATTAGCACAGCCTTGTAAAGCAACTATACTTCAATAAAAAAAAATTTTAAGTCAGAAAATATAGTTTAAACATTGTTTTTGTTTATATTTAGCATTATACTCCATTTATAGTAAGTGCTGAATATTTATTTTTTTTACTGTAGGACAACCAGTTTCTTTAAAAATAAAGCTCGACTAGCCAAGCTTTATTCCTAATTAAAACTGCAAATTTGTGATACTCAAGTCAATGAATATATTTACTCCATTTGGAATAATGTATTTGTCAAAGAGTCTTTACATGGCTTCCCTGGTGGCGCAGTGGTTGAGAGTCCGCCTGTCGATGCAGGGGACACGGGTTCGTGCCCCGGTCCGGGAAGATCCCACATGCCGCGGAGCAGCTGGGCCCGTGAGCCACGGCCGCTGAGCCTGTGCTCCGCAACAGGAGAGGCCACAACAGTGAGAGGCCCGCGTACCGCAAAAAAAAATAGAGTCTTTACAGGTAACGGCCCAGGGCAAATAAAATGATCACATTAGGTGGGACATTATCCCTCTCTATTAACCGCTTATCTAATCACTGAAGTTAGTGTTAATTGATATTTTAGACTACTTTTTAGTTTTTATATGGAAACTCAAATATCAACGGTTATTTTCCCAAAAAAACCTTTTATTAAAGTTTGGAAGGTGATATAAATTTTTCAAATAAAAATATAAGATGATAAAAATAACAAAAAATATGCTTATTTTGACCTAAAGTATGTTGAAAGTATTTGAATTCTTTCTTTTTCTGCTGATACTAGTCACATGTCAAGTAACAGCAAAAAAATTTCTAGAAAATATATATAATAAGAAAAATATCAAATAATCTTAAATCAGTTTAATTAATGTGGTGATTTTTATGAATAAACTGAATTAGATATTTGTTAATTCCCTATTCAACAAAATACATTAAAGTGTTTTTAATCTTTCAGGGTTGTGTCAAGTCATACTGAAATGTTAATGTATTTTCTAAAAATCTTGGAAAGTAGCATTATATCATTTCCTTTTAGAATTCTTGGAGATTAAGAAATGCATATACTAAAAAAAAAAGGGCACAAAATGCCTTTTGATTGTATGTTATCATGATAAAAATTAGCAAAATATATTAATATATATTCTTTGCAACTATATAAAACTCTCCATCCCTGCAGAGAACACAAAGCTGTTTGTTTCTTTCTTTTTCTTAGTTCTTTACTGTTTTGTTTTATTAACAGGTAAAACGTTTTTTCTTGTCCCCATGTCAAAGATTGGAAAATTCTAAATTTTGTTAAAATTCTAACAATTCCAAGTCAATTCAATTCATCTTCTCATACAAAAAAAAAAACCTATCATTTTAATTAACTCTTCATTTTCAAGTGTCCATAAATCTGAACTGTTCCAAAAAGAAGTACCGAAAATGTTTGCTCTATCATATTCAGTCATAAAAGCATAACAGAGTATATAATCTTTATAGACCTTTCTTTTGTTTGATATAATTCAATTTATTCCAGCCCTAAACTATTTAAACAAACAAAGGTCTGCAATTAGAAATGCAGAGCAGGATTTTCAAAAGGTTATCAACTGAAAAAAATGTTACAAACATTTTAACATGACCGGTATAAAGTTTATACAGGAGCAAATCATGCCACCTTGTTGGTTTAAAATATCTTAATATTTGATATAAATATTTTTTTTCAGAATGACACAAAGTAGTGAAAAAAACTAAACAAAATTGTTACTCTCTGTTTAGGAATGCCCCAACGTCCATCTGTCCATCCCAAGTATATATAGGACAGGTCTTATTTTTTAGAGCTTTGTCATGCATGCTTTCCCAAAGATCTCAGAAAAAAAGAAATTGCCTTCCCTGGTTGCCTTTATTTAGAACCTTGATTTGGCTGAAATTAGATTGTTGCCAGTCCTGGGATCAGAAAAAAAAAAAAGTCAATTCACTTAAATACAGAGTGTTCTTTCACTGGAATTTTTATTGGTAGTTTAGAGTATTTTAAGAGCAAAGTTGGAGAAATATCAGAGAAGACAACATTAAAACAAGTATTGCAAGGAGGACAACTCAGAAAATTATAAAAAACAAACTGAATTAAATTTAAAAAAAGAACAAACAAAAATTTGGTTACCATTAATACGAAATTTGCTATTTAAAAAATAACTATTTTATACTTGAATTGCTAAAACTCCTTCCCTGAAACATTATATTGGCATTTAATTTTCATCATCCTACATTTGTATTAAAAAGACTTCAAAAAATTAAAACTAAAAGAATCCTCCTCCGTTTCTTTTTTTTTATTGCAAACATATATGTAGATATAGCACCCCATGATGTTTATTTTTAAAATGAAAGGTTAAAACTTTCAGTTATAAAAGACATTACTGCTATAATTATTTGACAGTAAAACATTGCCTTTCTGACCATGATCTATGCCCAACTGTCAGTTGCAGCAACCTAAGCAAACCTATAGCCTTTCCAGTTTGTCAAAGAAGCTCAATACATAAGGCCCTCAGGCACATCCAATGCAACCATGGGAATTCAACTACAAGTTTTCTGATCCACTTCCACTGTTTCCTGACCAATGGTTCCCTGATCAGTAAATGTCTCCTAGTTCCACCAAAACCATGCACGTTTCTGCTTACACTTAGAATAAACTGGAACACGATACAAATGACCTGCAAGGACTGTATGGACCGGCTCTGTATTAATTAGAATTTGATTTTATTTCTAGTCTCAGAAACCCAAAGTAACTTTTTAAAAGTTAGAAATGAAATGCATTTATCCCTCATATCATGTAGGCACTCTTAAGATCTACATGTAAGATTATGTACTATCAGGTATCTAGCTCTTCTGACTTGTTTCTTCATAATGCATGACCTCTTTGTCCACCTAGTCCAAAAACACTCTTCCAGTTCTAACTATTATATAAGCATTCTAGACAAAGGGAAGAAGAAATAAAGGATACAAAGGCACAACCCATCACTTTAAAGACACATTATAGAATTGGCAAACACTACTTTACATCCCATTGACTTGAACAGGGCCATAACTACACATAAGGAAAACTAAGAAATGCAATCTTTACCACATGCCAAGTACCAAGATAAAAATTGAGGATTCCACATACAGCTATTCTTTTGCTATCCTTTTACAATTATTTCTCAGTTGAATAAAGCTCATCTTCTGCAAGATTCCTCTGAGAGGATAGTACAGTGATTCTTGTGTTCTTGCCTGTGAAAAAAACTGAAGTTCTGGAGACTTGTTAAATGAGGACAACTTGGATGGTTATAAGTTCTTGACTTACATTTTTGTCTCCTTGATTTCCTTGAAAAGGCATATCCATTTTTGTCCAGCCTTATATGTTGCTGTCAAAATTCTGATGCTAACCTGATTTTCTCTCCTTTGTCAATTAATACAACTTTTCGCCTTGACACCCACAGAATTCAGTTTTTACCTGTAGGTCTCCAAAATTTTATTTATATAACTTGAAGTAGACCATTTCAGGTCAAATTTCCCAAAGTAAGAGGGACTATTTCAAACATGTAGAATGTAGATTCAGATCTTCTATTGTTTCAGAAAATTTTCTTATATGTTACTTTAAAAATTAGTGCTTTTTTTTCATTCTGTTATTTTAATTTTTTTTAATGTTTTTTTCATTCTGTTATTTTAATGTTTCACAGGCTCCAAGATACTACGTTGAATCTTCATGCTATTTCTGTTTCTCTCTGATCCATTTTACCTCTCATTATTTCTATTTCCATTCTGTTGACTGCATTTATTCATTTCCTCAACTCTCCTAATTAGATTTTCACTTAAATCTATTTACATTTGATCACATTGAAATTTAGTATTCAATTTTAAATGACTTGGTAGTTCATCTATTATTTTCAGCTTATTTCAGGCAATTCATTTTGTATCTTCCTGCTTTTTATCAAATTCTGTGGTGATTATTTATTTATTTATTTTTATAAGTGCAAATGCTTAAGGATATTTGATTCAGGGGACTTCCTTGGTGGTCCAGTGGTAAAGAATCCTCCTTACAATGCAGAGGACACAGGTTCAATCCCTGGTGAGGGAACTAAGATCCCACATGCGGCGGGGCAACTAAGCCAGGGCTCCAAAACTACTGAGCTCATGCACCTCAACTAGAGAGCCTGCGTATCACAAACTGCAGAGCCCACGTGCTCTGGAACCCCAGTGCCACAACTACAGAGCCCACGCGCCCTGGATCCTATGCACCACAACTAGAGAAGAGAAAACCCGCAGGCCACAACTAGAGAGAAGCCCACACGCCGCAATGAAGAGCCCATACGCTGCAACGAAAGAACCTGTGTGCCTCATCATAGATTCCGTGTGCCACAACTAAGACCCGATGCAGCCAAAAATAAATTTAATTAATTAAAAAAACAGATTGGCAAAAAAAAGGATATTTGATTCAGATTTGAATCAATATTTGATTCAGATTTCAAAACTGTGATACAATTTTCTTCTGTTTTGAATTGTTTTCTTAGTTGTTTTTTTCTTTTTTTCCCTGAAATGTTTTGATTCTTATTATCTAAATTTTGACCGAAAGAGTCTGGCCTGTGGAATGTGGGTAGAAATAATCAATACCACCAGTGGCCTGTTTTTTAAACATATTTTTTTTCTCCTCCTTTCTTCTCATGATTGCCAGCCTGACTCAGAGTATTCATCTGAGACACCAAAACCCTAGGGGATGGTAAAGCCTCTAGACTAGAAGCCTGGAGTGAATGTATGGGAAAGAACATCCCTTCTACTTACTGCTCACCTTGAACTGTGATATAAATGAGAAGTAAACCTGACTCCAAACCTGACTCTATCTCTCTCTCTCTCTTATTCTCTTCCTCCCCTCCCTACTTTTTTTAAAATTTAACACAAATAAATGCAGTGTTTACTATACCCTAGTAGGTAGTTTACATGCACAAATATTAACTAATCCTAAGGCATATTTAAGTTAGGTTTATATCACATAACTGAAAAATATTGGGGCCAGCCAGAGAAACTGGCTATATTGGTTTGCTTTTTAACACTTTTTAACACTGTTATGTATTGCATCTCCATTGGACTCTTTTCTTACATGCTTCTTTGTCATGTATATTATTTTATTACATTGTATATTAATATGTCTGCAGTAACAGGAACTTAATTTCACATTGTAAATATTCAACCAAAAATAGACTTTTAATATTACCTTGAAAATGTGAGATGCTTCATTCCATTTTAGCAACTCATTTCCATTTTTAATTCAAGTGTAAATTTTTTAAGGTCTTCCATTTATCCATTTATTACTTAGTATAATTTTAATACGATGCATAATGTGCACCTGAACAATGTAGCTAACTAATGAGAAATAATTTTGATCCACACAAAGTAAAATTATAACCTTAGTTGGAACATTATATTGAAAAGAAGCTCATAGATAATAAGTAACTGAAAAAAGCTCTAATATGTTAAAATATTTCTCAGTATAAAATCTTTACTTTTGCAGTTGTATTATTGAGGGAAGGCAACTGCATTCTGATAGTCTAATAATTTTAATGTGGCTTTTATTAAATTTTATTTCATTTTGTAGGATTTTGAAATGATGGCATTTTTGAACATTCTTTTAATTTCTATTCCACTGTATTTTGTTTTACAAATCTGCGGTTAGATTTATATGACCCTGGAAGATATTTAGCTATTTAGAAATTGGAACTGTTGCTTTGATCTTTCTTCACAAAACCTTGCTCAACCTAACACAGCATACTATGTGTTCATAATCCCCATTTATGTATTAAGAATAATGTTATTATTTGTGGTCAAAAAGAGGTCTACCTTTTGTGGAAACGTCTATCCAGTTAATTGCTTTAAATGTGGCTATCTCTGCTTTATCCTACACAGGTATCCTACACAGATCACTGTTTAACTCTTTAATCTTCCCAAGTTATTTTCTCGATATGCTTTAACTTCATCAGACTGACCCAGAACAATCTCTGGACTATCTGTGAGATCCATTTAATACAATACTAGGAGTGATATAAAGACACAATTAATAGCAAATTTCTCTGCCAATTTGCTTGGATTCCTTGCAACAAAAATGTTTAACTTGAGATATTTTTGCCAAATGTCTAGTTATACCAATAGAAAGTGAGAAGAAATTGATGTATGCCTCTGCAGATGACCATGATTTTCTCCTTTTGCTTTCCTTATTTCCTTATCACCCATACATATGTATAGGATCCAGGGAGAGATTTGAGGAATCATAAAAAGCCGTCCTGGAAAGAGCCAGGATCACTTAGCCACTACTGGGTGAAGACAACCCAGGAGAACTCATGCAATCAACTGTTCATGAATGGAAAATGAACTTTTATTATTCTAACCCACTAAGATTTGGTTTAGTATTATTAAGGATATATTAGCCTATCCTGACCCATATCAAAGTTGAGTAAATTGATATCAGAGGCTAAAAATATGAAAATACATAACTCGAAGTAGCAACATAACCAAGAAAATTTCACAAGGATAAAAGAAAATTATAGTTCAATATCCCTCATGAACATAGTTGCAAAAGCCTTAATGAAACATTCCTTATAAAATCCAACATATAAGAAGGATAATACACTTCAACAAGTTAAAAGAGCTTTTAGCATACTAGGAAGAGAAGGAAATTTCTCAACTTCATAAAAGACATATACAAAAACCTTACCAGTACAGTGTACTTCCTTGTGAAATATTGAATGAATACCTTTTCCCTAAGGTCAGAACTAAAGAAAGGTTGTGACTTTTAATAAAGTCTATTCAATATTGTTTGCAGTTCCTAGCCAGTGCAATTAAGCAAGAAAAATAAATAAATAAAAGGCATATTGGGTTGGAAATATAAAAGGTAACACTACCTTATCCACAGATAACTTCTATGCTTGTGTCCATAGAAAATCCTAAGGGCTGGAGACTTCCAGAATGATGGCAGGAGAAGCTTGACAGACCACCTTCCAAGAGAAGCATCCATTTATAAAGCATCATCCATTATAAATACCAAAAATTTTAAAGGGAACACAGCACATGAATAAATATTTATTCAATAAAATCAAATAAATCCCAATTAGAAGAATGAGAGTCAGTGATACTTGAGCTACAATACACTCCTATATACTGCCCCCCACCCCCCCACACACACCTTTGCAGCCTAGTGTGATAAAAGGTTTACTCCATGTGAAGCAAAGAAGACAGTTTTTCCAAGCTCCCAATAAAGGGCTATGGAGAGGAAGGCCAGAAGCTTTTCTCACACTCCTCCCATATCTGTGTTGTAGAATCTATTGCAGTCACATGCGGCCAAAGGTCTGGCGTTCCTTCTTCTACCCAGCCTCCATTCCTAGGACAGAAACTCTATCCCAAGAACAACAGAATGTGTACTTGTCCCCAATCACCCCACTTCAGCTCCCTGTAAGATGGAGATTCCTTGTCAAAAGGGGTAAGCTGAGACCAGGGGGTTAAGCCTCACAACTCCCATGTAGATTCCGATTATCAACTGGAGAAATCATAATACAAAAATCCTGCCAGTGAGAAAGAAATTTAAGAACAGAGAGCTCTACAGCTCTAAGGGTTCGAAACTAATTCAGAGCTTGGTGAAATTCATGTCCTTAGGACATTGTTGAAAACAATGGAAATCACAGAGGTAAGAAATTAAGTGAAGGGTGGTAGTTCCAAAGTATTAACAGCAATAAGAGAAGTGATAGACCAGCTGCAAGTTTAACAAAGACAACCAGGGAAAAGACAGCTAAAAATCTTGAAGTCAGAGAAAGCCTGAACTGGCAGCACTCTGTCTCTGAAAAGGGGGTCTAACTTCAATTAGATCAGGTTGTGAAGTGTGATATTGTTATTTATCATAACATAACATATATATATATATATATATAGTCTTTGTTTCCCTTTCTGGCACAGAGCTCCTAAAACCTTTGTAATTTCCTAAGTGATGAGAGTGATAAAGTCTCTTGTTATGTTAATCAGGTGACTTTTGGAAAGCTCCTAAGGATGAGGGCTGGTTGCCACAGAGGCAACTATATAATTGAAGGGTTAAAATTTCAGTCCCACCTTCCTGATTTCTGGGAGGAGAGGGGAAGGGCTGGAGATTGAGTTCAAAAACCAATGGCCGATAATTTAATCAATCATGCATTTGTAATGAGGCATCCATAAAAACCAAAAATAAAAAGGTTCAGCAAGCTTCCTGGTAGCTGAAAGTTAAGACTGAAGGAGAGTGGTACACCCAGAAAGAACATGGAAATTCAGCCTTTTCCCCATTCTTTGCACTATACATTTCTTCCACCTGGCTGTTCCTGAGTTACATGCTTTTATAGTAAACCAGTGATCTAGTAAGTAAATGTTTCTCTGAGTTCGGTGAGCCACTTTAATAAATTAATTGAATCTGAGGAGGGGTAGTTGGAAACTGATCTGTAGCAGGTAGGGCAGAAGCACAGGTGACAACCTGGACTTGTGACTGGGTGTGTTTTGGGGGTGGGGGGCAGTCATTCTTGTAGTACTGAGCTCTTAAGCTGTGAGATCTGATTCTGTCTCTAAGTAAATAGTGTCACAATTTAGTTGAATGGATTGCAGGACACCAAGCCAGTATCAGAGCATTGCTTAATGGATGTGTGGGAACCCTGCCCCCCCCCACACACACACATATTGGAAATGGGTGATCAGGACTCAGGATCAGTTAATGCCCAGGGCATTGCTGAAAATATGGACCAATCAGATATCTATTGGTGGAGGCTAACAGCTAAGTGTGATACCAGTAGAGGCAGATCAGCCAGAAAATTAATGGAGAGATCAGGGAAAAAGAAAGTCAAGAGAGACTAGGCAAAACCACACTGATCCTGAAATTAAGGAAAACTGTACACACGTCTAATGCTATGCATTCTAAGGAGATACATCAGAGGCTGCACTCTGTGGTGGAAATTAACTTTATTGAAGTAGTCCAACCAGATCATTTTAAAAAAATAAAGAAGAAAGAAATGACAACAGTAAGCCCCAGGTTGGGAGGGGGTGGTGTCACTATATATTGCTACAATATATTATCTAAAATGTCCAGTTTTAAAGAGAAGCTCACGGGGCTTCCCTGGTGGCGCAGTGGTTGAGAGTCCACCAGCCGATGCAGGGGACACGGGTTCATGCCCTGGTCCGGGAAGATCCCACATGCCGCAGAGCGGCTGGGCCCGTGAGCCATGGCTGCTGAGCCTGCGCGTCCGGAGCCCGTGCTCCGCAACGGGAGAATCCACAACAGTGAGAGGCCCACGTACCGCAAAAAAAATAATAATAAATAAATAAAGAGAAGCTCATGAAACATACAAAGAAAGTATGTTCCATTTATAGAAAAACAAGCAAACAAAAAAAGCTTTTAAAGGAAACTACAAATTGGACTTAAAGACTTCAAAGTGTCTACTATAAGTATGTTCAGAGAAGTAAAAGAAACAATGTTTAATGAATTAAAGGAAAGTGTGATGACAATGTCTCATCAAACAGAGAATATCAATAAAGTGTTAAGAATTTATACATAGAGAAAGAACCTAAAGGAAATTCTGGAGTTGCAAAGTATAATCACCAATATTTACAAAGTAAGAACAATTACAAGGGAACAAAAGCAAAAGTAGAAATAATATTAAAATCCTAGGTTCAAAAAATTTTGGCCTGACAGCTTTGAATGCAGTAGTCTGATTCATATTTGGAATAGGATGAACATATTTGAGTTACATGGTGCAGATGCATAGCTATCTAGAGGCTTCTTTGGATGTAGAGGAAGTCAGATAGTTTTTTTTGCTTGTTCACTCATATGTGCATTTGTTTGTTGTGTGTGCATGAAAAAGAAACAGAAATGAGCTAAGTGCAAAAATGAATTAGAATGGATTTTCAGACCACACTGGAACTGTATAGGCCTACATTTGCTGAAGAAATCAAATTGATATTAATGAACTTAAATAAAAGTAAGCTCCAGGCTCAGATGGTTTCACTGATGAAGTCTACCAAATATTTAAGAAAGGAATAATACCAATTCTCCACAGCCTATTTCAGAAAATGGAAGCAGAGGGAACATTTCCAACTCATTCTATGAGAGCAGCATTACCCTAATACCAAACCAAATAAAGCCCAATATCTCTCATGAACACAGATGTAAAACTCTACAGCGAAATATTAGCAAATCACCTCCAACAATGTATAAAAAAATTATATATCACAGAAAGTAAAATATATTCAACATATGCAAATTTGGTTCAACATTCACAAGCCAATTAATGTAATTTACCACATCAACAGACTAAAGAAGAAAAATCATGTGCTTATATCAATTGATGCAGGAAAATTATTTGAGAATATATAATGTGCATTCATGATAAAATATGAATCTAGAGGAACTTCAAGAACTCATAAAAAACATCTACAATAAACCCAAGGCTAACTTCATATTTAGTAGTTAGCAACTGGACACTTTCCCATTAAGATCTGGAACAAGACAAGGATTTCCTTTCTCATCACATTTATTCACCATTATACTACAAGTCCTAGCTATCACAATACAGCAAGAAAAGGATATAAAAGTACACAGATTTGGAAGAAGATAATAAACTGTCTTTGTTCTGAGATGATATGATTGTCTACATAGAAAATCCCAAGTAATCAATGAAAAAACTCCTGGAATTAATAAGTGATTATAGCAAGGTTGCAACATACAAGGGTAATGTACAAATGTTAATTTTGTTTATATATGTCACCAATGAAAACTGGGTTTTGAAATTTTAAAAAGACACACAATTTACAAGAGCTCCCCCCAAAATGAAATTCTGATAGAGAAATTGAAAATATGTATAAGATCTATATGCAAAAAATTATAAAACTTTGATGAAAGAATTCAAAGATTTTTAAATGGAAAGAAATACCATGATCATGGATTTGAACACAATATTGTTAAGATTATCATTCTTGCCAACTTGATCAACAGATTAATGAAATCTTAATCAAAATCCAAGAAGAGTAGATATTGAAATAGTAATTTTAAAGTTCATATGAAAAAGGAGAAGACCTAGAATACCCAACATAATACTAAAAAATAATAGTGTTGGACAACTGATTCAATATGACTTCAAGACCTATTATACAGCTATAGTAATCAACACAGCATAGCACTGGTGAAAGGAAGCACATAGATCAATGGAACATAGATGAGAACCCAGACATAGACCCACACAGGTAGAGCTGACTGATCTTTGAAAAAGGAACAAGGCAATTTAACAGAGAAAAGTGAGAAAGGATGCTCCTTTCAATAGATGGTGCTGGGACAAAGAAGGAAGGAAGGAAGGAAGGAAGGAAGGAAGGGAGGGAGGGAGGGAGGGAGGGAGGGAGGGAGGGAGGGAGGGAGGGAGGAGAAGGAGTAGAGGAAGGAAAGAAGGAAAAGGAAAAAGGAATCTAAAGGAATTTTACACTTTTCACAAAAACTAACTCAAAATGGATCAAAAACCTAATGGATCAAAAACCTAAGGGTAAGATGCAAAATATATTATTCTATAACACTGGAGAAAAATAAGTGACTTTGGTTTTGGTGATGAATTTTTAGATGCAACATCAAAAGCGAAATCTATTTTTTAAAAACAAGTTGGACATAAAAGTAAAAACTTCTGTTCTGCCAAGACACTGTTAAAAGGATAAAAAGACAAGCTAGTGACTGGGAGAAAATACTTGTAGAACAGGTCTCTCATAAAGGACTTGTATTCAAAATATGAAAAGAATTCTTAAAACTCAACAATAAGATAACAATCTTTTTTTAAATGGGCAAAATATCTGAACAGATGCCTCAAAAAAGAATATATACTTCATGGCAAATAAGTATATGAAAACACATTTAAAATTATTTGTCAATAGGAAATAGCACATTAAAACAATGTGATACCACTACACATGTATTTAATGGCTAAAATACAACAACCACAACAACAACAAAACCTGATAATACCAAATGTTTTTGAGAATTGGAGCAACAGGAACTCTCAGTCATTGCTGACAGAAATGCAAAATGGTACAGTCAACTTGGAGGACAGTCTCAGTTTCTTACAAAGCTAAACGTAGTCTTGCCAAACTATCCAGCAATAATCTTTCTAAGTATTTAACCGAGTTGAAAATTTATATTCATGCAAATCTAAATGTGAATGTTTCCAGCAACATTATTCATAATTGCCAAAGGACAACCAAGTTCTCCTTTAATAGGTGAATGGATAAATAAATTTTTGTACATCCATATAACTGAATTTCATCCAATGATACAAAGAAATGAACTATCAAGCCATGAGAAACATGGATGAATCTTAAATGCACACTGCTAATTGAAAAGAGCCAGCCAGAAAAGACAGCATACTACTGTATATGATTCCAATTATGTTAATTTCTGGAAAAGGCAAAACTATAGAGTTTAAAAAAATCAGTGGTTGCCAGGGATTTGGGAGTGAGAGTGTGGGAGAGTTGAATAGGTGAAATGCAGGGGACTTGTGGGTGTGAGACTATTCTGAATGATACTGCAATGGTGAATGCATGATATTATGCATTTGTCAAAACTCATAGAACTTTATAGCACAAAAAATAAACCTAAATGTATGCAATTGTTTAGAAAGTCCAGGGATCCCTGGACAGAATGCAGAAATGTGACAAAATAATCTAAATGCACTGCTTATGTAACTGCTTATGAAATAACCTCATTGTAGAGATGGGGATTGGGGCTGGGAGATGGGGGGTGGGGGGGGCGGGCGGGGGGAGGGGCGGATGGGATGGGGATGTGCTGACCATAGCAACTATGGAAACAAGTGGGGAGTGTAAGACTTAAGGAAAAAGGAACTGTAAATAAGTACTGTAATTTAGTTGACAACGTTTTTCCCACAGGGGAGTAATTCTTATACTGCTATACATGTATACTGGAATTGAACGAATAAGCAAATCTATGGTGGATGGAGGAAGCTAGGTTCTCACTATTGAAATGTGAGTTTATAGGTAAGCAAAAGGAGACTAGAATGATCCATATGGTGATAGATTAGAGTTGCAGCCATCAGAATGAACTCATAGTCAGCTTAATATAGATACAGATGGGTATAAAAAGAAGTATTTCTAGGTATGTGAATGTACACGTGTTAGAATACACACAAACCTCTCCTTATTCTTATTCCTTTCCACTGAGTGGGCACAGAAGCAAAGATGCCTTTCTTTTCGTTTTGTTTTGTTTTGTTTTGGCTGTTCCACGCCACTTGTGGGATATCTTAGTTCCCAGACCAGGACCGGGGATTGAACCTGGGCCCCAGCAGGGAAAGCACTGAGTCCTAACCACTGGACCGCCAGGGAATTCCCAATATCTTTGTTTCTAATACCATTCTTTAATAAAAGAAACCAGTTTCCTGAGAGAAATGGCTGATTCTAGGACCTAAGCAGGAAGCATACATGGTAAAACTGGAGCATCTTGTTTAGTCAGATCAAAAAAATAGCTAAATGAAACCCATATTGATGGGATGTGAAAAAGACACAGAACCCAACAGAAACATCTCCCAATTGCCAAAGATGGAACATTTGAACAACAAAATAGAGCAATATTGAGCTACAACTCAAAGTAAAAGGTAAATATCCATGTCCCTACTGAAGTGATATACATAAATGATCAAATAAATAAATAGATGGGATGGAAAAGACAAATGTCCTATACAGAAGAATTCCAAATAATTTATGAAACCTAAATGTAATTCCAAATAATTTATGTAACAAAATGTATCCTTAATGGGATCATGGAACAGAAAAAGGGGAATTAAACTAAAAGCTAAAGGAAACTGAATATATCAAATATAGCTAAAAACTCTTGTATTCAATTTATTTTGGACAGTTACATTCATGAATAAAGCTCAAGAAATCAGAAGCATGAGGACATTACAACTTTAGTTTCATGCTCTCTTCACAAGAATTTCTTTCATATATACTAACTACAAATCAACAAATTACCTCTATAACATGTTTCTACATTATGTTGAAATTCCAAAGGTTAGATTTGTTGATGAAGTGCTCATTTCCCCATGTATTCTCTCTTTCATGTTCTTTTAAATTAGCCAAGAATAATGTCTGAGGCTCACTCATTCAAAGAAAATAAAAGATGAAATATCAAGAGTTTGGAGCAAAATTAGCTATTATATGTGAAAGAATAAAAAATAAGTTTCCCATTTGCAATAAGATATTTCTTGTACTTGAAATCTCAAGAAAAGGGAACTACCTGAATGCAGAAGCCATGGAAAATTATAACAAAGTCAAAATTTTTTAAAAAAGACTTTTAAACCTATTCACATATAAAATCATCCTTTTACAATAATCCTCACATTAAATATCATTGTGCTAAAGGTTATTTCTACTGCAAGTCAAGAGATAAATTGGTATATTATGTCCTTTTGTTTCCTCAAGATACTGTAACATTATTATATATTTCCTTTTATAAATTACTAGAAAAAATATTTTAATATCACTTTGTATAATGATTAGTTTTTCAAATGTTGTTATACCATAAGAAATTATTTCACATTTCTACTTCAATAAGTAGAAATAAAATAACTTTTCTATAATTTCAGATTTTATATTTCCATCAATGAGATGAATATGGTTTTAAAAATCAGAATCACTATGGTCAAGCTTAAGTCAATACAAACTGTGTAATCTCATTCATTTTATTCAAAATATGAATCACTGATATTTAATCAATGTAAATTTGAATTTCTTTAAAGAATGGACATCATTTTAAAATTAATTTTTATTTTATTCCCTTTAATATCTAAGAAACGACATACATGGGGATGAATATTAGGCTGATGTGTAAAATTTATGTTGATCACGTTCTTTGGAAATATATCGTATTTCACATTTGTGTCTCAGGAATTTTTTAAATTTCTAGTACCTATATATCTTTAGAAACACTGACTACTTTAAAATGACATACATAAAATACCTTAAAAAACAAATTGAAAAATTTTAAGAAACTCTTGATCTCCAGCCCTACCTCTACCATCTCCAATATTTTTTCCTTTTATATGACAGCAACAGAGGGCAAGAAAGTAAACATGAAACTATGAGAACATAATTTATTTGCAGAAATATAAAAAAATATCAATGACAGGAACAAGAGTTCTGCTGTACCCCTAAATCTTCAAGCTCACAAAATTGGTATGATCCCAAGTGTATACAATTCATATCCATTTCCATTTGATCTTATCCTTTTCCAATGAAACAGCAATGATACACCTCACTCATTCCAACCCTACCCAATGTAGAGTCAGCCACCACAAATTCTTGTTTAATTTCTTTGAGTAATGAGCAGTTTTACTCAATGTGATATCATTTTTACGAGAAGGGAACTCAGCATAGAGTCTGTTTCAGTTGAACCGTCCTCTCTCCATTGTACGATGCAACTATATTCTTAAGTCTTTTCACCCAGGAGCTCTCAGCTGTCTAAACACACTGCTGGGACCCATCCACTTACTCTCACGTATTTTCACAGATGACCTCCTACCAATTCCAGTTTTCCTAAATCAATAATTTAATAAATAAAATTTATTTTATTTATAATAACAGTAATATGAAAATAGCAAGAAAAGAATAAACTAGAAATAGAATACCAATAGGAAGAGATATACAAATCTACTGGGAAATATAAAGAAGGCTAAAATACATATATAGAAAACATTCAATAAGATATTTCAAAGATGGAAATATAAACTGCTAACAACATGGAAATCCATGTGATCCTTATCAAAATCCTGTTTTTTTACTTTCTTGTTTTGCTTAGTTTACTTATCTTTTGTTATTATTTCTATATTTTGGAAATGTAACAAGTATGAATTTTATCTAGTAAAATAAATATCTGTAAATAGCCAGGAAATTCCTTTGTTAAAAGTTTAAAGACGTCTTATTTTTATAAAAAGTATTATAAAATTATAGCAGTAAAGTTGAGTGGCAATGGTTCACAATTAGACAGATTCAACTGAGATAATCAGTAATTAATCTCAAGTATAAATGAGCATTCATTACGTACTAAATACTATTTTAGTGAATTCTTTTTCATTTCCAAATGACTGGTACAAAATGACTCAAGCCAAAGATTAAGGATGGCTTAAGGCGGGGTTTAAAAGGTGCTCAAATTATATCTTATGCCACCAGGAATAGATTTTCTATCTCTCTTTCCTGTTTTCTCCCAAAGCTCTCCATGTTCAGCCAGTTTTCCATTCAGCCTTTCAAGATAGATGTTGTACCTACAATATTCTATATCCTTTTTTTATTTTTAACATCTTTATTGGAGTATAATTGCTTTACAATGATGTGTTAGCTTCTGCTTTATAACAAAGTGAATCAGTTATACATATACATGTCCCCATATCTCTTCCCTCTTGCATCTCCCTCCCTCCCACCTTCCCTATCCCACCCCCTCTAGGTGGTCACAAAGCACCAAGC
This sequence comes from Phocoena sinus, assembly GCF_008692025.1. Lineage (NCBI taxonomy): Eukaryota > Metazoa > Chordata > Mammalia > Artiodactyla > Phocoenidae > Phocoena > Phocoena sinus. The sequence goes on along the minus strand of NC_045766.1, from coordinate 100,355,920 downwards.
TGATCTCCCTGTGTTATGCAGCTGCTTCGCACTAGCTATCTATTTTACATTCAGTAGTATATGTATGTCCATGCCACTCTCACTTTGTCCCAGCTTACCCTTCCCCCTCCCCGTATCCTCAAGTCCATTCTCTAGTAGGTCTGCATCTGTATTCCCGTCTTGCCCCTAGGTTATTTAAGTTCAGTTGCAAAATCACAAGAATTTCTTTCCCAGAATATTTAGCAAAAATCCTAGGATGTCTTTTTTGATCAAATGGCAATACTGAAACCAATCAATGTGCTCATTGACTGAAGCCTGGTCCTTTTGCTCTTTAGTTGCAGTTTGGAGGTAGGGCCTCAATCATAATTCATACAAATTATTTAAGTATTTTCCATATAGCTGATGCCTAAAATAATTTCTATCTCTATAAATGATACATGTCTAGCTTTCAAATTCACATATTCTAATTTTCAAGTTTAATTTTATTATTTAATTGTTAATTTGAAAATGACTGAATTTCTTTCATAGAGAGAATCTTGTAGAACTATATGATGTAATGCAGGAAGAAACAGCATCCAAAATGAAGGTGGATATACTTGTTTTGACTAAAGGGAAGGGATTTTTTTTTTTCTACTGAAAGTGGAGCAAATAGGATTTGTAAATATAGAGAAAAGTTGATGGCTGAAAGAAGAGAGAATATTTGCTAACGAAACAATCAGGAAGAAAGATTACATGATGAAAGTAAAAAGGAAATAATTAGATTAAAAACCTTAAAGAAAACAATAAAAGGTACTGAGAAACTGGGGCAATAGAGCATAGTCCTCTTGAAATTAAAATATTTTTAGCTGAATCTAGGCACACATTTATTATTTTATCTGACAATAATATAAAGTTACTACCTTGGAGTGGGCATGCAGTATATTTGTTTGATTGGGGTTTGCAGAATACCTGCAGCAGAAGGATAGAAAGGGCCATAGAATTGACTATAAGAAGAGCAAGAGACTGATGTTATAGATGAAGGGATCTGCACTGGATAGAAAAGAAAAAGGATGGAACTGAAAAAAACACAAAAAGGAACTGGAGATCTTGATGAAACTGCAAAGATAGCTATTGATGTTGAGAGAGGGATAGAGCAGCAAAAATAGGAGACTATGTTCAAAGAATGCAATATTGATTTCCCAGCTAAAGAGATTTCAGTAAATAAACTCTGTGTTGTGACCATGGGAGTGAGACTGCTAAAGTGACATGTTAATAGAGATTATTCAGATTTAACTGGAATTCATGAAGGCTTTAATGTATCTTCTCTAGGCTTATCCAAGTTTAACCAATGTTGTAATGAAATGGTTCTGTGAGTGTTGGTCAGAAGAATTTGATTTAGCCCTAGATTCCCCACAGTGTTTTCCAGCAATAGTTTCAGAAATGCAGAAGTGATTGTTGATGACATAAGGATCCCTAAACAGTGTTCAAAGTTTTATTCATGTATGTGATAACTCACCCACTCATTCTTTTTAAAAAATTTATTTAGGATCTCTATTTGTCAGGCATTGTTATATACATGAGGAATATAAAGAATAATATGACATAATCTCTGTCCCAAATCTCTGTTTTTATGGGTATTATTATGGAAGAAGACATGATACACAGTGGGAAAAAGAAGAGTAGAAGCTACGAAAGGGATAACAGTTGAGAGCTCCATTCTCTAAAGTAACTAGAGGGAAAGAAAGGAAGGAAAGAGTAAGGAAAATAGATGCCTTACTCCAGAGAAATCTTTTAAGATGGGTTTCAAAACTACCAATTAAGATTAAACCCATAATCCGCTTAATCAAAGAGAAAAGAAAATGCTTTGAATATCTGAAATTTATCCTAATCAGGAAAATTACTGGAAGTGCTCCGATTAATATCAAATTCAGTGATTATTAACAAGGAGCAACGTGGCACATTAACACAAAAATTTAAAATATTAAATTCAATGTACTCTCATATTCTCACAAAGGAAAAAGGAAAATTATAACATTTAAATCTGGGAATGTACATTTAACTCAAACTTAAATGCTAAAATATACTATAAAAACTACTGGTAAAATAGTCCATATAGTTCTAGGACACATATGTCATTCTTTATTTGCAGTATTCTCCATTACTAGGTTATTTACAGAATGAAAGAGAAATATTTTTCCAGCTATCCCAACCAAGAAATTATGAATACTTTAATATGTAATTTCTAATTTCACATGTACTGAGACCATTGAAATCTAGCTACTATGCAATTTATTTAAATTTTTCATTTACCAGTGTTCATGTCTGTAAATCAGCTTTTCTTTATGACATCAAGATGATATATTGTGCCCAGGCCCTGTCTGCCATACTAAGATCCAGGCATTTCTGGATACATCTGATTAATTTCTAAGAAAGTTCTATTTATACAGAGGTCTTAGGGTAAAAGAAGACAGACACAACAAACCTGACCTAATGTCAAGCCACAGTCTTCTGAGTTAAAGAGAAATTCTGTGTAAGATACAATAACTATCACAGATTTAATGCTCAGCTTAGCCCTCAATGGATTTATCTCTGTCCTATGGCAGGCAGAGAACAGGAATGAAAAGTTGGAAAAGCTTATGTACTGAACTCTTTAAAACCTTTGGGTATACACAGAACTATTTTGAGAACTTTCCAATAATGTAATAAAAAAAGGAAAAAGAACCTTTCCCTATATATCTTTCAAGATAAGCTAGTCTATGCTATGTAACAGATAAACACAGAAATCTGTCTGATGTGAGCTGGAAAGTCTTTCTCCAATTTACAGCTAGAATATTTGGATCACATGATCTCCTGGACTGTAATGTTAGGGAGAAGAAGGCTGAGGAAGGCATACTAGCTCTTAACTTCTTTGGTCCAGAAATACCTTATGTCACTTCCACTCCTAATTCCGTCACCGCATCTCACCTAACTTCAGGGGAAGCTGAGAAATCACATGTTCCCATGAGCCCAGAACAAAAGAAAAAAATAAGAAAAACAGGATTTGGTGAAACCTATCCTCCCACCAACTTGTCACTTTGATGAAGATTAATGTCTACTTTCATCATCTATTTCCCAGAGGGCAGTGGGTACTAAGTTAGCAGGTAATTCTGGAGGGCTGTGGGAAAGCTCAAAATACAATGTTGAGCACCACTGGAGTAACAACTAAGCTTTACAGGTGCAGCCACATTAACAAGAGGAAGGGAGACTTCCCTATCCAAAAGAACCAGGGTGGCCCACAGAAGAAAAGCTCTGATGCTTGGACTCTGATCCATGCTAAGCAGTACAAATAGACTTGTTAATGAAAGTGAGGAATGGAGAAACTAAGGTTACACATGTGTTTATTTTATGTTTTGTCTTATTTCTTTTTTGTTTGTTCAACTTTTTAAGTGGTCTTACTTTAAATTTTCAGTCCGGTTCAATCAAAATAAAATTATTGGTATCCTGAAGTTTTTATTGGTAAATTTAAGGAGAGTCAGATTTAAGCAGTTTATCTTTAAATTTCCATCTTGGAATGTTCTTGTTCTATTCTATTATGCTCTATAAATATTTGTTGCTTCTTTTTATGTGTAAAGCATTACTAAAGGCACTGAAGGAAATAGAAAGTTGAATAAATGTTTCTTCCCCTAAGGAATAATCAGAAAAATTCAGTGGTGAGTTAAATTCACAAACAATTATGGAATAAAAAACAATGCTAAGTAAATGTGCAGTAAATGTGGCATAAAGCGATGTAGGAAATTTACAAAAGAGAACATATCTAGCTTCGGAATAAAGAAAAACTGAAAAAACAATCTTCTAAATGTATACATATATGTCAATATCTATATCTGTATCTCTCTCTCCATATCTATATCTGTATCTCTCTCTCCATATATATATATTTGTATCTTTATATATATCTGTATCTGTATATATCTATGTATCTGTATATATCAATATCTATATCTGTCTCTCTCTCTCTCTCTCTCTCTCTCTCTCTCTCTATATATATATATATATATATGTATACATATATATACATATTCTCTTTAGGTTTCCATCCCAGCAATTCTCATGAATTTAAACACAGATTTTGTAGAAATTAACAAATAAATTTCTGATCTCCCTCAAACCCCAGATTATAATTTCCACTTCCTGTTGAACACATCTAGCATGATCTTTCTCCCTCCTTCTGAATGCTACTGGCACCAGTGTTCCTCCCGTCACATTAGCTTAAAACTGATTTGCTATTGTTAACTTTTCATTATGTATAATGATTAGTTGAAATTAACTTTCCCTTTGTTTACGCTCTACCTTATCATTATTGGGCATTATCTCCCTGCTGTACCTTACTGTAATATTATCCCTCTCTACACTTTCTAGTTCCCTTCTTAATGCCCTACCCTGGATACAGCCTACATCACCACATTCAGCTACCAATTCAGCCTTTCAATGCCCTGTCCTAATTCAAATACCACTCTGGGAAACCATCCCTAATCCTCTTAACCAAATGGAATGTTAAATTATTCAGAATCTATTTGGTTTATAACTCCTTATTCTATCCAATATTACACTGTTTTGCTTGCTTGTTTTATCATTAGCGCCAGAACGTATTTATCTGCTTGAAGGTAGGAAATGTGATTGACAATAGCTTGTACTTATTAGGTACTTAATACACATTTTAAGCTTAAATGAATTTTCTAAACTGACACCACTTGTAATTCTGAAAGAGAAATTATGAAGCCAGCTGTAAGAAATACCAAAATTCATTTAGTGTCTTCAGTATTCTATAGTGTATAATTTAAACAATGATAATTAGAGAATTGATTTCCAATTTTAAAATATTTCTCATTGATAATCCCTTATGATAATATAATTTACTAAAATAATGATAGGCTCGGTTTCCAGAAAAAAAAATGTCTTCTTATATCCAATGGCTTCTTCTGCCCTCCCCCCGCCAAATATAGAAGTTTTAGAAATGGAAAAAGTGTACCTATTTATCACTTTGTAACAATGAAATGTTTTAACATTAACTCCAGGACAGCTTGTCAAGTCCCACCAGACATTTTAGGAAAAGGTCAAAATTATTTATACATTATTTTATACTCCAATATTAGTAATAGGTTATGGGGAAGCAAGTATTTAAGGGAAAAAATAGACTTTTTAAAGATCTCTAGTGGAAGTACTGCCAAGGGAAAAATATTATGGTATCATAGAACTCTAGTAAAAATGTCAACTTGCCTGTTTCAGTGTCTTATACATTGGTTGGTAGTTGTTCCAGGATATCTTTTCACAATGGAAAAGAATAAATTATGCCACCATTATGTGAAATATATGTACCCCCCCAGAGAATGCTTTCCTTTATAGATCCTGGTGTACTGTGGTCTCATTCAGTTCATAAAACACTGACCTGCCAAAACATCTTATGATTAGTAGGGAAGTAAGTATATTTTGAGTACTTCAGGGGGAGTACTTGGTTTATTTTTCAGAGTACAGATATTTCAAAGAAAAATGTCTAATGCTAGAAACAATAAAATTATGATTGCATGATGTTATATTTTGGCAGAAAGTAGCTTCATTCATTAAAGTAAGAGATTTCATTCTCTTTAAACATGGTTAAAATTTTATGAGATTACAGCAACATAAAACTTAGTCTAAATCACCAAAGTTTTTAGTTTATAAAAAAACAAAATCTAGAAAGATTCCTTTTCCTGGGTCCATGATCTTAGTCACTTTAAGACACTGTAATTAAATAATGTTATAATTGAGAGTTCATATAGTCATAAAAATCACTATTCAGTCATTCTTACATAGTCATTACAGGTAAAATGGTGAGACAAATCTAATAAGAAATGACTAGTGTCTAAGGAGAGATAAGATTATGGAAAATATTTTTCTCTTCCCTTATAGAGAAAGGTTATATATGAAGCCAAAAGTCAGGAACAGGTAGAAGTCTACACTGGCAAAGACTCTATCGTAAGTAACGGACAGGATCCCAGAATGAAGAACTGGCATCAAGAAGAGCTATATGGGACTCATTCATTCCTTAATATACAAATATTTACTGAGTGCTTGCTCAGTGCATTTCACTTCTCAAGGTAGTAGGGAGAAAACAGTAAATAAAGCAAACAAAAATGTGTTCTTATGTGGCTTGCATGATACTGAAGAGAAAGTAAACAAGCATAAATACAGGATAGTATAATATCTGACAGTAATAATATTATAAAGAAATAGAGTTGGCTAAGGGAATAACTAATTTTCTGTTGGGAATCTATGAATTGAGAGTGCTGGAGAGGACTGGAAGTCTAGAGGAGGGAAACAGTGTCAGGCTATTTCCTTCCTATTCCTAATAGTGTTAGCTTAGCAGTGATTTTTCATCCTTGTCGTGACCACTGAAACCAGCAGCAGTAGTTGATCCCGGTTTGTTGTCTTTCCAACAACCCCAGAAATACTCTCATTGGATCCCCTCAGAGACAACAGTACCAACAGCTAGCATCTTCTACATGGTTCCATCCCAGCATTGCCCCTCCCCTAATATTAGAACACCAGGACCAGCCAAGCAGTGTCCTCTATAAGTCTGAGAACCAGCTTCATGATATCTTCCCCCTTTTTAATTTTTAACAAGTTTGACATTTTTCCTTAATTCCACAAACCTCAGGAAAGACATCTGCTTTCTGAAGTTACTACTTCCGTATCTCAGCATTCCCTTTTGGCTTTTTGCTCATTACCAGTACTTCAGGGGTTTTTTTTGTATACTATGGTCTCATTAAATAACCAGTGTTATTTCTGTATCATAACTGGACACTCACCAATGCACTCCTAAAAGACAAACATATAATTCCTTCTCAATTAACCCCTATATGTGTGTAATACACACACGTACAAGGTTATTTAAATACTTACATTGGTCGTCTCACTCTCCACAATCCTCATTCCCTTCCTTAGAGTAAAAACCAAAATCTTTAATGTCACGTATAATACCTTGCAGCATCTAGCCCTTGTCTGTCACTGCTGGTTCATCTTTCAATGTGTCCCACCTATATTTTGTATTTCATCACACTTAACCTTCTTTTAGTTTCTCCGTTCCAGGCATCATTCAGAGCTCCTTTATATGCTGATTCTTTTCCTGTAATGTACTTCTGTTCTCAAACACCTAATTGACTATCCATGGCTTATCCTGCATATCTTAGCTTAAATACCTCTTCCACATCAAAGTCTTTCCTGAATCCTTGAATTACATTTACCCTTCCTATTATAATCTCTCATAGCATCACTTACATTTTTTCAGATTCCCACTCATTGCTCTCTGTTCTAATTACTCACAATATATGCAAATAAGAATAAATTCTAGTCAGCATCAAATATAAAATATCAAAATACAAATTAAACTTTATATTGCAAGGAGCTACATAAACAATGGCCAATTCATGTGCTGATCTGCCCCTATTTCAAGGCTTTCAAAGTTTAAGTTTTTCAAAGACTTTTCACTGGACAAGTCATTTTTTTAAATGGTTTACGAAAATATTATTCTGCAAAGAAGGTAATTTGGGATTCACTGGCTTAAATGAAGTTAATAAGTTTCTTTACTCTTGGACTTTGCAAACCATTTCAGTTGTCAATAATGATTATAAGTATAATGTATATTTTATAAATATAAAAATAATTCTAAGTATTTCTCAATTTTTTTGTGTGATACTAGGATCCCTTGCTAAAACTGAGGATACGTTGCTTAGGAGATGCACAGCACTGTGGTTTATATCTAATTTAAAGGACCAATAGAACTTTAAAGTTGAAAAAATAATGCTCTTTATATTCTAATATAGCTTGAAAAACATAAATCACACTAAAAGTAAACCTACAGTTTCTAAATTATATGAAAAAACTGTGGCATAATTTCAAACTTGATTAAATCAATAATGAAGAAAACATTTATTGATTGATTTGAATCTGTTGAGCAAATGAGTGCAATTCTCATTAGCTCTTGATATTTCTTGACTTTTTTTGTTGTTGCACCATTTTTTTCTTTTATTTTCAATTATTTTTGTAATCTCTATATTTTATTCTATTGCCATCTAAACCAGGTACTATTGGGTACCAACAGTAAGAGATTAAATGTTTAGAAATATTTAATAAAACACTATGGTAAATAAGGGCTAATTTTTGTTATTAATATTTCCATGAAGTTTATTAATAATTGCATTTAAAATATTTTATTTTGTTATATAACAATATTTGTATATTAACCAGAATATATATAACCAGAATTTAATAGTAGCTATGAAAAATAATTTATTTTACCTTTAAATATTCCCTTTTATTATTTACTGAAAAAATATAGGCAAGATAACTTAAAAGTAAAATATACAGTAATAAATGTAATATTATCAAATTAAAGGAAAAATCAGTAGTTTTTGACCACATCTCTTTTCCTAGTTTTTTTCTCAAGAGGAAGATAATTTTTAACATTTTAGCTGTTTTTCCTAATATTCATTTCCATAGTTCACATCTTGATATATCAATCTTAGTCATTATATGTTATAATAGACTAAAATTTTATCTTACATCATTATTCTATCTCCTCCATTCTCTTAATATATTTATGTCAATAATGTTAATTATATCAATACAATAATTGTATAAATATTGTTGACTGCTAATGGAATTAATGCTCTCAGATTGTCTATCTTGTTTTGCATAGTTGAGGGTCTCTTGGAGATAATAATTGTCTTTTTTTTTTTTTTTTTTTTTTGCGGTACACGGGCCTGTCACTGTTGTGGCCTCTCCTGTTGCAGAGCACAGGCTCCAGACGCGCAGGCTCAGTGGCAATGGCTCACAGGCCTAGCCGCTCCACGGCATGTGGGATCTTCCCGGACCAGGGCACGAACCCATGTCCCCTGCATCGTTAGGCGGACTCTCAACCACTGCGCCACCAGGAAGACCCTCAAGGAGAGAAATTTTAAGAATTTTATATATTCTAATTTCTGTCTTTTTTCCAGGTACTTTTTTTTTTCTTTGTATTTTGGTCACTCTATCAAACACTAATGGTAACCTGCCAATTGTGCCTTTGGCATTCACTGTACTGTTGCTCTCTAATTGCTTTCTACTCTAAGTACCTGAATAGTGTTTTGCTTGTGGGTATTCTCTGGACTTGAGTCCCTAGTCTTGCCATGGGGAAGGCTGAGTTGAAATGCGACGAAATTAATGCCTCAGGAAACATCTCCCAAACATGAAAGTTGGTGGATACATGCCTCAGCTTTTTTTTGCCCTCAGGTAGGAAAACTCACATATTTGAAACCTCCCAGAGATCCCAAACAGGAATGAGTCCAAGTTGTCCATAACCAGAACCTGTTAATTAACCTAATCAATACAGTCTCGTTCCCTTCTTTTTCCTTACACCTCCATTCCAGTATCACTATTTCCTGTGATCTCCTCCCACATAAACTACTTGCACTCAAATCTTTGTCTCAAATTTGGAAGAGCATAAACTAAGACATTCTTTATTGTGGGCCTTTACCCAAATGTCAGGTGGTTGCTGGTAGTCACTTCATAGTAAAAGTAATGCCATAAAAATTGATGGAAATCTCTGTGTGCATGAAGAAGAGGTGCATTACTTTAAAGGTGTGTGCTCAACTGGAGGTGATTTTGCCTCCCAGGGGACATTTGGCAACGTTTGGCAACACTTTCCATTGTCACCATTTGATGGGGAGCTACTGACATTTACTGAGTATAGGTCAGGAATGCTGCTGACATTTGAAAATTTGTGCTCATGAGGCATACTATTAATAGAGTAAAGGGGAAATTTTATATGGTCATTGGAATAAATCTAGAAAAATAATTTGTCAGAAAGCAACATTTATCCATGATAAAAACTCAGACTTTCAGGAATAGATAAAAGCTTCCTTCGATTGTTAAAGGATCATGCATGTAAAACTTACTACCAACATCATAACTAAAGATAAATATACAATAATCACCCTCCCTTCCCAAGATCAGGAACAAAGCAAAAGTGTCTATTCTCACCACTTCTATTCAACATTGTACTGGAGCTCTTAGGCACTGCAAGTTAGCAAGAAAAAGTAGTAAAAAACATACAAATTTTTAAAAAGAAAGAAAACAGAATACTCCGTTTTGCAGAGAATAACTGCGCATGAGGTACATCTTAAGAAATTAACAAAACTACCACTAGAACTAATAAGTGAATTTAACATGGTCTTGAGGTATATGGTCAACATAAAATATAAAGTGTATATTTTCAGTATATAATAATTGGAAAATAAATGATTTTTAAATTTTGATTTGCAAAAATATCTAAATACTTAGGAATAAATGTAATCAAACATATTTGAGATCTCTAAATTGAAAAATACATAACATTCCTAAGAGAAATTAATAAAGACAAAAAAGGAGAGATATGCCATGTTCCAAGACTAGTAGTTGCAATATACTTAAGACATAAATTCCATATTGCTCTATAGATATAACAGATCCCAATCATAATCTCAACAGATTTTTTTCCCAAGAATTTGGCAAACCAATTCTAAAATTTGCATGGATAAAAAGGAATCTTAAAGCAATACTGAAAAGGAAGGATAAAGTTGGAGGACTTATACTACCTGGCTTCGAGACTTATTGTAAAGCTACAAAACAATGTGGTACCAGCATAAGAACTGACAAACAGTAGATCAGTAGAACACAATAAAGAGACCAGAACTACAGCCACATATTTACAGTTATTTGATCTTTGTTCTAGTTTTATTGATATATAATTGACATGCAACTGTGTAAGCTGAAGGTGCACAATGTGTTGATTTGATACACATATATTGCAAAATGATTAATACCATAGTATTAGCTAACACCTTAATCATTATCACATAATTATTTTTTCCTGTGGTGAGAACATTTAAGATCTACTTTATTAGCTACTCTCAGGTATATAATTCAGTATTATTAATTATAATCTCCATGCTGTACATTAGAGCTCCAGAATTTATTTATCTTATAGTTGGAAGTTTGTACGCTTTGATCAACATCTCCCCATCTCCCCTATTATTTGCTTTTGAACAAAGATGCCAAAAGAATCCAATAGTTAAAAGAAAGAGTTTACAACAAATAGTGCTGAAACTACTGAATATCTAAAATAAAATTTGACTCCTAAGATCATAAGCAAAAATTAATTTGAAATGGATCATAGTCTTGAAAATTAAATCTGTAAAACTACTAGGAGAAAGTGTATGAGAATGTCATATTATTGTGTGTAGGCAAAGGTCTATGTGAGAGTGCTCAAAGTGATGAAACCAAAAGATTACATTACGAAAAGGAAAGATAATCCAAAGACTTGGAAAAGTATTCACAGAACATATAGCTGACAAGAGGTTGGTATCCAGAATACATATGAAGTCTATACACCTCTAAATTGTTTTTCCTTTCTTTCTTTCTTTCTTTCTATTTATTTATTTTAATTTTATTGGAGAATAGCTGATTTACAATGTTGTGTTAGTTTCAGGTGTCAAAATTGTTTTTAAAAAGGAAAACTATTTTAATGATAGTTTCCTTCTCAGAAAGGAGGAAAAAAAAACTGTCATAAACATTCAAAAAATGCTGAACATCATTTTTGAGTATGAGATATGAGAAAAATGAAACATAAATCTACAATGAATCTCACTCCAGACTAATCACAGAGGCAAAAAATAAAAATAGACTAGCTTCACCAAATATTAGCAAGGATGTAGAGCAATCAGAACTCTGATACATTATTGGTGAATTTGTAAAATGGCAAACCAAGTTTGGAAAATGTCTCACAATTTATTTTAAAACTTTTAAAAACTCTGTCTAAATCAAACAAACAAAAATTATTGTCCCATATCACAATAATTCTACTTCTAGGTATTTACTCAAAGAATTTTAAATAGATATCCTCAGAAAGAATTTTAAAATAATATTCCTAACAGCTTTATTCAAAATAACCAAGTTGGAACACATTCCAGGTGCCCATCAACAGGAAAATGGCTAAATAACCATGATGTATTAATAGAATGTAATACTATTATATATATTCTATACTAATATATAATACTATTAATATATCAGGAATTTAAAAAGACATACTATTGATACATGCAACAAACTGGATCAATATCAAAAAATATTATGTTGAGTGCTCTATTAACTAAAACTATATGGTACTGGTACATGAATGGACAAACAGATCATTGGGATAGAATAAAGGTCCAGAAAGAGATACAAGTGCATACAGGAAATTTATTATATGTTATATGTTAAAGGTGGCATTTCAAATTAATAAGGCAAAGAAGGACATTTTAATGTGTTGCAGGACAACTGGTTAGCCATTTGGAAAAATATAAAATTAAAGTCATACACTTCACCACCATATTCAAGAACTTAATTCAAAATGGATCATCAATTTAAATGTAAAAAACAAAAACAAATAGAGCCATACAAGTACTAGAAAAACATATATATATGAATTTCTCTTTAATTTTGAGGTCAGGAAAAGACTTTCTAACTGTAAATTCAAAACCAAGAAACAATAAACTACTATCAATAACTTCACCTAGAAATGGCAGCAAATTTCTTGGCAAAAAAAAAAATAAGTGAAGTCAAAAGACAACTGACAAACATAAAATTAAATATTGCAAGCTCACAATATATACCACAGATAAAGGGTTAATGCTCTTAATAGGTAACTCATAAAAATTAGAGATACTGGGCCGAAAACCCAATTGAAAATTAGGGAAAAAAAAACAAAAAAATAATTCACATTAAAGGTATAAAAATAGCCCTTAAGTGTGTGTAACGATATTCATCCTCACTCATAATTAGAGAAATATAAATTATTAGAGAAATATAAATTAAAACCTCATTAAGATAACATGTCTCAACAGGTTGGTGAAAATGAATGACGTCCCATTCTCTTGGCAAGACTATGGGAAATCTGGCATTACCATATATGGCTGGGAAAGCAACTGCTAAACACTCCTGGAAGGAAATACCCAATAAACTAACACAATTAATTACTTTTTGATCCCGAATTCCCATTTCTAGGGATTTACTCTGATTATACACACCTCCAACAAGACAAAAAATGCATATGTACCAGGCTATTGATAGCAGCATTATTTTTAATTGCAAAATTTTAGAAACAATCCAAATGCCTGTACCTAAAAGAATGGTTGAATGAACTATGGAACCAGTACAATGGAGTATTATGCAACTGTGAAAAGAATGAGGAAGAGCTCTATATACACATATGGAGTAATATCCAGGCCATACCATTAAATGTAAGAGCAAAGTACAAATTCACATGCATAATATGCTAGTTTTATGTGAGAAGGGAGAAAAAAGAAAATACACGTGTATCTGCTCAATAGTGCAGAAAAAAAAAATGACATGAAGAAATTAAATTGATTACCTATAGGGTGTGAGTGGAAACTGGGTAGAATGGGGAATGCAAACAGGATTAGGTTATTTTTTATCCACTTAAGCGTAAGCATTAATAATCATAATTTTCCATACAAAAAATAATAGCAAACTAATTGTTAACTAAAGGTGCTTTCTCTTTTCATCTGCTAATATGATAACACATATCCCAAATATGTGTAGAATTTTTCTTTCTTATTTATCTTCTCTGACTTAAATAAATCCTTAAATGTCCATTTGAGTTTACTGAGACATTTTTTTTCTTTTTTTTTTTCTTTTTTTATACAGCAGGTTTTTAGATTGGGATTGACATATATATACTAATATGTATAAAATAGGTAAGTAATACTGAGACATTTTGGACATTTTTTTTGGAAGCCTCAATTCATTCAGGGTTATGGCTTTCTTGACAAAATATTTCCATAGTCTGTCTTTTATAAAATATGTATTTTAAAAACATCAAATACTTTGGAGTCAGAGTTTTGAGTTTGAATCCTTGCTATTACTTAGGACCTTTGTTTTTGTCACATGGTAGTTTGAAGGTAAGCTTAAAAACATGTAAACTATCTAATACTCAGGAAAAGTACCCAATAAATGATTTTCCTGTCCTTCCAAAATGTCTTACATACCTTAAAGAGTTAAATGTATGAATCTCAGCAGACTTGCTCACTAAATAATTGCATTGATTTTTCCGGTGAAAGTAACTGGATTCTTCTTTTTTAATTCTAGTACTCTAGCCTAACAAATGATTTAATTGAAAAGGTGGAAATTGAAGAAATTCTTAGACATTAAAGCCAATATCAATTGTGTTTAATCCAGGCTTTAAAAGAGCACAGGACTGTATGTTTAATAAAAGTAATTTTCAAAGATGTTTAAATTGTCTTTCCTATTTGCTCAAGTTTTAAATAATCATTTTTTAGGAAGAAAAAAATCAACTCTAAGATAATAATTTGCATGCACATTTATTTCATAAATTCCCTCATTCTCAGGTCAATAATGAATGCTACTTGTGCAGGAATATATCCATTCTTAGTAAATCACCTGACTTTACATGCAGCTTTAAGAACATGTACTTAAAGTGCTTCTTCAAGTACTGATCCTTTAGTAGGTGAGCAGTCACCTGACAACTGAGATTACTTTTATGGACATTTCATTCATTCCCAACTAACCCTTACACATCTATTCTATCCACAAATTACAATTTCGAAATGATCATAATTCAGAATTTGACCATAAAAGAGTAAGACTAAGTGACAAATGTGTCATAAGATCTTTGTTCAATACAGCATATATTTATAAGACTTCCTTATGTTTAAGATGTAAATTATGAATATTCTGTATTCTCTTTATTTGTAAATTAGATTCACCATAAAAGGGTTCTATGATTATTATACATTTATGAACATCCAGACATCAATGTAAGATTATATTTAAGATAAAATTTATTAAAAGTGAACTACCCCAAAATGCAAGAAAATGAACCATTCTAAAACGTATCTTTCTCTTATTGGTAACATCATAAAAGAGGCTAATTCACATCACCAAAGGGAAAAAATAACTGAGATGACAATGATAGTTTAACCAATAAGACTTCAGTCTTCAATGAAACTTACACAAATTGAATTGTACTAAAATTTAGTTTGTAATGTAATGATTTCTGAGAGATAAGTACTTCATTTCAGCTATGTTAATTGACTACAGAATTTTGCCAGTAATCAACGGAATAAAGGAGTGAAAGATTAGTATATATGTATTTTATGTATAAAGCTTCTACAAACTTCAAAACTTGTATATTTCCAAGTATTTTCAGCTTCCTGTAAGGAATTTAATCAAATATTGTAGCATAAAGCACTTCAATAACGTGAAGAAATATTTTTTCATTATAGTCTTCACCTGTAGGAGCCATCTGTTCAATTAGAATTCCACTCACATAGGCACTAGATGTTTTCCTCATAAAGTTAGCAACATGCCACTATATATTTTCAGTCAGTATAACAAAACATGCAGCATATTAAAATCATAAAACATATCTAAAAATAATACATGACCTATGACATGATGAGGAGCTCAACTATACTTTACATATCAGGCAGACTTACCTAAATAACTGTGTGTCTGTGTCTGTAATATGTGTGTGTTTTGATGAATATTTCCAAACGTTTTGAAAACTTAAATTCTGTGGTTGATTTTTATGATAGATGAACTTTACAAATTTTACCCAGCAATTCAGCTCATCTTCCTAAAATGGAAAACAGTCACTTTATGCACATGTGAGTTTAGGAATATAGGAATAGAAGCACGAGTAAAATCATCATTTCCAAGACACAGAAGGAGCCTCTGAAACTTTGAATATAATTCCCAATTCAATGTTTCCATCCATTCTAGAATACCTCCAACAGGTGTTTCACAAGCCTGTTTATGAACCTACACTGATAGGGAACCTTATCTCTCTAGGCAGTCTGAGCACGATTATACAAAATTGAAAATTTTAAAGCACTGATATAGAATTATGACTTGCAAATTTTAGTCATACAATATGTAAATCCATGTTGAGTGAACTTTTCTTTATTATAAAAATGGTGAATATATTTAATACCATGGTCATTATTCAGAATCCAAACAAATATGACAAATATATATGCCTATAAAAAGGTACACAGTTTACTCACAGCTACAAAATACTGAGCAATTAATTCTGACACAGGTATTAAAATCATCCTTAAATTTACCCAAAAAATATGTAACCCTGAGGTAGAAATAGATATTGTTATAGACTGAATTATGTCTCCCTCAAAATTGGTATGTTGAAGCCCTAACACCCAGTACCTCAGAATTTGACTGTATTTGAAGACAGGGCATTTAAAGAGGAGATTAAGTTAAAAGGAGGCCTTTAGTGTGGCTCTTAATCCAATCTAATTAGCATCCTTATAAGAAAAGGAAATTTGGACACAGAGAGACAGCAGGAGTACCTACACACAGAGAAAAAACCATGTGAAAACACAGAGAAGGTGGCCATCTGTAAGCCAAGGAGAAAGGCCTCAGAAGAAACTAAGCCTGCTGACACCTTGATCTTGCTGTTTAAGTCGTCTAGTTTTGTATTTTGTTATGGCAGCCCTAGCTAATACAGATAAGTAAAAATAGAGAAAATAATTAAACTAACTTTAAATATTTGTACAATGTACAAAATAAAACCAGTTGATCACTTGGCAACGAACTTTGAGTTAAATTTCAAGCATAGGGCTTCCTTGGTGGCGCAGTGGTTGACAGTCCACCTGCCGATGCAGGGTACATGGGTTCGTGCCCCGGTCCGGGAAGATCCCACATGCCGTGGAGCGACTGGGCCCGTGAGCCATGGCCGCTGAACCTGCACGTCCGGAGCCTGTGCTCCGCAACGGGAGAGGCCACAACAGTGAGAGGCCTGCGTATCGCAAAAAAAAAAAAAAAATTCAAGCACAGAATTGGAAAACTCAGCTGCATAGTAGAGTGTTAACTCATAACAACACTGTGTCTTCTCATACTATCTATAATTTATATGGTCATCATTTGGCACGTAATTACTGAGAATATATTTTGTGCCAAGCATATTTCTAGGCCTCTGATATACAGCAGTGACTAAGATAGGAAAAGCTAGTATTCTCATAAACCTTACATTCTGGTGGGGGTGATGGTTGATAAATAAGCCAATGAATGTGAAAAAGTGATCATATGTAATAATATATGAAGGATGAGGGCATGACAGAAGTACTATATTTTTAAAGGGTGGTGTTATGTGCTGAATTGTGTCCCCCCTCAGATTCATATGTGGAAGTTCTAATTTCTTCCACATATGAGGAATTTCATTCTACATTCTAATTTCATTCCACATATTCTGAGGAAGTTCTACCTCAGAATATGAAAATATTGGAATGAGGTAATTAGGGTAGGCCTAATCCAATATGATTGGTATACCCTTAGAAAAAAAGGTAAATTTAGACACAGACACATATAAAGGGAAGATGATGTGAAGACACAGGAAGAAGATGGCCATCTACAATCAAAGAGAGAGGCCATAGAAGAAATGGACACTACCAATATCTTGATCTCAGACTTCTAGTCTCCAGAACGCTGGAAAATAAATCCCTGTTGCTTAAGACGGCAGTCCCCAACCTTTTTGGCACCAGGGACCGGTTTTATGGAGGACAATTTTTCCATGGACCAGGGTGGGGTGGGGGGGAATGGTATTGGTTAAAACGCATTACATTTATTGTGCACTTTATTTCTATTATTATTACATTGCAATATATAATGAAATGATCATACAGTTCACCATAATGCAGAATCAGTGGGAGCCCTGAGCTTGTTTTCCTGCAACTAGATGGTCCCATCCGGGGTGATGGGAGACAGTGATCCCCGAAGTGTGTTGCTTATGTCCAGCCTGCTCTTTAATCTCCTTTTGGTTGCTGTCACTGCAGAAAACCCTGCTTCACAAAGAAATGATGTTGGAAATGGAAGCAGGCTTTTCAGTGCTTTTGTGGCAATCTCAGGATACTCCGCCTTGACTTTAATCCAGAATGTATGGAGATTTGAAGTTGTCTCAAACACACTCTTAAAGCCACCGTCATTTGTGATCTCAAGCAGTTGATCCTCTTCTATCATGGACAAATTTGATTTACCCGGTTTACTCACAAATGGGTTGCAGATCCATTCCATCCCAGTTTGGGGGTGTTTTGTGGTTGAGAAGTAATGCTCAAACTCTTTTGAAAGCTGAGATAAGTGATCATGCACCAGCTGGGATAAAGTAGGCCCTAGTTCAATCTCTTTGAAAAGCCCCATTAATGTTTGAAACATGTCAAAAATCCCAATGTTCACTCCTCGCTCCCATAATTCCAGTTTGGCTTTGAATGCAGCCACTTTATCTGCTGACTTGAACACAGTTTTCATTCTCCCCTGAAGTGACAGACTGAGTTCGTTGAGCAGGTTGATTATGTCACTCAAGCAAGTTTTGTGTCACTGAAATGTGCTGCCAGTGATGACTGCTTTTCTAAAAGAAATCTCTGGAGTGGCTCTCATAACTCAAAAACTCTGGCCAGTGATCTACCTTTAGAAAGCCATCTCACTTCTGTGTATAAGAGAAGACGTGTGCTCTGCGTCCATCTCCTCATAGAGTTGCGCAAACAGATGTGAGTTAAGGGCATGTACTTTAATGTGGTTGATAATTTTAATCACATCCTGCAAAACGTTGTTAAGTTCAGGTGACATTTTTCGGCTAGCCAGCATTTTTCTATGGATAACACAGTGCGTAGATTCACATTCAGAAGTGACCTCTTTGATCCGAGTAGTGAAACCACAAAGCCATCCAGTCATGGCAACCACTCCATCCATGCATATACGGACACAAAATGACCAATTCAGTTTTCCTGATATGTAACCATTCAAAGACTTGAATAGTTCTGCAGCTGTGGTGTTGGTTGGCAACAAAAGTGCACATAACATATCCTCATGCATATCCTCCTGAAAAATATATCCCACAAAAACAAGCATTGTTGCCTTGTTGTTAACGTTGGTAGACCTGTCAACCTGGACTGGATACCACGGTGACTCATTAATCCTCTCTAAAAATTGTGCCTTAATATCTTCTGCTTTTTCATCAATTTGTCTAGTTATGGTGCTAGCCAAAAGAGGAACACATGCCACCTTTTGAACTGCAGCCTCTCCTAAAAGTTCATGACAAATGTCCTCAGCAGAGACAGGATCAACTCTTCACCAATAGTAAAGGGCTTCTTAGCTTTAGCAATGCGGTTAGCCACTAAGAATTATGCTCTTAGTGCAGACACATTTGATGAAGTGGTGGCCTTCAATAATTGCTTCTGTTCTTCGTGTTCATATTCTTTTCTTTTGAAAAACTCCAAAGGCTTGTATTTTAACGCAAGATGCTTGGTCTCCATGTGGTGAAGCAGTTTTGAAGGTTTCATGGCTTCACTGGATTGCCTGTTGCCACATATTATACAAAGCAGGGTTGGAGAATGTGAATCACCTGTTACAATGAACCCATAATTTAAGTAGGACTCTTGATATTTTCTTTTAAATATAGCCTTCTTTCTGTTGGCAGTCTTAGACTCTTCTGCTGTCTCATCATTGGGTCTTTCCCCCCTTTCAAAGAAGCTCTCCAGCAATGTTTGTTTTTTACTCATTTTGGCTAGGGTTAGCTTGTGGGCTTACCAAAACTGTGACTGGGACAAGTGCGCAGTGTGGGAAAGAGGGGCAGATGGAAGTGGTAAATAAAATAATGGGCAAGCCACGCATACTAAATTAAGTGTTGGATTCTGACTTAAAGCCTGCCACCAGATGCAGATGTGCAATTGAAGTACATCAACTCACTTGCTACTATAAAGCCTGCCACCAAATGCAGCTTAATTTTCACTTGCTACTTACTGATTGGGTTTCGTTATGAGTCCGCAAGCAATTGATTTATCACGGTCTCTGTGCAGTCAAACCTCCCTGCTAATGATAATCTGCGTTTGCAGCCGCTCCCCAGCACTAGCACCACTGCCTCAGCTCCACTTCAGATCATCAGGCATTAGGTTCTCATAAGAAGTGAGCAACCTGGATCCCTCACATGCACAATTCACAGTAGGGTTTGCACTCCTATGAGAATCTAACGCCATCGCTGATCTGACAGGAGGTGGAGCTCAGGCGGTAATGTGAGCGATGAGGAGCAGCTATAAATACAGATGAAGTTTTGTTCACTTGCCCGCCACTCACCTCTTGCTGTGCAGCCAGGTTCCTAGCAGGCCAGAGATCAGTACTGGTCCATGGCCCAGGGGTTGGGGACCCTTGATTTAAGACACTCAGTTTGTGGTCCTCTATTATGGCAGCCCTAGCAAACTAATAATGGTCTAGGGAAAGGCTTTCTGAGGAGCTAACATTTTAGCAGAAAACAATGGCTAAAAAGCAAAGTTTGATGGCTCTGAAAGAGCACAACTAAACATCTTTGTAACTGAATAAATTTGGCATGATGAAAGAGTAGGAGGAAATTAGATCAGGGAGGTAGGCAGAGGAAAAATATTTTTGCCTGCAAGGCAGTTTACCAGGGCCAATGATAAAAGAGAACACGCATTTGCTACCCAAAATGTTTCTGTTTTCTCTTATACAGCACTAATCTGACACACAAAATTCAACAACTGAATTTTTAACCTCCAAAATCTCATTACAACCAGCACTGCAGAGGTTGAAGGAAAATGAACACTCCCATTCATTGGTAAAATTCTGATACGCAATATCTATTCAAATTTCAAAAACAAATACCCAGGGGGGGACCTTGAAGATGGCGGAAGAGTAAGACTCGGAGATCGCCTTCCTCCCCACGGATACACCAGAAATACATCCACACGTGGAACAACTCCTACAGAACTCCTACTGAAGGCTGGCAGAAGACCTCAGACCTCCCAAAAGGCAAGAAACTCCCCACGTAACTGGGTAGGGCAAAAGAAAAAACAGAGACAAAAGAATAAGGACGGCACCTGCACCAGTGGGAGGGAGCTGTGAAGGAGGAAAAGTTTCCACACACTAGGAAGCCCCTCCGCGGGCAGAGACTGCGGGAGGCAGAGGGGGGAGTTTCGGGACCGCGGAGTAGTGCACAGCGACGGGTGCGGAGGGCAAAGCGGGGAGATTCCTGCACAGACGATCGGTGCTGACCGGCACTCACCAGCCCGAGTGGCTTGTCTGCTCACCCGCCGGGGCGGGCGGGGCTGCGAGCTGAGGCTCGGGTTTTGGTTTTGGACGGAGCTCAGGGAGAGGACTGGGGTTGGCGGCTTGAACATAGCCTGAAGGGGTTAGTGCACCACAACTAGCCGGGAGGGAGTTCGGGGAAAAGCCTGCACCGGCCAAAGAGGCAAGAGACTTTTTCTTCCCTCTTTGTTTCCTGGTGCGCGAGGAGAGGGGTTTAAGAGCGCTGCTTAAAGGAACTCCAGAGACGGGCGCGAGCCGCGGCTAAAAGCGCGAACCCCAGAGACGGGCGCGAGCCGCGGCTGAGGGCGCGAGCCCCCGAGACGGGCGCGAGCCGCGGCTGAAACCGCAAACCCCAGAGACGGGCGGGAGACGCTAAGGCTGCTGCTGCCGCCACCAAGGGGCCTGTGTGCGAGCACAGGTCACTCTCCACACCCCTCTTCCGCGGAGCCTGTGCAGCCCGCCACTGCCAGGTTCCCGGGATCCAGGGACAACTTCCCCGGGAGTACGCACGGCGGGTCTCAGGCTGGTGCAACATCACGCCGGCCTCTGCCGCAACGTCACGCTGCCTCTGCCGCCGCAGGCCCGCCCCGCACGCAGTGCCTCTCCTTCCCCCATCCCCCAACCCCCGGCCTGAGTGAGCCGGAGGCCCCGAATCAGCGGCTCCTTTAACCCCGTCCTGTCTGAGCGAAAAAACAGACGCCCTCCAGCGACCTACACGCAGAGGCAGTGCCAAATCCAAAGCTGAGCTCCTGTGAGCTGTGAGAACAAAGAAGAGAAAGGGAAATCTCTCCCAGCAGCCACAGAAGCAGCGGATTAAAGCTCCACAATCAACTTGATATACCCTGCATCTGTGGAATACCTGAATAGACAAGGAATGATCCCAAATTGAAGAGGTGGAATTTAGGAGCGAGATCTATGATTTTTTTCCCTTTTCCTCTTTTTTTTTTTTTTTTTTTTTTTTTTTTTTTTTTTTTTTTTTTTTAAACATCTTTATTGGGGTATAATTGCTTTACAATGGTGTGTTAGTTTCTGCTTTACAACAAAGTGAATCAGCTATACATATACATATGTTCCCATATGTCTTCACTCTTGCGTCTCCCTCCCTCCCACTCTCCCCATCCCACCCTTCCAGGCTGTCCCAAAGCACCGAGCTAATATCCCTGTGCCTTGCGGCTGCTTCCCCCCAGCTATCTACCTTACTACGTTTGTTAGTGTGTATATGTCCATGACTCTCTCTCGCCCTGTCAAAACTCACCCTTCCCCCTCCCCATATCCTTAAGTCCGTTCTCCAGTAGGTCTGCGTCTTTATTCCTATCTTACCCCTAGGTTCTTCATGACATTTTTTTCCCTTAAATTCCATATATATGTGTTAGCATACGGTATTTGTCTTTTTCTTTCTGACTTACTTCACTCTGTATGACAGATTCTAGGTCTATCCATCTCATTACAAATAGCTCAATTTCATTTCTTTTTAAGGCTGAGTAATATTCCATTGTGTATATGTGCCACATCTTCTTTATCCATTCATCCGATGATGGGCGCTTAGGTTGTTTCCATGTCCTGGCTATTGTAAATAGAGCTGCAATGAACATTTTGGTACATGACTCTCTTTGAATTTTGGTTTTCTCAGGGTATATTCCAAGTAGTGGGATTGCTGGGTCATATGGTAATTCTATTTGTAGTTTTTTAAGGAACCTCCATACTGTTCTCCACAGTGGCTGAACCAATTCACATTCCCACCAGCAGTGCAAGAGTGTCCCCTTTTCTCCACACCCTCTCCAGCATTTATTGTTTCTAGATTTTTTGATGATGGCCATTCTGACTGGTGTGAGATGATATCTCATTGTAGTTTTGATTTGCATTTCTCTAATGATTAATGATGTTGAGCATTCTTTCATGTGTTTGTTGGCATTCTGTATATCTTCTTTGGAGAAATGTCTATTTAGGTCTTCTGCCCATTTTTGGATGGGGTTGTTTGTTTTTTTGTTATTGAGCTGCATGAGCTGCTTGTAAATTTTGGAGATTAATCCTTTGTCAGTTGCTTCATTTGCAAATGTTTTCTCCCATTCTGAGGGTTGTCTTTTGGTCTTGGTTATGGTTTCCTTTGCTGTGCAAAAGCTTTGAAGTTTCATTAGGTCCCATTTGTTTATTTTTGTTTTTATTTCCATTACTCTAGGAGGTGGGTCAGAAAGGATCTTGCTGTGATTTATGTCATAGAGTGTTCTTCCTATGTTTTCTTCTAAGAGTTTGATAGTTTCTGGCCTTACATTTAGGTCTTTAATCCATTTTGAGCTTATTTTTGTGTATGGTGTTAGGGAGTGATCTAATTTCATACTTTTACATGTACCTGTCCAGTTTTCCCAGCACCATTTATTGAAGAGGCCGTCCTTTCTCCACTGTACATTCCTGCCTCCTTTATCAAAGATAAGGTGTCCATATGTGCGTGGGTTTATCTCTGGGCTTTCTATCCTGTTCCACTGATCTATCTTTCTGTTTTTGTGCCAGTACCATACTGTCTTGATTACTGTTGCTTTGTAATATAGTCTGAAGTCAGGGAGCCTGATTCCTCCAGCTCCTTTTTTCGTTCTAAAGATTGCTTTGGCTATTCGGGGTCTTTTGTGTTTCCATACAAATTGCGAAATTTTTTGTTCTAGTTCTGTGAAAAATGCCAGTGGTAGTTTGATAGGGATTGCATTGAATCTGTAGATTGCTTTGGGTAGTAGAGTCATTTTCACAATGTTGATTCTTCCCATCCAAGAACATGGTATATCTCTCCATCTATTTGTATCATCTTTAATTTCTTTCATCAGTGTCTTATAATTTTCTGCATACAGGTCTTTCGTATCCTTAGGTAGGTTTATTCCTAGATATTTTATTCTTTTTGTTGCAATGGTAAATGGGAGTGTTTTCTTGATTTCACTTTCAGATTTTTCATCATTAGTATATAGGAATGCCAGAGATTTCTGTGCATTAATTTTGTATCCTGCTACTTTACCAAATTCATTGATTAGCTCTAGTAGTTTTCTGGTAGCATCTTTAGGATTCTCTATGTATAGTATCATGTCATCTGCAAACAGTGACAGCTTTACTTCTTCTTTTCCGATTTGGATTCCTTTTATTTCCTTTTCTTCTCTGATTGCTGTGGCTAAAACTTCCAAAACTATGTTGAATAAGAGTGGTGAGAGTGGGCAACCTTGTCTTGTTCCTGATCTTAGTGGAAATGCTTTCAGTTTTTCACCATTGAGGATGATGTTTGCTGTGGGCTTGTCATATATGGCTTTTATTATGTTTAGGAAAGTTCCCTCTATGCCTACTTTCTGGAGGGTTTTTATCATAAATGGGTGTTGAATTTTGTCGAAAGCTTTCTCTGCATCTATTGAGATGATCATATGGTTTTTCTCCTTCAATTTGTTAATATAGTTTATCACATTGATAGATTTGCGTATATTGAAGAATCCTTGCATTCCTGGAATAAACCCCACTTGATCATGGTGTATGATCCTTTTAATGTGCTGTTGGATTCTGTTTGCTAGTATTTTGTTGAGGATTTTTGCATCTATGTTCATCAGTGATATTGGCCTGTAGTTTTCTTTCTTTGTGACATCCTTGTCTGGTTTTGGTATCAAGGTGATGGTGGCTTCGTAGAAGGAATTTGGGAGTGTTCCTCCCTCTGCTATATTTTGGAAGAGTTTGAGAAGGATAGGTGTTAGCTCTTCTCTAAACGTTTGATAGAATTCACCTGTGAAGCCATCTGGTCCTGGGCTTTTGTTTGTTGGAAGGTTTTTAATCACAGTTTCAATTTCAGTGCTTGTGATTGGTCTGTTCATATTTTCTATTTCTTCCTGATTCAGTCTTGGCAGGTTGTGCATTTCTAAGAATTTGTCCATTTCTTCCAGATTGTCCATTTTATTGGCATAGAGTTGCTTGTAGTAATCTCTCATGATTTTTTTTATTTCTGCAGTGTCAGTTGTTACTTCTCCTTTTTCATTTCTAATTCTATTGATTTGAGTCTTCTCCCTTTTTTTCTTGATGAGTCTGGCTAGTGGTTTATCTATTTTGTTTATCTTCTCAAAGAACCAGCTTTTAGTTTTATTGATCTTTGCTATCGTTTCCTTCATTTCTTTTTCATTTATTTCTGATCTGATTTTTATGATTTCTTTCCTTCTGCTAGCTTTGGGGTTTTTTTGTTCTTCTTTCTCTAATTGCTTGAGGTGCAAGGTTAGGTTGTTTATTTGAGATGTTTCCTGCTTCTTAAGGTGGGCTTGTATTGCTATAAACTTCCCCCTTAGAACTGCTTTTGCTGCATCCCATAGGTTTTGGGTCGTTGTGTCTCCATTGTCATTTGTTTCTAGGTATTTTTTTATTTCCTCTTTGATTTCTTCAGTGATCACTTCATTATTAAGTAGTGTATTGTTTAGCCTCCATGTGTTTGTATTTTTTACAGATCTTTTCCTGTAATTGATATCTAGTCTCATGGCGTTGTGGTCGGAAAAGATACTTGATACAATTTCAGTTTTCTTAAATTTACCAAGGCTTGATTTGTGACCCAAGATATGATCTATCCTGGAGAATGTTCCATGAGCACTTGAGAAAAATGTGTATTCTGTTGTTTTTGGATGGAGTGTCCTATAAATATCAATTAAGTCCATCTTGTTTAATGTATCATTTAAAGCTTGTGTTTCCTTATTTATTTTCATTTTGGATGATCTGTCCATGGGTGAAAGTGGGGTGTTAAAGTCCCCTACTATGAATGTGTTACTGTCAATCTCCCCTTTTATGGTTGTTAGTATTTGCCTTATGTATTGAGGTGCTCCTATGTTGGGTGCATAAATATTTACAATTGTTATATCTTCTTCTTGGATCGATCCCTTGATCATTATGTAGTGTCCTTCTTTGTCCCTTTTAATAGTCCTTATTTTAAAGTCTATTTTGTCTGATATGAGAATTGCTACTCCAGCTTTCTTTTGGTTTCCATTTGCATGGAATATCTTTTTCCATCCCCTTACTTTCAGTCTGTATGTGTCTCTAGTTCTGAAGTGGGTCTCTTGTAGACAGCATATATAAGGGTCTTGTTTTTGTATCCATTCAGCCAATCTGTGTCTTTTGGTGGGAGCATTTAGTCCATTTACATTTAAGGTAATTATTGATATGTATGTTCCTATTTCCATTTTATATATTGTTTTGGGTTCGCTACTATAGGTCATTTCCTTCTCTTGTGTTTCGTGTCTAGAGAAGTTCCTTTAGCATTTGTTGTAAAGCTGGTTTGGTGGTGCTGAACTCTCTCAGCTTTTGCTTGTCTGTAAAGGTTTTAATTTCTCCATCAAATGTGAATGAGATCCTTGCTGGGTAGAGTAGTCTTGGTTTCAGGCTATTCTCCTTCATCACTTTCAGTATGTCCTGCCACTCCCTTCTGGCTTGTAGGGTTTCTGCTGAGAGATCAGCTGTTAACCTTATGGGGATTCCCTTGTGTGTTATTTGTTGTTTTTCCCTTGCTGCTTTTAATATGCTTTCTTTGTATTTAATTTTTGACAGTTTGATTAATATGTGTCTTGGCGTGTTTCTCCTTGTATTTATCCTGTATGGGACCCTCTGTGCTTCCTGGACTTGATTAACTATTTCCTTTCCCATATTAGGGAAGTTTTCAACTATAATCTCTTCAAATATTTTCTCAGTCCCTTTCTTTCTTTCTTCTTCTTCTGGAACCCCTATAATTCGAATGTTGGTGCGTTTCATGTTGTCCCAGAGGTCTCTGAGACTGTCCTCAGTTCTTTTCATTCTTTTTTCTTTATTCTGCTCTGCAGTAGTTATTTCCACTACTTTATCTTCCAGGTCACTTATCCGTTCTTCTGCCTCAGTTATTCTGCTACTGATCCTATCTAGAGTGATTTTAATTTCATTTATTGCATTGTTCATCGTTGCTTGTTTCATCTTTAGTTCTTGTAGGTCCTTGTTAACTGTTTCTTGCATTTTGTCCATTCTACTTCCAAGATTTCGGATCATCCTTACTATCATTATTCTGAATTCTTTTTCAGGTAGATTGCCTATTTCCTCTTCATTTGTTAGGTCTGGTGGGTTTTTATCTTGCTCCTTCATCTGCTGTGTGTTTTTCTGTCTTCTCATTTTGCTTATCTTACTGTGTTTGGGGTCTCCTTTTTGCAGGCTGCAGGTTCGTAGTTCCCGTTGTTTTTGATGTCTGTCTCCAGTGGCTAAGGTTGTTTCAGTGGGTTGTGTAGGCTTCCTGGTGGAGGGGACTAGTGCCTGTGTTGTGCTGGATGAGGCTGGATCTTGTCTCTCTAGTGGGCAGGTTCACGTCTGGTGGTGTGTTTTGGGGTGTCTGTGGCCTTATTATGATTTTAGGCAGCCTCTCTGCTAATGGGTGGGGTTGTGTTCCTGTTTTGCTAGTTGTTTGGCATAGGTTGTCCAGCACTATGGCTTGCTGGTCGTTGAGTGAAGCTGGGTGCTGGTGTTAAGATGGAGGTCTCTGGGAGATTTCCACCGTTTAATATTATGTGGAGCTGGGAGGTCTCTTGTTGACCAGTGTCCTGAAGTTGGCTCTCCTACCTCAGAGGCAGAGCCCTGACTCCTGGCTGGAGCACCAAGAGCCTTTCATCCACACAGCTCAGAATAAAAGGGAGAAAAAGTAGGGAGAATTAGTAGAAGTATGAGTAAAGAAAGAGGGAAAGGAGGAAAGGAAGGAAGGAAGAAAGAAGCAAAGAAGGAAGGAAAGGAGGGAGGGAGGGAGGGAGGGAGGAAGGAAGGAGGGAAAGAAGGAAAAAAAGACAGAAAGAAAGATGATACAGTAAAAATAAAATAAAGTATAATATAGTTATTGAATTAAAAAATATTTAGAAAAAAAAAAAAAAGGGACGGATAGAACCTTAGGACAAATGTTGGAAGCAAAGCTATACAGAGAAAATCTTACACAGAAGCATACACATACACCTTCACAAAAAGAGGTAAAGGGGGAAAAATCATAAATCCTGCTCCCTGAGACCACCTCCTCAATTTGGGGTGATTCGTTGTCTAAAGGAGGGAGGGAAGGAAGGAAAGAAAGAAAGAACGAAGGTAAAGTATAATAAAGTTATTACAATTAAACTTAATTATTAAGAAAAAGAATTTTTAAAAAAAAGTCATGGACGGATATAGCCCTAGGACAAATGGTGGAAGCTAGAGTATACAGACTAGATGTCACACAGAAGCATACACGTACACATTCACAAAAAGAGGAAAAGGGAAAAAAATCATAGATCTCGCTCCTAAATTCCACCTCTTCAATTTGGGATCATTCCTTGTCTATTCAGGTATTCCACAGATGCAGGGTATATCAAGTTGATTGTGGAGCTTTAATCCGCTGCTTCTGTGGCTGCTGGGAGAGATTTCCCTTTCTCTTCTTTGTTCTCACAGCTCACAGGAGCTCAGCTTTGGATTTGGCCCTGCCTCTTGCGTGTAGGTCGCTGGAGGGCGTCTGTTTTTTCGCTCAGACAGGACGGGGTTAAAGGAGCCGCTGATTCGGGGCCTCCGGCTCACTCAGGCCGGGGGTTGGGGGATGGGGGAAGGAGGGGCACTGCGTGCGGGGCCGGCCTGCGGCGGCAGAGGCAGCGTGACGTTGCGGCAGAGGCCGGCGTGACGTTGCACCAGCCTGAGGCCCGCCGTGCGCTGTCCCGGGGAAGTTGTCCCTGGATCCCGGGAACCTGGCAGTGGCGGGCTGCACAGGCTCCGCGGAAGAGGGGTGTGGAGAGTGACCTGTGCTCGCACACAGGCCCCTTGGTGGCGGCAGCAGCAGCCTTAGCGTCTCCCGCCCGGCTCTTGGGTCCGCGGTTTTAGCCGCGGCTCGCGCCCGTCTCTGGGGTTTGCGCTTTCAGCCGCGGCTCGCGCCCGTCTCGGGGGCTCGCGCCCTCAGCCGCGGCTCGCGCCCGTCTCTGGGGTTCGCGCTTTTAGCCGCGGCTCGCGCCCGTCTCTGGAGTTCCTTTAAGCAGCGCTCTTAAACCCCTCTCCTCGCGCACCAGGAAACAAAGAGGGAAGAAAAAGTCTCTTGCCTCTTCGGCCGGTGCAGGCTTTTCCCCGAACTCCCTCCCGGCTAGTCGTGGTGCACTAACCCCTTCAGGCTATGTTCAAGCCGCCAACCCCAGTCCTCTCCCTGAGCTCCGTCCAAAACCAAAACCCGAGCCTCAGCTCGCAGCCCCGCCCGCCCCGGCGGGTGAGCAGACAAGCCTCTCGGGTTGGTGAGTGCTGGTCGGCACCGATCGTCTGTGCAGGAATCTCCCCGCTTTGCCCTCCGCACCCGTCGCTGTGCACTACTCCGCGGTCCCGAAACTCCCCCCTCTGCCTCCCGCAGTCTCCGCCCGCGGAGGGGCTTCCTAGTGTGTGGAAACTTTTCCTCCTTCACAGCTCCCTCCCACTGGTGCAGGTGCCGTCCTTATTCTTTTGTCTCTGTTTTTTCTTTTGCCCTACCCAGTTACGTGGGGAGTTTCTTGCCTTTTGGGAGGTCTGAGGTCTTCTGCCAGCCTTCAGTAGGAGTTCTGTAGGAGTTGTTCCACGTGTGGATGTATTTCTGGTGTATCCGTGGGGAGGAAGGCGATCTCCGCGTCTTACTCTTCCGCCATCTTCAAGGTCCCCCCCCTTTTCCTCTTTTTGTGAATGTGTACGTGTATGCTTCTGTGTGAGATCCTGTCTGTATACTCTTGCTTCCACCATTTATCCTAGGGCTCTATCCGTCCATGACTTTTTTTTAAAAATTCTTTTTCTTAATAATTAAGTTTAATTGTAATAACTTTATTATACTTTACCTTCGTTCTTTCTTTCTTTCCTTCCTTCCTTCCCTCCTTTAGACAACGAATCACCCCAAATTGAGGAGGTGGTCTCAGGGAGCAGGATTTATGATTTTTTCCCCCTTTACCTCTTTTTGTGAAGGTGTATGTGTATGCTTCTGTGTAAGATTTTCTCTGTATAGCTTTGCTTCCAACATTTGTCCTAAGGTTCTATCCGTCCCTTTTTTTTTTTTTTTCTAAATATTTTTTAATTCAATAACTATATTATACTTTATTTTATTTTTACTGTATCATCTTTCTTTCTTTTTTCCTTCTTTCCCTCCTTCCTTCCTTCCTCCCTCCCTCCCTCCCTCCCTCCTTTCTTTCCTTCTTTGCTTCTTTCTTCCTTCCTTCCTTTCCTCCTTTCCTTCTTTCTTTACTCATACTTCTACTAATTCTCCCTACTTTTTCTCCCTTTTATTCTGAGCTGTGTGGATGAAAGGCTCTTGGTGCTCCAGCCAGGAGTCAGGGCTCTGCCTCTGAGGTAGGAGAGCCAAATTCAGGACACTGGTCAACAAGAGACCTCCCAGCTCCACATAATATTAAACGGTGGAAATCTCCCAGAGACCTCCATCTTAACACCAGCACCCAGCTTCACTCAACGACCAGCAAGCCACAGTGCTAGACAACCTATGCCAAACAACTAGCAAAACAGGAACACAACCCCACCCATTAGCAGAGAGGCTGCCTAAAATCATAATAAGGCCACAGACACCCCAAAACACACCACCAGACGTGAACCTGCCCACTAGAGAGACAAGATCCAGCCTCATCCAGCACAACACAGGCACTAGTCCCCTCCACCAGGAAGCCTACACAACCCACTGAAACAACCTTAGCCACTGGAGACAGACATCAAAAACAACGGGAACTACGAAAGTGCAGCCTGCAAAAAGGAGACCCCAAACACAGTAAGATAAGCAAAATGAGAAGACAGAAAAACACACAGCAGATGAAGGAGCAAGATAAAAACCCACCAGACCTAACAAATGAAGAGGAAATAGGCAATCTACCTGAAAAAGAATTCAGAATAATGATAGTAAGGATGATCCGAAATCTTGGAAGTAGAATGGACAAAATGCAAGAAACAGTTAACAAGGACCTACAAGAACTAAAGATGAAACAAGCAACGATGAACAATGCAATAAATGAAATTAAAATCACTCTAGATAGGATCAATAGCAGAATAACTGAGGCAGAAGAACGGATAAGTGACCTGGAAGATAAAGTAGTGGAAATAACTACTGCAGAGCAGAATAAAGAAAAAAGAATGAAAAGAACTGAGGACAGTCTCAGAGACCTCTGGGACAACATGAAACGCACCAACATTCGAATTATAGGGGTTCCAGAAGAAGAAGAAAGAAAGAAAGGGACTGAGAAAATATTTGAAGAGATTATAGTTGAAAACTTCCCTAATATGGGAAAGGAAATAGTTAATCAAGTCCAGGAAGCACAGAGGGTCCCATACAGGATAAATACAAGGAGAAACACGCCAAGACACATATTAATCAAACTGTCAAAAATTAAATACAAAGAAAGCATATTAAAAGCAGCAAGGGAAAAACAACAAATAACACACAAGGGAATCCCCATAAGGTTAACAGCTGATCTCTCAGCAGAAACCCTACAAGCCAGAAGGGAGTGGCAGGACATACTGAAAGTGATGAAGGAGAATAGCCTGAAACCAAGACTACTCTACCCAGCAAGGATCTCATTCACATTTGATGGAGAAATTAAAACCTTTACAGACAAGCAAAAGCTGAGAGAGTTCAGCACCACCAAACCAGCTTTACAACAAATGCTAAAGGAACTTCTCTAGACACGAAACACAAGAGAAGGAAATGACCTATAGTAGCGAACCCAAAACAGTATATAAAATGGAAATAGGAACATACATATCAATAATTACCTTAAATGTAAATGGACTAAATGCTCCCACCAAAAGACACAGATTGGCTGAATGGATACAAAAACAAGACCCTTATATATGCTGTCTACAAGAGACCCACTTCAGAACTAGAGACACATACAGACTGAAAGTAAGGGGATGGAAAAAGATATTCCATGCAAATGGAAACCAAAAGAAAGCTGGAGTAGCAATTCTCATATCAGACAAAATAGACTTTAAAATAAGGACTATTAAAAGGGACAAAGAAGGACACTACATAATGATCAAGGGATCGATCCAAGAAGAAGATATAACAATTGTAAATATTTATGCACCCAACATAGGAGCACCTCAATACATAAGGCAAATACTAACAACCATAAAAGGGGAGATCAACAGTAACACATTCATAGTAGGGGACTTTAACACCCCACTTTCACCCATGGACAGATCATCCAAAATGAAAATAAATAAGGAAACACAAGCTTTAAATGATACATTAAACAAGATGGACTTAATTGATATTTATAGGACACTCCATCCAAAAACAACAGAATACACATTTTTCTCAAGTGCTCATGGAACATTCTCCAGGATAGTTCATATCTTGGGTCACAAATCAAGCCTTGGTAAATTTAAGAAAACTGAAATTGTATCAAGTATCTTTTCCGACCACAACGCCATGAGACTAGATATCAATTACAGGAAAAGATCTTTAAAAAATACAAACACATGGAGGCTAAACAATACACTACTTAATAATGAAGTGATCACTGAAGAAATCAAAGGGGAAATCAAAAAATACCTAGAAACAAATGACAATGGAGACACAACGACCCAAAACCTATGGGATGCAGCAAAAGCAGTTCTAAGGGGGAAGTTTATAGCAATACAAGCCCACCTTAAGAAGCAGGAAACATCTCGAATAAACAACCTAACCTTGCACCTCAAGCAATTAGAGAAAGAAGAACAAAAAAACCCCAAAGCTAGCAGAAGGAAAGAAATCATAAAAATCAGATCAGAAATAAATGAAAAAGAAATGAAGGAAACAAGAGCAAAGATCAATAAAACTAAAAGCTGGTTCTTTGAGAAGATAAACAAAATAGATAAACCACTAGCCAGACTCATCAAGAAAAAAAGGGAGAAGACTCAAATCAATAGAATTAGAAATGAAAAAGGAGAAGTAACAACT
Organism: Phocoena sinus; assembly: GCF_008692025.1. Lineage (NCBI taxonomy): Eukaryota > Metazoa > Chordata > Mammalia > Artiodactyla > Phocoenidae > Phocoena > Phocoena sinus. The sequence goes on along the minus strand of NC_045766.1, from coordinate 100,322,913 downwards.
GACACTGCAGAAATAAAAAAAATCATGAGCGATTACTACAAGCAACTCTATGCCAATAAAATGGACAATCTGGAAGAAATGGACAAATTCTTAGAAATGCACAACCTGCCAAGACTGAATCAGGAAGAAAGAGAAAATATGAACAGACCAATCACAAGCACTGAAATTGAAACTGTGATTAAAAACCTTCCAACAAACAAAAGCCCAGGACCAGATGGCTTCACAGGTGAATTCTATCAAACGTTTAGAGAAGAGCTAACACCTATCCTTCTCAAACTCTTCCAAAATATAGCAGAGGGAGGAACACTCCCAAATTCCTTCTACGAAGCCACCATCACCTTGATACCAAAACCAGACAAGGATGTCACAAAGAAAGAAAACTACAGGCCAATATCACTGATGAACATAGATGCAAAAATCCTCAACAAAATACTAGCAAACAGAATCCAACAGCACATTAAAAGGATCATACACCATGATCAAGTGGGGTTTATTCCAGGAATGCAAGGATTCTTCAATATACGCAAATCTATCAATGTGATAAACCATATTAACAAATTGAAGGAGAAAAACCATATGATCATCTCAATAGATGCAGAGAAAGCTTTCGACAAAATTCAACACCCATTTATGATAAAAACCCTCCAGAAAGTAGGCATAGAGGGAACTTTCCTAAACATAATAAAAGCCATATATGACAAGCCCACAGCAAACATCATCCTCAATGGTGAAAATCTGAAAGCATTTCCACTAAGATCAGGAACAAGACAAGGTTGCCCACTCTCACCACTCTTATTCAACATAGTTTTGGAAGTTTTAGCCACAGCAATCAGAGAAGAAAAGGAAATAAAAGGAATCCAAATCGGAAAAGAAGAAGTAAAGCTGTCACTGTTTGCAGATGACATGATACTATACATAGAGAATCCTAAAGATGCTACCAGAAAACTACTAGAGCTAATCAATGAATTTGGTAAAGTAGCAGGATACAAAATTAATGCACAGAAATCTCTGGCATTCCTATATACTAATGATGAAAAATCTGAAAGTGAAATCAAGAAAACACTCCCATTTACCATTGCAACAAAAAGAATAAAATATCTAGGAATAAACCTACCTAAGTATACGAAAGACCTGTATGCAGAAAATTATAAGACACTGATGAAAGAAATTAAAGATGATACAAATAGATGGAGAGATATACCATGTTCTCGGATGGGAAGAATCAACATTGTGAAAATGACTCTACTACCCAAAGCAATCTACAGATTCAATGCAATCCCTATCAAACTACCACTGGCATTTTTCACAGAACTAGAACAAAAAATTTCGCAATTTGTATGGAAACACAAAAGACCCCGAATAGCCAAAGCAATCTTGAGAACGAAAAAAGGAGCTGGAGGAATAAGGCTCCCTGACTTCAGACTATATTACAAAGCAACAGTAATCAAGACAGTATGGTACTGGCACAAAAACAGAAAGATAGATCAGTGGAACAGGATAGAAAGCCCAGAGATAAACCCACGCACATATGGACACCTTATCTTTGATAAAGGAGGCAGGAATGTACAGTGGAGAAAGGACAGCCTCTTCAATAAATGGTGCTGGGAAAACTGGACAGGTACATGTGAAAGTATGAGATTAGATCACTCCCTAACACCATACACAAAAATAAGCTCAAAATGGATTAAAGACCTAAATGTAAGGCCAGAAACTATCAAACTCTTAGAAGAAAACATAGGAAGAACACTCTATGACATAAATCACAGCAAGATCCTTTCTGACCCACCTCCTAGAGTAATGGAAATAAAAACAAAAATAAACAAATGGGACCTAATGAAACTTCAAAGCTTTTGCACAGCAAAGGAAACCATAACCAAGACCAAAAGACAACCCTCAGAATGGGAGAAAACATTTGCAAATGAAGCAACTGACAAAGGATTAATCTCCAAAATTTACAAGCAGCTCATGCAGCTCAATAACAAAAAAACAAACAACCCCATCCAAAAATGGGCAGAAGACCTAAATAGACATTTCTCCGAAGAAGATATACAGAATGCCAACAAACACATGAAAGAATGCTCAACATCATTAATCATTAGAGAAATGCAAATCAAAACTACAATGAGATATCATCTCACACCAGTCAGAATGGCCATCATCAAAAAATCTAGAAACAATAAATGCTGGAGAGGGTGTGGAGAAAAGGGGACACTCTTGCACTGCTGGTGGGAATGTGAATTGGTTCAGCCGCTGTGGAGAACAGTATGGAGGTTCCTTAAAAAACTACAAATAGAGTTACCATATGACCCAGCAATCCCACTACTTGGCATATACCCTGAGAAAACCAAAATTCAAAAAGAGTCATGTACCAAAATGTTCATTGCAGCTCTATTTACAATAGCCAGGACATGGAAACAGCCTAAGCGCCCATCATCGGATGAATGGATAAAGAAGATGTGGCACATATACACAATGGAATATTACTCAGCCTTAAAAAGAAATGAAATTGAGCTATTTGTAATGAGATGGATAGACCTAGAGTCTGTCATACAGAGTGAAGTAAGTCAGAAAGAAAAAGACAAATACCGTATGCTAACACATATATATGGAATTTAAGGGAAAAAAATGTCATGAAGAACCTAGGGGTAAGATAGGAATAAAGACGCAGACCTACTGGAGAACAGACTTGAGGGTATGGGGAGGGGGAGGGGTGAGTTTTGACAGGGCGAGAGAGAGTCATGGACATATACACACTAACAAACGTAGTAAGGTAGATAGCTGGGGGGAAGCAGCCGCAAGGCACAGGGATATTAGCTCGGTGCTTTGTGACAGCCTGGAAGAGTGGGATGGGGAGAGTGGGAGGGAGGGAGACGCAAGAGGGAAGACATATGGGAACATATGTATATGTATAGCTGATTCACTTTGTTATAAAGCAGAAACTAACACACCATTGTAAAGCAATTATACCCCAATAAAGATGTTAAAAAAAAAAAAAAAAGAACTAATGAGTTGATAAAAGAAAAATTGTTTTTCAGAATAACAAAATAAAACACACTTGTTCTCAATAACATAACCTTAATATAAAAAAAGCTATATATTGAGAAAATATCATGGAGAAATTGATAAATACACATTCATTGTGGCAGATTTTAAAACATAATTCTCAAAAAGATACACAAAGTAGGAAAAAATAAGTATGTAGAAGATTCATATAGCACAATAAACTGCATCTCATGGATGCATAAAGAACCCTGCATAACAGTAAAATAGTATTCTTTTCAAGAATCTTATGTGTACCATTTACAGAATTTGAACTTCATTACACTACAAAACAAGTCTTAACAAGTACCAAATTATTTAAATCATACAGACAATGTGTTCTAGGGAAAAGAAAATACAAAAAGCCATAAACCAGCAGAGACTGCCAGCTAGTCTTCCATTTCAATTTTCTTCCTCTTCTTTGGCCAACCCAAATGAACTACATTCCTAGCTTCCTTTGCAGTTAAATATAGCCAGGCATCTAACTACCCTGCAATAAAATGTGAGCATAAGTAGCAAATGCCATTGCCAGGTCTAGTTGTGAACACTTCTCCAGGCTCCTATTGCTTCTGCTGACTGAATGCAGATTAAGATCAAGCAAACCCTAAAGGACAAGTTAGGCAGAAGATGGAAGGGAAGAATTTCTCAGGTGATCACCATGTACAGCTGAGTCCACTGACTCCTGTTGAGCCAAGTGTGGAAACACTCAATTTTGACTGCTCTGTTACATCAGTTCAGCCTTCTCTCATGGAAATAATAGGAAAAGAGCCTTGTGGTTTGCAATTTAAAACCATACTTCTAAATAATTCAAAAGTCACAGAAATATAATGTAAATCATTTAATATTCAGATCTGAATGAAAAAGAAAAGCAACAAGAGATATTTAGAGCATCTAAAAAATTATTAAACAGAAACCTCAACTAGAGTTGGGAGGAAAAAAAGGGTTTCCCACCCTGCAACAATAGCAGAGCCCAACAGGAAGAAGAAAGACTATTCTTTTTTCCAGGTAAGCTTTCAGTCAATGAAAAGTCATGGACCGTTTGTTTACTACAGCCCTCCCAACTCCCTCTTCCTCTCTATAAAAGCATTCTCCTCCCCCCTGCTGTGCAGCAACTTGCATATGGCTCTCATATGTGCAGCATTTTGCAACCCCAAATTGCAATTCTCTGCAGATCCAGAATAAACCTATGTTTGCTAGAGAAATATCTGGAAGTCTATTTGTTTCAGGTCAACAAGTATAATAGCTTCAATACTTAGATTAGGAAAATAAGAAAGATGTAAAATAATAGGGTAAGTATTCAATTTAAGAACACAGAAAATCAAAGAGATGAGGAGGGAAATAATAATGACAAAAAAGTAAAGAAATAATAGATACTATCAACAAAATCAAATGCTAGTTCTCTGACAAGACTATTAAATTAACTGATTCTTAGTCAAAAAAGAAAACCTAAAGAGACCAAAAATTATGGAACATTAGTAAAAATCTATTCACAAAGGTAACACCATGGCTACATAATATAATTTAGAAGTGATATTAAAAGTTTGAGAAATGAATAAACTCTAGCTTATACAAAATATTGATTTACTATTTTAAAAGGCAAGAAAATTATAGGTATTTGTGTGTATCTATTTTAATGTAATGGTAACAAAGAAAGGCATTTGTGGTAGATAATTTTATGTATCAATTTGACTGGGCCACAGGGTGTCCAGACTTTTAGTCAAACATTATTCTGGGTATGTCTGTGAGAATGTTTTTTGATAAAATTATCTTTTAAATCCATGGACTGAATAAAGCAGATTGCTCTCCCTAACGTGGATGGCCTTTATCCAATTATTTGGAGGCCTGAATGGGACAAAAATGTTGATCCTCCACCAAGCAAGGGAGGATTCCTCCTGCCTGACTGCCTTTGAGCTGGGACATCAGCTTTATCCTGTCTTCAATTCAGACTGAAACATCAGCTCTCTCTAGATCTCAAGCCTGTGTCCTTAAAACTGGAACTACACCATTGACTCTCCTGGGTCTCCAGCTTGTGAACTCACCCTGCGTATCTTAGGACTTGTTAGCCTTCATAATTGTGTGAGCCAATGTCTTATAATAAATCATATATATGTGATTAAATATATATATCTGTAATTGGTTCTGTTTCTCTGGAGAACCCTGAGAAATACAGAATTAAAAAAAAGAAAATTGTGGGGCAATTTCCTTTATGAATCAAAATGCAAAAAACATAAATGAAATAATAAAACACCAGTGATATGGATACATATATGTTTATTTACACATAAATACACATACACACACATCATGATCAAGTGGGATTTTTCCTAGGAATGTAAAGAACATCTTTTTATGAATTTTGCCACAGGAATCGATTGAAGGAAAAAAATCATGATTTTAGTACTAGCTAGAATAAAAAGTATTAGATAAACCAAAGATCATTAATGACAAATACTTTAGTAAAGCAGAATTTTAAGAAAAAAATTAATTTAATACAAACTACCTATCAAAAATCTGTAGCAAATATCAGTGTGATAAAAGAATTGTAAGGTATTATCCAAAAGCAAAAAACAAAGTTATCCACTATTATGGATTTTAATCAACAGGATATTTACTAGAAGTCCTATGCAAGCCAATAATAGTAGAAAAAGGAGTGAAGCATACAGGAATTGTAAAGGAATCATTTTAAATGTAATAATTTTATGCAATGATTGCCCATGTGGAAATCTCAAAAGCACCTACAGGCAAGATAATGAGTAAGCAAAATTAAAATATAAAAAAATCGGTATAAAAATCCATACATTTATGCTTAGCAAAACTAATTTTGAAATGAAACTTTTTAAAAACTCAATTCACAGAAACAGTAACCCATATGGTATACAGGAATAAATCTAATGAAATATGTTCAAGATCTTTATAAATAAATTATTTTTAGAAAATAACGTGCATAAAAAAGACCTCAGTAAATGAAGTGATAAATTATATTTATATATAGAGTAAGACAATATTATATAGATAATATGTCAGTTGAAAAAAAAACACAACTTAAGAGCTATGAGTTGAGTTTTATTCAGGGTCAGAGGACTATTATCCAAGAGATACCCTCTCAGATAGGTCTGAGGAACTGCTCTGAAGAGGGGGTGGGCAGTATAAAAATAGTTTGGGCCAGGGAATACATGCAGTCAAGCATACGTATCAATAAAAGGTTACTGTTATTCAGGAGGAACAGATATCTCCATTAATGATTTTAGTGGGGTTTTTTTCCTATGTATGTGAAGGTGTAAGAACTTGGGTTCATTGACATTCTTCCTGAGATATCTAACTGTCTAAAAGGCTTTTTTTTTCCCAAAGCACAGAGTGCCTTTATCATGTTTTTCGTCCTGAATTCCTTTCAGGTTGTACGGTCAGTCAATGACTGCAGTGGCTAAAGACTCAATCCTTGTGAAACTGGATGGTGGACAAATGTACCTTGAAAATGAATCTTTAACTTCTGTTACTGCTAATACAGTTGCAGAATTTGAAATTTTGATCCTAAAATTATTAGAAAAGAAAAAAAAGAAATTATTAGAAAAGAAAAAAAATTTTTTTTAGAAATGTGTTACATTAATTATCAGTGAAACGGAGCAAAACCCTGTTGCCTCCCACCTCCCAGTACAAAGACTACTCCACGCCCCCTGTCTCCTGACTGTAGAAAAGCTAAAATCTCCCAGGCCTCCCTGCGTCACAAAAGAGTAGGCTCAAACAGTTAATTATTAGGAGAATAGAGTCACAGAATCTTCCAGTGTCTGATGCACATTCCGGAGTTGTTTTACAGATAACTATAACTGCCACCAGAGGGAAAAACCTAACTGCATGATGACCAGACTGTAGCCATGACATAAGCTGCTCTGTCTTGAGCAGTACTTATGGCTAGTACCATTCCAAGAACTGGCCTCAAGAATAACATTATTGTTCATAATTATCTGTATTTTTGTGGGTATCAAAATAACTGTAACTTGCTCTACTCATATATGTAAGCAGGCAACTAAAATTGTCAGCAAAGAGATGATGCTACAGACCCAAGTCAACACCTTCCACTCTAAGAATATGGCGTCTTATATCAGCATGAAGTTACAGAAGATAGACCTTCAGCCATAATCCCGTAAAAATGGAATGCTGACTGACAGTGGGGATTTGTACGCAACTTTCTGCAGGAAAGAACTCTTTGCAGGAAAGAGCTCTTTGCAGGAGGCCCCTTTTGGCTTGTCACTTAGCAAATCTATATTTTAACTAACCTCCAGCCCAAGCACACCTTTCCACTCTTTTGAACACACAATACTTTGCCTAACCTGTTGCTTTTTTCCTTAGAAAAAAGAAATAGAAATGAAGAATAAGTGATTAAAAGATGACCAAGTATTTTTCCCCAGCCTCCCCTTCAGTAATCTCACAAAAAAACTATGTGAACAAGATAGCATTTAAAGAAAGATCACAAGGAGTAGACAAGTCTGCATGCAATGGGAGATGGTGACAAATCTGATCTGCTATCTCAATGATTAACTGAGATTATTTCCCTTTTGTCCCTTTAAAAACCTGCATGGCTGGGGCTTCCCTGGTGGCGCAGTGGTTGAGAATCCGCCTGCCGATGCAGGGGACACGGGTTCATGCCCTGGTCCAGGAAGATCCCACATGCCACGGAGCGGCTAGGCCCATGAGCCATGGCTGCTGAGCCTGCGTGTCTGGAGCCTGTGCTCCACAGCGGGAGAGGCCATGACAGTGAGAGGCCCGCATACCAAAAAAAAACCTGCATGGCCAAGCAGAATCTTTGGAGTTGGTCTTGGGACACGAGTTCGCCTTCTCCCCAGATTGCTGCCTTTCTGATTAAAGCAGCTTTTCAGTTCCTACCAGCACTTGCCTTTACAGTATTTACTTTTGAATGGCAAGCAGCTGGACCCGAGTTCAGTAATATCAGCACTCCAGAAAGGTCTTTCATGCTGCCCTCATTTCTCAACGTTCCCTTTATTTCTGTGACTCTCCAGTATCTTTATAATATTTTGTTTATTTATGTTTAAATGGTCTGAGTTGTTATCACTGCTATAACCCAGAGAATTTTAGTTAATACATTTGAGTTCAAACTATTCATTTAAGTCTCTCTGACTCTATTACCTCGCCTATAAAAAGAGGTTTTACTGAATATTTTCCAAGTTTCTCTCAAGCACTCAGAATCTTTTTTTTTCATTATCTGTGTTATATATATGCAAAGGACATTGTATATATTCTTTACTTTAAATTGGAAACCACCTCTGTTAGGAGAATTAGAGGAATTAAACTACTTACCACACTCATTCCATTAGCATAGATGTATTAGTCAGTCTTCTGAATACAACTACTTTGAATTCAAGTTACTTGCCTTTCACAGGAGTGATGTGTATGGTGAGGGCCTTTCTAAGACTATATAGCAAAATACTTGCTGGAGAATGACAGTGCTTATGCTGATAGTAAAATCACCATAGCAACATAGCCCTGATCTGGCCCTGAAGACTCTTTCAAATAATGCATTGTTCCTGAGATCAGCAGTCAAATTATCTATTTTTAACTAGAGGAGACTGGGAGAAGAAAAAAGAAATTCAATGGATTTTGTTATGCTCTTTTGAAAAAAAAAATTATAACACTGATTTGTTGCAGTGGAAATGTAACCTCAAAACTTTAGTTGGACTTCAAAATGAGTATCTGGCTTCTTTCTTAAATAAGAAGTGTTTATTTATTTACAAACTAAATCAGACCTTAGTATTAAAATAACTCATGATAAGGTTTTAAAAACTGAAAAATACAAATAAGTAACAAAAGGAAACATAAATGATACATAGTCCTCTCCATGACTCAGATATTATTGTTTTCATTATTTTTGTTTTTGAGGAAAGGACACAACATTTTGAAAAGTCTAGGTTAAGGTTTGTTGAACAAGAATTCTTTATTTACCTGTGGAGGATTTCTGGAATTATTCAACAGTTTTAAAAGTATATCTGATACTTAAGTACTTAAATGTGAATATGTAATTTTATTTAAATTAGTCTCTGGCAAAGAAGTCTCTATTCCAAAGCTAAATATTCACTTAGAAAAATGTAGTGAAAGCAGTAAAAAAGCACGGCATTAATAAGCTGGCATATCTTCAGTGATAAACAGTAACTAAATATATACATTTAATAGAGAGTAATATCTTTATTATTTGCTTCTTAACCTATCCAATGTAAATTTCTTTTTATTTTTAATTTAACTTATAAAGAAGTCTATGTTGATTCCTAGGACTCTATAAAATTTTATAAAATTTCTGCTTTAATGACTTATTAGCTATTTAGATATTTTAATCTTCTATTTCTCTTGCTACTAGCACCAATTAAGTTGTGAATGTAATTTACACTTCCTGATCAGCAATCGCATATAGATACTACTTACTGAATGCACTGCCTGGAAATTATTGTCCCCAAAGGGCTTTCTTTTGTCAAAAAAATTGCTGAATCATTGTGTAAACACTTTGAGAGTATCTAACAAACATCATTAAAGTGGAATGTTGACTGATGCTTCTGGTTTTATGTTCTGTTTCCAAAAGATTAGGGAGAAAAAACATAAAGCATTGCATTATAATTTAGTGTGTCTTTTCAAAAGTTATGACTGCTGAGTATTTCAAATCAAGTTATGATGCAAAGAAGTTATCTGGCTTTTGATGATCAAGAAGGAGCCCATTAAAGCTCTACAAATTGACACAGCAAATCTTATCATCAAGCACCCTGCAAGAAATACAATTACACTGTGCTGTAATGATTCTCAACTTCATAAATAACATCCCCAAATCCATGTGTGGGGCCTTTAGGGACTTTCCACCCCCTCACTTGTTCCCGTAAACCAATTCTTCTCCCTATCGTGCGCCACTCCTTCTCCCTATCGAAACCAATTCTTCTCCCTATCGTGCGCCACTCCTTCTCCCTATCGAAACCAATTCTTGGAGTTTTTCAGTTGACGGGGACTTGCCAGACAGCGGGTAATTTTCCAGTTGCCCGTAACAGGTATACGCCCTAACCGCCACAATGAACAGACAACTATAACGGCCAGAAGGTGGGACAAAAGTTCCTAAGCCAATGAATTCAAAAGTCACCACATTTACCCAATCATTGTGAGAATATACCCGCCCTATGAGTAAATAAACCTATAAAAAGTATGTGATTCCGCTTTTAGGGGTTCCCCATCGGCCTCCTGCGTGAGGTTCAGGGAACCCCGGTGCATCGGCTCCTAATAAACCTCTTGCGTGTTGCAGCGGCTCTCGACTCTTGGCGGTTCTTGGGCGAGTTGGAATCCCTCGTAGACCGTTTGGGTCTAACACATGAATGAAATAAATTCCTTAAAGACTTTAGAACCTAGGTCTCTTTAACGTATGCAAATGCTGTTTCTAAGATGTCTTTGAACTGAATTGAATACTTTATTATTGACTGATGATTTTTTTTTTTTTTTTTTTTTTTTTTTTTTTTGCGGTATGCAGGCCTCTCACTGTTGTGGCCTCTCCTGTTGCAGAGCAGAGGCTCCGGACACGCAGGCCCAGCGGCCATGGCTCACGGGCTCAGCCGCTCCGCGGCATGTGGGAGCTTCCCAGACCAGGGCACGAACCCATGGTCCCCTGCATCGGCAGGCGAACTCTCAACCACTGCGCCACCAGGGAAGCCCGATAAATTATTTTCAAATAAGAAAATGTAAGACTGTGAGATAGAATCATCGGTAACTCAGAATTTTAAGTATTCTTCTCTTTTCAATAACATTTTGATGCTATTTGACCCCAAAATTTATCTAGGTGCTCCACTTTTTGTAAATGTATAGTTTTCTATTTTAACACTGAGCAACACCCCTAAAGTTCTATTATAAACAGTGATTTCTGTTCAGGGAGCATGTATAGTTGACACTTGAACAACAAGGGTTTGAATTGTGTGGGTCCACTTATGGGCATATTTTTTCTTAAATAAATACAATCTGCCCTCTCTATCCACAGTTCCACATCTGCCTTTGAATCCATGGATGGAGGAATTCTTGGATATGGAGAGCCCACTATGGGACTTGAGCTTCCATGGATTTTGATATATAGTCTGTCCTGAAACCAATCCCTTGGGGATATCAATAGATGATAGTATTTGAAATGGAGGCTAGATGGCAGGAGGGAGCCATTTAATCATTTATCTATTCATTCAAAAATATTAATAGAATTCTTCTGTGTGCTAAAACACTTTGATAGGCACAGGGGTTCTATGGAGAGATGAAAATGAGAAAGAAACAGGCACTTTGCTTTGAAGTAGATGATATATTCGATATATCTAAATAAGTTTCTCAGTATCATTTATATAGAGCTAGCTAGCTACCATCATTGAAAAGCAAAATCTGAAAGTTTTGAATAATGCAGATCTTTAATATGGTTTTCATTAAAAGACAGAGCAGAGTTTACATGGCTCATTACATATCAAATATTTTTAAATCTTTCTTTTCAATCTTTATTTTTGGTATTTCTAATTTATAGCAACTACTAAAATTGCTATTTCTCACTTATACCAGTAGAGTTCACTCACTGCCATATTGCTATGGATCCAAGACTTCAATCCTCTACTCTCTTGGTATACATGTTTTTATCTGAAACCTGACAAATGCTACCTGTTGTATACAGCTCTCTGGGAAATATGGATTTCCTTCTACTCTACTGGTTTTCTTCAGAGAATAAGACACCTCTACCTTCGTAATCTCTCCATTACCCACAAGGTCTTGAAAATAAAATTATCCATATAATAAAAAATTACTTGGTGACATCTGATGGAAGTTAGTGTATAGAATGCTGATATGCTCTATTCAGCAAACATGAGCTCCTGTGGTCTCCTATATATGTGGCGGGCCTCTGCTCCTTTATTGACATTAATAAAGAGTCAGCGCCACAATTCTATGTGCTGTTAGGTGAAGAAGAAACCAGTTCTGATGCACTGTACCTACTCTGCCTTCCATATTCCCATAAACAAGAGGAAAGGAAGAGTCCCAGGATTCCATCCACTTTGAGTAAGACTGCCATACCTTGCTCCATTCCCAAAGCAGCAGAGGTGAAGAAGGGCAATAAAAGTCTGCTTTTACCTGGCGACCTCTTTCCTTCCCTTCCTCATAGCAACCACTACTACAGTCTCACATCCACAACTTGTTCTGGGTTCATGGGAACTTTCTGTCATTATGCCCATTAGTCACTGGCCCCAAACACACTTAGCGCATTCAGCCCTGACCCTCAATCTTCCCTCTCCCAAACTTCTTCCCCTTATCACTCTTCCTTTTGTAACTCCACAATCCCTCAGTACTAAAATCATACCACACTCAACTTCTCTGAGATAATCTTCACTCTCCTTTTTGCTTTTAACCCACGCTGGCTGTCTTGTGAACCCCAGGGATGATCTCAAGGTAAATTATCTTAAAATAATGGTCATCCTTATACCATATTACTGTGTCCAAATCATTCTTTCTCCCTCCTCCCCCAAATTCCAATTTCAAATTACACGTCAAAATGCTTACTTCAGTCAAAATATATAGTGATATCAAATATTTACATAGGCGACTCTGTCAATACTCTGGCATTTTTTCAAGAATATTTAACACTCACAAAAACCCTGTGAGGTAAATATTATCAATACCCTATTACAGCAAAACTCCCTGAAAGCACTATCTATTCTGAGTTTCCAATTATTCTCCTTCACTTCTTTATTAAATCAATCCCAAGATTGATTTTCCTCTTCTCCACAACACGACAAATATTTATCTCCAACTAGATCCTTCACTCTTGAATTTCATAGATATTTAATAAACACCTGATGATATAGCACTCTTATGGACATCTCAAATTCACCATAATTAAAATTCTTATTCTATCCTTCTGTTCATGTGACTGTCACATCTCAATAAATTGCAAATTTATACTTTCAGTTGCTCAGGGCAAAAATTCAAATGCTATTTTTGACCTTTTTCTTTCTCTCACAGCCTCTACCCAAGCCATCAGCCTATCCTTTTGGTATCCATCTTCCAAACACATACAGATCATGGCCAGTTCTTATCACCTCCAACACTACCATACTAGTCTATATAAGGTTACCATAAAGTTATTGTCCCAACTGATACACTTTCAGGAATAAGACATGAGGAATAAGACACCAGATGTGAACTGGGATTCTTCTACCAAAGAAGATCACTTTGATCAAAGACTGTCACTCTATGTCAAAGCCACCGACAAATTTTATCCTATGTATTTGCAATATCCTAACTTATTTTTCTGCTATCCTTATGTTTTAGCAACCAGCACACATAAAATGTAAGCCAGGTCACATCTCTCCTCTGCTCAATACCATCCAATTGTTTCCCATCTCCATCAGAATTAAATTAAAATTTTCACAATTGCCTAAAGACCCAGATGATCTAGCTACCACCACCCTCCCACTACCACTTCAGCTGCATTTTCTTTGCTTGTTTTATATTGCTGTAGCCATACTTTCACCTAACAAATGATAGAACATGTTGGTCATTGTACTTACTGTACTCTCTGCTTGAAATGCTTGCTTCAGATATTCCCTGGCTTCCTCCATCACTTTCATACATTCACTGCACAAATGCTAGCTCAACACACACTATCCACACCACACCTGTCAGAATGGCTATGATCAAAAGGACAACAAATAACAAATGTTGACAAGAATGTGAAGGAAAGGGAATTCTTGTGTACTGTTGGTGGAGAGGCAAATTGGTGCATCCACTGTGGATAACAGTATGGAGAGTTCTCAAAAAATTAAAAACAGGGCTTCCCTGGTGGTGCAGTGGTTGAGAGTCCGCCTGCCGATGCAGGGGACACAGGTTCATGCCCCAGTCTGGAAGGATCCCACATGCTGCAGAGCGGCTGGGCCTGTGAGCCATGGCAGCTGAGCCTACGCGTCTGGAGCCTGTGCTCCGCAACAGGAGAGGTCACAACAGTGAGAGGCCCGCATACCGCAAAAAAAAAAAAAACAAAAAATTAAAAATAGAATGACCATACAATCCAGCAATTTCACTTCTGTGTATTTACCTAAAGAAATGAAAACACTAATTCAAAAAGATTCATACATCCCTAAGTTTACTGCAAAATTATTTACAATAACCAGTATATGAAAGCAACATAAATGTCCATCAATAAATGGATAAAGAAGGAGTAATGTGTGTATATATACATAAAATGGATTACTACTTAGCCATAAAAATAATGAAATCTTGCCATTTCAGGGATAGACCTGGAGGGCATTATGCTACGTGAAATAAGTCAGACAGAGAAAGACAAATATCATATGATCTCATATCTGGAATCTAAAAACAATGCAAAACAAGTGAACAAATAAAGCAGAAACAGACTTACAGATACAGAGAACAAACTGGTAGTTGTCAGAGGGGATGGGCTGGCAGATTGGTCAAAATAGGTGAAGGGGATTAACAGATACAAACTCAGTTATAAAATAAATAAGTCACAGGGACAAGATATACAGCATAAAGAGTATAGTCAATAATACTGTAATAAATTTGTAGAGTGACAAATGGTTACTGGATTTTTCATGGTGATCATTTTGTAACGTATTTGATTGTTGAATCAGTATGTTGTACACCTGAAACTAATGAATATTGTATGTCAACTATACCTCAATAAAAATAAATAAATGACCTGAAATATTTTTACTGGAAAAAATAATTAAAATAGCAACCCAAAACTCACTACTTCTCTTCTCTGATTTATGTTCTCCATTACACTTAATACTACCAGATATATTATATTATACTTAATGGTTTATTGTCTGCAACCCCCACCAGTATATTAATTCTTAGAGAGTGGGCATTACTGTCTTTTATTTAAATGATATATTTCCAAAACATAGAAGAGTGTGTGGTGAATATTAGGACTCGATAAATATTTATTTATTTAAATAATTTAATAAACAAATAAGTCTCAATAGAAATTTGATCTAAGAAAAATGGAAGAGACTTCTACAAATATTTCCACATTCTTCTTCTTTATGAAGTCAGATACATCCCTTATAAATGCCCAGGGTCTAGTAGGCAAATTCTTCTCAAGATAGCATATAGCCAATAAAAGTCACAGGTGACGTTTTTGTTTTCATTTGGAAAAGGTTAAATCATTACAATAGTCTAGATAAATCTCTATCCAAAAGGATTACAAATTATTTATGTAGATACTTCTGTTCTCAAGAACTGGTAGAGCATAACTTCTCACTCCTTATGTGGGCAGTGCATGGTAACTTCCTTCCAAAGAATACTGTATGGAAAGGGGGCTGGGGCGGGAAGCAACTTCACAGTTCAGAAACTTGATACACACTACCTGAGCCAGGTGTCAAGAATGACATCAACAATATTAGAAAATGTAATAGAATGTATTCTTGATATAATATGATGAAATGTCACTTGATGTCTGTGGTCTTCCTTTCAAAAACCCATTACCCTAGTCTAATCATGAGAAAAACTTTAGACAAATGCCAATTGAGGGACATTCTACAAAATACCTGACCAGTACACCTCAAAATTGCCAAAGTCAACAAAAACCAGAAAAGTTTGAGAAACTGTCACAGTCAAGAAAAACCCAAGGAGACATGAAGACTAAATGTAATGTGGGATCCTGAATGGAGTCCTGAACAGAAAAAAAAGATATTAGGTAAAACTAAGGAAACCTGAGAAAAGGATAACCTTTGATCTATTATTAAATATTATTAAATAATAGTGTATCAATATTAGTACATTGATTATAACAAATGTACCAGACTAACAAAAGATATTAATAATATAAAAAATTGAGTGTGGGGTACATGGGAGCTCTATATACTATTTTTGCAACTTTTCCACAAATCTAAAGTTATTCAAAAAAGTTTGTTCAAATTTTATAATAAATTATAATTTTACTTTATAATATTGCCATTCTTTAAAAAATTATCTACTCCAGACTTGATACTGCATCTAAAATTCACACAACTTTAATTTTTAGAGTAATGCTTTCCAATAGAACTTTCTGAGATGCTGAAAATCTTCTAACTCTGCACTATCCAATATGGTAGACAGTAGCCAGACATGAATATTAAGCATCTGAAAGATGGCTAATATGACCAAAAATTTTAATTTTTGTTTCATTTATATTAATATGAAAGTAAATTGTCACATACAGCTATTACATTTTGAATGGTGTAGATATTATCAATTATACTTTGGTCACAAAAGTTTTAAGGTTAGTATGACTTATTAGTTCTAGTGTGACTTTTGCTCTTGTTTTGATTCTTGTACAACTTACAGCAATAAGGGGTTATTTTCCTTAAAAAATATAAACAAATCGCAGGTGGGCACTTACCTTAAATCATTAGCTCTTATGCAAAAATGGCCTAACAGAAAATGGTATCACTTACTTCTGAATTGCTATAAAAGTGATGATTAAAACTGTGAAAATAATTCTGTATTCTACAGTGTTACATACACAATCAATATAAAGTTGACAAGAGAAAAGAAAAATCAGATAAATATCAAACTGTGCTTTCAGTTATCAAGGGGAAAAAACAAGGATCAAACTTATTAATATATGTATAGAGGTTATTTAATATCTCCAGCTCTTGAAAAGTACATCACACAGTTCAAAAATATGGGAATAAATAGTGATTGCTTGCTGAAAAGAGTTTCAAATTTTAAGGCCAGAAGTTAGAGAGCCCATATATTTATTAGGGGGCAGAGAGAAGCAGAAACAAAAAAAGACAAAATTCTAAACTGTGTAACCCTGGAATACATTCTAAAATATATAAATACAACAAGAGCAAAATACCAGGACTACAATTAAAATTACCTCACAACCGGAACACAGGCAGTGCTTCCAATAGCCACAATTTTTATTGCAATACTAATTAAGGGTGATTTGTTAAAAAGTTAGCAGCATTTCCCTAGATATAACAAATTTTAGAAGAGTTATTCTTCTTTTTATCTCCTTTCCAGTGCATACTTAAATTTTCAGTAGCCCATACTGGAAAACAGATAAAATCCAATAGTGCATTCTATGCACTATTCTGTATCTACATTGAGCAAATGTTACTATTATAGTCAAACAAAAAAGTCATCACTTCTTTTTCTATGGAATTTAAATAAACGGGCCCTGAAGAATAGTTCCTGAGTGAATTTTATTAAAGATCAGTTTTCTAATGATTTTTTTTTTATTGCAAGGTCTCTCTAGTGTTTGCTCTTCTGACATCTTTTCCTGGCTGAAATTTTGAAGAAAAACCTAATATATTCTCAGTTCAGAATATCATAACTTTCTAACCCTCTCCTGTGGTTAAAACATATTATTCACTTAAGGTCAGCATTATGAACGTAATCGAAAATATGAGACCTGGGAATAACAATGTGAACCAACTATAAAAATACATCAAAAGCAAGAATAGGCATATTCATCTCCTAGGAAAGTCAGTTTTTATTAAAGATTATCTGCAGAGATACTGGTATATTTTTTCTTCCTTTAAGAAATCACTATTTTTTCATTATTACTTTTATTCATTATTTGTAGATGTCCTACCAATTAGAAGAAGCAATGGTTAGGTGTTTTTTGTTTTTTTTTTTCTTGCGGTACGCGGGCCTCTCACTGTTGTGGCCTCTCCCGCTGGGGAGCACAGGCTCCAGACGCACAGGCTCAGCGGCCATGGCTCACGGGCCCAGCCGCTCCGCGGCATGTGGGATCTTCCCGGACCGGGGCACGAACCCGTGTCCCCTGCATCGGCAGACAGACTCTTAACCACTGCGCCACCAGGGAAGCCCATGGTTAGGTGTTTTTGCCTTGGAATAAACCTAATTTCAATGAATTAATGTTTTTGTCATTAGTTTCAATCAAATGTTTAAATATTTAATATTTAAAATTAAAATATTTAAATAAGAATCATTCTTACTCTAAAGTTACAATGATTCTCTTAGAACTTGCCAGGTATTTTATAATACTTAAAGCATAAGCACAATTTAAGAACACATCTTGCATGTTATCATTGATAACTTTTCAATCAGAATTCAGCCTAAATCGATCTCAATATCTCAATGTATAATAATTAATTCAATAAAGGTTAAACTTTATGTATACAATATATTATTTTCTAATTCAAATTATAGCATTCCATGATGACAGAGTAAAAATGAGGCTAAATACAGTAATTATGTTTTCTTTTCTACTTATTTGAATTGACATTTAATGTGAGTCATCATAAAAGTAAAATGTCAATAATACCAACATTAAAATTAAAGGAAATAAGCAACATGCACATTATTCTATTCAAAGATAAAAACTGAATTTATTACACTCTTAATACTAATCTTGCCATCACTTATGAACTCAAACTAATGCCGTTCTATGGCAAAGAAATTGACTCAAAAACTGGTCAAATTACATTTGCTTCATAGATTCCAGCTTTCATCCCTGCAAATGAGGATCACTTAAAGAAGTTTGCTGGAATTACCTCTACAGATTTCCAGGGGCATTGAATTCTGGAGATAATAGAAGTATTTAAAAACAAGCATAGGTACTGACCAAATAAATGTGAGGCAAGCCATAGAGATAATGCAAGGTCATAGAGGGGCCTGGCGTTAATTCTTTCATTACTGGATAAAAGAACAGTTTTATGGAGGGGCCACTTGTCTTGGAACCAATACTGAAATACTTCAATATTTTAACAATCTATTGGTCCTTTTTACTGGAAACTTCTTTTTTCTGTTTACTATGCTGTATTTCCTTCCAATAATTCAAGTTTTTTTGTTTTGGGGTTTTGTTTGTTTTATTTTTTTTCTGCTTCTGTAATCCCTCCTAATCCTACAAGTGTCCTACTAGACTCCTCTTTTGGAAAACTTACTGTTCCAGTTACCTATTGCTGGGTAAAAAAATACTTCATAAGTCAATGGCTTAAAACAAAATGCATTTTATTATATTTCATGATATTTTCAGCCAGAAATTCAAGCAGAATTTGGCTGTATTATTCAGGTGCTTCACATGGTATTGACTAGAGTCACCTGGTGTATTCAAGTGAGCTGGTGGGATGGTTGGAAGACTGGGCTCAACTGGACCCCAGTCCCTCCATACACAGTCTCTGGTTCTTCCCACATTATCGCTTCATTTAGGTAGCAGGACTTAGGTGGTGGCTCAGGGCTCCAAAAGGAAAGGTTAAGAAACAGGAAGTGGAAGATGAAAGTCTCTTAAGGCTTAGAACCAGAAAGTGGAAAAGCATCATTTCTACCATATTCAAAGCAGTATCAAATCCTGATTAAAGGGCAGGGACCATTCATCCATCCCACATCTTCACTGGAGTAGTGTTAATAAACAAAATGTAGCTATCTTTAATCTACCACACGTGAACTGTTCCTGGCTGAATAATCCACAGTCATTACATAGGTAATACTCAGCATTTGCAAAATCAGACAAAATTTGGAGCATCATTAATCAAGAGACCCAGACCTGGCCAAGTGGGTGAGTATTAGATAAATTCAGGCAGTGATGCCCAGCTCTTTCATGAATTCTTCACCTCCACTCCCACCCCTAAGTGAGAAATTATTGGATCTTCTAAGACACCAATAATAGATCTTATTTTATATATAAGCCAAGAGGAATCTAGGGAGATCATGATGAGACATGAAAAACTGTAACAGATTTTATAGCAGTGGGTTGTTGGACTATCTTAAACAGCATGTCTCTGTGATGGGTACTTTCTCAATCCTCTTTGTCCATATCTTTATAAGGCATGTAGAAAGAGACTTCCAGAACTGATATACCTCTCTCCCCAAGCAAGCTCACAACGTATCTGTGATGGCAACAGTCTAACCCACAGATCTGGGACCTGTTCCTTTATCATTAGGTGAGCTCTCAAAAATAACCAACAACTGAAAAGAGTAAGTCACTATCCCTGAATATCCAGAAGTGGGACCCACTTCTTTGCATTTTGAAAATATAAGTAAATATCACTCCCACAGTGGGAGAAGGGGACAGATTTCTCCTCCTGTGAGTGTCCAATATTTTGCCCCCTACCCCAAAACATTTGCCTGAATGACTCTATCTAAATGGAGCTGAGGGAGAAGTTCTCCTATCCATCTGATCATTTCTGCTGACTGTTCTTTTGGCATCTCCGTTTCCTGAAAATTAGGTTGTTGTTCTTTTCCTTCAGCAAATTTTCTCAAACAAGATAAGCAACATCCAGGAAACTTTGCCATGTTCTTTTGTCTACCTATCCTTTCCCTTTCTCCTTCTTTCAGTCCTACCAGTCGTTCTCCAGCAGTTCATCCAGGCAACCTACTATAATATATTTCATCCATGGGACTTCTATACGTAACCATAGCTCTTGTGCCAACAGCTGTCTCAGTGATTTAACACAACAACGGTTTATTTCTCACTCACAATATCTATCCCAATCTGTCACTCAGGAATCCAAGCTAACAGAAGCTCCACAAATGTATACCTCCAGAAATGTGTGTATTCCTTGGTTGCTACAGTAGAGAAAGGGTAGTTCTGGAGATATCACATTTCTCTCCTATGCTCTGGGCCACAGGTGATAAGTTTCACTTATGTTCACAGTCCATAATCTAGAACTGGTTCCATGTCCCTTCCTTTTGCAGTGATTGGGAATGTAGTTTCTTTGAGCCAAGAAGAAAAGGAAAACAATACAAGTGAGCACTCACAATATCAACCATGAGTGGTATAGTAAACAATTTCTTTTTTCTTAACAGCAAATTTCAAGCTAAAGTCAAAAGTTGAAGTATTTTATGAATATTCAGATTTGTATGGTCTCCTTGACTATAACTGCAGGCCAGGGAAATGAAAACACAAATGAAAGATGGGGAAAAAAATTTTTTTTAAGTATGGTAATCATATAACATGGACTTCCTTACTTAATTTAGAGCATTGCTCAAATGTCACCTCCTCAGAAGATAAATCTATGACAAACCTTTTGAAAGTTTCAATTGTATCTCACTTTTTCTTGCCTGCTTTATACAATTTCAGTATTTTGTGAAGTGTGATATTATATATTAATAGCACTTTGCAAAGGGATTTTTTTTTATACCTTATCATTTGTCTCTCCATCTAGAATGTAAACTCATTGAGCGCAGACACTTCTCTCTGATTCTCAATCACTTAGAACAATATTTGACCAGTAGGCATCTAATATATATTCACTGAATGAATAAATGAAAAAAAAATCCAAAACAATCAATGTACTACAACATGGCTTCCATGTCAGCAATTCATTCAAACTGTGTTCTCAAAAATAAATGAGAACATTTCCAAATTCAATGTCATTAGTGGTCAAACTCTTCATAGTATTATAAAATACTACATAAAAATAATAACTAGATTCAGTTAGTCTCTCTCTTCTCTCTATGTATATAGAGAAGCCTCTATATACATAGTTAAGCTCTCTGCTTCTTGTGTCAGAATAGATTCACATCCCCACTCCACCATTTACCAGCTGCATAGCTGTAAGAATGTCATTTAAACTTTCACAGCTTCAGTTGTATCAACTGTAAAATGATGATGCTCATGACATCTGTACAATAATGCTGTTATGCAGATAAAATTATATGACATATGTGGTACAGTATCATGAGCAATAAAGGTTCATAAGGAGTATTAACAACTCTTATTTTAAAAGATATTGCATTTTAACTATGAAAAATAAAGTGTTTCCTTCATTAACTTTGAGTAATTCATAAATTATATATAATGTATAATATTTATACTTTTTAAAAAAGTTTTGCTTTTTTATGATTAGGGCAGTTATATAATGTATCATCTATAATAAGTATATAATTTATTCAAATTAGGACCTTCTAAGAGTAAAGGGAGGATTTATTAATGATTATACCACCGTCATGGTAAAATTCTGTACTTTCCAAAGTAAAGCAAGCTGTATGATCACTCTACATACAATAAAATTGATTTTCAACCATGAATTTTTCACAACTAAATTAAATCAAGTAATCACATAGAAACTGATACCCCTGAAATAGATGAACATACACCAATGGTGCTATATCTAAATCTGCCACTAAATTGAATTCAATGAAGAGGTAACAATTTATATTTTTTTACATTCAAAAAATATAATTCTATATCTGCATAATTTCAATCCTGCTAAAATTATAGGATTCTTTAACTCAGTGAGAACAATTTTTACAAATTCATGTTATATTCTTTGTACTTTAAGAACCATTCTATTATCTCAAACTCATTCCTTCTTTAATACTAATTTAGAAGCAGTATCAGATACAACAGAGGCTGAATTGAAAACTTCTTAAAAAAAAAGTTACCATCCAATTGAAATGGAACTCAAAATCTTTTTCAATAGAACTAACCATTGAGAATATGCTTTTTTTATGTTCTTCTGACTCTTGAAACGCTAAATAAAACTGATCTTTCAAGCTGATGGACTTTTAAGGGAATTTTGGACAGTAAATTAACTTTTGTATAGATTCCACTTCCCCAGAATAGAGGAAATACATCATTTATTTTGGAAAAAAAAACTAAGTGAAATAAAATTGAATAACGTATCTTGCTCCTTAAACAATGTAAATGAAGATTTGGGAATCTTGGCAGGCACAAATCAACGAAGACAATTTAACTGGATTAGCTATGCAAAAATATAACTTTGGTCCTAGGTAATGCTTGACTATTACAATGATCAAGTTAATTAGACTAACATAACATATAGTTGCTTTTTCCTTTTTTTATAATTAGCAAAGCACTGTCCTCTGGATAATTTTTTTAATTATGCTAATATTCACAAGTGCTAAAATAATCAGAAAAATTGAAACAGGAAATTTATTCAACAAATATATATTTACAGTCTTCTAAAACTAAACTGCAATATGATGTATGCCTCTCTCCCACATTGAAACAAACGAAGGCTTTATAACAAATATATGATAAATGGAATAACCTGTCTATAAAGGAATGGCTCAGAATAAACTCACACTATAATGTATATATTTTAAAATATATATTGAAAAGGCAATTGTGTTTTCTCTGGCTATTGGAAAGCAGTAATACTAAAATGTACTAAATAGATATTAATCTCTAAGCATGTTAACCATAATAATTTATTATGTGAACTGAGAATCAAAGGAGTGGAAGGAGAGGGATGGACGGAGTGAGCCTCTTTAGAGGAGAGGCTATCAGTATGAAAGTACCTGGATGTGAGAATAAAATCTCTATGCCCTTTTATTGATTAAAGAGTAGAACTGAAGAGGATAAAGGAGGCCTCTGTGGATTCCTCAAACAATGTTGGGCCATACATGATAACTTGAGATGAAAATTAATCTCTATTTTGCAAAGCTTTTATTACTCTGTGATAGTCAGCTGACAGTCTTGGTTGCTCTTTGTAATGGAATGTTCTGTCTTGTCATTCACTGTTAGAGGAAGGGAATGATCATGTTAACCATAGCTAGGGTCCCATTTGAAATATTCAAACCTAATGAGAGAATTTAAAAATTAAGGAGGTAGATAGAGGAAACAAAAATTTCAGAATGAAAATTTTGATGTGGCAGGGACTGGGCACATGCTCATCAAATTCATTTTCTGTTCTTTGTGGACACAGATTATATTTACCACCTTCTTTTGAAATTTAATGTGTCTTAAGGCTAAGTTATAGTCAATGGAGTATGAGTGCAAGTGGTAGTTAGGTCGGAACACGTAAACCTCTCACACACAACCTCATCCTCTTTACTTTTCCAACAGCTTTATAAAGATGAGCAGAGTAATATTGGATCCATGTGCTGAAAATGGTAGAGCCACAAGATGGGAGTGGCTGAGTCCCTGTTTCATGACTTGGAAGAAAGGCACACACCAAAGGACTCTCAACAGGGACTTTACAAGAATGACTACTTCTATCATATTTAAGCTACTGTGTATATTCAGGCGTGTTTACTAGTGCAGCAATGGTCACCTGCCTAATACAAAAGTGGTTTGTGGAAGTGGGTGCTTCATTTGATTTTACTTAGCCCTCTTTTTCTTTGAAAATAAGCTATTGGATCTGACCATCAGGTAGTCACAGGTGAACTTCAAGAAAGCAGTTTTAGTAAAAAGGTAAGGATAAATCATAAAGGAGAGTCCAGGAATTCAAGATTACTGTTGGGTACAAGGAGGCTTAAAAAAAAAAAAAGTCTGCAGTCTAGAAATATAACTAAGAATTTAACCAGAGAGAAAGGCAAGAATAATGAAAAACATTGCTTTATCTTTATTTTTAGAATGAGGGTGGCTTGAAAGCATTCATAGACCATGGAAATAGACAAATATAGAGGAAAAAGTAGTAGTATATGAAAAGGAAGGATAAAGTTGATGAAACAATGAGTTGGATAATGCAGACTGGTAGATGTGAGATAATGGGAGAAATATTAGATGTGGAAAAGACAACGGAAGTAGGAAGTAAAGATGAGCAGAAATACATGTACATATATACATACAAATATTTATACATATATACACCCATACATATAACGTAGGAAGTGAAGATACGGCTGAAAGTTAGACTCTTGGAGATACAGGAGGTTTGAGGAATGAGCAATAGAGAGTATAAAAAGAGCAGAATAGGAAAAGCTCAACATATTTGATGGCCTAAACAAAACTGCAAGCATAACTTCAAAGTGGACATTTTCAAGTAAAAGAAAAATGTAGCTAATAACTTACTATGGTTTTGGTTTTAAAAGAAATTCACATGCTAGAGTACATTATTAGTCTTTTGCCAAGTACCATATAAATGTATCATCAGAAGAGAAAAATAACAGTCAAAAAGGGCAGATTAAATTAGTATAGATTTTATGTCAAATATATTTGACTATATTCTAATTCTTTGAAAATTCATAATGTATGTATGGATTATACTGTAACTCTCAGTAACCAAACTAATTCCAATTTACCATTCCATGTGAACAAGAGTTTATTGTGTATTAAAATGCATAACTAATATGATTCAATGGTCTGTCAAAGTGTCAATTATTTTCAGAATGTGCTTGAGGAATCTAAAATTGCCTCAAGGATTTTATAATTGTAGACATATTCTAGGAAATGTACCCATAAATCCCTAGTTTAAAATTGTTCATGTTTTTAAGATTCAGAATGATTCACCTAGAGAGTAAAAATGAGTGGATAGTTTTCAAGAATTAGACCAAATATCTTAATCCTTGCAATATACCCTAAAGGCAAACATTTTCATCATAATGTTCATAAACTCACAACATAATACTGTTATTTCCTGTCTATCATTTCCTTTCTCATATTGTTTTGGAAATAGGATTTTTCTCATACATAACCTCTATTATCATGGCAGTATTTTGAGAGGTATTTTATATATATACATGCCCTTAGTAAAGTATTTTTCAATTATCCAATAAATCATTTCTAGAATGTTTTACTGACTTTCTATACCTCTCAAAATAATCTGAAAAATCAGTTACCTCATTATAGTTTAGTGTACAACATGTATATGGAACAACATACAGAATTTGTCAAATAGATTACTTTTTATCACACATATTCTTAATCTAAAACTAAGAAATTGTGATTCCTTTCCAGTTAGTTTTGTTTAATTCCCAGAGACATTGCAAATTTCCCCTTGGTTATCTCTGAGGCATATAACCTATTATTCTAAAAATGAAGTCATAAAGATACTGCATTAAAATCCCAGTTCATAAATATGTGTCCTTATCAATATATCATTGGGTATTGGGATATTTCTCTGGATGTGGCTAATTACTGGAAAATGTGTTAAAGGGGAACACATCTGGATAGTGTATATGAATCTGAGCAGCAGTACCTCAGAAATGGAATGTGTTCCCCTAGAGAAATATGTCAGGAACATGCTTCCACCAGACTATTCTCTTTGATTATATGGAGCAAAGTTATCCCCACTAAAATACTGGCTTTATTTAATCTAAACAATCAGAATTGTCTGCTTTTCCCTCAGATGAATGGCACAGAGGCTTGAAAAGAAAATGTTATTAGAAGGTGACTCAAGAAAACATTGCAGCGGTTGTCCTAAGCAAACATTCCAAGCAAAGTCCTGTAACACTTATTAATTACAGTAAAACTTTTTGTCCTCTTTTTATCTTAAACAATGAAGATACTATCAGGATATAGCCTAAGGTTTGAACAGGAAAACCTCCTAAGCCACTTTAGCAGGGGGCAGGAAACTAAGAATTTTTAGTGGTGTAACACAGAACTCTGCCTCAGTGTGGCTACAACATTCTTCTGTTTAGCATAGACAAGGCAGATGGGAAAACTTTCTTACAGAATTTTGTATCACTGTGTGCACATTTTATATCTGTTTTAAAAATCATGTAAATTTAACCTGGACAGCAATATGTATTATCATAATATAGGCAAAATATTACATTATAAACAGTTATTAGGTACTAGAATCAGCATATATAAATTGTTTCTGGTTTTTGATAATAATGAAACCTTCAGTTTCCCTATTATTAAATTGCAATAGCACACCAAATAAAATATAAATGAATGTTTAATTTGATACAGTATGCTACAACAGGGTTTATATATTAGCCGGTTTATATATTCCAATTTCATTTGATGGAAATTAAATACAAAACATTTAAAACGATGTGCAAATTATTTATTTGAATGACCGGAACCCATAAGGAAGAAAGGACTTTCTCCTGTACTATAACTTAATTTCCTGTAACAGTAATTTGTTCTTTTACAGGAGCTAAGCAGATGGCCAATTCTGACCACTGTGGACAATTTTTCAAACCTGACACACAACTTTATGCCTCTATTCTTTTATTTAAGTTGTTCCAGAATATTTTCTGTTCAAAATCCATATCAAGCTTAATTCAAATGTGGCCTCTTGCCTGAAGTCATGACTGATCTACTCCCAAAATGAATTATTTTTCCAGGTTGTATTGCCTTTTAAATGTTTTTCTATAAAAATTTCATCTTATGTAAGAAATTCTTTCATTATCACAGAGGTAAGAATCTATTCTTCAATCTTTAAAATTATACAAGAAAATATGTGTCCTAAATTTAGTTGAAATTTTTCCTCAATACTTTAGAGATTTTTTTAATCTAACAGTTAATACTTGTTGAAGTTGAGATCTCATTTTGATTTTTTCTAAATAAGTTATGAATTGTCCTAATTTTACTAACTAAATATTCCATTATATCCCTCCATTTGAAAGCCACCTTGACTGTATACTAACGTTCATCTACTCGTGTTTATTTCGTGATTTTCCATAATGCTGCAATTTTTGATTTGTCCTTCAGTTCTGTTATTATATTATTTTCATTACAATACTTTAAAAAACGTTTTGATAGCTCGGAGGACAAATTCAAATCCTTCCTCTTCCTAGGCCTGCATTTTCTTCTCTCTAAAATTTGTCTGGCCTGTACTTACACAATCACACTTCTATCTGCAAATGTAAGAAGTATTCAAAACTCCATTCAATTTCCAAAGAAAGAAACTGTTGCAATTTTGATTAGGAGAGTAATAACTTTATAGACTAACATGCAATATAATTGATATCTTTAAAATATAGAGCTTTGTATCTATTAAACTGGTTTATATTTCTATTCTTTTAGGATTACTTTTATTCCCTTCAATAGTGTTTTGTAATTTTTCCCAAAAAGGGCCTATGCATTTCTTATTAGCTATGTTACTAGACAGTCTATAATTTTTTTCTCAATTGTTTTGGGGCCTCTTCTATTACATTTTTTAATTGGTTACTCTTGTATAGGCAAATTATTGATTTTCTTATTTTGATCTAGCTTCTGGCCACTTTGCTGGACTATTTTTTTTTTAAGGTTTATTATTTATTTATTTTACTTCTTTTTGGCTGCATCAGGTGTTAGTTGCAGTATGCGGGACCTTTGTTGAGGCATGTGGGATCTTTCACTGCAGCGAGCGGGTTTCTCTCCAGTTGTGGCGTGTGGGATTTTTTCTCTTTTCTAGTTGTGGTGCACAGGATCCAGGGTGCGTGGGCTCTGTAGCTGTGGTGCACAGGTTCCAGAGTGCGTGGGCTCTGTAGTTTGCGGCTCACAGGCTCTCTAGTTGAGGCGCGTGAGCTCAGTAGGTGTGGCGCGCAGGCTTAGCTGACCCACAGCATGTGGGATCTTAGTTCCCCAACCAGGGATCGAACCCGTGTCCCCTGCATTGGGAGGCAGATTCTTTACCACTGGACCACCAGGGAAAGTCCCTGAACGATCTTAAATCACATTTTTTTGTTAGTTGATTGTATTGAGTTTTCTATGGAGACAAGCATATCATCTGAAAATAATGGAAATTTAACTCTCCCTTTACCATATTCATATTTCACATTTTTTTCTTTCCTTAACATATCTGTTAGGGCCACCACTATCACCCTGAATATTAGTAAAATGAGTGGCATCTTTTTCTTATTTGTGACTTTAATTAGAATGAATCTACTATTTGATAAATATAATGCTTAGTGTAAACTTCTCCTATAAAAACTTTCTCAAAATTTTGAAACTTTGTTTGTAACCCTTGTTTCTTTCTTCCCTTTTTTTTCCATTCTGTCATGTGAAACAGTATGTCATTGTGCTTTAATTTGCATTTTCTTGATAAGTAATGATATTGAACACCTTTTCATGTGCTTTTGGCCATTATTATATCTTCTTTTTTTGAGATATAATTGACATGTAACATTGTATTAGTTTCAGGTTATAACATAATGCTTCAATACATGTACAATGATCACCACAATAAGTCTAGTTAACATCCATCACCACATACAGTTTCATTTTATTTTCTTTGTAGTGAGAACTTTTAAGATCTACTCCCTTAGCAACTTTCAAATATACAATACAGTACTGTTAATATAGTCACCATGCTATATATTACATCCACAAGACATTTATTTTGGTACTGAAAGCTTGTACCTTTTGCATAACTTCCCCCTTTACACCCATTCCTCACTCCTACCTCTGGCAACCACCAATCTGTTCTCTGTATCTATGACTTTGGTGTTTTGGTTTTTGTTTTGCTTTGTTTTTAGATTCCACATATAAGTGAAATCATATGTTATTTGTCTTTGTCTGTCTGGTCCATTTCACTTAGCATAATGCCCTCAAGGCTCATCAATGTTGTTGCAAATGGCAGGATTTTCTTCTTCTTTTATGGCTGAATAATGTTCCGATATATATACTACATTTTCCTTATCCATTCATCCACTGATGGACACTTATGTTTCCAGGTCTTGGCTATTCTAAATAATGCTGCAATAAACGTGGAGATGTAGGTATCTTTTTTGAGTTAGTCTTATTGTTTCCCTTGAATAAATACCCAGAAGTGTAATTGCTGGATCATATGTCCTAGTTTTAATTTTTTGAAGAATCCTTGTTTCTCAGAACATTTGCTATAATGTGTATTTAATCATGTTAACTTCTTGGTAAATCACAGTGAGTTACACTGATAACACTATCTAATGATCAATCTTGCATTTCAGATTAATGCTTAGTTCTTCAGGATGCTGCTTCTTCAAGCATGCCTGATATGAAACTTGAGGACACTTTATTTAGGAATGCTGAATTAATATACACAAATTAATTTGGCCTGTATTTTAATTTGCTTTTGCTATCTTTGTAGAGTTTTGATTTGAGTTATCTTATCTTGAAAAATTAAATGATTAATTTTTCAACTTTTCCATGCTTTAAAAGAGTTTTACATTGTGAATTATCTTCCCTTAAATGTAATCTGGACATGTAAATTTTTATAATCTTTATGTATCTTTTAAGAGTAGGATTCTTATTATATTCTAAATTTCTTCCAGTTATTAGTTTATACTTATTTTTCATTTCTGAAAAATCTGTATTGTATACCTTTTCATGAAAATATCTTTTTTAGTGTTTTATTTAATTAAAAATTTTGTACAGAAAACAGGAAATTCTCTGCCAAGTATTACTCTGTACTTGTGGATATGTTTTCTTATTTTTTTCCAGTTTTAATGAGATATAATTGACATATAACACTGTATAACTTTAAGGTGTACAATGTGATCACTTGCTACACATATATATTGTGAAATTATTACCACAATAAAGTTAGTTAACATATCCATCACCTCAGGTAATTATAGCATTTTGGCTTTTTGTTTGTTTGTGTGTGATCAGAATATTTAAATTTTATTCCCTTAGCAATTTTCATGTATATAATACTCCATTGTTAAGTATAGTCACCATGCTGAAAATTAGAACCCTAGATTTTATTCAGCTTATAACTGGAAGTTGTTTCCTTTGACCAAAACCTTTCCATTTCTTCTACCCTCCCCAAACCCTGGTAACCACCATTCTACATGCTGCATGAATTTGGATTTTTTAAAAAAATTCCAGGGCTTCCCTGGTGGCGCAGTGGTTGAGAGTCTGCCTGCCGATGCAGGGGACACGGGTTCGTGCCCCGGTCCAGAAAGATCCCACATGCCGCGGAGTGGCTAGGCCCTGTGAGCCATGGCCGCTGAGTCTGCGCGCCCGGAGCCTGTGCTCCGCAAGGGGAGAGGCCATAACAGTGAGAGGCCCGTGTACCACACACACACAAAAAAAAAATTCCACATATGAGATCTACAGTATTTGCCTTGCTCTCACTTATTTCACTTAGTATAATGCCCTCAAGGTTCATCCAATTTTGTTGTTTCTTCCACTGTCTCTGGGTTTGGCCATGTGATTGCTTTGGGCAATGGGACTTTAGCAAGCATAACATAAGCAGAAATTGTAAAGTTCTCATACATTGGGGCTTGCCCTGTCTGGAATTTGTTTGAAACTAGGCACCATGTGAAGTGCAGCCACACCAGAAAGCTCACTGAGGAGTCTTATTCAAGAAATCTTGTCTGCATCTGAACTTGATTTGATGGATGTAATTAGGAAATTCAACTTTTGGAGGAAGTTGAACATATCTCCCCATGAAAGAGATTTAAATTAGTGCAGTCAGAGAATGAAACAAAACAAATTGTTTTCTGGATGGTAATCATATTTCTCCTTTTTGCATCTATGCCCTTGTCCATTTCTTCCCACAGATCTGAGACTGGCCATGAAGTGCTTTGGCCAATGGAACCATATCAAATGTGATACAGCAAGAAACTTGAAAAGTGTTTGCTCACAGGGCTTATCTTCTCTTGTGCTTTTGCAATGCAATTACCATGTGAAGTAACTCAAGGCAACCATGACACATGAATGAAGTCATCCAGGATCAACAAGCTGCTAGCTGACCTAGCAGATAAATACAGCTACATGAATGAGTTAGGCAGTCAGGCAGAGGAATGCCAAGCTAAGCTCAGACCAAGTTCCCAAACCAAAGAATCCAAAGAATCATGAGCTGTCAAACAGTTGTTTTAGGCTACTAAATTCTGGGACACTTAGCAAAAACTATCAATGTAACCCAAACCCTATAT
This sequence comes from Phocoena sinus, assembly GCF_008692025.1. Classification (NCBI taxonomy): domain Eukaryota; kingdom Metazoa; phylum Chordata; class Mammalia; order Artiodactyla; family Phocoenidae; genus Phocoena; species Phocoena sinus. The sequence continues at coordinate 100,291,425 of NC_045766.1, read as the reverse complement.
GTCACCTTGGCTAGTCCGTAGTAAAATCCTGACAATAATTGCAACCAGAAAATAGCTTTCTGCCTCTGTTAGAAAAAAAAAAATGTATATAGCATAGTTTCTATTTTTTCAGACTTACTCTTATAAAATATTTTAACAATAAATACTTTATAGATAACTGGGGAAATATAATTTTCTAATATTACTTTTACTGACATTAACTATTAATGCTTTTGTGTTTTCTTTTTAGTTGATGTTAACTGAAAATACTTCATAAAGAAAATGTATGACAATTTACAATGAAGTCAATGAATAAACAGACCTTTACAAAAATAGGATGTGGGGCTTCCCTGATGGCGCAGTGGTTGAGTCCGCCTGCTGATGCAGGGGACACGGGTCCGTGCCCTGGTCTGGGAAGATCCCACATGCCACGGAGTGGCTAGGCCCGTGAGCCATGGCCGCTGAGCCTGCACGTCCAGAGCCTGTGCTCCGCAACAGGAGAGGCCACAACAGTGAGAGGCCCACGTACCGCAAAAAAAAAAGGATGCAGTGCTATTTCTCCAACAGCTGATAAGCAACCACTGCAGGTTTCCACACATCTATTGGATTTTCCAAGAAAACAAGTTACCATAGCAACTCCAAAATCATATGCTATACTTTTAGACTATTACTAGTCACTAATATTTCTTCAAATGTGAATACATGTATAAATATATCAACTCATGATTAAACACATTGATTTATGATAAATTAGGATGTAACATTTGTAACACTGCTGCTTTTTAAAATAAATACAGTATCCTGATCCAAATACTTTTAATCATTTCAACTCCAGAAACAAGTATCTAGAAAGCCAGTTATGCAATGGATCTCAGAGTCCTAATATTATAAAAAAAAAAATACCTCTACTGATCCTATTATCCCCATATCAGAGATTGAAAGCAGCCCTGGGAGGACCAAGAAAAAATATCAAATAGGAATCCTTAATAAATACGTCAGAACTCTGGACCTCATTTCCCACTTCCTAACCACTAACTTAATGGAAAAGAAGAGGCAACAAGTATAAACGTGGGGGAAGAAGCAAACCCAGTACCGTAAGGCATACTTTGTTTTATTGCACTTCACTTTATTGTGCTTTGTAGATATTGCATTTTTTATAAATTGAAGGTTTGTGGCAACCCTACATCGAAAAGGTCTATCAGTGTCATTTTTCCAACAGCATCACTCACTTTGTGTCTCTGCATCACTATTTGATAAATCCCTCAATATTTCAAACTTTTTCAGTATTATTATATTTGTTATAGTGATCAGTGATTTTTGATGTTACTATTGCAAAAAGATTATGACTTACTGAAAGCTCAAATGAGGATTAGCATTTTTCAGCAATAAAGTTTTTTTTTTTAATTGAGGTACGGGGACTTTCCTGGTGGCGCAGTGGTTAAGAATCCATTTGCTAATGCAGGGGACACGGGTTCAAGCCCTAGTCCAGGGAGATACCACATACCGTGGAGCAAACTAAGCCCCGTGTGCCACAACTACTGAGCCTGTGCTCTAGATCCCGTGAGCCACAACTACTGAAGTCTGCGCCTAGAACCTGTGCTCCGCAACAAGAGAAGCCACCGCAAAGAGAAGCCTATGCACCGCAATGAAGAGTAGCCCCCGCTCGCCACAGTGAGAGAAAGCCCATGCACAGCAATGAAGACTCAACACGCAGACAAAAATAAATTAATTAATTTTTAAAAAGTATGACTTCCTTAAAAAAAATTAATTAATTAATTAAGGTATGGACATTGTTTTTTTAGACATAATGCTATTGCACATTTAATAGACTCCAATATAGTGTAAACCTAACTTTTATATGCACTGGGAAACCAAAACATTCATGTGACTCACTTTATTACATTATTCATTTATTGCAGTAGTCTGGAAACAAACACACACTTTTCTACACTCTGACTCAATACCTACTAATTTTCCACTCCAGCCCCTTCCCTCTCACCTGTCCCTCGTACTCTTCCCCTACATTAGGGTCCATAAAACTGCCAGACCCTTTTATTGTGATTCCCTGAACAGTGAGATGACCCATCCCCCCATGTCTACTCTGATCCATGTGACCTTTGACCTGTGTACCATTCCATAGGGGAAAATGGAACAGAGAGAGTCCATGCTTTCCCGTTTTAGCTCCCTGTTATACCATCACAGTGAGTAAAGGCTTAACTCTTTCATTCTTTAATCAGCTACTCAGACACCTGACAGCACAGCTGCCCAGCTCCCACCTCAGCTGAGCTCCAGACACACGGCCCTTACGCCCTGTCAAAGTTTGCTCCCTTGTATCTTCAGGGTATCTTTTCCCTCAGCAACTTCCCTAGCAACTACCTCAAATTCACCCACACTATACCTGCACCAGTCTTCATATTTATTCTTTCTTACTCAGTGGTTTTGCACTATTTTCGTCTAGAACACCTCCCCTCTCCCTGCCACTGAATAACAGAAAAACAACTGATAATACTAGAGAACAACATAAACATGACTTCCTCCCCAAAGATCTTCCCATCTCATTTATATGGGGTCACCTTTATGCTCCCTCATCTTGTAAGAGCTTTACCACAATTTTAAACCTGCCTTATGTTATTAGAATGGCTTTTTTTAAGCAGCCTGATAATAAATTTCCTGCTACAATCTAAAATAGTTTTAAAGCTCTATCATATGGGGAAATATATTCTTGTTCACATTTACCATTTCTGGATTTTGCATGTGACTCTAACATTTGTTCTTTCACCTAATATTTACTGATCACAAAGTGTAAAACCGTAAGTGTTGTTAAAAAAAATATACTGTTCTCAAAAGTTTTAAGTTTAGGAAGTTAAAGTCCGTGACTACAAATATTTGCTTCAACCATGATGAGCACAACACCAAAAAGAAGGACCTCAGCACCCAAGTCCTCCTGAAGGATGCCTTGAAGGTTGTCAGTCACCAAATATTAGTCACCTACCACATTCAGACCCCAGAAGAGGTTACAAGGTATCCAGTGGTAAACAAAACAAACATGGTCCTTACAGCTTGAGAGGGAAGATATAGCAGGAGGGGTAGGGGATAAAAGAGGAAGGAAATCAAGACAAGAGAAAGACATTCACAGTTGGGAAGCCATGAGAAAGCATGATAAATATCAAAACAGAAAGGTCTGTTTTTAGTCTCAGTCTGTTTTGTCTGATTCTTTTTGTGTTGTGAGGCCCTTGGAGTATGACAGGAACACTACAGATTCAGCGCTAAAAAGAAACTTAGAAAAACATTCAGTAGACTCTTCTCAAAGGGGTTTCTATAGAGTGAAAAGGGAATAACAATATTTTTCTTAAAAGCACTCAGTGATTTGTACTGCTTGTACAAAGTCCATGAGCAGAGTTAAAGAGAGAAGTGATCATAGGCCAAGAAGAGATAGTTAAGGTGTTATATGGGCACACTCACAGTCCCTGTGTGTTCCCCTGGACCGACCAACCTCAGCAGCAAGCAGTAAAACACCAAACAGTTGCAAGAAAAATTTAAATAAGAATTTAAAATTAGTCTGACTTTTTTTGCCAGAATGGGTAAAACTGCTTTTTTTCTACACTGTTTTGAAATATGCTGCCTTAGAATGTGTCAGCTCAACTCAGTATTGTGCCTACCTGACAGTTCATTCTTTATTCACTCAGCAAATAATTTTTTAAGCTCTTATTATATGATAGTTTTTGTTTTCCATGCAGAGGCTCCAGCGATGGATAAAAAAAGCATCATTTACAAGGAAGCAAAATAAATAAACAAAAAACATAGTAATTCAGATACTGATGTTTTCTAAAGAAAAAAAAAATAAAGCAGAAAGGGAGATAGAAATTGCAGTCGTGAAGATATAACACTTTAGGCAGAGATGGAGAGGGAAGGCACTACTGAGGAGATGCTTTAAAACCTGAAGGAAAAGAGAAAGTGAAATATGTGGATACCAGAAAGAAGTGCATTCCAGGCAGATGAAAGAACAAGGAACAATGCCCTGAATCATGCATGGGCTTGGCAAGCACAAAAGAACTGTAATGAGGCCAACCAGGAGGAGGAGGAGGATAGCAGGAAAGGAATAGGGTAGAGCAAAGGGGGTAAATTTTTACCCTAAGTGATATGCAAACTCTCTGTGGATTTTGAGCAGGAATGGCATAATCTTGCCCTGACAGGATGGCTTTGGCAAGGGTTTTGCATGTAGACTTAAAAAGGGACTAGGGTGGGAGGGAGAAGTAGGAAGCTATTAGATACAAATACAGGCAAAAGATGATGATGACTTAGACTAAGGTTAAAACTATGCAAGGGTTCAGAAAGGGCTACTTTCATTACTAACCAACTTAGAGAATAAAGGAAGTTTAAAAGTCCAGTTAAGTTACTATACTGATAAAGTTCAGGGAAATAATCATGAGTCTCATGTCTCTTTCCATGAGAAGAGTCTAAAAATATGTATTCTACTTCCTCATTTAGAAGTTATATAGGAGTTAGGCTACAGTTGGTAAAATGAGAGAAGCTCTTCTCCCCTCCTTGTTTAAGGAACTACCAAATACAAAAATGGGAAGTTGAGTCATGAAAAGATAAGTCTGGCTTCCAAAGTGATAAGAAATGAAGGCATCCAAAATCACAGAAATACCTTTTGCAGGTTCACAAGCTGTGCAGTAAAGAAGGAAAAGCAGCGACTCTGAAGCCAGACAAACTGGGCTCACCTGCTCTGTGACTTGAGAAAGTCACATAACATCTCTTTTCAAATGGGTGTAATCATGACCCACCTCATAGGGCTGGTTGTGCTTATTAAACAAGTTAATATGTGAAATTATTCGAACAACGTCTGGAACATGGAAACAGTCATTTAAATGCTAGCTAGAATTTTATCTTTCCTGAGGCTAAAGAGAAAAGCTTCATTGTTTAATTCATTATTTTCTTCCAGAATTCAGCCTACTTTAAACCCCACGAGAACACTATCCCTGAAGTACCAGTTAATGGAGCAAGAAAAATTTAGGATTAGAAGTCAAATATTCCTTGAACTCAGATATCTCACTGGAACAAACTACAGCCCAGAGTTGCATTAAAATTTCCAAAATATATGGAATTGAGAGTATTAATAAAGGAAAGCATTTTAGATCAGTACTTTACACACAGTAACACTCAATACTGTATTTGTTAAATGAATTATATTTTTCAATTCATTTTTTTAATTTTCTATGTGTCTGTCAGACATTGATTTGATATAAAAAACTCATTTTAGTCTCTTTCAGATTCTCAAAAAAGATCTACTATAGTTGTATTTTTTCCCTAAACTTTATAGCTATGGGATGTGATTTTATCAAGTAAACAAAACTACTAATTTAATACAGTCTCAAAAAGTGTGAACAAAGTAGTACTGGATTTAAAATGGAATAATTTTTTTAAATGTGTTTATCGATTCTTATAGAAAAGTGGGACTTTATTATTAAAGTTGGAAACAAAATCTTTTATTAGGTGCCACACATTTGATTCATGCTAATTTATCTTTGGCTCTTTAATGATAATGCATTAAGAACTGAAGTGGGAAAATATTTCTTTAAATTCTATGTAGTATCATTCAGTTTCAAAGTGCTATTTTCCCACAAACAGAATATTTATATTTTATCTGAATTTCTATTTATTTTTCCCATTCTCTGAGCAGTAAAGAACCATGCCAGTTTACCTTTTAGAAGATAGTTGTAATGTTAGGTAATTAGAAGACTATTTATATACACACACACACAAGATAATAGATTTTCACATCTATTGTCATTTAGAATAATTTCTTTTATTTAAATTATTTTGTCCTGCCTTAGTCATCATCCTCTCTCAAAACCAAATTACAGGATATTTAAATTTCAACAAATCATTTTAAATTTGCATATGTATATTTATAATCAGAGATTCAGACTCTATTTATATTTTCACATATTTTCTTTTACACTGAAAGCATAGAAGCATATCTAAGTTAACAAATTACATCATTCGCACCAGAACTATACGCAAAACTCTGACTCATTAGAGTCTTTTAGTCTTGAATCAAATTTTATATATACTTGGCCCTTGAACAACATGAGTTTTAACTGTGCAGGTCCACTTACACATGGATTTTCTTCAATACATACATACTACAGCACTTATGATCTGAGGTTGGTTGAATCTACAGATGTGAATAGGGAGGAAGGACCATAAAGTTATATGCAGATTTTCAACTGTGAGGGGGGTTAGCACGCCAACCTGGCATTGTTCAAGGGTCAACTATATATCTATACCTTTCAGTTACTAATAGCTCCTTTCAGGGGGAAATATATTATTCTAAAATGTTTTTTCCCGCAGGAACCTAGCATGGTGCCTCTTTCAAAAAACTTGCTCAATTATATGTTAGTTGTATGAATGACAGTAAATATTTCTGGGGTCTAAGTAAATAAATAATATGCCATAATAGTATCACTCATGTGATTGTTGGTAAGCTTGAATAATTTAAGATTATCTAAATAAATGCTATATAAACAGTAAAACCTATGCATATTTATTTTGTAGTTAATTTCTTATGCAATATTTCCAGTTGTTTTTCAAATGAATAGTTAACTAGAATAGTGTTAATAAGAAACATCAAGCTCAAAATAGAGCTAAGCCCCACCAAGACTTAGTACCTAATGTAACTGCAGCCTCTCCCTGGACTGAAATTTTCAACCAATCAGTCTGGAAAATCCTGATCAGCTCTAGGTAATCTGCCTAAGGCTTCCTGCCTTCCCCTAAGGGAAGGTAACCTAAAATAATCCACTTTTTAACTTCCTTGTTCCACCTCTTTCTGCCTATATGAACCTTCCACTTTTTACAACTCCTTGAAACCCCTTCCTCCTTGCTAAGATGGGATGTTGCCTGATTCGTGAATAGTTGAATAAAGTCACTTAGACCTTAAAATTTTCTCAGTTGAATTTTGCTTTTTAACAATAGAAAAACTAACTTATAGAAAAATTATTTTTATACTTCATTCTATAATGGAATTGTTTAGAACATGTTTATTTTAGCAGCCTAAAATATGGCTGAGACACTGATTTATAAAAATAACTTTGTAGGGCTTCCCTGGTGGCACAGTGGTTGAGAGTCCGCCTGCCGATGCAGGGGACGCAGGTTCGTGCCCCGGTCCAGGAAGATCCCACATGCCGCAGAGCAGCTGGGCCCATGAGCCATGGCCGCTGAGCCTGCGCGTCCGGAGCCTGTGCTCTGCAGCGGGAGAGGCCACAACAGTGAGAGGCCTGCGTACCACAAAAAAAATTAAAAATAAAAAGATAACTTCATAGCTAGAAAATTGTCAGAAAATCAGATCCTACTGTTCTCTTGAATAACTTTTAAGAAATTATTCTGAGGTTTTTTTTTTTTTGCTTTTATTTATTCAAAAGAGAATCCTCTTTTGGACACTTACCAGAATAGATTTAATATCTGTACAAAAATATATTTTTCCCAAATCTTAATCTGACTTTAATTTATTCTTGTGATTGCACTTCAGTATTATAGTTATCATAGTAAATGATTAAAAATTGGCTGAAGTTTAGAGAAAGAAATAAAAATATCAAATTTATACATAAAAACACTGATTTCTACATCTATTGTCATTTAGGATAATTTATGTAAATTGGTTTGTCCTACCTTAGTCATTATTCTCTGTCAAAAAAAATTACAGAATATTTAAATTTCCACAAATATTTTGAAATGTGCATATTACATTATAATCACAGATTCAAACCCTATTTACATTTTCACATATTTTCTCTTGCATAAAAGCATAGAAGCATACCTAAGTTAACAAATTACATCATTCACACCAGAACTATATACAAAACTGATTCATTACAGTGCTTTTTTAAAGCCTCTAATCAAATTAGCAAATCTCATATCACTTTAGGTCTATCTACAAATAAACATCCAAATTATTGTAGAGGGGATCAACTTATGGCATGACGGTATGAGGAAGTGCTGTTGACTCATTTCTCAGTGAAACTGGTGAAAACTAAAGACTACAACCCCTTAAAGTCTCTGGCAATGGTCCTAAGAGTGATCAACACATGAAGAAATTATCTGTTCAAGAAAATCTATAAAAATTTGTTAAGACAGACAAGATTCTGTGTTATTTGAACCAAGAACTCTTCCTCTCATCTTGATGAGGGCTCTGGAGGCTTGCAGGACATAGTGCCCAGCCTGTTCCCAGGCCCCCAGCTCACCAGCCGGCCCAGAGTAACTGCAATATATTATCTAAAATGTCCAGTTTCCAACAAAAAAATTACGGACATGCAAAATTTGACCCATACACTGAAAAAAGAGCAGCCAACTGTGACAGACAGCACATATCAGATTAGTCAGAAAAAAGATTTTAGAGTAATCAATATAAATATGTTCACAAAACTAAAGAAAACTATGATTAATGAAATAAAGGTAAATATGCTGACAATGATGCATCAAACAGATAATATCAATAAAGAGATAAGAATTATAAAAAAGAACCAAATTCAAATTATGATGTTGAAAAGCAACAACAGAAATAAAAAATTCACTAGAGAGGTGAAAGATTAAATATGAACTGGCAAAAGAAAGAACAAATGCACTTCAAGATAGGCTGATAGAAATTATGCAAGCCAAGGAAAAGAGGAGAGTCTCAGAAACATGGGACACCAATAAGAACACCAACATACATGTAATGGGACCATCAGAAGGAAAAGAGAGAGCTGGAAGTGGGGGGGGCACCTCAAAGAAATAATGGCTGAATAATCCCCAAATTTAGTGAAAAATGATAACCTACACGTCGAGAAGCTCAACAAACTCCACATCAGGTAAGCACAAAAAGACCCACAAAGGGATACGCCATAGCAAAAATGGTGAAAGTCAAAGACAAGAATAAGATCTTTAAAACTTTATAGAATATTTCTTCACAAAACTCTTTTTGCCTTCAAAAGACCATAAGGCTGGAGTCAAAAATTCTGTATTCATGTCTGGATTTGCCATTTATTAACAAGATGAGCTTTAGCAATTACTCAACATCTCTGATTTCCTCACAAAATAGAGTTAATATTTTAGACAAACATAAAATTGTTCTTAGATTCAATAAAGTAATACATATGAAAGTCTTCTGAAAAGGATAAATGTCCTAAACAAATGCAAAACACCTTTTTTTACTTTTTAAGTAAAAAGGTTTTGGGGTTTTAAACTGAGCATCTAGATTATTCCAATTCACCCTCTGGAATTGCTTCACTATGTAGACTGAACCTAATCTAGATAACAACTGGCAGAAATGAAGCAGGCCATTTTCTGTACTGTGAACTATTACTCTTTTTAAAAAGACACAATTTGTACATCACTACAGGCAAAGAAAATACATTAGCAATAACTGAATAAGTACTAGATCAATATGCTCTAAATCAAGCACTTGAGTATTTGAATATTACCAATGCAATTATAAAATATGCCAGGGGCTTCTAAAAAGCCGGGCTTATATCCATGTTGATCAATTTCCTTAGAAGAGAAGAATACCTCTCTTCATTTTTTAATATAAAACTAGTAAGAAAAAGATACAGTGTTCTGAATAAATAATATTTATATTTCTTGGGTTATAATGCTTTGATATTAACTTGCTATTACCTGTGAAATATTATAATGCTTTGATATAAACTTGCTATTACCTGTGAAATATTATAATGATTTGTTATGACCTATATTATATATATATATATATATATATATATATATATGAAAATTTGTGATAGAAGTGATATATGTGAAGAGACATTGATTCATGGAAATGAATTAGGTTATGGTTTCTCAGAAATTGGTGGAAATCATGATTCTCTTTCAGCAAAGTAGACAAATGCTTACAGAGATGGTTTTAACTTTAATAGACACAAAGATAGTTTTAAGTCTGATGGCTCCTGAGAACGATGTACCAGATAGCAATGTTTGTGAGTAAAAGTGAATAGAAGTAGCAGGGAGTTAAACAAGGTGCTGGGGGGGGCGCTGAAATTTTTCCTCATATAAAAAGAAATTTCGATGTAGGCTGTTCCAAACATTCAAGCAGGCAGCCTCTTTACACATCATCAAGAATCTACATTTTTCTCTCTGTCCTCTTCTCCAATATTTTGTTCCATGGTTGCCAGTAACTCCAGATCCTAGTATGATGAATGATGAAGATATTCAGAAGCAGGAATGGGGTGGGGTCAGAAGCAAATGTGACTTTTATCTCATTCATAAATGAGAGTAAGAAAACTATCCAAGCTGACTTTCATTTACGTGTTCATCTAATCTGTCAGAACTGGAACCATGGCCAACCTTAGATGCACTTCAGCAGAGAATATATTTTAGTTGTATGTTTTTGCCTTAATATTTAAAGATTAGCAATTGAGATTTAAAGAGCAATTGAGTTGAGAATAACTAGCTCTTGGGTTATCTAACCAACAATGTCCAGCAAAAGTACTGTGAAAGAAGAAACTACTAGGCAATTTAAAATACAATATTATCTATATAATTTTATTATATATAACATTATAATAATATATTATATAATCTAGGTATATAGATTATATATAGAGATAGGTACATAGGTGGGTAGATAGATACGATTCATTCTTGAGAAACCAGTTTTAAAAATTCCAGTGATAACCTTTGGGTACCCTTTTCAACCCACAACTAATTTACGTATGAAACTCCCTTCTAAGTTATCAATTTTTTCCAATAATATTAAATAACTATGTTGCCACAAAAGAGTAAATTCTGAATTAATTTGGGGCTAACCTACAAAAAATATGTGACTTAAATTCTTTACCATTGTAGAATTTTTTTCAAACAAAAAATTTCAACTGTTGTTCTTAACAAAATGTTTCTGCCAGGCTTCCCTGGTGGCGCAGTGGTTGAGAGTCCGCCTGCCGATGCAGGGGACATGGGTTTGTGCCCCGGTCCGGGAAGATCCCACATGCTGCGAAGCAGCTGGGCCCGTGAGCCATGGCCGCTGAGCCTGCACATCCAGAGCCTGTGCTCTGCAACGGGAGAGGCCACAACAGTGAGAGGCCCGTGTACCACAAAAATAAATAAATAAATAAAAATTTAAAAAAATTTAGAGTGCTGAGAGATCGTATGTAGAAGATAAATACGTATGGAGATCATATGTAGAAGATAAATTCACAGTTGCACAAGAACCAAATCAAAAGGCCTTTGAACGGCCATACAACTGTGTTTAGTCCTCATTTTTCAGACAAAGGAAGCAATAGAAAACTTCAACACTATAGTTAAATCTAATCTTTTAAAATCTAATCTTAAAACATTACACTGACAGAATACTACTGGATAAATTAAATGGATAAAGTAGTAAATAAAGGCTAGGGACAAAGACTGGGAATGATTGTGTTGCAAGTATTTTGTAAGAGAGTTTGAAATTATGAACTGAAGTATGAGGATGTAGGAGACAAGTTTAAAGAAATATAGGGAAGAGATTTCACAGAACAAAAGAAATGAATGGATGCAGTGGTATGAAGCAGTAACATGAGAAATTTTGTTCCTGCAGTTTTGGTTCTTGGTTAGACATAATCTGTGTTTTTGATGTTCCTTTAGAGTGAGCAGGGGTTGAGGGAAAGAGGAAGGTGCCAAACCTCTCAATAAATTGAAGTGATTTGGAAATTAGCCATTAGAATATGGAAAGGTAACACTATACTGAGAAAATTCGATCTGCAATTGGAGTAATTTTTAAATAAAGGAGAAATAAAACTGACTGGAAAGTGTTGTAAAGGGCGAGAAGAATCTTTTTAATATGTTTTCTGCAGGATATGGGGACATAGGGCAGAATCTTCCATTTCTAGAGGGTAGTAAGAGCTTAAAATAGGATAAAAAGCTGGAGAGTATAAATAATCTAGGAAAAGGTTAAGTATGTTGGTATATTTATTGACATTTGAATATATGTGTTAAATGTATAACTGAAAGAATTAGACACTAATTCAGAAGATGGATGATAGTCTATAGCAGTGGTTCTCAACCAGGTTGATTTGGCTATCCATGGAACATATGGCAATGACAGGAGGCACTTTTGGTTTTCAGAGCTGGGGGCAAAGTATAGGACATGCTACTGCCATCTGGTGAATGCAGGCCATGTATCCTGATAAACATCCTACAATATACAGGACATTCTCCCACAACAAAAAACTATCTGGCCCAAAATATCAATACAGCTGAAATTGAGAAAACCTGGTCTGGGAATTAGTGTGGGGGCAGTGAATGAAAGTCGACACAGGAAGAAGCAATCCTAGAGACCGAAGCAGAGAGAGGATTGAATTAAAAGCAACAAAAGAACTGTTCTTCTTTTCAGCCCTTGTTCACCTTACCTTAATCCTGATTTATATGGTTTTCTGAAGCACATGAACAAACCTTGTGTGTTGTAAGTTTTTAAAAAGTGCTTTAAAAATAATATTTCCACCCTAAGAAAAGGGAACCATACTACACTGTTGGTGGGAAAGTAAATTGGTGCCGCCACTATGGAAAACAGTACGGAGGTTCTTCAAAAAACTAAAAATAGAGTTGCCATATGATCCAGCAATCCCACTTCTGGGCATATAACCTGACAAAACTATAGTTCAAAAAGATACATGCGCTCCTATGTTCACAGCAGTGCTATTCACAAAAGCCAAGACATGGAAATAACCTAAATGTCCATCGACAGAGGAATGGATAAAGAAGATGCGGTACATATATACAATGGAATATTACTCAGCCATAAAAAGAAGGAAATAATGCTGTTAGCAGCAACATGGATGCAACTAGAGATTATCATACTAAGTGAAGTAAGTCAGAGAAAGACAAATATCATATGATATCACTTATGTGTGCAATCTAAAATATGACATAAATGAACTCGTCTGTGAAACAGAAACAGACTCACAGACATAGAGAACAGACTTGTGGTTGCCAAGGGGGGAGAGGGAGTGGGGGAAGGATGGATTGGGAGTTTGGGATTAGCAGATGCAAACTATTATATATAGAATGGATAAATAATAAAGTCATACTGTATAGTATAGGGAACTATATGCAATAACGTGTGACAAATCATAATGGAAAAAATATGAAAAAGAATGTGTATATATACATTTGAATATATATTTGCATATATATTTGAATCACTTTGCTGTACAGAAGAAATTAACACATTGTAAATCAACTATATCTCAATAAAATAAATTTTAAAAAAATATGTTTCCACCCTAAAAGAAAATAAGCATAACTCCCCACTCCTTAAATGTGGGCTGTGCATAGTGACTTCCTTCCAAAAAGTAGTGTAGAAAGGGTAACTTTCTAGAGTAACTTCATGTGGAGAAACCTGACAAACACCACTCCCACCAGGGGACAAAGGTCAACATGAAGAGTGACAAATCATGTTAATAGTATAAACTGTCGATAAAATGTGATGAAAACTACACCTTATCTCTGTGCTCTTCCTCCCAAAACCTCATAACCCCAGTCTAATCATGAGAAAAATATCAGACAAGTTCCAATAGGACATCTTACAATACAACTAACTAGTATTCCTCAAAACAATCAAGGCCATCCACAACCAGAAAAGTTAGAGAAATTGTCACATCCAAGAGGAGCCTAAGAAGACATGACAACTAATTGTATTCTGGTAACCTAGATGGAATCCTGGAGCAAAAAAGAACATTAGAAAAAAATAAACTATGGATTTTAGCCAATAATATTAATATATCATTATTGGTTCATTAATTGTAACAAATGTACCATACTAATGTAAGATGTTAATAACAGAGGAAACTATGTGTAGAGGGAGGGGGTAGATGAGAACTCTCTGTATTATCTTCTCAATATTTCTATAAATCTAAAACTGTTACCAAGATGGAGTTTACTAATAAAAATATTTGAATAAATGAAGAGTATTTAACCAAAAACATGACAATGATAAATGCAGTCTGTGCTAAAATCTGATAAACAAATTGAAAGCTGGAAAAAGTTTTTTGAAAATTATTTAGAAGTTTTACTTAGAAAGTAACATTCAAAAATGTGATAATTTATTTTTATCCCTTTTCCATACATATGTTAGAGAAAAACTGCTAATGCATAACAGTAGCAAAAATGTATTGAATATATGTACATGTAGAAATGAAAGATTTTTTTAAAATACTGAAACATTAGTTTACTAATGTTTACTAATAAAAAAATGAAAGATTTTTTTAAAATACTGAAACATTATTTTTTTAAAATAATGAAACATTAGTTTAGTAGATGCTAGTCAATAGTAAGCTTATAGCTATCTTAGATGATACCTTCATTCTCAGAACAAGAAAATGAAAATTATGTTAAAAAGATGAGTGTTCTTTGATGACAAGAAGATTTTTCTAATGGCTATTCTCCACTAAGATACTCATGTAAATTTTAATTTTGCCGCATTATAACTTGGAATAGGTAAAATTTTAGCCACAACTTAAATTTTTTTCCAAGCCAATTAATTTTTTAATCACATTTGATAAACAAGCCTACATGTTCTTCTTTGATTTTTAAACTTTTCTTAGTACATAAAACAAATTAAATCTCTAGGAGCAAATCCATAAATGTATTAACATAGAAATCATGTACACAAAGTAACACAATTTTATCTTGAAATGCATTTAATATATGTTTACCCACATATTTTAAATTATTCAGTTATATAAGTAGTCTATAATCTCTTTTTTTCTAGCTTTATTTTTTATGTTATTGATATATGACATTGTGTAAGTTTAAGGTGTACCACATTTTATAGAAATATATATATATAGCAATAGAGATATATAGACATATATATATATCAAAGTAACTACCATAATAAGATTAATAACACATCCATCATCTCACATAGTTAGAATTTTTGTGTGTGATGAGAACTTTTAAGACCCATCCTGTTGGTAACTCTCAAATATACAAGAGAATTGTAACTATAGTCACCATTCTGCACATTACATCCTGAGAAATTATTCATATTAAAACTGGAAGTCTGTACCTTTTGACCACCTTCAACCATTTCTCCCAACAACCCCTCACACCCCTGGCCCTGGCAACCACCAATCTGTTCTCTGTTTCTGAGCTCAGCTTTTTTAGATTCCACATAAAGTGAGATCATACAGTATTTTTCTTCCTCTACCTGACTTATTTCACTTAGCATAACACCCTCAAGGTTCATCTCTCCTGTCACAAATGACAGGATTTCCTTCTTTTCTAATACTGAAAACATTTACATACATACATATATATATATATATATGCGCCACATTTTCTTTATCCATTCATCTATTGACGAATACTTAGGTTGTTTCTATGTTTTGGTTATTGTAAATAATGCTGCAGTGAGCATGGGGATGCAGGCATCTCTTCCAGATAGTGATTTCATTTCCTTTGGATACATACCCAGCAAATGAATTGCTGGACCATATGGTAGTTCTACTTTTTAATTTTTTGAGGAACCTCCATAACATTTTCCATAGTGACTGTGCCAATTTACATTCCCACCAACAGTGTACAATGGATCCCTTTTTTAACAACCTTCCCAGCACTTGTTATCTCTTGTCTTCTTATTAATATCCATTTTATCAGGTGTGGGGTTATATCTCATTGCTCTTTTGATTTGGATTTTCCTGATGATTAGTGATGTTGAGCACCCTTTCATGTACCTGTTGGCCATTTGAATATCTTCTTTGGAAAAAACTGTCTGTTCAGGGTCTTTGCCCACTTTTTAATTGGGTTGTTTCTTTTTTTTTTCTTTGCTTGTTCATTTTGCTATTGAGTTTGAAGAGTTCTTTATGTATTTCAAATATTAACCCCTTATCAGATCTGCAGTTTGAAAATATTTTTTTATACAGTGCTTCATAAGTTGCCTTTTCATTTTGTTGATTGTTTCTTTTGATACACAGAAGCTTTTCAATTTGATGTATGGCACTTGTTTATTTTTGCTTTCGTTGCTTGTGCTTTGGTGTCTTATCTAAGCACAAAATCATTACCAAGACCAATGTCAAGGAAATTATTCCTTATATTTTCTTCTAGGAATTTTATGGTTTCAGGTCATATGTTAAAGTATTTAATCCATTTCATATTAATTTTTTAAAGTCTTTGTTAATTTCTTTTTTTTTTTTTTTTGCGGTACGCGGGCCTCTCACTGTTGTGGCTTCTCCCGCTGTAGAGCACCAGCTCTGGACGCACAGGCTCAGCAGCCAGGGTTCATGGTCCCAGCCGCTCCGCGACATGTGGGATCTTCCCGGACCGGGGCATGAACCGTGTCCCCTGCATCAGCAGGCGGACTCTCAACCACTGCGCCACCAGGGAAGCCCTGTTAATTTCTTTTTTTATTTTTAATTTTTATTGGAGTATATTTGTTTTACAATATTGTGTTAGTTTCTACTGTACAGCAAAGTGAATCAGCAATACGCATATATATATATATCCCCTTTTTTGGATTTCCTTCCCATTTAGATCACCACAGAGCGTTGAGTAGAGTTCCCTGTGCTATACAGTAGGTTCTCATTAATTATCTATTTTATACATAGTATCAATAGTGTATACATGTCAATCCCAATCTCTCAATTCCTCCCATCCCACCCCTTTCCCCCTTGGTATCCGTATGTTTGTTCTCTACATCTGTGACTATATTTCTGCTTTGTAAATAAGATCTTCTATACCAATTTTTTCAGATTCCACATATGTGTTAATATACAATATCTGTTTTTCTCTTTCTGACTTACTTCACTCTGTATGACAGTCTCTAGGTCCAACCATGTCTCTACAAATGACCTAATTTTGTTCCATTTTATGGCTGGGTAATATTCCATTGTATATATGTTATCACATCTTCTTTATCCATTCCTCTGTTGATAGACATTTAGGTTGCTTCCATGACCTGGCTATTGTAAATAGTGCTACAATGAACATTGGGGTGCATGTGTCTTTTTGAATTATGTTTTTCTCTGGGTATATGCCTAGTAGTGGGATTGCTGGGTCATATGGTAGTTCTATTTTTAGTTTTTTAAGGAATGATCTTTTTTGACCCACCACCTAGAGTAATGAAAATAAAAACAAAAATAAACAAACTGGACCTAATAAAACTTAAAAGCTGTTGCACAGCAAAGAAAAGACAATCCTCAGAGTGGGAGAAAATATTTGCTAATGAAGCAACTGACACAGGATTAATCTCCAAAATATACAAATAGCTCTTGTAACTTAATATCAAAAAAACAAACAACCGGGCTTCCCTGGTGGCACAGTGGTTGAGAATCTGCCTGCTAATGCAGGGGACATGGGTTCGAGCCCTGGTCTGGGAAGATCCCACATGCTGCAGAGCAACTAGGCCTGTGAGCCACAACTACTGAGCCTGCGTGTCTAGAGCTTGTGCTCCGCAACAAGAGAGGCTGCAAGAGAGGCCCACGCACCGCAATGAAGAGTGGCCCCTGCTTGCCACAACTAGAGAAAGCCCTCGTACAGAAACAAAGACCCAACACAGCAAAAAGAAATAAATTAATAAACTCCTACCCCCAATATCTTCTTAAAAAAAAACAAACAACCCAATCAAAAAATGGGCAGAAGACCTAAATACACATTTCTCCAAAGAAGACATACAGCTGGCCAACAAACACATGAAAAGATGCTCAATATCACTAATTATTAGAGAAATGCAAATCAAAACTACAATGAGGTATCACCTCACATCAGTCAGAATGGCCACCATCAAACAATCTACAAGCAATAAATGCTGGAGAGGGTGTGGAGAAAAGGGAACCCTCATATTCATTTTTGTGAGTGGTATAAGATAGGGGTCCAGTTTCATTCTTTTGCATGTGAATATCCAATTTTCCCAGTACCATTTATTTAGGAGACTATCTCTTCTCCATTGAGTATGTTTGGTTCCCTAGTTAAATATTAGTTGAACATATATGCATGGGTTTACTTCTGGGCTCTCTATTCAGTTCCATTCATCTATGTGTCTGTTTGAATGCCAATACTACACTGTTTTGATTACTATTGTTTTGTAGTATAGTTTGAAATCAGGAAATGTGATGCTTCCAGCTATGTTCTTACTCAGGATTGCCTTGGCTATTTGGTGTCTTTTGTGTTTCCATACAAGTTTTAGGGTTGTCTTTTCTAATTCTGTAAAAAATGCTATTGGGATCTTGATAGGGATTGCATGAAATCTATATATGACTTTGGGTAGTATGGATATTTTGACAATATTAATTCTTCCTATCCATGAACACAGGATTTATTTTCATTCATGTGTCTTCAGTTTCTTTCATCAATGTCTTTTAGTCTTCAGTGTACAGATCTTTCACCTCTTTGGTTAAATTTATTCCTAAGGATTTTATTGTTTTTGATGCTATTTTAAATGAGATTGTTTTCTTCATTTCTTTTTCAGATAACTCATTGTTAGTGTACAGAAAAGCAACTGATTATATGTTGAATTTCACATTGATATTTTAGAATTTTTAAAACTAATGGTAACCACTCTATGAGAATGCACTAAATATGAGAAGAAATAAAGGGAGAGAATTAACATTCATTGAGGTTGGCACTCTAAACATGTGCCTTCTCATCATTTCCACACCACTGTCATCCTGATTTGACATATAATGAAACATGGTGAGAAAGGTTTAAGTAGTATTATTTTTCCCATGAAGTTAGTAATTGTGGGTGCTGAAATTTGGACTCAAATCTGGCTAAAAAGCCTATTCTCTTTCTACTGCAGACCTAGAGTGTGTTAAAACATTTCTTCAAACATAAAAAAGTGAACTGCTAAGTTAAAATGATAACGAAATCTTGTTATAGATATTGAATGATATGGAATTGAAAGAGTTAAAACATCCTAGAGCAAATAGGTTTCAGCTTAAAGGCTAAGTATAGTTTTGAAAAATATTCTGAAAAAAAGATCTTGACTCAATACAAAAGGTAGGTGCCCCACTCCTAAAGTGAAAAGGCTACTGGGACAAAAGGGCAGGGTTCCTTTCCCATTGTATTTGTGTTTGCATCCCCCATGTTCCCAATCTCCATTATGTTGAACATCCAAAAGCATAAAACTGATCTGAAGTTCTGAAGAGTCTTGTGTTTGGCATTAACACCACAAGGATTCTGTAACTCCATAAACATTTACATGCAAACACATATATTTATTTTTGGAGAATCTCCTCATTTTTTTTCTACCTTCCCTCCCTGTCCTTTTAAATTAATTACTTAATTTCACCTTTTATTCTCATACCCCCCTCAGTCCCCTCTTCCTTTTCCTAAGCAACTACTCTACTAGTATTATGTATATCTTTTGATTTACGTGTTTTTGCAAAATGTATGTTGTATTTTGAGCATAAACTTGAACTTTTATATATATATATATATATATATATATATATATATATATATATATATGGTACTGTGTTATGCACATTATTGTTTTCCTTGCTGTTTTCATTAAAGACTATGTGTCTGGCTTTGTGTACAAGTAAATAACACATAATTGGCTGTTTCAAACCTCTGCATAATACTCTAAGGTTTGAAATCAGTACATCCCCCCCCACAGACTGCCTTTTAACTTACTGAAAGTACAAATAATAGCACAGCGAACATCCTCACAAGGGCCCCTTTATGGTACTATTGAATAATAGTATTGAATAATACGCAGGAGTAGAATTGTTAAGTCTAGCTAGGAAATACACACATTCAGTGTTACTTGATAGTTGCCAGAGTGTGTTCCAGAATGTGATGCAACTTGCAGGACTTGGGAATATATGTAATGCTGTACCCCCATACATTTGGCATTATCCAGATTTCTGACTTTTTCAGGCTTAGTAAGTGGCTATTTTAACTATCACTTCTTTTATTATATTTAATATTTTGATATTTCACTTCCATAAATTTCTTCATATAACTTTTCACAGTTTGGGGGTTGCAGCCCTCTATTTCCTAATTTTAAGAATTCTATTTATGTTACAGATATTAATTCCTTGCCAGTTTTAAATGATATAGATATCTTCTTTCCATAATCTACCTATTAATTTTTTCCATGATGTTTGTGATATACTTTATTAAATAAAAATTTGGAAATATTAAATTAACTTCTGCTTATGGCTTCAACTGCTTTTTATGAAATTTATTGAAGTATAAAATACATACAGAAAAAGCAACAGTCTTTTCAAAAAAAGATATTGGGAAAAATGGCAGTCAATATGGAAAAATATGAACCTCATATCTTACACAAAAGTTAAAGTGAATCATTTACCTAAATGTTAAATGCAAATCTATAAAACTTCAAGGAGAATATATAGGAGAAAATCTGTGTAGCAGTCTGTTTGGTTATGAGTTTATAGATACAACACAAAAATCATAATCTATGAAAGAAAAAATTGTCTCAGTTGGACTTTATTAAAATTAAAAATGCTTGCTCAGTGTAAGACACTATTAAAAGAATCTAAAGACAAGCCACAGACTGGGAGAAATATTTTCAAACCACATATCTGAAAAAGTAATTGTATCCAAAATACACAAGGAAACTTTAAAATCAACAATAAGAAAACAACCCAATTAAAAATTGGGTAAAAGATCTGAATAGACACTTCATCACAGAAACTGAACAAGTGACAAATACACATATGAAAAGATGCTCAACATTATTTGTCATTAGAGAAATTTAAATTAAAACAAAAATGACAGACCACTACACATCTATTACAATGGCTAAAACCCCAAAACCGACAAGATCAATTGCTGGTGAGAACTTGAAGTAATAGGAACTGTCATTCACTGCTGGTGAGAATGTAAATGGTACAGCCATTTTGGAAGACAGTTTGGCAATGCTTATACACCTAAACATAATCTTATTATATGATCTAGCAATTGTACTCCTAGGTATTAACTAATTTGAAAACTTATATCCACACCAAAACCTGCATGTGAATGCAGCTTTATTCGTAATCACCAAGCAAGCAAGATGTCCTTCAACAGGTCAATTTATTGAAACAAACCTAGTATATCCATACAGTACACTACAATTTAACAATGAAAAGGAATTAGCTATCAATCCATGCAACATCATTAATGCATCTCAAGTTCATTTACAAAATAGAAAATTATACATTTTTCTCCATCTACCGTGCAGAACCAATCTTTCTCAACTGATTTTTTTAAATCTTTATGAATTTCCATTTTAAGCAATCTCTTCCCATGTTACGTTTAGAAGAGATCTGAACTAATCCATCTGACAACTGAAGTCAAGACACTGGTGCCTAGAGTGGGCAAACCAATAACCAAGTAATCAGCATTTCCCAAATTACAGTGAGTGCCCATCCAGCTGCTAATAATTATTCATATCCTTAAAAGTGTTTGGAAACTTAAGTTAGACAAATTTAAATAGGCTTCAGGTCCACATAAATTCTCAAAGTATTTTATATGCTAATGTGTCTTATGAATCATTGGTTATAGGGTACATCAGCAAGTATATGTGTGTTTCCCAAACTTATTTGATAATGGAGGTATTTTATTTCCACTAACCCCCATTAACAACTGAATTTCATCTTAACAAAGCTTACTTCTAACTGGGTGTGGACATGCATAAGCATGACAAATATTTTAAAAGTTTAAGAAATTATAAGATAATTGACCTTCATAGCCATCAGGATATTTATGTAAAATGTTGCATTTCAGCTTTCATTCAATCTAACGACAAAAGTTTTCACTAAATCTAATATTTTTAAATAAATAGAGCTTTTTATCTCTTTCAACCAAATGAATTATCTGGCCTACACTTAACTTGAACTCATGAAGAAATGAGATAAAGATTGAAGAACTTTCCACCAACTAGAAGAATGGAATAGACTACACTGAGAAAGAGAGTTCTTGTTACTGAATCTTTTTTCAAACAGCAGGTGATTGGTTCCCTCTAACATATATAAAGAGTATTTTTGCATTAGGTAACCCCTAAAGTACATTCAATGTCTTGGTGTCCATAGGTGACAAAAGGTCATAAAGAAATTGGATACCCAATTCCTTAGTGGGTGTCTAAGTTAGAAAATGATTGGAAGTCATTCAAGCACGTAATTATTAAGTCTTTTCTCAGCTTAAATGTTTCTGCAAAATTAACTTCAGTATTTGCACTATATAGTAATGACATAAAACTTACATAGCCATAGGCTTTAGGTTGCTTTAAATGTATTCAAATCCTAGACATAGCTATTTTACTGTCACATAGTTGAATATCGAACATGACTAAATCATTCATTCTGAAGTTGCCAAAGTATAAGAAATGCTTAGGTCTTCACACTAGATTCAGGAGGCTTTTTATATAATCTTTGAGAAGTGCGATTAAATTTCTGAAAAGATAATTGACTATCTCCATCACAGGAGCATATCTTGTTTAGATGAATCAAGCTACAGAGAGCAGTACTGTTTAAAATTATCTTGGAGTGAAAAAGCTCTTGCAATGAAACACAATGTTATCAGTCTGGAAAACTAACCTCGAATATCGGTATAGTTGTGTAAATAAATGAGGCAAAAAACGAAAAAGCACAGTTAAGGAAACAGTAGGAAAGGGAGTAACTAATGATTTATGGTAGTCAGTGTAATGTAATGAATTTCAGCATTATGAATAAATGAATGAAGTTGAAAATAACAACAGAATGCTTTGGTATTCTTCCATTTATAAAATCAATTTCTCTTATAAATAACATTAATTACCTAAAGCCAGACTCTTACATTAATATCCTTACATAACTTTACCTGGAAGAGGAAGACTTACTAACATATCCATACACAGGTTTATAACAGCAGCAAGAAATAGAAAAGATGAAGTAGAATTGTAGCTGTCATTTATACAGATTTAACCATCATCATCTCTACTCTCCAGAGATGATTATGGAAATGGTTTTCTTTTTCCTTACATCTATTTAGCCTGAGTGCAGTGGCCCAAGAACTGCTAGAATATCCTGGCTTTTCTTTCTGAAGAATGTAGTATTGTGAATAAAAGAAACAAAGGAATATGGATAAAGGGGAAGTAGAGAAAACAACATAAAAGCAGCACATGTGGTTCAGATAGGAATTGAGAAGGAAAATATCACATGAAATAAGCACCTATTGTGGAGAAAAAGCAATGGACTGGGATCAGGAAAACAGCCCTGGGTAATCCCTACCAGTTAATCTCTTTAAGACTCATTTTTCACAATTTTAAAATTAGGGTGAGAGGGATTGCACAAATAAGATTCAAAATATTTTACTTTCTTCAAATTCTAGACTCTATTCTCATTATATTGGCCTTTGTGTGTGTGAGTCTGTGTGTACAGATGTGTGTGTTTTCTTTCTTGGTGAAATATTCCAAGAACTAAATATAATTAGGGTACTAATGGTTCTGCAACCATTTCTAGTGTTTGGAGGGGGTTTTCCCCCACATCAAGAAGTTCTCTGACACCAAGCAAGCTGGATATTCTACAAATCAACTCAGTTGTGACACTATCTACCTGGAGATGGTGTCCAATCTCACAAGTTAAGGGCTCAGTCTTGCAAGACTGCTCACTCACAAACACAATAGAGATGCCAATGCCAAATCCTGTTTGTCACCTGTGTTTCTGACCTACTGGCTATAGATTGGAGGTTATAAGGATCCTCTCCTTGGCTTGATTAATTTGTTAAAATGGCTCCCAGAACTTAGAGAAACATTTACTTACTAGATTACTAGTTTATTATAAAAGGTTATAATTCAGAAATAGGCAGATGGAAGAAATGCATAGGGCAAGATATAAGTAAAGGGCTTGGAGCGTCCATGCCCTCTCCTAGTGAGCCACTCTCCCAGCATCTCCACGTGTTCACCAACCTGAAAGCTCTCCAAAGCCTCTCCTTCTGGGTTTTTATGGGGGCTTCATTACATAGGGACATCTGATTAAATCATGAGCCACTGGTGATTGATTCAATCTCCAGTCCCTCTCCCCTCCCCACAAATGGAGGGGGGGAGCTCAAAGTGCTCTCTAATCACATGGTTGATTCTCCTGGCAACCAGCCCCCATCCTTAGGTTGGGTCCAAAAGCCACCTCATTTACATAAAAGACATCTTTGTCAGTCTCATTACTTATGAAATTCCAAGGGTATAGGAGCTTTGTGCCAGAAAAGGGGACAAAGACCAAACATATATTTATTATTATAAATCACAATATTATAGGTATACTAAATTCATTTTGGAGTCAGATAAAGTGTAAATAAATTAAACTCATTTCAAGGTCTTAAAAATCCATGCTACATCGCTCATTTCATCTGTGTTAGATAACTTCTTAGTCAATCGGTGATTTCTATACACCTGTTAAAATTTGCACATATTTTTCAACATCATTAAGCCCTTAAAACACAATAGAAGAGAGACCTATTTTTCTGTGGACTCTCTCTGTAAAAGTTTTAGATGTGACTCTAAGAACACAGTCTCTCATCTCTACTTGGCTCCAGATTTATCTAGTTGAGCATTCTCCCAAGGAAGGAGAAAATTCCATGGAGATAGTATCTCCTTAGGCTCAACTTTAACGACCTAGTCTTTCAACCAGATAGAAAGCCAAAGAAATAGGGAGCAGTCTCAGTGCTGAATTCTCACTGGATAAACAACTGCCAACAATAATAGTCCAGTATAAGATCAGAGAACTGAATTTTTATAGTGCCTTCTATTTGATAGCACATCGCCCCCTTCCCCCATTACAGTAATTACACTCTGGTACTCTTCCCCAAATGTTGTTGCATTAGAATCATGGGATCTCCACTCATTGGTTCATTATCTTCCAAAATCCAATCAGATGAGTGGGGCCCTAATCTATATTAGCTATCTTAGCAGAAATATATGTGGGCACATGACATATCTAGACACTTATTTATTGGACTGTGTTGAGCAGACCATTGTTAACTCTGAATTATACGTGTTCAATTAAAATATGCTGATCAGCTGAAGCCCAATTAGTATACCAATACTTCTATTTCCAAAAGGAAGTAAAAACTATGAGAATAAAATCCTATATACATTGCTATCTAACTCAATTTCCTTCATTCCAACAAAAGTTAAGTATTCAAAATCTAAATCTGTTAAACTTGAAATTTAAGAAATATACTATTCAACCCTTAGAAAGAAAAGATTTTAAAGCTATTCTATGTTTGGAACTACCAATAATTTAAAAGATTAAGCCCAAAAGTGTACAACTCTTTATAATTCCATCTTACTACAGTCCTCCCCATCATTGACCTAAGGCAGGTCATTGCTGGGGTAACTGAGAAGACACACTGCAGCTCAATCTTTGCTAAAATGTTCATCCTAACTCTTTGATTTCCAAATTTACTTAGATCACTGACTCCACTGTAATGATCATGAACATATTGAAATAGTATAGACTCTCACTTTGGAATCTCATTTAGTAGGACAATCTTGTTGACCAAATCATTCTCTTTCCATTAGGCTTTATTATATTTAACCTTTAATAGTATTCTTTACATTCCTATTAATTAAGATTGATGCAGTTTTTTCTTCCAATACAACTTCTCACCTTCTGAACATTATTACCCAACACAGTACATTACCCAGAGAGATCTAATACATAGTGGGTGAAAGCAGGAAATTTGAAATCAAACAACCTAACTTCTCTATTTTACCTTCCTAACTGAATTATAGTGAGAATTAAACCCATGTAAAGTGCTTAAAATACTAATATATTGTAATTGTTCAGTAAATACTATTGTTGCACTGCTCTATTATCTACAAAGAAGAACTTTTAGGACCAACTGTTTAGAGATAGCATAGTCTTCCAATAGTTCAGCTCATTTTAATAGAGTTTCATGTTGTTGCTTGACGTCAAAACCCTAGATGATAATAAAACATTAATTTGACTTCCATTTGATTTCCTAATTATTTCCTTATGAATGTAGTTATTGGTTCATTGTATGTCTTTTTCCACTATAATGTACGTTCCACAAAAGCACAGACTTTTTTTTTTTTTTTTGCGGTATGCAGGCCTCTCACTGTTGTGGCCTCTCCCGTTGCGGAGCACAGGCTCCGGACGCGCAGGCTCAGCAGCCATGGCTCACGGGCCTAGCCGCTCCGCGGCATGTGGGATCTTCCCGGACCAGGGCACAAACCCGTGTCCCCTGCATTGGCAGGCAGACTCGCAACCACTGCACCACCAGGGAAGCCCAGCAGAGACTTTTTGATCATTGATCTATACCCAACTTTTCTGACAGAGTTTCAGTACATACTAGATTCTTGATAAATACTTCATTAAATAACAAATAATTGTTTTCCTTAGGAAATCTGTATGTGGCATAGGTGGTCAGACCAAGAAGAAACTCAAGACACTCCTAAGTGACCAAGAGGAAACTTGGGCCCTCCTGCTTTATTCTTGCAAAAGAGTATCATAAAACAATCTGATATCATTCCAACTCAACCTGATGAAGAGATAAATAGACAAAGATGTTTGCTAAAATTCAACCATGGTTTAATATTGGGTGGTATGATTAAGAGTTAGATCTACTTATTTTTTATAATTTCTACAAGAGACAAATATTACCTTTTTCAATAAGAAAAAAAATATGTACTCTAATAAGTTAAATCACAGGAAACATTTAATTCTCTAATACAATCTAAAATTTTAAAAAGAAAATATTGAATACCACAAAATGTGTTGTTATATTTTTGTTTGTCAATTATCTGGAACTGAGAAAATATTTCACATCTAGGATACTCAATTAGTCCAGACATCTACCACCACCGGAGACTCCAGGTAGGAAAGCATATGCCCATATGGCAACATATAATTTCCTAGTTGATGATATTTTTCCCAAAGTCACTGGTATTGTTTTTTAGAGCAATTGTGGAACATCTGGTATTGTTTTTTAGAGCAATTGTGGAACATCTTTTGCCAAGATTAGAATGAAAAAGAATGAAAAGAATTGAGGACAGCCTCGGAGACCTCTGGGACAACATTAAACGCACCAAAATTTGAATTACAGGGGTCCCAGAAGAGGAAGAGAAAAAAAAAGGGACTGAGAAAATATGTGAAGAGATTATAGTTGAAAACTCCCCTAACCTGGGAAAGGAAATAGTCAATCAAATCCACATATTAATCAAGCTATCAAAAATTAAATACAAAGAAAAAATACTAAAAGCAACAAATAACATACAAGGGAATACCCATAAGGTTAACAACTGATCTTTCAGCAGAAACTCTGCAAGCCAGAAGTGACTGGCAGGATATATTTAAAGTGATGAAAGGCAAAAACCTATAACCAAGATTACTCTACCCAGCAAAGATCTCATTCAGATTCGATGAAGAAATTAAAACCTTTACAAACAAGCAAAAGCTAAGAGAATTCAGCTCGACCAAACCAACTTTACAACAAATGCTAAAGGAACTTTTCTAGGCAGAAAACACGAGAGGAGGAAAAGACTTACAATAACAAACCAAAAACACTTAAGAAAGTGGTAACAGGATTATACATATCCATAACTACCTTAAATGTAAATGGGTTAAATGCTCCAACTAAAAGACATAGACTGGCTGAGTGGATACACAAACAAGACCCCTATATATGCTGTCTACAAGAGACCCACTTCAGACCTAGGGACACATACAGACTGAAAGTGAGAGGATGGAAAAAGATATTCCATGTAAATGGAAATCAAAAGAAAGATGGAGTAGCAATTCTCATATTAGACAAAAGAGACTAAAATAAAGACCATTACAAGAGACAAAGAAGGACACTACATAATCATCAAGGGATCAATTCAAGAAGATATAACAATTGTAAATATTTATGCACCCAACATAGGAGCACCTCAATACATAAGGCAAATGCTAACAGCCATAAAAGGGGAAATCGACAGTAACACAATAATAGTAGGGAACTTTAACACCCCACTTACGCCAATGGACAGATCATCCAAACAGAAAATAAATAAGGAAGCACAAGCTTTAAATGACACAATGGACCAGAAAAATTTAATTGATATTTATAGAACATTCCACCCAAGGATGGCAGAATACACTTCCTTCTCAAATGCACATGGAACATTCTCCAGGATAGATCACATCTTGGGTCACAAATCAAGCCTTAGAAAACTTCAGAAAATTGAAATCATATCAAGCATCTTTTCCAACCACAACAGTATGAGACTAGATATCAATTACAGGAAAAAAGTCTGTAAAAAATAGAAACACAAGGAGGCTAAAAAACACACTACTAAATAACCAAGAGATCACTGAAGAAATCAAAGAGGTAATCAAAAAATACCTAGAAACAAATGACAATGAAAACACAACGACCCAAAACCTATGGGATGCTGCAAAAGCAGTTCTAAGAGGGACGTTTATAGAAATACAATCCTACCTCAAGAAACAAGAAACATCTCAAATAAACAACCTAACCTTACAACTAAAGCATTTAGAGAAAGAAGAACAAAAAACCCCAAAATAAGCAGAAACAAAGAAATCATAAAGATCAGATCAAAAATAAATGACAAAGAAATGAAGGAAACAATAGCAAAGATCAATAAAACTAATAGCTGGTTCTTTGAGAAGATAAACAAAATTAATAAACCATTAGACTCATCAAGAAAAAAAGGGAGAAAAAGGAAATCAATAGAATTAGAAATGAAAAAGGAGAAGTAACAACTGACACTGCAGAAATTCAAAGGATCATGAGAGAGTACTACAAGCAACTTTATGCCAATAAAATGGACAACCTGGAAGATATGGACAAATTCTTAGAAAAGCACAACCTCCTGAGACTAGACCAGGAAGAAATAGAATATATAAACAGACCAATAACAAGCACTAAACTTGAAACTGTGATTAAAAATCTTCCAACAAACAAAAGCCCAGGACCAGATGGCTTCACTGGCAAATTCTATCAAACATTTAGAGAAGAGCTAACACCTATCCTTGTCAAACTCTTCCAAAATATAGCACAGGAAGGAACACTCCCAAACTGATTCTACAAGGTTCCCAAACTGATTCACCATCACCCTTATGCCAAAACCAGACAAAGATGACACAAAAAAAGAAAACTACGGGCCAATATCACTGATAAACATAAATGCAAAAATCCTCAACAAAATATTAGCAAACAGAATCCAACGGCACATTAAAAGAATCATACACCATGATCAAGTGTGGTTTATCCCCAGAATGCAAGGATTCTTCAATATACACAAATAAATCAATGTAATAAACCATATTAACAATTGGAAGGAGAAAAAAACATATGATCATCTCAATAGATGCAGACAAAGCTTTTGACAAATTCAACACCCATTTATGATGACAACCCTCCAGAAAGGCATAGAGGGAACTTACCTCAATATAATAAAGGCCCTATATGGCACACCCACAGCCAATATCATTCTCAATGGTGAAAAACTGAAACCATTTCCACTAAGATCAGGAACAAGACAAGGTTGCCCACTCTCACCACTTATATTCAACATAGCTTTGGAAGTTTTAGCCACAGCAATCAGAGATGAAAAAGAAATAAAAGGAATCCAAACTGGTAAAGAAGTAAAACTGTCACTGCTTGCAGATGACATGATACTATACACAGAGAATCCTAAAGAGGCTACCAGAAAACTATTAGAGCTAATCAATGAATATGGTAAACTAGCAGGATACAAAATTAATGCACAGAAATCTCTTGCATTCCTATACACTAATGATGAAAAATCTGAAAGAGAAATTAAGGAAACACTCCCATTTACCACTGCAATGAAAAGAATAAAATATCTAAAAACAAACCTACCTAAGGAGACAAAAACCTGTATACAGAAAACTATAAGACACTGATGAAACAAATCAAAGATGGTACAGATGGAGAGATATGCCATGTTCTTGGATTGGAAGAATCAACATTTGAAAATGACTATACTACCCAAAGCAATCTACAGATTTAATGCAATCTCTGTCAAACTATCAATGGCATTCCTCACAGAATTAGAACAAAAAAATTTTATAATTTGTATGGAAACACAAAAGACCCCAACAGCCAAAGCAATCTTGAGAAAAAAAAACGGAGTTGGAGTAATCAGGCTCCCCAACTTCAAACTATACTACAAAGCTACAGTAATCACGACAGTATGGTACTGGCACAAAATCAGAAATATAGATCAATAGTACAGGACAGCATGCCCAGAGGTAAACCCATACACATATGGTCACCTAATTTACAACAAAGGAGGCAAGAATATACAATGGAGAAAAGACAGCCTCTTCAATAAGTGGTGCTGGGAAAACTGGACAGCTACATGTAAAAGAATGAAATTAGAACACTCCCTAATACCATACACAAAAATAATTTCAAAATGGATTAAAGACCTAAATGTAAGGCCAGACACTATAAAACTCTTAGAGGAAAACATATGCAGAACACTCCATGATATAAATCACAGCAAGATCCTTTTTGACCCACCTCCTAGAGAACTGGAAATAAAAACGAAAATAAGCAAATGGGATGTAATGAAACTTAAAAGCTTTTGCACAGCAAAGGAAATCATAAACAAGATGAAAAGACAACCGTCAGAATGGGAGAAAATATTTGCAAATGAAGCAACTGACAAAGGATTAATCTCCAAAATATACAAGCAGCTCATGCATCTCAATATCAAAAAAACAAACAACCCAATCCAAAAATGGGCAGAAGACCTAAACAGACATTTCTCCAAAGATATACAGATTGCCAACAAACACATGAAAGGATGCTCAACATCACTAATCATTAGAGAAATGCAAATCAAAACTACAATGAGGTATCACCTCACACTGGTCAGAATGGCCATCATCAAAAAATCTACAAACAATAAATGCTGAAGAGGGTGTGGAGAAAAGCAAACACTCTTGCACTGTTGGTGGGAATGTAAATTGATACAGCCACTATGGAGAACAATATGGAGGCTCCTTAAAAAACTAAAAATAGAACTACCATACAACCCAGGAATCCCACTACTGGGCATATACCTTGAGAAAACCATAATTCAAAATGAGTCATGTACCACAATGTTCATTGCAGCTCTATTTACAATAGACAGTACATGCAAGCAACCTAAGTGTCTACTGACAGATGAATGGATAAAGAAGATATGGCACATATATACAATGGAATATTACTCAGCCATAAAACGAAATGAAATTGAGTTATTTGTAATGAGGTAGATGGATCTAGAGACTGTCATACAGAGGGAAGTAAGTCAGAAAGAAAAAAACAAATACCATATGCTAACACATATATAGGGAATCTAAAAAACAAATGGTTCTGAAGAACCTAGGGGCAAAACAGGAATAAAGACACAGATGTAGAGAATGGATTTGAGGACACGGGGAGGGGGAAGGGTAAGCAGGGACAACGTGAGAGAGTGGCAAGGACACATATATACTACCAAATGTAAAATAGCTAGCTAGTGGGAAGCAGCCGCATAGCCCAGGGAGATTAGCAGGGTGCTCTGTGTCCACCTAGAAGGGTGTGATAGGGAAGATGGGAGGGAGGGAGATGCAAGAGGGAGGAGATATAGAGATATATGTCTACATACAGCTGATTCACTCTGTTATACAGCAGCAACTAACACAATATTGTAAAGCAATTATACTCCAATAAAGATGTTAAAAAACTTTTTTCTGTTGAATTTACGAATTATCTCTGAAATAAAAGAAAATCAGTACTTGTGACAGATCTACCAAAATTGACAGTTCTAAGATCTCTTTCATACATAATATCTTTCATAAATTTAGCTTCAAGAAAACACTGATTTTACCTTAAAATGCTTCTATGCTCTTTTTATAAATCTGTAACACAGTGACTGTTTTTGGAGTAGACAAAATATCAATAATTTATGCTGTTACATTAACATAGCTTTCACCTGTACTTTAATGATCTGTAGTTTTATACTCGGAGAACTATTATCCTTCTGTAACTTTTTTTTTTTTTTTTGCGGTACATGGGCCTCTCACTGCTGTGGCCTCTCCTGTTGCAGAGCACAGGCTCCAGACGCACAGGCTCAATGGCCATGGCTCATGGGCCCAGCCGCTCTGCGGCACGTGGGATCTTCCCGGACTGGGGCACGAACCTGCGTCCCCTGCATCGGCAGGCGGACTCTCAACCATTGAGCCACTAGGGAAGCCGTGTAATATTTTTTATTTGGTCCAAATACCTCTCACTTTATTATATTTTCATATACCAAAGGGCAAAAATAAAACTGAAAATTTAATTACATCATTAAGACTCAAAATTTTTATTTTAACTGACTTCAGGTACTTAACCAATCAATAATATTCAAGTCAATTCATGATGGCAATCAACCCCTGGTAACAAATATCTGAACCAAAATTCCCTAAGGGTTCCATAGGCTATTGATCATGAGACTCTGAAACACTCTTAAGGTCAAGAAGTGTTGAAATAAACAGAAGTTTCTCTTTTTTTGCAGCACTTCTCAAACTCTTCAATATGGTAATGTTCTTTGTAAATCTAAAAAAGTTTCTGAAGAGTTTATTTTGGATGTTATTTATAGTACACAGTTTAGGAAGAAAACTTCTCTAGACCCACACAGTTGATTATGTATATTTTATAAGCAGATTACTAAAGCAAAACTGGCTAAAACCTATGAATGAGAGGAAGTTTTTTTTAATAATTATCTATGAATCATACTAATACACAACTATAATAAGTAAAGAGCCAAGATATAAATAGATAAGTAGACAGGCAGATAAATATAGAGATAGACATAAAGATACAGTAGACTGATCATTAATACAATTGAGTTTGATCATAGTTATAGTATCAGATGATAAAGAAGAACATATCTTAATCCAACTTGTTATATACAATTTATTTTGTGTACTTATATTTTGAAAATAGAGCATATGTTTTTCTATAGTATACACAAATCTCTGTATAAAATGGGTTATGTTATGGCAATAGAATTTTAATGTTCGAAAGAAAGGTTATATCCCAATCTACCTTGCAATGTGAAAATGATTTTTATAATATTCCTAAAAAATTATTATTCACTTTTTATCATAAAAATATTACATTAAGCATATATTAATATGCTTGTGTACTTTTTTCAGTAAGATCTGAGCTTAAATTTCAGATACATCATGAACTAAGTTATATAGGCATCAGTTTCTTTACTAAAATATAAATAATATCTAACTCATACAGTGGTTTTGAAGATTAAATGGCAAAATACACAAGGCTCAGAACTTTACACAAGGCCTGACACATATTTAATGTTACTGTCACTACTATTAACATTTCTAAGACTTTTTAAAGCAGTATATAGAGCAATATTCTTAAACCCCTGAAATTAAATTAGAAAACCAATTTACAATGAATGACATCTGATAACTCAAAACAGATGTAGCTAACATTATTGACTTACAATTTTTGCCCTATTCCTAGGGATTTATGCACATTAACTCTCTTAATTATAACGTGCTTTACATACTGTTATCTTCATTTTATCTATGGGAAAACTGAGGCACAAAGATATTACCAAACTCCAAACAGCTAGTAAATGGCAGAGCTAGGAACTGAACCAGCAGTAATTAGGCTCCACGATATCTGCTTTTTACTCTTATTGGATGCTGCCTCTCTAGCTACAGATGACAGATTAAATAGGTTATTTAAAAACAAATGAACTAGAGAGTGAGATAAAATAGATGAAAGAGGGCTTCCCTGGTGGTGCAGTGGTTGAGAGTCCGCCTGCCGATGCAGGAGACACGGGTTCGTGCCCCAGTCCGGAAAGATCCCACATGCCGCGGAGCGGCTCGGCCCATGAGCCATGGCCGCTGAGCCTGCGCGTCTGGAGCCTGTGCTCCGCAGTAGGAGAGGCCGCAACAGTGAGAGGCCCGCGTACCAAGAAAAAAAAAAGAAATAGATGAAAGAGACAGAGATTTGCTCAAGGAACCAGTGTAAAACTAGAATGATATCAGACCTAACAAAGCCTTTATCAACAGAAGGGGAGACTGGTAACAAAGAGGTGGGGGCTAGGTGGTAGTCAAATAAAAGATTTTATAACTAGTGCTCAGAAAATCACAGGGGGGCAAATCTCTTGACTTTTGGACTCTACTTGCCATATGTCTCTTTAATGGAGTATAACACTAGGTTCCAACAAATGTTTGAATCATGTAATTCCTTCTCTTAGCTCTAATTCCATTAATGCATTTATTGTATAATTTAACATTCAGGGCCAATAATAACCAGGCACTCTTGTTTACACTTGAAATGATCTAGGCACAGAACTTGATTCTCTAAAATATTCTACTGTTCATAGAATTGTTGGAAAAAGTCTATCCCTCTACCCTTGAGTCTACTTGGTAGACATCAAACAAGGACTTAGAGGCATTCCTCTAGACAGGAAGGATGTATTTCAAATCACTTGGAAAATGAATCTGAGATGTGTATAAGCAAGAACATGAAGGAAAGTGTCAGAAATCAACCCTTCCATGAATATATGTCTTCAATCATCCCTTCGTTTCCAGAAAGGTCCCTAGAACTCCTGAAGGCTCAAAAGAGACTGAGATTTTACTCATACTCCTTTCAGAAATAAGACATTATGAGATAATTTAAAAATTCTCCTCCCTTCCTGAAGCCTGTTCATAAAGGACCAATTCCCATGACAGTGGACAAGAGCAAAGAGGAAAGATAAGAAAGTCATCCTACAGCTAAACTCAATTAAAAATGTCCCAAATATTTCTGGGGAAGGTTTTAAACATGAACACACAAAACTCCTCCACATTAGAGATAGTATTCATCTTCGGTTGAAACACTATGTTAACTCTACATCATTTCCCAAAGATTCACTATATAGTAGGAAGAAAATTTTTTACACCTGCAAAGATTTTATAGTAGAGCAAGAGTATAATCTTGATGTGGATAAAAATTGAACTGTACCCCTAAGTGACACAGACATAAGTAGAAGAAGTAACTATGATTGACATGAAAATCCCTGTGTGTTTCACTTTACTCACAGGAAAAAGTAGGAGTGGTCACAACCCTAGACTTGAGCTAAGAGAGCTGGGAACTGGAGAAACAGAGGTGAATAGTTAGGATGCCCATTTCAGTCTTGATGCAGGAGGAAAAGCAAATTATCTCCAGCCTAACTGACAGTGAGCAGGACTGAAACCATGGAGTGAGGCCGTAATCAAAGCACCAATTGTGATAGTAGCAACTTGAGAAGAAGTGGCCAGAACATACATATAACTACCTCTAGTAATATAATTCTCTAGGGCTGGGGCTGTGGAATCATTTGCTAAGTATTTATTAAAATATTCTAGTAAGGGACACTTTGTTGACATTTTAATAGCACTTATGTAACTAATATACAAACCCTATATATTTACCTACTGCAACGTATAAATACATTTTTTATAATCTTAAGCAGTTGAGAAGTTTGGCAGCCAGTAAACTCAATTTGAGAAAGATAGTTCTTCCTAAGAGATGCTTTTAAATCATTAAAAAACATATACAACTTCATAAGTTTAGACTGCTTATCTAAATCACCTGAACATTTTGCAAGAGCATATGGTTTTCCTAAATATAAAATAGTCTTCACAATATTTCTTCACTTTCTTTTATTACAGTAATGGGAAATGTGTTTTATTTTTATTATATAAAAGCAAGCATATTATCTGTACCAACATCATGTAATAATTTTGAATTGACCCCTGTATTGAGCTTCTAACATGTTTTTATTCTGTGTAGTTTATAGAAATTTAACAATCACAACCCATACTTATACCCCATAGAATTTGCATAGAAAGAGTTGAGTATTTTGCAGTCTTTTTAGCTCTCAAAATCTAGATGACAAATGTTAGTTTTATAGTGAGTTGCAAATCAACTATACTTCAATTAAAAATAATAATTAACAGTAAGTTTGGCAAATCTTATTACACTTTCTATAGTAGAAATATCTTAAATGAAGATAAGTGGGTTTAACAGATATCACTTTTAAAATATTACAAAATGTTTAACACTATAAGAAATATTTCCATAATCTGAAAAGAATAATCTATTCTGATTTAAGCACAAGTACATTCATTCATTCATCTGTGCATAGATTTACATGCATAGATTCATTTAACACATATTTGTTGAGCCAATAAAGTAGCAGGTATTTTACTGTGCCTTGAATTTTAAAAAAGGCAAATAATAGACAGTAATTGTTTTTCTGACCTGAATATGGAAGACAACAAAATACAGCACTCCAGATAAAATTCTGTGGGCTGTTACTTGACACTAGATTACAGTCTCTAGAGCAAGAAAAACGCGTGTTTAAATTCTGATTCAGCCATTTCCTAACTGTGTAGTTCTGATTAAGGTATAAAATTAAACCTTCTAAATTCTAGCTCCCTTTTCTATTAGAGAAGTTTTCTTTGCTTTAAAATAATTATAATAATATCACTTAAGAATTGTCGGGATTAGGGCTTCCCTGGTGGCGCAGTGGTTAAGAATCCACCTGCCAATGCAGGGGACACGGGT
Source organism: Phocoena sinus (assembly GCF_008692025.1). Lineage (NCBI taxonomy): Eukaryota > Metazoa > Chordata > Mammalia > Artiodactyla > Phocoenidae > Phocoena > Phocoena sinus. The sequence goes on along the minus strand of NC_045766.1, from coordinate 100,254,915 downwards.
TCGAGCCCTGGTCCAGGAAGATCCCACATGCCACGGAGCAACTCAGCCTGTGTGCCACAACTACTGAGCCTGCACCCTAGCACCCACGAGCCACAACTACTGAGCCTGCAAGCCACAACTACTGAAGCCCGCACGCCTAGAGCCCATGCTCTGCAACATGAGAAGCCAGCACAATGAGAAGCCTGCACGCCACAGCTAGAGAAAGCCTTCGCACAGCAACAAAGACCCAACACAGCCAAAAATAAATAAAATAAAATAAAAAGTTTTAAGAATTGTCAGGATTAGATGAAATAAGACATGTAAACTACAACACTAGCCTAGGAGTTATATTTTTAATACCATACAAAATAAGAACCCAGAAGTATAGTGTACAATTCAAATATAGTGATTATTCTGATCATCTATACCACCAATACCATGGAGTAAAAGTATACACATTTACTGCTATTTTGCTGTCCTCAATTCCCATACCACACACACAGAAATAAAGGATTGATAAACATTCCAAACTAAAATTAAAGTAGCAGCTAATTGAAAAATTAACCCATTTTTATGTGAAACATTAGACAAAAAAGAAAGCCCTGTTCTTATCCAAGATAGCATGAAGTATCCGTGGCTAGTGCTGGTCATTACTGATTATGGCTTTGGAATACTTTCTTCACATCACACTCCTCATATACATTGCTCTTATAACAATGGTCAAAACTTAGGTGATCCCATAATTGAAAGAAAATTTATATATGAAGTCACAAAATATTTTCACCATCTTTTCTTATAAGAACAATATTTAAACTAGTCCCATTTATGTGCCAAGTATTTTGTTTCTTTTTTTAAAAAAAATTTACCCACATAAGGTAAATATATTTATATTTATTTCTATTCCTTTACATGTGTTCACTTATATAAGTAATTTATAGCCTTACGTTGAAAATATATTTGATGTCATGAAACTATTATTCTGAAAGTTGAAAATATCTATTCTTTCATAATATTTTTCAGTGAAACTTTAAAACTCTGCAAGATGGATAAAACAAAAGACCCTTAAGGGGGAGTGAAGGAGGACAAAATAAAAACAGTAACAAGAGCAACAATTCTCTTTATGATGAAGAAATGCAGCAGAATGCAAACATAACTGGATACTTGTTTGGACGAACTTTTTCTCTTTGGAAATGAAATCTGAGAATACGTTAGAGGTGAATCGCCACTGTTACTGAAAATACGCATCATGCAAAGAGATAGGATATCCTAAGCACCACAAAGCATAGAATTAGATCTAGAAAATGTTGATTTTTATTAGGTTGCAAGTCACTGAAACCAAGGAATTTCGTGGTAGATGACAGAGGTAGCTCACCAATCCAAGAAAATATTGTACAAACCAAGTTTCAACACCAGCTTGTTTCAGATACTCTATTCAAAAATTCATATCACCAGGAAAGAGACTGAAGGAGCCCATGGCAGGAGTTCTCTGCTGGCTCTTACTGTTGTAACTTGGGGGTGGGTCACATTATCACAGATGTGACTGCCAGAGGCACCATGAGTGTTTATCAAAAGAAGGGGGGATTGTAAAACACAAAGAAGCTATCCTAAATGACAGTTACTATAGGGCTGGCACTATCAGTTGATTAAGTTTACCGTCTTCAGACTAAGAGCAAGAAATAATGTCCATCATGTACCTCAGATCCCAAGTATGTCCAGAATGTACGCACATGAGGTTCTACTCAAATACTGAAATAATGTTGTAGTTAAATATTTTGTATATGTATTAGGATATTGGTTAGGCTGCTTTAAACAGAGGTGAAATACTAGACACTTCAATTAAATATAAGTTTTACTTTCTTATGTTCGAGTACAGCAGTAAGTTGACCAGACATAGTAGAGTGGTACCATCATCCTCAATATGTGACTTCTATCTCTGGGTACAAACAAGCTACTCCTTTTTGTATCACCTGCCAGCCAGAAAGAAGAGAGAAAGGAATTAAGACTCTCAGGCTTATTCGTTTTAAGGAAAAGGCATGATGGCTCAAAGACTTCTGCTCATTTCTGCTGATCCAAACTTAGTCAGATGTCCACACGCAAATGCATGGGAAGCCTAAAAACACAGTGTTTAATTTGGTCAACTATGTGGCCAGCTATAACTGTTACTATGGAGAAATGTAAGAGTGGATATGGATAGACAACAAGCAATCTGTCACAAAGTTTTTAAGAAGCTGAGAAATGAAGTCAGCAAAACAAATTAGAATGAGAAATTTAACAGGGACACAGCAAGATCAGAATTATAAAAACTTCTAATTCTCAAATACCAAAGTGGCATGAGATTTTCCAAAATCAGAGCCTCCAAGTTATGACAGAGATTTCAGCTACTTACTGAAATCCAAATTACTAGAATTAACCTAAATATGTTTCAAGTTTCTCATGACTCCAAGGAATTGTAGAAAAAGTATCTGATGTTTACCTGACTGTGATGTCTGTGGCAAAAGCAGATGAATATAAAATTACACTATACATCCAGGGTTTTTTAAGTATTTATTTTTATTGAATTTTGGTTTTAAATCACAATACTTCCTAAAGCTTATTATTATAAGATTGAATTTAAGGTTTGTTAAGAAAAAAACAAAAAAACTATTGATAGTCACGTACGTTCCTTAAGGGGAACTTAACGTAATGCTTGCTACATAGTCTCTATGCCCATATATCTCCTCCCCATCTAGTGGCAGCTGCCTGAATTACATAGCATGTTCCTTGGAAAAGCAATATTTAAATCATGCAATATGCAAAAATACAACTCTTCTATGGTTATATTTATTCATTATAGAATCATATTGGACACTTCTGGAAATACAGGTACCATGTCTCATTGATTGAATGGCAATAAATAATTTGGTTCTGGAGTTACCTATATGTGTGTTTGTATGCATTCAAATAATAGTCCATGTTAAAGAAAATATGACTAGATATTTCAGTAATATATTAGACATCAAAAATTCCACACTGGATACAGATTATTTTTAAGGTATCTCTACTATTCCACTCAGATGTGGCATTTGGGGACAATAATCAACAAATATTAGCCCCCAAAGAAAACAGGAAAACTTAATTTGTTGGCTGAGATATCCAGTCTGCATATTTATTTGATTATTTGTTGACATCATTATAAGTAAAATGTATATTCATTATATTTAATGAATATACTTGCATATATTCATTTTAATTTATGGCATTAAAATCAAATGCCACCATTATTTATTTTATTATTCAAATGGTTCCAGCTTTGATCATTAGGAGCTACTTGTGGTTGGCTCCTGTGTGCTGTCAACAAGTGCCAACTTTACTGAGCACTTCCATATTTTCTGACCAAGATATTCCAAGTTCATATTATATTGTCCTTGCCCCAGCCCTGGAATCAATTAGTTCTTAAAGAATCTGTGGTTCCTTTTATTGGGGAATGGTGTTTAAAACCAATATCTGGGTGCTAGGTGTGCTCATCGCTGCTGGGATGTCATTGCCTCTATGCCCTCTCAATAGACATAGCCAGGAAATGTATGAATATGTAGTAACCCATGCACAGACATACATCTATATTTCTTTATCCATCTACCTACCTACATATCTACCTACCTACCTATCCATCTATTTATGAGAAACACATTTACTAACTAGATTGCAGCATTTATATACACTTCTTTTTGTATTTAAGCTTCTAGTCAAGATACTGTTTTTCAAAGTTAATAAGGTTATTTCTTTTCTTCCCCACCCATTTCAATGTGGTTATGTTTTTAATTTAGTTAGGTTTAGTTTTTAGTGTTCCTATTCTGCTTTTGTTCCCCCAACATCCTGTTTGGTTCTAATTGAGGTGGGGAGAGTTATGAGACACATTACTGTGGTTCTAAGAGTCAGAGCTACACAAAATGATATACTCAGAGAAATGTCACTTCCTCTTCACTGCTGCTCCACTCATTCTATCCCGCCTCCTTTTCCTCTTGTCCATGCAGTTGCTCATAGAAAGTACATATAGAAATTCTGATTGCATTCATTAGCCTACTACCTAGATTTTTAAAAGACCACAAATAAATTTAATATGCCTATGTTTTAGGTAATATATTCCAAGCGTAAAGTCAAACTTCTTGCTTTCTTGCTTATAACACATTATGGCCAGTTTTTGATATGTACATTTTGTGTGTACACCTATGTTAACTTTTTATTTACTACTGTATAATGGCATGATTTGTATTTCCCTTTTAATATATCTGTCTTCTTTTTAAATAATCCAAAATCTCTTCAAGATGATGGAACATAAATAAATAAGCAAATCTAAAGTTTTCCTTACCGTCACTTAGACAGTTTTGAGAACTAGATGGAATCTTCATTTCAGATGGGCCAAAATTTGAGGAAATGTGGAAGCAAAGATAAAGGACAAAGACAACTTTATTCTGTATTCTTTGTTATGGTTTTGATGGTCTGTAATAATTTCACTCTCATTCTGTGAACATTCTGTGAACATGATATGATGAAAATCTATTTCAAATATTTTTGAAAGTAGGTATGGTTAAATAATGCATTTAAACTTACTTTAAATTTAATTAAAGTATACTTGGGAATAAACAGATTTTAACAATTTTAATATTTTTGAAGTAACATGATTCATGGTTTTAGAAGTAGTTACTAAAAATAGTGAATTATTGTTTAAAATGTTAACAAAATTTAAAATATCCTGAAATGTCCATTGCTTTGAAGAAAATTTATACTTAAGTAGTTCTTATTTATATAATATGGAATATGTTAAACATACACATATACATATAGAGAGACCCTGTACATTTATTTCATCTCAAATTCACCACAGTGTGTGTGTTTGTGTTTTCAAAGTATCAAGTTGATCAAAACAAGATAACAAAAAGTATGAATCTGTTCTACTCACATAATCTAGGGCTTGGTGAAAAGAAACCTGAAGCTTTAATGTAAGTGTGTCCTAAATACTTCATAAGACATATTTATATTTTAAACTTTTTCTTGTTTATCTGAAATTCAAATTTAACTAGGTGTTCTGTATTTTATGTGATAGCCCTATCTTAGCAGGATAGGACTGGCTTACACTTAATAAGTGACTGAGAAAATAAGGTAACAATTCATGCACACTTAAGAACATAGGATAAGAGTCAAAGGTCCTACACAAATATGGGGTTTAATCAAACTCTAATGAATATATACATGGAATTCAGTATCTTTTATTGCTGTAAGCTCATAATTATCTTAAAGTTTCAACCTGGCTTCTGGCAAAGCTTACTATGAACCAAGAAACAGGGGTAAGCCTCCCTGAGAGTCTCCTGTTATTGCTCATATGCTCTGTAAGATTGAGTCCAAAGCCTAGGAAAAATTATGAAGGACCATACAGAGACTGCTTTGGTTGCCTACAGAATCATTACATAATTCTAGACGTTCCTGTATTGTCATCATGGGAATCAAGTTTGGAGAAAGAAAAGTACTGTCTAGCACTGATAAACGCAAGGTTAAGTTGTTCTCTTAGAGAAAAGTGTTCAGGGTTTCATAGCAGGGAGTATTTCAGAATCAGAAAGCCATTGCTTCGTTGGCTATCCAAACTGAAATTTGGGAAAAGAATGAATGGAATCTAGGTACATGTTCTTGAAGGAGCTTTTCTTTGATTTTTTTCTGTTTGAAATTCTTTTTGATGATTGTTTTGGAATCACGTACAGAGAGAGAAGAAAAACAGAATTATCTACCATTTCAGAAAGAGAGAGAGCAGCTGTAGCAATGGCGTAGAGAATAGAGGCATTAGTAAAGGCGGTGGAATGGGATGATTTTCAGAGGGCAACAAAAGTTGCTGTCTTTTGTATTCATCTCTCAGTTATATTTTGCCACTAGAGTGTGTGTTACAGTAAAAATGGAAAAATATTACTAAGTGCATGCATTTGTCGCCCTAGTTTATGAAAGATCATCAGTGTTTTCAAATTGTGCATAAGTAAAAGTAAATTACTTAACTAAATTGTGCTGGGAAAGAGAGGCAAAAAAGAACATAATTATGTTTTGTTTAATGTATTCTCCTAGGTAAAGCATAGTAATTTGTTTCACTACTTGAAACACACAGGAGTAATTCTAATAGGTTTCTTCCAGATATTTATCTGTCAACCTTTAACTCATTAGTGCGAGTTATTAATATTTGATTTGGAGGCAAAAGACTTAATTTGTAATATAATTTAAAATGGATATTGGCCAATATTTATACATTTTAAAAGTATGGGTGGGCTTCCCTGGTGGCGCAGTGGTTGGGAGTCCGCCTGCCGATGCAGAGGACGTGGGTTCGTGCCCCGGTCTGGGAGGATCCCACGTGCCGCGGAGCGGCTGGGCCCGTGAGCCATGGCCGCTGGGCCTGCGCGTCGGGAGCCTGTGCTCCGCAGCGGGAGAGGCCACGGCAGTGAGAGGCCCGCGTAACACAAAAAAAAAAAAAAAAAAAAAAAAAAAAAAAAGTATGGGTAATCCTCACTGTATGTAACAGTGCAGCACCAAAAAAATGACTGTGCAAGGTGAACTGTGCAAAGTGCTCTTACTAAAAATAGGAAACTACAATACACAATTAAATGAACTTTAAAAATGTTTGTCAAAACATTAAAAACTCTTGGGACTTCCCTGGTGGCACAGTGGCTAAGAATCCGCCTGCCAATGCGGGGGACACGGGTTCGAGCCCTGGCCCGGGAAGATCCCACACGCTGCAGAGCAGCTAAGCCCATGTGCCACAACTGCTGAGCAACCCCCGCTCACCACAACTAGAGAAAGCCCGCACACAGCAACTAAGACCCAATGCAGCCAAAAATAAAATAAATAAATTTATTAAATAAAACATTAGGGCTTCCCTGGTGGCGCAGTGGTTGAGAGTCCGCCTGCCGATGCAGGGGACACGGGTTCGTGCCCCAGTCTGGGAAGATCCCACATGCTGCGGAGCGGCTGGGCCCGTGAGCCATGGCCGCTGAGCCTGCACGTCCGGAGCCTGTGCTCCGCAACGGGAGAGACCACAACAGTGAGAGGCCCGCGTACCGGAAAAAAAAAAAAAAGCCACACATTAAAAACTCTTTTGCTCTTGGCTATAAATGCGTAGGGAAATTAAAAATATAGTAGAACTAATACTTATTTTGTACACTGTAATTTAAAACATTAAAAACATTAAGAGTTTTATTTCTTTGTAAAAAACATCTCGAGTGCTTTGAACAGTGCTTTCCTTATTCTCAATATGTAACTTACAATATGGAGCAAGTATCTTTTCTATGCCTTGGAAAATTGTCATACTCTCTTCTAAGTCTTAATCAACTTCCAGCATTTTATCCTTTCCAATTACGAGGTCATGAAATATCTCTAAAGTTCCTTTAATATGATTTTTTTTTTTGCCAGAGTCACTTTCTCTGAGACATCATCATCCTTTTCATCACAACCACTTTTCTCATTTACGTTGAGAAGTTTGCCCCACTAAGCTCCTCTGGAGTGTCTCAAGCTATTCTAGAATTCCATTTACACAAGATCCTAATTCGATTTTCAACATTACCACTTTTTGTTTCTTTGATGCATTTTCATCTTTGTTGGACAATTCCCTCTTATCAATCCTTGTAAAATGTCACCTCAGTTTATGATGGAAACAAAAAGGCTATGGTTTTTCTTTCTGTGTGTGAACTGAATAACAAACACACAGTGACCAATCAATGACAGACCTTGAAGAAAGTGACATGACTGGTCACTGATCATGATGTGCACCTATCATTTACATAGAAATTTGTGGACTGAAGAGGTAGTGGCAAAGTTTTTACTTTATATGATCATTCACAGTAAATATACTGTAGTAACTGAAATTTGAACTCTGTTTTAAGGGAAAGTTGCTGTTAGTTAACTAAATTGTAGTGAATGAAATTTGTTCATATTGAAAATGCAAAGTTAGGACTGTCTGTATTTACTGCAGCCAAAACTAGATATTAAATTTAGTTGGCAGTGAATGCTTCCCTCATTGACCAATCAGGTGACTCAGCAGAGTTAACAGCAAAAGCGTTACTTACAGAGAATTTAGCTTTTTCCATAAACCTCAAAAGAACCCCCAACACACACTAATACCCAAGGAAATATAGAATGTAAGTAAAAAGAGTATGCTTGTCATGTAAACATAGTTCAAGCCTAGTGCCCTAGTGGTCCATACCATGTGGACATACATAATCCTCTCTTATACAGGAATTCTGGAGTCACCACTACTACTTAGCCTCTACATCAGATGCTGCCATCAATAAGAGAGGCCAGTAGAGAAAAACTAACTTTATAGAGACCAGCATTCTACTAGAACTTTGAGATCATTAGTTTCTCAATAAATATTAGCCAAACAGTGCTTCTGCCTCCTCTCCACAAAACTGTTGATCTATTAGTTTGCCAGCTCATGTCCATTAATACTGTTATTATCCAGAATTATTGAACTTGGCACAATATCTAATCCCATCACATCATATTACACTTTTGATCTGACAGATATCATACCCTTTCCTCCAACTCAGAATCCTTTCTTACCGGTCTAATCACTTCATGCTCTCTCACGTGGGTTCTCTGTTAAAAATATTAAGGAATTCAAAAATATTAAGGAATTTCCCAAATTGTATGTGAATATTATGTTCACATTATATGGAGCCACAGTTTTGTGTATTTCTTCTATCTATTCATTATCTTTCCATGGAGAAAAGAATAACTTAAGAAAATGAAAAGATTATGTATATATTTATATAAATTAATTTATAAATATATATTATATAAATATATAATATATAAACATAATATATTTTATATAAATATATATGTAATATTGTGTATATTCAGAGAATCTAGAAAGAATTTACAAAGGCTGAAAAAAAGTTCTTAGCCAAAACAAAAACAAGTTTTAATAGGAGAAAGATAGAAGACATCTTTCCCAAAACTATGGATCCTTTAAATGGTTGGTTTTTTCCCTATAGAAACAAGAAAAGTTTTGTTTGTCCTGAAGCAGATACTAAAACTTTGTGCTTATGATCTACAGGAAAAGAAAGCCCTAAAAAATTTATTCTCAGTAGTCAGGAACTCATGTTAAACTTTTTTATCTGACATTACCAGAGTTCAAAGACTGTTGTAAATGTCAGCAATCAAATCTACAAAGGATATCTCTGAGGATGAGATTAGGAAGCAAAAACATTCTGAAGTTAGCTGTTAACCTCAAATTATCTTTATAAACTCCAGCAAAATATCTCGGAGATTAGAATCAAGGAAAAATGACACTAATCAATACTTACTAACAAAGGTCAGCCACAAGAAGTTACTAGACCTCTATGAATACCCAGACGGCCTGATCCTCTGCCTGTGCTGCAGTCTTCAACTAGAAGCCCTTAGGAGACTCTGCCTCACTATGGGTGAGGGGCATTCACAGGCTACTGTAACATGAGTGCTGAAGATTAGCAAAGACAAGCATTAGGATATGGAGTTGGGAGAGAAACAACTAGGACATAAGAGACAAGAACCAGCAAGTTCACCAGAGCATCACTTTCAAGCTAAGATCACAGTGAGGAGTTATATCTCAATGTCACTGTCAGATGGGAACAAACACATTTTAGAACCAAGTGACTTAAGTGGAGTGAAAAATTCTCAGTTGATATGCAGAGCCATATATTCATGGGTTAAGTAAGCAAAATATTTGACCAAAGCTTGGGTATTAAGCAAAAGACTGAGCTAGTGTTAGAAGTCCCAGAGCATGTATTTTTCCACGGCAGGTCTCTTCCAAAGACCTGGGAATCATACTTTTTACCTGTCTCTCTTTTCTCTCTCAGATTAAAAGCATGCTATATAATATGGCATATACAATAAAAGCAGGCTATGATTACCAACTGCTTTGGAAACACTCTGAACTTGGGCAGTACAATATTTGGACAATGTTTTCATGAGTTCAGAGGCTCTTAGGTGTACAAAATCACTGTGTTTCCTAATGTTTCTGGGCCTTAGGAGTTAATAAGGCCTAAATAGTTTACTCTATTAGCCATAGGGAAATGTTCATTTCATTCAAATGATATGGTCTTCAGTCTTCCTTCACTCATCTAGTCAAAGATAAATATTGATCACCTACAATGTGGCAAGAGCTTTATTTTCTATTTATTAGGAAAACAAATATAAATAAGAAAGAGTTCTACCTTGAAGAACTCAGATTCCTGGGAATATTGAGATGGAGCGAGATGGAAGCAGAAGATTTCAAGATCAATTTGGGAATATATTCAGACATGGACTCAAGACTTATTGCCTTTCCATAAAGGTTATTGCAGTAGAAGTTGGTAAATATTCCTAGCCCCATGCAGGCAAAAACTTTTTGCAAATGATGTCAATCAGCAAGTAAGACTATTAGATATGGGGCTAACAGAAGACAGTATTCAGAATATTGTACATTGTACAAAATTGTTTGGGATATTGATCCCAATGGCAATGTATGGTGATAATATTGTGTAGTATCAAGGGTGATATCCATCATTGTATTTATTTTCATTTTTTACTTATTTATATATTGTGTACATATCTATGTAATTATATTTATATTTATAAATATTACATGTTTTTATTTGATTTATACTTCTTATAATCAAATTGTGTAATGCATGTAAGTTTTCCAATGTCATTTAGAGAGCGGTAATTTTTGTTTTATTTGGTATATTCCGAATGTTGGAACAATTCTTGCAACATAACATATGCACAATAAGTACCTGTTGACTACTGTAACATGTAACAGCAGGAGTAGGGCTCTTATAATCAGATTTTTCTTACCCGCTACCTGACAATATGGTACTGAGAGAAATGCATCTTTGAAGGGTAAAATAAGAATTACTGTCTGTGATTTGATGCCACTTATTCCGTTAGCCCATGGAAAGTTTTCATGGCTACAAGTAGCCAGATTGGCTACAAGCATGAAAGGAAATACATTATTTTTTAGAGACGATAAAAGTTCACAATGTCATTCTTGCTTGATGATGAAGGTTAAAGGTTGCCCATTACAAAAATGTTTTCTGCAATGAAGGACGTGCATTAAGATTGACATGCATTAAATAACATGGAAAACATATACAGAAGTTATTCAAGCATCTATTAATCTTCTGATTAAATCAAAGATAATGGCAATGTGCACTTATTATGCCTTTACACCTCACTTATGTTTGCTAATCTCCTTTAATGGAAGACAAAGCAGGCCTTTGTTATTAGAGCCTTTGTTAGGCAACAATATTTAGCTGGAATTTTAAAACCTTGATTTAAATTTATTTTGCATAGCTATCTTCTATTATAGTAAGTGATAATGTTTTTTAAAATAATGACACAAATTTTTTTAAATACTTATTTATGTTTAAAAAAGTTAATTGATCTAGTTAAAACTAAACAGTCTGGCAGGTGTTGTAAAGGTGACATGAAAAAGACTGAAATTTGGGCAACACCAATTAAACTCCAAGGAGATAAAATTGGTTTATTATTTGTCTTGAAGCATAGCGGAGAGATCAAGACTAAAGCTGGGCCTGACCTTAGGATCAAGGTCTTCTTCATGATGGTATATGAAGAACACATAGAAATTGTCCTAGAAGGAATTTCTGATTCCCCTTCCTCAATTGCTGTAGCTCACAGTCCTTACCCAAATAACAAACTTATTATCTTCACCTTTCTTAAAATTCCCTCATCTTGATTGCCTGCTCACTCTGATCTGCAAATCTGTGGCTATTTTGTCAACTGGTTTTCATTTTCATTTTCATTTTCATTCACTTCTTCAATTCTGACCCTAGGATCAATACATTCTAAATTGTTACTGAACTCCGGCTTTACCATAATTTTTCTATATCTTTATACTACCCTGGATTAATTTTCTTTCAAGGCGGATACAGTTCCTGTGTTTCCAAACATATTCCATTCTTCTGTCAAACTATAATCAGTAGGGAGGCTGCCAAGAACCAAGAGCTTTATTTGAGGTCTAAAGACTTGCAATTCAGGAGACACAGACTTGTGTAAAATCAAGTGTTCCAGAGAAGAGACTGTCAGGGGCTTATAAAGGCAAAGCCACAAGGTTGTTCAAGAATTATGATTGGGGCTTCACTGGTGGCGCAGTGGTTGAGAGTCCGCCTGCTGATGCGGGGGACACGGGTTCGTGCCCCGGTCCGGGAGGATCCCACATGCCGCAGAGCGGCTAGGCCCGTGAGCCATGGCCGCTGAGCCTGCGCGTCCGGAGCCTGTGCTCTGCAACAGGAGAGGCCACAACAGTGAGAGGCCCGCATATCGCAAAAAAAAAAAAAAAAAAAAAAAGAATTATGATTGACCCTGATGATAGGAAATATTTGTCCTTCAGGGATAGACCATTATGAGTTATTTTAAGGTAAGGGTCTCTTGACTCTACGTCTATGAAGTTGCAACCCAAGGGGACAATTCCAACCTTCGTGTTTTAATATTATTCTAATCAGAAATGGATCTATCCTGACAGTAATGAAGTATGAATATCATTGGTAAAGTCACCTTTCAAAGCCATGTGCCTAATTATTTCCCATAATATTGTGTTCTTTTTCTATAAGAGAGCTGGCAAAATTGTATAAGCTTTAGGCCTCATAAAATGTGGTTGATTCCAGCTTCAACTGTAACAATAAGAATGATTCAGGCATACTAGAAAAATAATGAAACATTTGTAAAGAAATGATGAGTACAATTATAGCTTGGACACTGAGGACTGAAACCACCTACTCTCCCACATAGCTCAGCTCATTTTCTACAATAATATGATTGTATTATGCCATTACCCTCATTAGCATAACTTTACTATTCCAGAAGACTCTTATCCAGGCAAATACATTTATTTTTTCACGAAGGCTCATTTGTGGGCCTTCATGAAAAGGCCCACAAACTCTTCAATATAAAGCATCAACAGTTTATATCCTAAGACTCCTTGAACCTTTAGTCCCAAAAGCCTTGCTTTGCTATTTCTACCAATCCTAGTGTTATATCCTGATTCTTACCCAATCCTAATCAATCCCCCTCATTCCCCACATTGAAATGTCCACATTAAATCAAACTGAAACTTCTCAGTAAAACTGAATCTTACCCAACCCACTGTGAGTCACAAAGTTCTCTTGACCACTTATAAAGTTCTTCTCCTTTACCATAGTAAGAAATTAACTGAAATCTGTCTTATGAACAGCCTGTGTTGGTGATATTTGGGGAGCCAGTATACAATAGCTTACAAGCCCTTTTATGTATTCATATGTCAGTAAAGAATCATTTTAGCCATAAACTTCTCTAAATTATGACCACACGAATGGTTTAGAGGATATAATTTGCTAATATATGAACAGATGAGTCCAACTCCATGACATTCATGATTACCTTCATTAATTTTATCACCATACTTTGAAGATAGAAATAAGAATTTTAATGTTTAAACACTGAATCCCAATTTTCCATAATTTTACAGCTCCTTCTGGAAATGTGTGGGCTTTTGAAAAGTAACATTTAGGTTTTTGTATGGGAAACAAATGGAGCAGAGAGGATTTGGGGAATTTATTAAATGTTATTAAATGTAGGATTTCTTTTCCTTTTCATCAGATTTCAAGTAAGAGTCACTGAGTTTTAATTCCAGAGATAGGAGAAACAGAAGGTCAAGTAAAGAATGGTCTTGTCCCCATTTTCAATGTATTCAATCTAGTTCCTGAATATTTGTGATTCCCTCTCCTTATTTTCCCTATCAACTGCAACACTAGAGGAAAAACCAGAAGAGACAATGACTCAAGTCTGCAAAAAAGGGAGAAGAGACAACACGACAATAATACAAAAATAAACTGACTATTTGAAAATACGCATTCTTCTTCATTGCCATAGAGACAAACAGAAACCTTTTACCCCTTTCCCTTCTGCATCCACAATATACTGCTTCTTTCTTTTTCCACTCTTATTGGTCTTGATATTCATTTAAACCAACTTTATTTTTGTAACAGTGTGTATGATAACAATGTAGGAAGGTGAGAAAGAAAATGAATGAAAATCAAAAAGCCACAGTCTATAAATAGGAACCTACATTCGTCTGTGATGCCTATGATAATAATAAACTTGGTAATAGTTCATATTTGTGGTATTTGCTTTTAAGATTGGACATAATATATTGACAAAGAGGTAGGAAGAAAATAAAGATAAAGGATTAATTTTGTTGGGAGAAAATGAAAGGTGTGAAGACCTCAGGTCAGGTCAAGAAATAAGTCCTGAATCTTTTAATAGCAGCTCCTTATGACTTAACCATTTCCTTTTGACTTTTCTTGAAAAGAAAAAGTAATTTTTGTTTAGAGAAGCGTTTGGTATGAAAGATTCCAAAATAAACAGAATCAGGAATAAAACAGCCTTGCATAGCAAAAAAAAGGGGGGGGAAATTATAAGGAAAATAATTTTCTAGTGTTTTGCAAAAGAAATAAGTAGGTATACATTAAGTAATTATAGCTTAATATAAGTATGCTAACATCACATAGTTAAAATAGTCAGTGTGAAACATCAACTGTATGTGACATAAATGGAAAAATTATTCTGCTAATATGTTAATATTTTTCTACAGTTTGAATTATTTTTACATTTGTTTCTACTATCTATCTTATTAGTCTGTTTGACATTGTAAGTTCTAAGAGGTCAAAATCTTTCATTTTGATTTCTTTGAATTCTCCAAGTCAGTTCAATATGCACTAGAATTTTGAAAACCTGTGACAATCACATGAGCTAAGATTTTCATTTTCATTTTGAGATATTCATCCCATAATTTGCTCTTGTTGAGGCTGTGTCTTCCATGTATGCTTTACTCTGAGGTAGGTATTTGCAATTCCAAATTTACTTCTTTACTTCATATTGCTGCTAAAATTAAGAGCCCTTTATTAGCATAATTACCTTCTCAACATAAGAGGAAAAAGTTTTTTAGAGCAAGTTGGTTTCTTGTTGGAATGATCTATAAGAAATATTCCAAATGCTTTCTCTCTCCCTACATACACAGAGAGCACCACTGCATGGCACTATCACACTACTCTTTACCCTACTCAAAAAAAAAAAAAAAAACTGGTTCCCAGATAATGAAAATAACAAAATAACTCTTGTCAGATGTCTCAGCAGAAGATAAAAATCATGAACTAATTGCTTTTTTTGCGGTATGCGGGCCTCTCACTGTTGTGCCCTCTCCCGTTGCGGAGCACAGGCTCCAGACGCGCAGGCTCAGGGGCCATGTCTCACGGGCCCAGCGGACCGGAGCACGAACCTGCGTCCCCTGCATCAGCAGGCGGACTCCCAACCACTGCACCACCAGGGAAGCCCATTAATTGCTTCTTAAATACATCTTCCCTCATAGTCTGTACTTATCGCCTAGAACTGTATGTAATGTCAATTTTTTCCCTCTTCTCAAAAGGCAGGCAACAGATGATTTCACCACTGCTCCCCTCCTTACTTGCTAACATTTAGAGGAGGAAATATAACTCATTTTGAAAGTCACTTGGGTGAAAGCTTTTCTGTTTTCAAAAAAAGTAGTAGAGTCTCCAGGACTTGAGACATGGATTTGGGTTTCAATTTATAGTTAGAGAACCATTCATTTCTTGATTCCAAAATAGAGATCAAATTTCAGATCACAGAAAGCTGCGCAGCAATGCTAAAAGAAGAAAGAACACTATACTTCCAGTCTGCAAAAGCCAACAAAAACTGAGACTGCATATTCACTGATATGTAGCGTTATTCCTGCCGAAACAAGGTCCTTTCATTAAAAAATAACAATTCTCTTATTTGACAGATTTGGAATTGTTACTTTGCTTTTAGGAAATCCATAAAAGAGGAAAAATTAGTCCCTATGTCCTGGAGCAGAGGTGGTAAGTCAAGTAAGAATACCTCTCCAGGGATCACATGTGTTTTAATTTACATAAATCAATATTATTTTATCAAAGTCTGATTTGGGGTACTTTCCTGGTGGCACAGTGGTAAAGAATCTGCCTGCCAATGCAGGGGACACGGGTTCCATCCCTCGTCCAGGAAGATCCCACAAGCTGCAGAGCAACTAAACCTGTGCGCCACAACTACTAAGCCCACGTGCCACAACTACTGAAGCCCGCATGCCCTAGAGCCCGTGTTCCACAACAAGAGAAGCCTTCACAATGAGAAAGAAGCCTGTGCACCACAATGAAGAGTAGCGCCCGCTTGCCACAGCTAGAGAAAGCTCGCGTGCAGCAATGAAGACCCAACGTAGCCAAAAATAAAATAAATTGAATAGATAAATTTTTTAAAAATCAGGTATGCTTTAAAAAAAAAGTCTCTAAGTTTAACATCTGGATCATTAAAAAATATAGAAGCAAAGTCTCATTTGGAAAGGATCAACTGTAGCAGAACTCTTGCTAAATGTCAAAGGAGTCACTTAGGAGGAAAATTTAACCCTGGATTTTCCATCAAATTTCAATGCTATGCAAAGAGGGAAGAAATCCTGACATGCTGATTTGTTCAGCCACAACCCACATGAAAATTAGTTCACACCATGAGAAAAGGCCCAAGTTATAAACCCACCACTAGTACAATAACAGAGCACCCTGGAGGAACTTCAACACTACTACCTTGGAGCAGATGGATGTTCCCAGAGGGACATGGCTATTTGAGCAGTGGACTAGATGTCAGCTTTCACTAGCTCCCACGGCTAGGTGCCTCTGTGCTATTAACAAACTGCACAACCACATGTGATAGCCTTGGGCCCAAGCAGCAGCTGTGTGCATCACCTGGGCTGATGGAATTATTCCTCTGAGTGTTTGATCTGGGCCCACTGTGTCACAGGATTGTGTCAGGTACAGAATACATGGTCCATATTTCTATACAGGCAATCTTTAAATATCATGGTAAATTTTACTTATCTCATTCTCCTTATAAAGAATTCCATTAATATAAATCTAGCTGTAAATCATCACTACAGTAATTATCTATTAGAAGTATTTTTGAATATTTACTTATAATATTGACTCAAAAGATTAATATGAACCCCACATTAGTACTATTAGCTATTAAGGCAAAAATCAATAGGGTCTGCAACAACAGAAATATAATAAAATGGTAAATGATGTCAACCAGGTATGCATACTTATAAAATTATATTGGTCTAAAATTTAATACAATAAATTGTTATATTTTCTTGTCTCAGTATCCAGGTAAGTGATCCATTCACAATGTCAGACCTCAGGAAGATAATCACCTGCCTGTGTGCCACCAACACAACGGTGTTTAGTATCAAGAAGACGATCCTAGACACATACAATGTAGTGTCATTCAGAAGACAATTTCAACTATCTTGAATTATTTGGGTGACAAAATCCTCTTTTCTGATACATTGGAAATCAAGGGGATCTTTGTCATTTGTTTTCAGTCTCAATGTATGCTTTGGAAAGAGCTGATAGCTCTGTAAATTGATTTAGCTACATACTCCTGATTCCCATTTTGCAGCACCCAAAGGCCACTTTAATAAAACTCCCAGGAATTTAAATATTGAAGAAATACCACATAAGGCAAAATCAATAGTCAAAGAATGACTCAATATGGTGGCTGTGGCAGGAGCATGGCTGGAATGCGGAAGAGTTCAGCAATACTGACTGCCCAGCCAGCCATCTAAAACACACTCTACCTTTCTTGTTTGGGCAGACTAGATTCTCAGATCCTGGTGGTATTCTGAACCTAATTCTCTTGCTTGTCTACTGATTCCTTGAGCTACTTAGTATCCCTTCAATATGTTTATTTTTTGCTTAATTCAGATAGAATTGGTTTCTGTTGTTCTCAATCAAGAACTGAGTGATACAGGTGCATAGAAGGTGTTGTGAGTATGTGTATCAGTGAGAGACTTTTATTCCCTGGGACATTTTTATTCACAGTGCTGCTCTAGTAACTATATAGCTTTATTTAAATAGTCTTGAATAGTCATAATAAAATTTTCAGCTTGGGAAAATTTGTCGATGGTTAGTATATGCTGAAATCCTAAGAGATTTTTCCAAGGTTCTGCCTCTTCAATCTTGGAAGCCTAACTGCATTTCTATTCTGAATTCACTGATAAATAGCTAAAGTATGGTATATTTAAAATTATAACATGTTCCAGCGTATTATTCTGTATATTTTTACTCAAAAAATTACTTTTGATTTTCATGAAGGTGATATAACTTACACAAGTATGACTGGGGCAAATAATCCATTTTCCAACCAACCACCAAATACCACTATTTACCAATAATTTATAACACATGGCTTAAGTACAGCACTAATGCAAGTGTTTTCATAGGATAAATGTAAACTCAGATCAATATAATTATTTTGAAAGGTGTTTTATGAGAAATGGTATACAAAATTCTACACTGTATTTAAAAACTTATTAAATTGAAGTTCTACATTATCTATGTGAGTAATGTTAACTTTGAACATTATACAGAAAAAGGTAGAACATGAAGTCAAAACTTCTAGAGCATGTGTATTTTTTTGGCAGTCTAACTCATAGATTAAAATATCTGTGGGTCATTAAGTAGAAAGGAAGGAGAGGGCAGACTTGCCTCAAAAAAATTTTTTTTAATTGGAACTGCCTTATCTTAGTACAGAGACTTGTTTGTAAAATGTGATGACAATTACTTTTTAATGATTTTGTACTGACTCATTATGAGAACAAATATATTTAAGAATAATCATAAAGGAGTACTTGTGATATAGCTAGTATATATTAAAGAAGTGTGAAAAGATACTTAACTGATAGTAGGAAGAAATAGTTTATGAATTTTTTAAGAGCTAAAAATTTTGAGTTAAATGTCCCCAAACCTTCAGTAACAACTACTAGAATTCTATAAGATATTTTACTACCTTCCCCCTTTTAAAAAATATTTCAATATTATTTAATAAGGCAAATGCAACAGCGCTCTAAAAATAGCACAAATGATGATGATACATACTACATAGAAAGATAAATAAAATATACTGAATCCTCTTGTATGGGAGGCACTGTGTTAAATACTTTATGAACACTAGTTTATTTAATCAAAATAATCACAAGGGAATTGAAACAATTTCCCTCCTTTTTCAACAATTAAAAAAAAAGGAAACTGAGACTCAGAAATAGCAAGTACTTGCCCAGGAGGGATTACACAGCTGGCAAGGTAGCAAGTACTCAGTTACATTTACATGCCTGCTTCCTCCACTTACAAAAGTTCTATATTGCAGGTGATGCCATTGTTACCATGCTGTCTAGATACTACAAGTAAGTCATTCTTATTAGCATTGTTATTAATAACAACCATCAGTGCTTCCTCATCCATATATTGATCTGGAGTAACTAGCCTTCCTCATAGATCTGGATTGAGTAATGTTCTAGCATACTTAAGAGATTTAGTCCTGTATCTTGAGCATTTATTGAAAAGCCTGCGTCTTCTCCTCTTCTTGGAATGGGGCAGAACATTAGTCCCCAATTCTAGCTGTTAGGAATACAGCACCATATAATGGCTGTTAGTTCAAAGGATATATTGATACTACATCATGAAGACTTACACCCTAAATCCACAGAGTTTCATAGCCTAACCAGCACCCTAGCTGCACCTTTAGAAGTACCATTCTAACTTTCTATCAGGCTTTCAGATTCTGGGTGATGATAAGGTACACTGTTTGATTACTGTATCCCACTTTTACATGACCTTTGCCATATAATTGGTTCCTTTTTCTGAAGTGATGTTACACGCAATCTCATTAAGTAAAGAAGACATTTTTTGAACTCTCAGGTAGTGGTCTTGGCCAAGAAAGCAGGCAGGAAAAGGAAACCCTCATCAGAAATATTTATCAATTACAGTAAGGATGAAATGCTCCCTCCTTTGGGCATAAGGGCTGTATAGTAATTAACTTGCCACCATGTGGCTGATTGATCTCCTTAAGAGCTTGTACCACAGCGAGGAATCCATTCTGTCTTTGCTACTTACGATTTAAATATTCATCACTGGCAATAGCTAAACCATCCTTGGTGAGAAGAATCCCATGCAATTGGACCCATATATAGCCTTTAATTCTGCGACCATGGCATGGGCTATTCTGCAAGTACTGGGTGTCCAAGGACAGGAACTGGCTGATCTGATGTATGCTGGATAAGTTATCCTATTCATCAGTTTGTTTAGTTCTTTTCCTTCAGTGAGTTCCCACTGCTGGACACTGACTTGACACACAAATGCTTATACTTTTATACTCTCTACCATAGGTTTCAATCATACACTTCCTCTTAACACCTTCTTTGTTTGAATGTGTAATCATATTCATTCCAGGCCCCTTACCAACCAGTCAAGCCAATCATCACTACCCCCAGATCTGAAAGCCCTTATTTCCAGTTACTTCTCCCTTTTTTGCAAAATTAATGGCCAGATATACTGTTCAAAGATCAGTCAAATGGAAGGATTTCCTCTCACTACTATATTTCAGCACTAACTCCAATGGGAGTTGTGGTGCTGTGAAAATCCATTTTTATCTTTCAACAACTTGATATATTCAACTATCAAGGCAAGGCATTTTCCTAAAGAAACATTAGAATTTTCCCACTACTCCAAAGAAGTACAATAAATAACTTTACAGTGAAGGGCCCAGGAGAACACACAAGGTGCCCACAGGTCCCCGGAGAACACACAAGGTGCCCACAGGTCCCCGAGCAGCTGCAACAGCAGAGGTGCCCAGAGTTCTGACACCTCCACCAGGTCGTCCACAGTCTTGTCTTTCTCCAGTGTGACCCACTGGCCTTTCCAACTGCTTTACAGAATAAACATTACACCAATATACCCATGAACCAATCTGAGTTTGTTTGTTTTCTCCTGTATCACATGGCCATAGTGAAGGTCCTATAGTGCCTATGGTGTGAACTGAGAAAGATGTATTGGTGCAATGGATGTGTGTGACATTGGTGAGGCTATTGTCACCAGCAAAGTCCATTAACAATTCCCAAGAAATAAAAACAGAATCTAAGTAATAAAATAAAGCCTGACCTTACTTTTTTCTTTGTGCTCAGTCTAGTTTCACTTGGTCATAGGGTGTTGCATCCAGAGGCTCCCACCTAGCCTTTCAGACCAGAGTTCTAGTGTGAAACGGCTGTGCCCCAAACTTTAGCTTGGAGGACCAAGTGCAGAAGCAATGAGCACAACACTTCAATTCAAGATGGCAACAGAGTACCGTGTGCAGAAACGCTGCATTCAGCACTTCGATCTAGAGTACTGTGAACAGCACAGCTGCACCTGACCTGCAAGGACTCTGTCCCCCTCCCGTCTACAAGAACACTATAAAGCAGGCCCCATGAAGGGCTTTTTGGGGAGAGTGTGTACTCTAAAGAGCAAGCTTGCAACTCTCTATTCTTTGATCAACTTTCCTTTGCTTCTGTACCAAACTTGGCCTTGTTCTACTGGCTCAAAGGACACTGGGCAGGAGGATCCTTGTTGAGCACCAACTCAGGACGGTCAGTAACAAAATTTTGGCAACCTAGATGGGATGCACTGTGGCCTTTTCATCTGCACCTATCCACTAGGCTCTGGCTCTCCCTGGCTCCAATGGGAGGCTTTGGGAGGTTTGTGTGAGGATTCTTGACTCTAATCTTTGAGTAACACTGACAGGGTAGAATGGGGATAGACTTTGGCCAAATTCAGCAACTCCGCCCAGCAAGCTGATATCCAGGTGTGGTGTGCACACAGCGGAGCCCCCAGAGTAGTCTAGACTGTGTCCCCTTGAGGGGATTATACTGTGGCATCACTGGCTGGCCTTTCTGCAGTACCAAATACCCACGAAATTGTGGATGAGAGGGAGCCACGGTAGTCTTGCCCACTGTCTTGCCAGTAGTGCTGTCCTTCTGACCCCTGTACAAGGCAGTAGCAGCCACACCAGGGCTTTTTGCCCTCCTTGCTGACCTCCAGGGGTCAACAGTAGCATTCTTCATAGTCACTTTCCGTTTGGTAAAGAAAAGTAGCCAGCCCTGTGAGCCAAGAGACAAGATGTGGAAAAGTCTCAGGTAATAAGGAACAGCTGACAAAATAGAAAGAAGACAAGGAGGCTGGGTCTGAGTTCAGGGGAAGGCACCAGGGACTCTGGAGTGCAAAAAGGTCCCAAACTAGGTACTGGATAGGTGATTTGACCTTTTTCAGTCAGCACAAGTTTCTCTGAAGTGGGCTGGGGAGTCCTGTGAACCACTTACAAGACCCAGGAACCTTATTAGCAGAAAGCACTGTGAGCTGCTGGCAAGAATAGAAAACACCCAGCCCACTGGACCCATTCTCTGCCCTCTGTTTATGAGGTAAACCTTGGGTGATTCCTTATCAAAATCTGCCAGTTGGAATAAGATAAAGGAAATCAATTAGAAGCCAACAGAAAACCTTTGGCATTCCTAGAGCACCTCATGGAATGCCTCCGAATCTATACTACCATAGCCCCTGAGTCATTAGAAGGGAATGCAATCCTGAGGATGTATTTCATTTCCCAAAGAGTCCCCAGTATTAGGTGTAAACTTCCGAAACTGGGAATAGAACCAGATACCCCTACCTCTCACCTGGTGAAGGTTGTATACTATATGTTTAATAACTGAGATATAGAGGAGGAAAAGTCAGAAGATAAAAAGACCCAGAGGCAAGACCACCTACTGGCTACTGCCCTCCAGTGTCAACTGGTCGGCACAGGAATCTGGACTAACTGCCCATGGAGACTCAAATTCTCCGGTGAGTGACCCACAGCCCCACTGAGGGACAGCAGCCAAGGAAATTAGGATCCAGTCAGTGCACCATATGTAAACAAGAGAGACGCTGGAAGGGAAAATGCCTTTGCTGCCCCTGAAGGGGGGATGGAAATGGCAGATCCCAGCCACTACCCTTGAAGGTAGATAGTCCAAACAGATGAAGACTGACAGGGCCAGAGGGCCCCTAAGCTGACCCCTGAGGAGCCTCGGCTGACACTGGACAGGGGGAAAGCCTGCCAAATTCTTAGTCAATACCCATGCCACTTACTCAGTTCTGAACACCAGATTAAGGAAACTTGGTCACAAGAGCTAAGGGAACAGAATGGCTATCCCCTGAAAGTTCAATTCAAGTTCAGGCTATGCTTTTAGACAACCCAGTGGCTACCATAAAAACTGATCCTGTGCCAAATCCTTCCACCCTGCTACCCACAGAAACAGGGCCCTTAGAGCATGATTGTATAGAAACCAGAGACACAATGTATTCACCCCAACTTAGGAAGTGAGCCTCTCCCAAATGCTGAAGAGGAATGGTTCACAGATGAGAGAAGCTTTATGAGAGGGAAAAAGTCTGGTGGGATACATAGCAACCTCCCAGATCCAGTCATAGAAGCAAGAAGCTTACCCCCAGGGACTTCTGCCCCAAACGCCAAGCTGACGGCCCTCACTAGAGCCTTAGAGACCAGGACAGAGAGATCTTAAATGTTTACACAGATTTCCAGTATGTGTATGCCATGCTATATGCACTTGGGGCTATTTGGAAGGAAAGAGGTATGCTTATTGTGGAGAATAAGCAGGTGAAGCATGGCTTAAACATACTGAAGCTCTTAGAAGCAGTACAGCTTTTAAAAAAGGTGGCAGTGAGCCACTGTAGGGCTCACCAAAGGGGGATGCAGAGGTAATAAAGGGAAACAAGGCAGATGCAACTGCCAAAAGAGCAGTCCTAGAACCAGTATCTTGTCAACTACCCCTCATGTATCAAAGGCCAGATCCATCCAATTATTCGCAACCTACACAAAGGAAGAATTAGACAAAGTCCAAAACTGGGGCTTCAACAGAGATCTATGGGGCCGTGAGTAGCTAGTTAATGAACAAGGGCAATGCTTTCTTCAAACCACAGCTTGTCAAGCCATCACAGAGGCTCCTTGATCACGGAACTTACTTTGGAAGGGAAGCCTTATATAATTGGCTAATGGGGTCATGGTAACTTCTGGTATGAGAAGTATAATCAGTCCGTTAGTTGAGGCATGCCCCATCTGCACAATAAACTACCCCAACACCAGAACCCCCAGGTAAGGCCCATCAGACCAGAGGGACATATCCTGGAGAAGACTGACAGATTGATTTCACTATCCTGCTGAAAGTTCCAGGCAATTTCAGGTATCTCTGGGTGCTAGTAGACACATTTTCTGGGTGTACAGAAGCATTTCCCGCTAGAACCGAAAGAGCAGCTGAAGTGGCTAAGGCATTACTAAAAAAAAATAATTCCCATGTTTGGGCTTCCGGGGTCCCTACAAAGTGATAAGGGTCCAGCATTTGTGTGCTCCACATGCAGTCAGCCCCAAGAGACAAATTAAGTGCATCTGAACTCATATATGGTAGACCCATTCCCCAAGCCCGAGAAAAGGGATACCTTAACCCCCTTGAAATGAAACAACTCAAATATGCCCTCCAAGTAGGAGAAACCATGAAAGCTCTCATGGAATACGGCAACCAGGTACAGGCAGCATCCACCTACCTGGCCCTCCACCCCTTAGCCATGAGACAGGGTGACCCTAAAAACCTGGAAAAGTAGCAGCCTGCAATATCAGCTCACTCCTAAGTGGAACAGACCCCACTTGGTGATCTTAAGCACCCCTTCTGCCCTGAAGATACAGGAGAGCTCTCTGTGGGCACATCACACTCAAGTGAAGAGGGCCCTTGAGCCCCAACCTCCGGAAAGACAAACCTGGGGAAATGGACCCCCTTGACTACTCATGTGAACCTCTCTCTGACCTGAAGTGTGACCAGGGATATTCAGGCCATGGCAGTGAGCCTCATAATCAGGAAAAAGACCTATAAGCAAAAGACCTCCATACCTTCATTTTTAGGAAAAATTTGGCATGTGGCCATTATTCTCTTGCTAACATTTGGGGGTGTGTATCTTAAATTATCTGGTGTTCTTTGTCTCCAAAAGGTTAGACAAATGCTATTTGCTCACGGATACAAACAGTTAGGACCTGGTGACAATCAAACATCTCTAAAGGTAGCTGTGGAGAAGTTCTGCTCTACTACCGGGGGTTATGACGACGCCCAAACTCAGCAGAAAGTAATTACAGAAGACATTCCTTCACCCCTCAGTGCCCCTCAAGAATGAGGTGTAGAACAAAAGAGGAGAGATTTATCACCGGCAAAGCCTGTTAACAATTCCTGGGAAATATAGAATCTGGGTAATAAAAATAAAGTCTAACCTTTTTTCCTTTGTGCACAGTCTAGTTTTACTTTGCTCGTACAGTGCTGCGTGCAAAGGCTTTCACCCAGGCTTTCAGACCAGAGTTCTTCAGGTAATGTGGCTGTGCCGACACCTCACACCACGAGCTGAAGCGCCGCGCAAGTCAGCTCAATTCAAGATGGAGGCGGCGGTCCGTGGGCGGAGACGCTGCCCCGGACTCAGTCCCGAGCGTGAGCAGCGCAGCTGCGCAGCTGCGCCCCGCCCTGCGAGAACTCCACCCACTCCCGCTGACAAGACCCTATAAAGCAGCCCCGCCCACAGCCTGTCGGGAGAGCGCGTGCTCTAGAGTGGAGCTCGGAACTGTACAGTCTCTGATCAGAGAATAAAGCTTTCCTTTGCTTCTGAACCAAACTCAAACTCAGTCTTCTTCTTTTGGCTCAGACAACACTGGGAAGGAGCACCCTTTTGGGGGACTGACGCAGGAGGGTAAACTATCTGTTAATGTAACTTCTTGTGCATCCTGGACTCATTAATATCCTAACTTAATATACTATTCCTATCATATTGTAACCGAGCAGGACCCTATGGGCCTTTCCCAGGACAGACTCTTCCCATATCCTCTGCTTTAGCTCCTCTCTGGAGTACCTAGATAGTAGTATCTGATGTATATTTCCTGAGTTTTTTCAGATGCTGAAAAAACACCAAAAAATGGAAGGAAACTAACTGCTTGATGATTATGAACATGTAGCCTCCAGACCTTCTGGCACTTAAAGATTGATAATGTTAACCACCATGTTACCTCAACATCAATCAGAGAATTGGACACAAGCTGATCACATACCCTGGGATGCCCCTCCCTCACATTGCCTTTAAAAATGTTTTGCTGAGCTATACAGTAGGTCCCTATTATTTATCCATTTATATATAGTAGTGTATATATGTCAATCCCAATCTCCCAATTTATCCCTCCCCTGCTTCCCGCCTAGTAACCATAGCTTTGTTTTATGCATCTGTGACTCTATTTCTGTATTGTAAATAAGTTCATTCACACATTTTTTTCCTCAGATTCCACATATAAGTGATACGATATTTGTTCTTTCTTTGTCCGACTTACTTCACTCAGTATGGACAATCTCTAGGTCCGTCCATGTTGCTGCTAATGGTGTTATTTCATTCTTTTTTATGGCTGAGTAATAGTCCATTGTGTATATGTACCACATCTTCTTTATCCACTCCTCTGTTGATGGACATGTAGGTTGTTTCCATGTCTTGGCTATTGTAAATAGTGCTGCAATGAACATAGGGGTGCAGGAATCTTTTCGAATTATGGTTTTCTCCAGATATATATGCAGGAGAGGGATTGCTGGATCACATGATAGTTCTATTTTTAGTTTCTTAAGGAACCTCCATACTGTTCTCCATAATAATCCTCCATAACATCAATTTACATTACCACCAACAGTGTAGGAGGGTTTCCCTTTTTCTCCACACCCTCTCCAGCATTTACTGTTCATACATTTAAAATTTTCTTTTCAACAACTACACTCAAAGAAAATATGTTTTTACTATCACAATTTTCTGGAAGAGACAATTATGACACAACTATTTTCCTTTTTAAAATGTATTTATTGTTTATTAAATGGAATTAATACATGGTCTAAATTATCTCTAGTCAAAAATAGAACAGGGTCAATGTCTGACTAATGAAACAACATCCCCTCATCAACTGGCCAAGTAATTCCACAGCTAAGTTAATTCCTTTGGTTTAGAAGGAATTAAAACAAAAATAGAAAACATTGACTCTATACAGTTATTTTTACTTAGGAATGACAAGAGGCTGTATAAGACAGAATATATATTCTTATAGTAAAAGGAATAGAGTACTTGAAATTTTCAGAAAGATGGAGACTTGAGTTGACATGAATAAGCAATCTTCCCTCCCAATTTCCTCCATAACATAAAACAACAGTCAGAGCAGCAAAGTCAATAAAACAGGAAGGTTTTTAATAATAATAAATTATTTCAAGTGACAGAAACTCAACATTTAAGCCTTAATGAAAATATCAGCATTAGCAAAACTGTGGAAGAAATAGAACTCTCATGTATTGCTGGTAGGAGTGTGAATTTTATGACCATTATGAAATATTGTCAGCATCTACTGAAGCTGAATATGTGCCTATCCTTTGGCCTGGTGATTACATGCCTAGGTGTGCACCCAACAGAAATGCATACATATGTTCACTGAGAAACAAGTTCCAGTATTTTCAGAGCATTACTATCAATAATAGCCTCCAACAGAAACTACCAAAATGCTATCAGCAGAAAAATGGATAAGTAAATCATGGTATATTCACGCAATGAAATCCAGAATACCAATAAGAATAAACAAACTGGAACTACACATGACCATATTAATGCCTCTCACAAACAAAATATCAAGCCAAATAATCCAGACCAAAAATTAATATATATTCCATTCATATAAAATTAAAACATGACAAAACTATCTATACTGTTAGACTACAGGACAGGGGTTACCCTTGGATGTTACTGGTTAACTGGAAGAAAGCATAAAGGAGCTTCTGGGGTAGTGGTAATGTTCTGTTTCTTGATCTAGGTTTGAGTTACACAAGCTTATTCAGATTGTGAAAATTCATAATTTATGATATTTCAAAAATTAGTTTTTAAACTCCTTAGCAAAATAGGCATTTATTTTTTCACACAATTTAAAATCAGACAACCTGTTTCTCAGGAAGGCAGAGTTTGCCCATTTCTCAGTTCTTTTCTCATCTGTGTGACTTATAAGGCTATGCATGGTGTGAAAAAGACTTTCAGCCATTCCAGATATTTCCTTTCAAATATAAACACAGTGGAGAAATGAATTTCTCATTCTGTGAATGCCTTGTGCCTCAGCAGACTGTTCTCAGCTCTATGATCATTGTTTGAGCCAATCAATAGAGCTACCCAGAATAGAATGTGCTAACGACTGGTTTCAGTCAAACATGCTCCCCTGAATTCTGGGTATGCCTATTTTGCCTTCTCTTTTTCTCCTCATTGATGCCTGGAACATGAATTTAATGGCTAGAGTCCTTGAGACAATATTTTAAGATAATGAAAAAGAAGTTAAACCAAAAGTAGGAAGAAAAATTAGTAAAGATTAATGCTGAAAATAATGAAATTAAAAAAGGATAAATGAAGTATATAAATTTTTTTCTTTTTAAAATTACCAATATAATAAATAATTTTCTTTAAGATTGATTAGAAGATAAAAATAAAGTCAAATTTAAAATACACAAACGTGTGTG
This sequence comes from Phocoena sinus, assembly GCF_008692025.1. NCBI lineage: Eukaryota > Metazoa > Chordata > Mammalia > Artiodactyla > Phocoenidae > Phocoena > Phocoena sinus. The sequence goes on along the minus strand of NC_045766.1, from coordinate 100,226,435 downwards.
CATGTGTGTGTAGAAGAAAGGAAACATTACCAGATATATGAAAGAGGAGCTTATACAAAATGTGAAAGACTAATACATATTATTCACGAAAATAAGTAAAATAAAGTCTAGATGATATGGATTATTTACACACCAAGTGTACAATATCAAAACTGGACAAGAAGTAAAAAGAAATTATAAAAGGATTAAATGTTTAAAGATAAAATCAATGTATTGTTTTACAATTGAATTTTATTGCAGAAGTTTTAACAATTAAAAGGAAAGAAACATTCTAAATATCCATTTACAGAATGGTTAGATAAACAATAGCTCATTTATGCTATGAAATATTATGCAACTATCAAATAAAATTATTTACATTTCTCACTATTGATGAGATCTGATTTAAATGATGTATTATGTGAGAAAGCAGTTTGTAGTTTTTTTTTGTTTTTTTTTTTTTTTGCGGTACGCGGGCCTCTCACTGCTGTGGCCTCTCCTGTTGCAGGGCACAGGCTCCGGACGCACAGGCTCAGCGGCCATGGCTCACGGGCCCAGCCGCTCTGTGGCACGTGGGATCTTCCCGGACCAGGGCACGAACCCATGTCCCCTGCATTGGCAGGCGGACTCTCAACACTGCGCCACCAGGGAAGCCCCAGTTTGTAGTATTGTGTTAGGTAAATATTAATTTTACTTAATTTTGTTTAACATTATCAAATAGCACTATGATGCTTTAAAGCAATACTGGTTTCATGAGACATTGGAATCCAAAAGATTGATGAAAGATCTAGGGAATAAATACAGACACAAAGGAAAACATACAAACATACTTAAGAGGCTATCGTATTAGTTTTCTATTGCTGCACTGACAAATTACCACAAAAAGTTAATGACTTAAAACAATACAGATTTTTTTCTCTTATAGTTCTGGAGATCAGAAATCTAAAATCAAGGTATTGTCAGTACTATATTTATTCTAGAGCCTTCAGGGAGGATCTGTTTCTTTGCCTTTTCCAGATTCTGAAGGCCACTGGCATTCCCTGGTTTATTGCCTGTTCCTTCATCTTGAAAGTACATCACAACCACCACTGGTTCAGACACCATGTCACCTTTTTCTGTCTTTAATGCTCCTGTCTCACTCTTATAACTACACTTGTGATTACATCAATCCACCCAGATAATCCAGAATGATCTCTGTAGCCTCAAGATCTTTAATCACATTTGCAAAGTTCCTTTTGCCCTATTAGTTAATATATTCAAAGGACCCCAGTATTTCAATGTAGACATTTTTGGAAGGCCACCGCTTAGCCTACCACATCTATCAATAATTTCATTGCATTAAAACAATATTCATTGGCCTAAATTATAGTAAATCTAATTTTTTTCCAACTAAATTGTGGGAAAGTATATAATGTCAATATTATATGCTCTAGCTACAAATGAAGTCAGGATGTAGAGTTAGGACAATGTTTTCAGCTCTGAAAAAGAAAACAAAACCAGGTCCTTCTAACAACAACATTAAAAAAACAAAACAAAAACTAATATAGTGTACAAGTAATTCAAAAAATGAAGAGAAAAAAATAGTTCAGAATATTTTCTGATTAATTGCACATAATAAAAGTAAAAACCTAATAAACTGGCAAATGCAAATTAGGTGTAAAATCTCCACCCTTCATTGAAATTATGCTACAACACAGAAAGCTATTTTAATCATGTTAATTACATCTCAGTATATTTTGATTGAATATATTATACAGCATATAACTTTAAATGTACCTAAGACTATTAATTTTAAGGAAAAGATAATATTTACCTAATATATCAAGTGAAATTGTAATTGTTATCATTTGTTAGAATTACATTAAAGTAAAACAAATAAATATTTAAATCACAAAATTCAAAACCATAATCATACTGTGATAAAATCTGTGGTAAATTATGAGAGAGAAATCCTTTTATCAAACACTCGCTTTATGATTCTTCTACTGATATCTTCTATCAACAAATATAGTACATACAATCTGAGAATTCCGTTCTTAGAAAAAGGCTGGCAGTTATTCAAGTAAATGTCTTCACTTTACAATCAGAATAATGATGCAGAAAAGAAATTGGTGATTTATCAAGGTCAAATCACTAATTAGTGTCAGAGGACATCTCAAATTATTGTATAGAACTCATATAATGCATTTTCTTTTTGAACATATCATAAAATCCTATTGTAACATGTTGGGATTCTTATGTATCTGGGGAATTTGTTTATGGAATTGTTTTATTTTAGGTTGTTTGTTTCTTCCAGAGATTTTGCTCTTATATAACAGTGCTTATGTCTTGAAAAATGCTACAGTGGCAAGCTTATCTAATCATTTCTTAGTTTAAAAAGTCTTATATGCTAAACAATACTCAATTTTACAATGGCTATTTATAATTTCCTTAAAAATTAATTACACATGAGAAAAATTTTAAACAACATACATTACCCCCAAATGGTTCAATGTGTAAGATGTCAATGTTAAGTTAAATATTGCATTTGCCTGGACAATCACCATGGATTTAGAAAAGTATTATCCATGAGAAAATATGTACTCCATATGTAACATATCACAATTGTTTTGTTTATTAATTTCTTATACTTAATGAAATGTCTTATTTGGAAGTTGTTTCTCATATTCACAGAGATAGAAAACAAACTTGCAGCTACCAAAAGGGAAAGAGAATGGGGGGGAGCAACAAATTAGGGGTATGGGATAAACAGATACAAACTAAAACATATAAAATACCTAAGGAACAAGGATGTGCTGTATAACACAGGGAATTATACCGATTATCTTATAATATCCTATAATGGAATATAATATGCAAAAATACTGAATCACTATGCTGTACACCTGAAACTAACACAATATTGTAAATCAACTATACTTCAATTTTTTTTAAAAAGTTTTTATAAATGTTCACTAAGGCAGAGTAAAAATGTAAAGTTTTCCAATGAAAGAAATGCTTTTGAAGTAATCCAAACTGGAAGATAATTGCTGTAAATTAAATATTCTTGTGATGGGTGCCTTTATCATTATATCAATGCACTTTTAGAGAAGGTAAAAATATATGTGTTCAATACATATAACTGAAATGTAGACTCAGTGATTAATTTTAAATTAAACAATATAAAGTTGGTTATAATACTTCTGTGCAATGCAAACTATTATATATAGAATGAATAAACAACAATGTCCTACTGTATAGCACAGGGAACTATATGCAATATCCTGCAACAAACCATAATGGAAATAATATAAAAAGAATGTATAAAAATACATTTGTGCAAACAAAAGCATGTGGATCCATTAAAAAATTTCAGTCCCTCATGAATACAGTAGCCACCAAAATCTGTGAATATTTGAATTGATTGTATACATGTGTTAATTTTATGGCAAAGTTGTTTGATGTAGCCCAAAAAGCTTGGGACATTAAAAATATCCTCTTGTAGAAATAAATTCCATACAAAGGAAATAACTTCTAAGAAAATAACTCAAAAATATTTTTTAAATCAATAAAATGTTACAGTAGAAAATAGTCTCAATGCTAAAGAACAATAGAGGAACAGAAAAAGACATGAGACATAGACAAAACAAAATGTAAAATGGACATAAATTCAACTATATCACTTGTAACATTAAATATGAATGGATTAAACAATCAAAAGACAGGTTGTCAGACTGGATAAAGAAATCCAAGTATATCCTGTTTACAAGAGAGATCCTTTAGATTTAAAGCTATGAATAGTTGAAAGAAACAGGTTATAAAAAAAGATATATCATGCAAACAACCACCATAACAAAGCTGGAGTGGCTATACTAATATCAGATAAAATAAACTTTAAGGGAAAAGGTGTTAATAGAGATAAAAAGAGGTATTTTTATAACGATGTGTCAATTCATAAGGAAGATATAACAATGAAAAATACACCTAATAACAGTGCCTCAAAATACATGAAGCAAGAAGCAAAAACTGACAGAATTGTAGGAACAAATAGACAGTTGGAGATTTTAATATCCTACTTTCAATAATGGCCAGAAAAATGATGCAGATGAGCAATAAGAAAAGAGAATATTTGAACAACTCTATAAACCAGTTAGACCTATCAGACACCTAAAAACAACAGCAGAATTTACATTCTTCTCAAGTAAACATGGAACATTTCATATGCTAGGCCATAAAGAAAAAACCTCAATAAATTTAAAAGAATTGAAAACATATAAAGTTGTTCTTCAACCACAATGAGATAAAATTCAAAACAATAACAGAAGAAAATTGGGGAAATCAAATATGTGAAAATTAAACAACACACTCCTAAATGACAGCTGCATCAAAGAAAGAAATCAAAAGAGAAACCATAAAATGCATTGAGATGAATAGAAATTAAAAACACATCAATATTTATTGAATGTGGCTAACAGACTGCTTAGAGCAATATTTATAGCTGAAACACCCATATGAAATAACTAAAATAAAAGTGTTCTACCTCAGCTTACTGGAAAAAGAAGAGTAAGCTAAACTTAAACACATAGATGGAAGGATTAGAGTAGATATGAATGAAATAGAGTATAGAAAAACAATAGATAAAATCAATGAAACCAAAAGTTGGTTCTTTGAAAAGGTCAATAAAATTGACAGATCTTTAGCTAGACTGACCAAGGGGTGGGGGGAAGGAGAAGATTCACATTACTAAAAACAGGAATGAAATAGAGGACATTAGTACTAATCTTAAAGAAATAAAAAGGACTATGAGGCAATCTGAACTAGTGTATGCCAACAAATTAGATAACAGAGGAAACAGGCAAATTCCTAGAAAGACCCAAATTGGAGAAACTGCCTCAAGAAAAAAACAAACTATCTGAATAAACCTATAACAAGTGAAGAGATTGAATAAAAACTTCCACAAGACAAGCCCAGTCACAAATGGCTTCACTGGTGACTGCTACCAAATTTTTAAAGAAGAATTATTAATAATCCTTTACAAACTCTTCCAATAAATAGAAGAGAGAACACTTCCCAACTGACATTATGAGACCACTATTTCTCTAAACCCTAAAGCAGACAAAGATATCACAGGAAAACAACACTGTAAGCCAATATCTCTTATGAATATAGTGGCAAAATTCCTCAACAAATTATTTGCAAACCAAATTTAACAACATATAAAAGAATTACACACTATGACTAGTGGGATTTATCCCAGGAATACCAAGTTAGTTTAAAATCTGGGAATCAATTGAATTTATCTACCATTTTATAGAGGACAAAAACCACATTATCACTTCAATAGACACAGAAAAAGCATTGGCAAAATGCAACACAGTTTCAGGATAAAAACACTGTATAGGGCTTCCCTGGTGGCGCAGTGGTTGAGAGTCCGCCTGCCGATGCAGGGGACACAGGTTCGTGCCCCGATCCGGGAAGATCCCACATGCCGCGGAGCGGCTGGGCCCGTGAGCCACGGCCGCTGAGCCTGCGCTCCGCAACGGGAGAGGCCACAACAGTGAGAGGCCCGCGTAGCGCAAAAAAAAGAAAAAAAGAAAAAAAAGAAAGCAGCATCATCTGCTTCCAACTGAATGCTTACAATGGAACTGAAGCACCATCTGCTTCCAGTTGAACACACCTACAATGGCCACTCCACGGGGCTCGGGTTCCTTATAGCATGGTAGGTCATGTTCCAAGAGGCAGAATCCCAAGCGTTCCAAGGAGCCCAGGCAGAAAATGAAAGGCTTCTCAGATGTCCCAAGATGTCACTTTCACTGCCCTCTAGTGGTTCAAACAAGTTAGTACAATTAGGCTAAATTCAAGAGGATGGGGAATTAAACTCCATCTTTTGATGTGAGGAAGAGTATGAGTATTCCAGGAGGGAAGGAATTGATAGCAGCCATCTTTGGACATTATGTACCCGAAGAGGTTCCACCAGTATTCTCACATGGATGAAAACTCATCTCAAGACTGCATGAGAATGCTTTAGAGGAGACACATCACAGCAAAACCTTCGTCAATAAATAATTTTGAATCTGTTCAAGTGTGTAAATTATTTAGAGGTACCCCCACCCATAAGTTTCACTCTAAAGAACTCAGTAAATGTGAATTTATCCTTTGGATTTTAAAAATAAATTATTATATTCCATTGACTTTCATTTTAAAGAACCTCAATATTGCTTTTTTCATATATATAACAGAAATGAAACAGAAATCAATTAATCATAGCTTTTTCATTGTCATTGTACTTTTCTTAATTTTGCATTTTCACTATTGACTACTTATTTTCAATTGAAACAAGATTGTCAATGTGATTATTAGTGGACCTAAAACTTGTCATTGAAAAAAGATATATTAAACATATATTCCATACATGCATATATTAAAAATAGATAGATGAACATCCCTTTATGCACATAAGGTTTTTTATTTATCATATTCTGCTAAGTTTATCTGAATCTTCTCTGGTATAAAGCTGGAAATAACATGAAGTGTAATTGTGTTGTATTTCCCAGAGAGCTTTTGTTACACCAGTATTTTAAGAAAAACTCCATCATATTTTACACAGCTCCCAGCAAGCAACAATACATTCAGTCACATCAATACTGCTTTGCCTAGTTGTCTTGAAGATCTGCTGTCCATATTAATGTGTTAATCTTCCAAACATTGAGGGAAAATCACAATATCTTATGGTTCCCATTATTTGGGCTCAGGGATCTTATCAGTCATTACTAAGAACAGCAAGTTTCTCTACAAGAAAATGTTTTTGATAAGCAAAGCCTATTAGAATTGTCCTTTAGAAGTATTGTCAGCATTCTTGCCATTTCATACACCTACAAATATTCTTACTTTTTCATGCTAATATTTTCCCTCTTATTAATTATCAACAAATTTATCTACCCTTAAAATTCAAATTAGTATTGCAATAACTATGAACTTATAGGACTATTTAGTTAATATTTTGTCTTATTCTTTTATTGGTATAATATTAACAGAATGTTTTTCTACTAAAATTCAAAGCATTCCCACAAATGCCAAATGACTCACTTTAGCCATTAGGAAATTTCATTTTCCAAACCAGTTGCATGAATCCTCAGAAACAGTAACTTTTAAATTGCTTTGGATAGTCTTCTAGTGCTTCTGCTGTTGTCAGGTTACCACTTGAGGAATATTGTTCCAGTTCTTCAGCAGGATAATATCACACCTATGTACCTGTATCTCTGAACAACAGTGTATAGATTATATAACATCAGTTGCAGTATCAGGGACTTATCTAGGTCCATTTCATATTTCCTGAATCAACTCTGGTACAAAGCAATGCCTTGAAATACATGTGAATCAGTTATTACCTAGAATAGTTACTATTGTCCTACAAGGAGTTACCTAATCTGGAAGGAGATTGTGTGTGAGGCAAGGATTTCAACAGAAAATTAGCAAGATGAGGGCAGAAATTTCACTTCTGAAAAAGTTACTACAATTTGAAACAAAATTGGTTGGCAAGCCTTGTATTCAATATTCTCTATTAATCTGACACTGGGTATTTCTCTGGGATTAAGGTTCATCTGAGGATGCATGTTTTCTGTCCTTACTAGTAGTAAGGAATAAAAGTGTGTAATTTCATAGAAGTACTATTAGCAGGCCATTAACCAGACAGAAGTATGGGTGGATTTCTGGAAGACTAATAGATCTGATCAAAGTAAGCCACAAGTAACTGGTGTGTTAAACATATGACTCATAGAAAGTCACCTAATTGAAAACCTGTTTTGATTTCTTCGTGTCCCCTAACATTTTTTTTCCAGTGGGGAAGGAAATCCTCCCCAGCCTTGGATATAAATTTGGACATATCCTATGAGTACCGTATACTGTTTTAGGCAATGGATAGTCACTTAACCTCATAATCATAGACTCTATTAGAATACAGGATATCTATCAAAATACTAATTAAACACTAACTCAAGAGTATGATTTCTTAAAACATTTCTCTCCTCCTTCAACTCTACTTCTATGTTAGTCCTGAAGAAGTCTACCTGCTTTCATGTTCAGTGGTATAGTTGATCTCTACTCTCTTCATATTCACGGCTTTCTACGCTAGCTGTGGTTTGGTCCACCAGGGGAGAGAAGTGATATAAAAGAATAGGAAGAATTTTACTTGAATTGGGTGGCTTCTCAGTTTCTGGTTCTGGCAGGGGTTTAACACTGACTTTCTTTTTCTTTCTCATGAGCTGCTATTGGAAAAATTTCAGGTAATTTGTCTGTGACTGAAATTTTCATTCCTTTGAACTGAGAAGGTGCATTTCTATACCTGTTGGACCCTTATGATATTCCACATTCTCTACCAAACCTAGTGTTTACCTCCTGTTTTTTTTGTTTTGTCTTGTTTTTAAGTTTTTTTTTTAAGAGCAGTTTTAGGTTCACAACAAAATTGAGGTACAGAGATTTCTCATATACCCCCTGCCCCCAAACACACATAGCTTCCCCCACTATCAATGTCCCTCACCAAGTGGTACATTTGTTACAACTGATGGACTTACATTGAGAATCATTATTCTCCAAAGTCCATAGTTTACACTATGGTTCACTCTTGATGTTGTATGTTCTATGGGTTTTGATAAGTGTATAATGGTATGTATCCATCATTGTAATATCATATAGAGTATCCTCACTGCCCGAAAATCCTCTGTGTCCCATCTATTCATCCCTCCCCACCCCCAATCCCTGGCAACCACTGGACCTTTTTATTGCCTCCGTAGTTTCGCCCTTTCCCGCAATGTCACATAGTTGGAATCATACAGTACATAGCCTTTTCAGATTGGCTGCTTTCACTTAGTAATATGCATTTAAAGTTTATCCATGTTTTTTTCATGACTTAACAGCTTATTTCTTTTTAGCACTGAATAATACTCCATTGTCTGGATGTACCACAGTTTATCCGTCCATCTACTTCAGGAAATCTTGGTTGTTTCTCAGTTTGGCAATTATGAGTAAAGTGGCTACAAACATCAGTGTGTGGGGTTTTGTGTGGATAAAGACTCAACTCCTTTGAGTAAATACCAAGGTCCACTGGCTTGTATGGTAAGAGTATGCTTAGTTTTGTAAGAAACCACCAGGACTGTCTTCAAAAGTACACCATTTTTGCATTCCCGCCAGCACTGAATGAGAGCTCCTGTTGCTCCACATCCTCACCAGTATTTGGTGTCATGGTTATTCTGGGTTTTGGCCATTCTGATAGGTGTGTGGTAGTATCTCATTGTTTTAATTTGCATTTTCCTGATGACATAGCTCCTGTTTTTACTACTGAAGTTCCTCAGTATTTTACTGTCCCTGTGAAAACTGAATTCAAAATGACCTGATGGAGGGCTTCCCTGGTGACGCAGTGGTTGAGAGTCCGCCCTGCCGATGCAGGGGACACGGGTTCGTGCCCCGATCCGGGAAGATCCCACATGCCGCGGAGCGGCTGGGCCCGTGAGCCATGGCCGCTGAGCCTGCGCGTCCAGAGCCTGTGCTCCGCAATGGGAGAAGCCACAACAGTGAGAGGCCCGTGTACCGCAAAAAAAAAAGACCTGATGGAATATTCATTCTCATATGTCCCACTCATTCTTTGCCCAACAAATTGAGGTTCAGGCTGCTCCCATTGCAGCATCTCTATCTTAATTTTACAGATTAATTAGGCTTTCTAAAGTGGTCACAAGACCTTCCAGCAAACATGTTCTTCTTATAATGTAATATTCATATACCTCCCCAAGATGTAGGGCCATTGTTCTCTGAAGAAGCCTAGACCACATGGAGGGGTATCAAGTATAGACGTCCTAAGTGATGGTCCCAGCCAGCATCAACTACCTGACATGTTTGGAAGCCTTGAGTCATCCACTGCCATTGACTCTTCCAAGCTGAGGCCTCAGACGTTGTGAAACAGAGATGAGTCCTGTTCCATGCTGTGCCCTGTCTGAATTCCTGCCCCCCCTGAGTCCTGAGTAAAATAAAATGTTTGTTTTATGCCACTAAGGTACAGGCAGTAAAAAAAAAAAAGGTATATCAAGAGTGACTCATGCATCAGCCTCCTATGTCTTCCATATGCAGCAAATACATTTTGAGCTTTAAGTAGTCTGATGGATCTTCCTCAACTTGTACCACCATTTTATTTTTCAGTAAGGCAACAGATTTTTTCACAGAAGTTTCTTCAAAATCCTTCTCCTTTAAGCCCTAATCCTTTTTCTAACAGCTGGGTCAAGGGGACATGGAGTGGATTCTTGTAGAGTTCCTTTGTAAATGCACATAATAATCTGGCTTTGCTGTATCTTGGTATCAGGTTAGTGTCAAAACATCAATTTTAATATTTGTTACACACAGTATACAGCATCCATAGAAGTCTGGACCAGAAGTGAGAGGTATTCTTCCTGTGGGGCTCCAGAGACAGACTTTATACTATGCCCATAGAATGACCAAGGACAACAATACCCAGGACAATTTCAAGGGCCTACTTCTAAAGAAATAGAATTGAATTTCTGGAGTGGATAAGGGTTCTTAAAATGGGTTTTGTTCCTCTCAGAGTAAAGAATTAATTATTCTGATAAGAGGATGGATTAGAGTCTAAGTAGCCTGACTGCTAAAATTTGACGAAATAGAAAAAGGATTAATTGACTTGAGAAAATCAAACCAGGAGGTCCAGTTCTATATAATAATATACCAGGGATATAAAACAAATAAAAATGATACAATATAAATAATAGAAAAAATATTTCCCAGAGACAAATAACAATGCTATTTTTTAAAAACAGACTTTATTTTTTAGAGCAGTTTTAGGTTAACAGAAAAATTGTACAAAAAAATACAGAGAGTTTCTATTTATCCCTGAGCCCTGGCATATAATTTCTCCTATTATTAAAATCTTGCATTAGTACATCAATAGATGGTACACTTATTACAGTAGATGAACAAATATTGATACGTTACTATTACTATTTTCTAGAAGAAGAATAGGGGCAGAATCTAGGTACCATTTAAGAATGCACAAAATGACTTTCCCTTCTGAAAATATATAGTTCAAAATGTAGAAACATAGCTTCAAAGCCTTCTTCAATAGCTCAGTTTATGGTTTGAATAGGTTTTTTTTTAAAAAAACGTGAATTTGTTATATATATAATTAGGCACTAGAGCCATTTCTCATCACTAACAAGATAGCGTGAACCACCATCCAAATCAGTAGGAAGTCCTATCCATTCCACCTTCAAAATATATGGAAAATCCATTCACTTCTCCCTTCCTGTCAGCACCCTAGGACAAACCACTATTATCTCACTCCAGAATTATTGCCCAAGCCTCTTATTTCTTCTCTGTGCTTATATTCTTACCTGCATTACAAAGAGCAGACAGAACACTCTTTAAAATGTAAGTATCACTGCTTCTGCCTCTTATTATTATGTATTCTATATGTTTTGGCTTCATCACTTGTAAAATGGGTACAAAAAGAGTACCTACCTCATAGGGCTGTGAATATTAGATGACCTAGCATGTATAATGCACTTAGAGTGAGACACATGATAAGCACTTTAAACATATGAACACTAGAGTGTAAGTTCTATGTAAGCACATTTTTGTCTGTTTTGTTCATCACTCTAATACTTAGTGCCCTGAAAAGATGCTCTGCATGCAATGCATAACATAATTGTTGAATAAATGTGAGCTAGTAGCATTGGGAGACAGGTGTCATTTAAGAGAACGATTTTAAGACAAAAGAGAAAAAGTATTTGGCATGTCAACTGAAAAAAAAATGTACAATGTGACAGCTGTGAGTTAAGCTTTTTGGGGGCAAAATGAGGACTATAGCCCAGGAGACAACATTTCAGATAGCTCTGAGAATCTGCTCCCAAGAGGTAGCGGGGAAGGTCAGTATATATGTGATTTTGGTGAAGGGGGAATACATGCAATCAAGCACATATTTTTGGGAGAAGGTTGCTGCTAGTCTCATGGAGGTTACTGTTAGTCAGGAAGAGCAGAAATCACCATGAAGAATTTTAGTGCTTTTTTAGATAAGAGGAGATGCAAGAATTAGGCTCATAAAATCTTCTCCTGAAAATATCTATCTGAAGACCTGTTCTGCAAGTTTTTCCCAGAGCACAGAGTGTCTCATTCCTGATCTCCACCCTGAACTCCTTTCAGGGACTGTTGAAGGTCAGCAGCTGCAGCGACTCATAATTTAATCCTTATAGAGGTAGATGGCAAGTGCCAAAGGCAAGTGCCAATTTGTAGGTGACAGGCAAGAGTAACAAATGTGTAAATGTTGGGCCTTGAGAATGAAGAATGAGGTCATTTGGGAACTTAGTCACAGCTGGGAAGAAGACTCACTGAAAAGATTCTATGACCTAAGCTCAATTTCATAGAATTAGATAAATTTTTCATAGATAGGTACACAGATGTATGCAAACTACACATGCATATGCTTGTGTATATTTGGGTGAACATTCAGAGATACAGGAGAGGCAGCATAACAATGAAAGATACAGCTTTTGGAGCCAGACTGCTTGGGTTCACATCCCTGCTTTACCACTTACTGGCTGGGTGACTATGGGCCAGTTCTGTGTTTCAGCTTTCTAACCTATAAAATAATGATAAAAACAGCAACTACTTCAGAGTGTTGCTTTGAGGAGTAATTGAATTCCTATTTGTGATTAGTATTTGAAATTATAATCTGAAGTGAATATTTATACTTGGAACAGTGTCTGGCACACAGTACAATAAATACTATATAACATTTTGCTAAGAAATATAAAAATTAATACTTTTTATTTTATTATATTTTAAGATTTATTTAAGAGATGATGACATTTTTATTGGATTTCTTTTTTTTTTTTTACTTTGGTTCTTATGCCAAATTAAAGTTATAAAGGATATCATCAAGTGACAAATTTTAGGACAATATTAATAAAACAGTGGTAAACATTCTCCAGCTTTCCTGTGAAACCTCACATTTAAAAAAGATCTACTAAAATAAAAATGAGATCCTGAATATTTTTACATGTAAATTTAAAAGTCAAAAACAAAACAAAACAAAACATAAAACAAAGATAAATACTAGCATCTAAATGGAAAAATCTTGCTGTTTCTTTGACAAATCTCTGGGTAGGGATATTAGTTTTGGAACCTCTACTGCTGTTATTGAGTCTTTCAGGTCGTTGTAGTTTTGTAGAACCCAGGATGGTGCAACAGACATAGTGGGCATAACAGGGTGGTGGCAGCTCCTGAACCATTTAAAAAAGTTTGGCATCCATGATTAGGCATGTTAGGCAAGTAATTCTACTCAGAATTGAAATGATGTTTAATAAAGTTTCTGTCAGAGTGACTACTTTTAATGTCTTCTGACTAACTCAGTGCAATATGCAAAAGGCACATCATATCAGGCTAGCTTTGAAGACTGTGTAAACACATGCAGTAGTAAAGTTATTGTTCAAAGTGAGCTTCACTTTTGTTGATGAAAAACATGACTGTGTGTAACAGAATTCTTAGAGTAAAAATTAGCTGTTCTTGTAGAAGGTTGTATTGTGTGTTTACATGGTTTTCAAATCCCTTTCTTATTTCCCCCCATTATCAACATCGAAGTGGAAGTATTGGAAATAAAACTATAATACGCATGCACACACACACATGTACTAGACGAAGCCACACATGGCTAATTAATTTTAAATTTAATAAAATTAACAAAAAAATTCAGTTCCCCAGTCACACTAGTTACAAACACTCAAAAGCTACATGTGAATGTGGCTAGTGGTGACTGTATTGAACAGGAATTATATACAACATTTTTAGTATTGCAATAAGTTCTATAAGGCAGTATTAACATATAGCTTTGTTATAGATAAATAACATATACACTTAACATTTATTTTAAAATTGTACATATTCTCCATAAGCAAGGAACTTCCTTATTTTTTTCCATTGGATAAAAATACTCAAAAACAAGCTTGAATATTCTTCCCATTTCTTATATATTTCAAACCATGATGCAAAATGTATCAGGAGCAAGTAAATCAAGAAAAGTCTTTGACTATATATTAAAACTAATCTAAGTCAAGCTAGCATTTGTTTGTTTTATTCCCACTAATTTAGAAAATTTTATTTTTACCTGTAAAAATAGAAAATATATTACAATCGAATTCCGAATACTGTGAGCTTCAGTATACTTCCAATACTATGAACCAGGAATGGAATTTAACAGTGAAATACTAGAGAAGTCTCACATGGACTCTGTAGTGGGGTTACGTTCCCCAAGGAGTGAAAGACCATTTCCCCAACAACTCACAATAGGCACAACATGTATGTATTAATTATTATTCATATATAACACTTTGTAAAGTTAAAATGACTCAAGTATTTAATAGTCTTTAACAAACAGAAAAAGGGCAACTACATACTTTTTTACAGTTGAAAAATGTAAGTATTAGATTATTCTTTATGAAAAAAGTTAATAAAGATGGTAAATTTGACCTAAAAGATAAATATTATTAGTATTTAAACAGAAATTATTTAGCACATTTTTTTGTAGAGATTTAAAAGAAACGTTCTCTGCTCTTTAGCTTTTTCAAGGTCCTTGGGGAGATTGGAATGTGTTTCAAAGTTAGGCAAGGATAGGAAGAACCATATGCTGATTATCAAAGGGTTGGTATAAGTGAGTTATATAGAATTTGCAATTACCAGATAATTATAAGGATATATTAAGAAATGTTTATCTTCCATGTAAACATGTTAACAGTCATGGTAAAGAAACACACTATGATTAAAATGATATAGAACCCCTGACTTAAAAGGTAAATATTAGGTATATTAAGTTTTTTGGGTTGTTAAAGCTCACTTGGAAATATAATGATATGTCAGTCAAGACCTGTTCTTTTATTTTTAATTGTTTAATATACACCAAAAAAAAAAAAAAAAACAAGAGAACATCAAAAATGCAAACATGGTAGCTGATTTCAAACTAAACTGAAATATTATAGAAAACATTTTTATAAAAAGAAACTTACCCACAAAATCCAGCTTAAAAGGTAATTAAGGAATCACTTCTCTTATCTGACACTTTTAATCTATCTCCATTTTGATTGTAGTAAAATAATGTTTTGCATTATTCATACAAAAATAATTAAAATGTTTAAGTGAGAATGGTTATTAATATGGATAATATTATTTATAAATTTAACTATTTGACATACCAAAGTATTTTTATTGCAAAACCTAGCTTTGCCTTTTCCTGAAGCAGGGCTAAAAGTGTCTTAGTACACTAAGATATAGTGCACTATAGTGCACTAAATAAATACTAAGTTTATTTTGATAGGCTAATTTGAATACTTGAAGAGAAATTAATAGCAACAGTTCTGTGATATTATCTTATTCATTATGATGGAAATAATCATGCAGACTTCACCATATAAAGGATTGTTTTAAAGATAGTTTTACTTCTTTCATTAGTTGTTCCTTGTTTGGTATTTAGAATATGATATTTAATGGTATTTATTCTAATTCAATCAAAAAAGTTGTTTTGACACAGCTGATCATTCTGGGGCATGAAAGATAAATGATAATATATCACCAGTAAAAATAAAATAAATTTAAATATATTATTAAAAATTCTCTATATAATTTAGTTAAAATAATTTTTTGTGGATACCTGATGTCACACAGACTATTAAGTATATTTCATTTAAAAATTGTAAGTTACTTGAATCTAATAGAATTATTTGGCCATTTTGCATAACCTTTAGTACTTTATTATACTTGATATAATAAAAGTTCATGCACTAGCTTTCAGAATCAGTTCATACCAGGAGTAAGTTTAACTCAAGCCAAAATAGTAACTGTAGAGATTCATTCCTTAGAGAGTGAGGGTGTGATTCCTCTCCTCTTACATAACTGCAATAATTTGGAACTCCATTATGGGATAATATACAATGTTTGTATTGGAATAATTCATATATCTGTGCCCTTTAATACAATATAAACTTCCGATTGTTAGGAACTAAATCCAAATAATTGTTGTACCTTCCCCATAATGCTCAGCACAAATGCACAGGAAAATCTTGCTTAGTAAATTGTTACTGAATTAGAAAAGTACTAGAGAGTATGTTTTCACTGAATTAAAATACACTCACAATGCGAATTACATATATAAGATATGTACATGATATATGTAATATATAATTTTTCCTTTTACGATAAAATACCATACAATATAAGAAGAAAATGCAATATGACAGCAGAATAAACCATGTCTTCATGTCTTATGAAGCCTCATGTTGCTTTTTTTCTGTGAGGTTTTTAAGATTCGACGTGCTAACAATACAGTATCCAGCACTGTTTTGAATATCTTCTTCCAGAAAAATATTAACTACCTTCTAATATCAAAGAAAAATTTCCAAAGTAAATAGAGTATGTGCTTCATTCTCTTAAAGCAAAGGGCCTCAAATTAACTATATATATTTGACTTTGTGGATTTTTTTTTTTACTTTAGCTGTATGCATGCTAAAACATACAATCATTTAATTAATTTTATTTAACGGTGATGAAATGAAAACAATAATACTGTTTAGAGCATGTCTCTAAATTTTATATTAACAAACAGACTTAATGATACCTATTCTAAGTAAAAATGAATATTTTAGACCTAACCTTTTGACATACTTGTGGATCAATATTCTTTTTACTCATGTTGCTTCTATCTTGACCTTAGAGGACACAAATTATAGATTTAAGTGGATTAATTTACTCTTTTACCAAAATAAAATACTTAGGACTTTCTCGAGCCTTGAAATATGCTCAATATTAAACATTATAATCCTTCCTTTTTTTTTCTCAAAGGAATTAATTGCAGGTTAAGTTTCTCATCATTTAAAAAGCAAATAGTATTTGTGAATACTATTATTACTGCTATAAATGAAAGCTTAGACTAGTTTTTAGTGTCATATATTCTTTATTTAATAAAAATTTAATCATTCTTACCTGAATCCAGACCACATATACCATGAAGAACAATGGTTTTAGAGAATACAGAAGAATTCTGAAAAATATAGTACTGAAAAATTAGACATGAATGCTTTTCTGAATATAGGTATGATTCAAACAGACAAGTGCAGATAAATCTATATGAATATTACATCTGGTTCATTGAATGGCTTATAATTTTGAAACTGTCACATGTCAGCAAATATATCCACACTGCTAGAAAATCAAAAAGGAAGTACATTTCTGTTAAGTGCAGTTGCTTCTAGCTCACATAAGGTAACCATGACTATATTTTAAATAAAAAGTTACTTTTTGAAAACAAATTATTTTTACTCATATCACCATTAACTCTTCTGAGTGAAGAGACCTGAGCATTAAAAAGAGCTCAACAAATATTTTAGAATGAATATGCATATACACATTACGTATGTATGTTTGTATGTATGTGTATATATAAATATAAAATGTATAACACAAATGGTCAGATGGTTATGGTAATTCTATTTACAATCCTGTTTTGAAATTGATAATCATGTCAAACCCATGGAATCTCACTCTAGTCAAAGATCAAGAAGATTACATTTCAATTCATCTTCTTTGAGATGAGTTTTTAAAAGGCCATTATATTCTACACATGCAAAAAACAGTGTCTAAAACATGAAGTATGTTTTATTTTAATATTTAGAAAAATCTTGTAATTATTTATTTTCTTAAAAACGAAAATCAGATTATAACTTTCAATTATCTGACCAGGTAAGTAATATATTATGTCATGCCTGACAATGATTTATTTAAACAAACAAAAATTGTGAATTGTAGGTGAATTTTTAGGTAGGGGTGAGGATACAAATCCAGGTTACTCAGCTCTTATTGTTACTCTGAAGTAAATACCAGTTTGTTTGTACCATGATATTGTACCTTAATTTGGAAATTGTACCATAATTGGAAATATTATATCATGATTTAGAAATAAGTGTGAATCCTAGAAATAAATCTTAGGTTTTTTTTTTACTCTTTCTCTTTTCCCTCTATCCTTCCGTCTTTCCTTCCTTCCTTCCTTCCATTCATTAGAGCCTTTTCCTTCTAGCAGCCCAATTTTAAAAGAATCTCCATGGTGTTCTCTTTACAATATAGTCTCTAAGATGCAATACTCAAGCGAAATATCAGAATTTAAGTTAAAATTTTGATAGTAAAATATTTTTACTCTAGAGTTTTTGGGGGAAACAACTTCTTTTTAGTGGTATTCCATTCAAAAATTCTTGTAAGTCTAGTTAATTTAAAAACTAGAAGTTTAGAAATAGATTAACATAGTTTACATTTCTAAGTTAATAAATAGTATTATACATTCCTTCAGTTTAACAGAATATAGCATATTTTTGGCATTTATAAGGAGTGTCTTCTTTGGCCAAAAATTTTCTCTTAGTGAGTTGTTAATGACATCTATAAAACTATCCACTGTAAGTGAATTTAAACATTTAAACATAAGGAATTCAAATTTAATTATAAAAAGGTCATGAAAAGATATTCTTTGACAGTAAATAAGATTATTTCGAATCAAAACATTAGTATATTGAATCATCAAACGCTTTTAAGAACTCTTATTTAAGCATTATGTTTTATATTATAACGTAGTCTTTTAATTTTAGTTTATAAATTGTAAACTGACTTTGTAAAAGCATATTGCAAATGATATTGACCAGTCAATATCTGTAAGAGTGGTAATATCAGTAGCAAAATCAGATTTTACTCCTTTTTAAATACTAATATATAAACTCCATACTTGGTTATCTTTTCAGAAGTGATTTGCATACATTTAAATTAGCGTGGACACGTTTAAAGAGAGGCAGTGTTTGAATTCCTAATGAAAGTGGAAGCACAGTCACCAATCGGAAACCTTCCTCAGTCTCAAAATCACTGGCATTTCACATTCTCTTTTTGTAGCTGACTTAGACGTGCGGCATCTTTTGCTCTCCTTCTCTTTTCCTCCAACTGACTATAATGCGATAACTGAAACCACTTCTACTGTATGTGACACAAACATAGCAGCGCTGAAACGCGTCGAATGGAAGGCTGCTTTCTCCTCCAGAAATCTGTAAGCGTCGAACGCCGACCCTTTGCTCCTTCATTTACTCCTTTCCCAAATCTCGCCACTGTGCCATTTCTCTCCCTCTGCCCCATGGAAGGAAAATATCCTCTGCTCTTTACAATATCGCTGTTTTCTCTTCTCGGTTCACTTTTCTCCATTGCCATAAATTTTTCTTCAAAACATTCTGATGAGTTTTGAGGAGGGCTTTTCGACCTCACTCGACTGTAATACCCTAAATCTTTTCAAGAAAGAAAACGATGATAATAATAACAGCAAAAATGTATTACAGAACCCCCACGATAGTGACACGGGTTCCTTGGCGCGCCCTTCACAAACGCGTTAAGTATAACCTGAGCGCATTCCTCCTTCCGCGTGATGAGCTTCTTCCACCTGAGAGCAGCGGAGGCATGTTTCTTGTCGACTAACCCCCTCTAGCGCCGAACTGGCAGCATCCGAGAGGCGGCTGTCAAGAGGGCAGAGCGCGAGTCTTGGCGGAGCTCAGCTGCACTCGCAGCTCGGGCCCTGCCCTCTAGGCCCGCCTAGGCCGCGGGGCGAGAGCGTGAGGGCCAAGCGTGCTGAGACCGCACCCTGTTAGCACCTGTGTTGCCCGGCCCCTACTCCCAACCTTGCGGGGCGAGGGCCGCGTAGTCCCAGCAGGCAGCGGGCCGCCACGGCTTCCCACCGACCCGAGCGCTGGGAGGGAGTGGGCGCCGAGAGGGGGCGGCTTGAGGGTGCGCGGAAAGAGCTGTTCACTCACAGGCACTCGGCGCCGCTGTGGATGTGGCCACGCACCGCTCAGCCCGTGGGTTCTCTGAGCTCGAGGTCCGACGCCGCCACGCTGCAGGCGGTCCGGGCCCCCGGAATCCCAGTGCCCACGGCTGCGACAATGCTCGTGACCTCCACTGCGAAGTCACGGCCGCACGGCGACGAGAAGACCTCAGTGAGCCGTGGTGCCAGGCACCCGCCCCTATCCAGCCTGATGTGACTCTCCTCCGCTGCTTGCTCTCTTCCTTCGCTCTCCTAGGACTAGCAGCGGAGGCGGCCGCAAAGCTGAGGCTCTCGCCCTACCGGGCAAGTTTGGGCGACCCGTGCTGAGGAGTGGTCAGGCTGGTCCGCCACCGCCAAGCTCATCCCGGACCCGGTGCGTTTGCCCACAGCACTCGCCCCCCTCTGGCGGGAGAAATGTAGAGAAGTCGGGGGTAGCCGTGTTGGGAGCCGACTAGCCCTAAAACGCTGGACGCTGCTGCCGCGAAATGGGGAGCAAAGTGCTTGGGGGACTAAGTGCGGCCTCAGAGATGCCGGGGAAGCAGTTCTCGAGGCCGAAGCGCGGCGCAGACGCGGCCGAGCTGCAAGTGTCTGCTCTGCGGGTCGGTGCCGTCGCCACCTAGGCGAGGGGCTGAGGGCGCGGCTCGGTAGCTCGCTCGCACAGCTCGTGGCCCCGCGGAGCCTTTTCAGTCGTTCGGCTCGCGCCGCACTGGCCGGAGGAAAGTTCCCGCGGCCCCCGCCGGCTTCACAGCTGCTGTGCCCTCCTTGCTTTTGGCTCTGCAAGAGTCCACTTCAGTCCGGAGAGGCGCTCGGGCCGTCAGAGCTGCAGGAGCTACCCGCCGCACCTGGTCCTCGTCCCTCCCCGCTTCCGGCCGTGAGGCGCCCTCCCCCGCCCCCTCGTTCCCCTCCCCCAAACTACAGCCAGAGCGAGCTCCTGCGCGCACGCTCTCCCGGGCCCAAGGGAATAGTCCTCGCGCGAGCGGGACACGGTGGTGGATGCAATTCCGCTCGCCTACAGCCGCCAGGAGCTCCCTGGCGCCTCAGGCAGCGTCCTCCTCCGAAGCAGCTGCGCCTGCCCCTGGGCAGCCTGGACCTTCGTGCCCTGCCCCCGGGGCCTCGCGCGGGGGGCGCCCCGGGACACCCCCTGTGGGCCGGGTGGAGGAGGAAGAGGAGGAGGAAGAAGACGTGGACCGGGACCCGTACTCTACGCGGAACACCTGGCTGCGCTGCTGCCACTTCTCTTTTAGGGGGAGAAGAGAGCCGGGGAGAGCCATGGGGGGCAGCGAAGTCCGGGAATTTCTTTTGCAATTTGGTTTCTTCTTGCCTCTGCTGACAGCTTGGCCGGGCGACTGCAGTCACGTCTCCAACAACCAAGGTAAGGGACAGGGCGCAGAAGCGAGAGGGGGCGGGAGGAGGCGGGTGCTCTGAGGACCGGTGCATTGGTCGCCTTCTGCAGGTAACTTCGTCCCGGGGTAGGCTTCTCCGGGCTCTCTACACGAGGGGGTAGAGGGTGTCCCCTCCCCAGAGCGCCCTGTCCACATCGGCCGGGGCCGGCGACCTCACGAATTCCGGTCCCTTCTGCTTCCAAGTGAATTTAAACGGATGCGTGAGCATCAGCAGCAGTTGGGTCCCAGCCCTGGCGGCCGCGGGCCCGCTCCCCGCTGCGCTGTCTGCGCTGGAGGTCAGGCTCTGTGGCACAGGCTTAATGGAGACTTCTGGCTCTCTGCGGTCGCTCACAGCACGGTAATATGTAGGTAGCTCACACATGCCTTCAAGAAGGCAGATCGCTCTCGCTGTAGCCTCTGGCCAAATACTAGCCTTTTGCCTTCGGTAAACTAAGCCGCCCTCGCCCAGCTGCAACCCCTTTACCCCATCCAGACCGAACGTAGACTTGTTGGAAATTATTCTGAATTATTTCTAGCCCAGATGCCCAAAGGGGCCGGGGGATAAGTGTTAGGTGTGAATTAACAAGTTGTGAATATCCTATTTATAAAGTCAGGTAAAGTGGTAAAGTGAAGATGAATAGTGTGTGAAAAGTGAAAGTGTGGTTTACTGAATGGAAAGCACTGAGAATTTTTGAACATTTTCTTGCCTTCTATCCAACAATCTTTATGAGACATATCTCATTGGATTTCTGCTATGAATAGTTAAGGATCTATAAAAAACATCACCTGCATAATCTAAATCCTCCTAGACTAAGAGGTGAACAACCGTAAAAGTTTTCCAGCATGTACCTGGCTTGATGCTCTCACTGGCACTGTGATGACTACCGATGTTACCTGTTATGTCACACTTTTACAAATACTTCAAATATACAACTTCAATTATAGTTACCATTCAACATATAAGCCTTCGAAATAATTTGCAGGTATATAAATGGAGGTCAGATGACATGAAAGTGTGCACTGTTTTTGTGAGGGTGAGAAGGTTGAGAAAGAAGGCAAAACAACACAGCCTTCTTTTTTGTTATCAACATGTATGACCAATTTGTTAGAATTATTCAGAATCAATATTCAATTGTTCTCATTTATACAACTGGTACTTCTGACATGTTTTTCTAATTCTTTCTCTTTTTTTTTTTGACCTGCCAAATTGCAATCACAAATGCATATGTCAATTTGAAAATCCTACACAACCATCATGCCTGTGAGGATGTATCATATGAGTACCACCTATAGTGCCATACTCTTCTATGGCGGTGTATACCTTCAAACACATCCCTTATTTGTTTTCAAGGAATATTGGCATTAAATATCAAAGGGGTAGTTACTTAATCTACCTCTGAAAATAGAAGATTGTTAAAAATAACGTGTAATTATTTGACCTTTTCATTGAAAGGAGAGAGGAAATTTTTAATAATTGGAAGATCAGACATTTATGTTGTACCAAATGTGTCTAGGGCTACTAAAGAGATGTATACTTTGAAGTCAAGTTTACTAGAGATATTTTAACAGTTATTTCCTTGCAATCATTTCCCTAAATCAACATATATTTTTTCATTAAGTGCTGGTAACCATCCAAGGCCCTGAGGATACCAACATAAATAAAACACATGTTACACTCTTCACATGACTAAAGTGCCATTCTACCAAAATGTGTCAAATGTTAAAATATGACATTTCAGCTATTCATATTAAATTTAAGGACATAGAGAAGTTGTTTGTTAACCTTTTGCAGTAATTTTTATCTATTTTAATGACTTTCTCATACTTTTAAAAGACATTTTAACTAAAGTATTTACCAATTATATGTAATTTATGTGTGTTTTTATAAGTTAGCTTAACAGTGTTAGTATTACTCAGTTTACCCAACAATTAAATAAGTAAAGGTAGTCTCCTAAAACTCTTAATTTGAACTTGTACTAACATGCTAAAAACACAGGCTATGCATTACACTTGGCTAATATAGTGCCTAAAGGCTAAGTTGGGTAAAATTTAGAGAAGTTCTTCAACAGAAGATTATAGAGAAAATATGCTCAGATTTTTTTCATCAGACACAAATGATTCCTCATAAAATGCTTTTTACAGCCTAAAGTCATAGTGATTAGAAATTATGCCTAATAATACTTTGAGATAATTTTCAAATACTGAAATCATCACGCTAATAGTTAATAAAATGTGGAACTTCAAAATGTTATTTTTATGAACACTTGGGGGATATTTTCTTATTTGTAGCTTCATAAATAGATGACATGAATCAACATATCTTACCAATTTGTAAACATTGAAAACATGAGGTATTACAGAATTATTATAGTATGTATACAATATAGAAATACTAATGTAAAATATAAATCAGACTTTTACACATAATAATAAACATCAGTAATATGATCAATAGTTAATTTTAAGGATATAGTATTCATTTTCCTAGTAACTTTTCATCCTAAGAGCTAATGGAATTCATGTTTTATTTTTAAAATTTGTTATGGAGGGTAAAATTTCATTTTTATTTAATTTGCCTTCTCATTAAGGATATTCACAAGGTAAACTTTTTAATGTTATTTATCTATTTTTACCAAATCATATAAAATCTTTCATGGTTGAATGAAGGAATCACCCTCTTCCCATTTCCTAGTTTTCCATACGTAGGCATAGTAAAACTATCAAAAAAGTGAACTACCTCATTTTTAACCTGGTGCTTAAGATGGTGCTAAGAGTAACTTGAGTACAGGAAGCATCTCTTCTCTTGTTTTTTTAACTGCTGTGAAGCTCTGCACTATAAAGACAAATCAGTCTGACTCTCTCTTCCTGTTACCCAGACCTCCTTGAATCCATCAAAAAGTAGAGTTGCTTCCTAGATCACTTCATCTGATTAAGTAAGTGAAAGCGTGATTTGTACTCAGATTTCTATTATTCCATTAGTTTTCCCTCTGTTTATAAGAGGGAAATAAGTATTTATTTCGTGTTGGTAATTTTTATGTAAAAATAACAGATTTTACCCTCTTAATATATGTAAACTTTTATTTCTGTACTAGTAGGATACTTAGGAGAATATATAATACAATCTTGTTTCATATGTAAGTAACCAGGTGTATCAGTAACAGTGGTTAGTAGCCACCAGGGATCCATTAATTCAGAGATTACTCTGCTTTAGTCTAAGAGTTGATGCATCTCTCGGTGTGACTCATGTTTCCCAAAATAATCAATACTCAAATAATATATTAAATCAAAATATGGTTTGAATATGAGAGTCTAGAGAGCTCATTTTACTACCAAGATTGTGTGAATTGATCTTTCTCCTCCACCCAGGAAATTCAGTGACAAATGAAATAAACAAGGAAAACAGTAGTCTGAATCATTAGTTTCATTGAATTTATTAATTTGAATGAATTGAGTGTAAAATACACTAAGCTGTGTGTAAATACAGGTGAACATAGGTGAGCAGAAAAATATCTGCTTAATAAAATTCATAGCCACAAATTAGTTGAACTTCCATAAGTGTTGTTCACAAACTGTAAGTCTGTTGTTCTAATATTTATTGAAGGGGAGGAATTGAAATATTTTCGGAAAGGTCAAGAGTGAACTTTACTGAAAATATTTAACGTTGTGTTAAATAAGGAAAACTGAATGATTTATAAAGAATATTTCTAAAAGACCTTTCACTTATATAAAATTTATTTTCAGCAATAAACTATAGTTGTAAAGGTGCAGATTGTAATCTCATGTTTTCTTATTTACCATAAGTATAAAAACAACCTAGAATGCAATTTTATTATGCATTTACAAATTGAAATAAGCCATTGTGTAATTAGTCATTATGATTAGTGTTTAAAATAGAAATATAAAATATCATTGATATGCATTGATCACCTAAATGTTTTTTGCTCTGGGTTTGGGATAACACTGTCTAAAAATTTTTTCTTACACAAAAATTATACAGTGTTCTTTAAGGATCTCTTTTTCAAACTAGGAATAACATGAATAAAGCAGTTTTAATTGAGATTTTCCCAAGGGGAAGATATATACCTAAAATTAGTGGTTAAATAACATCATTTTACATTTTTAATATTTTCAACTTTTCTAATAAGGAATTTGTATTACTTTTATGTTACAAAATTAAATATTGAGAAAAACACTAGAGTTGAAATTCCCTTCTTCACTAATCACTGCTGGTCTAAATAACTTAAGTGCAAAAGGCATCATAGATTTCTTGTATTTCCTTCTACCAATCCTCTTTCCCTATGACAAGCACCATATCTCAATCTTTCTCTTTCATTCTTTTCTTTTCACACACGTGAGTACTTCTGACTATATATTTCATTTGTCCTAAATGGCGAGAGAACAGATCTTATTTTACAGTGTACATAGTCAACTGAACCCCCAAAGTAATAGAAGTTTCTTCATTGTGTTCTTGACTCAGCATTTCTTGGGAGTATAAATATGGTGGAGATCAGTACATATAGTTAAGTAATGAAAAGGGATTGACTTTGTTCAGTGTACTTTGTCAATCATGTAATCAAACTAAATTTGTACAGAAGGATTAAATTGTTTATACAGGGCTTCCCTGGTGGCGCAGTGGTTGAGAGTCCGCCTGCCAATGCAGGGGACACGGGTTCGTGCCCCAGTCCGGGAAGATCCCACATGCCGCGGAGCGGCTGGGCCCATGAACTATGGCCGCTGAGCCTGCGTGTCCGGAGCCTGTGCTCCGCAACGGGAGAGGTCACAACAGTGAGAGGCCTGTGTACCGGAAAAAAAAAAAAAAAAAATTGTTTATACATCCACGGTGTTATTTTAAAATAAATATTATATATATTATATCATACATATAAAAATTGTGCAACATAATTTAATGTACTACATCTATAGTGTTCTGATCAACTTGCAATTTCATTAGACTGACATTAGTTCTTTAAAAAATGGAAATTATATTACCTCAACTTTTGCCTTATTTTATTGAGTACTGTGTTTTCGAGTTTAATATTTAGATGATGAAGAGAAAAAGAATAAGTAAGGCAGACTTTATAAATGCCCTCATGGAATTTATTTTCTAGTAAGGGAGACTGACAAAAAAATATTTAAGTAAATGAAACTATATGCTGTGCAGGAAAGAATACAGGCACTGAGCAAATAAAAGGAGGGACCTGCTATTTTAAATGTGATTGTTGGAAAGGCCTATCTGGGAGGTGACATGTAAGCCACATTCTCAAGGATGAGAAAGAGCTAATTGTACAGAATGGGAAGAAGTGCATTCTAGGTAAAGGGAATTGCCTGGTCAGTGACCTTGAAGGGAAATGAGCTTGACATATTTGAAGAAATAAGTCCAGTGTGACTGGACCTTACTGAGCAAGGAAGAGATTTAGCACAAAGTAAGGTTTGAAAGATAGTGAGGAGCCAGATACCACAGAGAAGAAAACAAGCCATGGAAAGGAACTGGGTTTTAATATTATCTTAGGTAAAATGGGAAGCTATTGAGAGATTTTAACCATTTTTCATTTTAAGAGCGTTATGGCTAGTGAGCAAAGAGATGATTGGAAGATGGCAAGAGTAGAATTAGGAGTCTGTTGCAGTTACCTGGGGGGTGGGGTATGGTGGCCTGGCTAGAGTGGTGGTAGTGAGATGGGGAGAAGAAGATGGATTTGAGATACATTTTGGAGTTAGGATTATGGGATCATCTTATCATTACAGAAAAATAAATGTAGATATTCAACATTTATATCACTTCTTTTCCAAAGGGCTGAAAAAATTTTCCATTACTCCCCGTAAAAATGACCTTGCTTATAATAATTGATAATTGACAGAGGATAGGAAGGGTGGGGTGAGGCCCACTTTCCACTCTATTCAGCTCAGACTATGATTTAAAATATAATCTTAACAGTTTTACTATTTCAAACCATTGTCAAACCATTGTACATAACATTGTACACTCATATTGGATCAACAAATGAAATTTTTTAATGCATTTTTGACATGACAACTTTCCATATATAGTTGTTTTTTGTCAGAGTGGATAATGGCACACATGGGCGGAGACATCTTCACAAAGCAATATGGTAATCCAACAGAGTCTATTAAATATAGAGCAATATTTGGAAGTTTGCCTTATGCACCAATTTTGTTCATCTTTGTTATGATCAGATTACTGTTACTGAAAACAAAAATGTAAGTGATACTAAATATCAAATAAGCGTGTTTCACATATTTTCTATTAGTCTTCTTTTATCTCTGCATTTTGTTTCAATGAAGAGAAACAAATACACGTTCAGAAAGCCTATAAGAGATCCAGAAAATGAGATCTTAAGATGAGGGAAGAAACTATTAGGCTCTCCACTAAACAACAGTATATTGCATGTAATTTAAAAAATTTCCCTGACCAGTTATTATTCATTACAGTGAGTTGCATTATGATAATAATTTATGAATGTAATCATTAAATAGAATCATAAAAATTCCTAACTTAGTCATATATACTTTGTATATATTTAGGAAATTCATACTCTGGAAATGCTTCATTTAAACATTTCTAAATATTCTTAAATATAAATATTCAAACATAGTAAATCTTATATTTTAATTTAGTGCTTAGAATGTTCTGGAGAATATTATTGATATATATATATATATATTTTTTTTTTTTTTTTGTGGTACGCGGGCCTCTCACTGTTGTGGCCTCTCCCGTTGCGGAGCACAGGCTCCGGATGCGCAGGCTCAGAGGCCATGGCTCACGGGCCCAGCCGCTCCGCGGCATGTGGGATCTTCCTGGACTGGGGCTTGAACCCGTGTCCCCTGCATCGGCAGGCGGACTCTCAACCACTGCGCCACCAGGGAAGCCCTACTATTGATATTTTATAGTGATTTCCTTTCAGTAAACATTGACTTCTTATGGGATATACAATTTTGTTTTTCAATGATAAATATTCCAGAACTGAGTGAAAACATTCGTTCTTCAAACAGATATTTATCAGAGGCCTACTATTTGATAGGCAGTGTACTTACCATATATAAGAATTCAAGGAGAACTTTCCCTCCCAGAATATATGATCCAGTGAAAGGTTTCCAGTCTCTTTCCAAGTCTGGCAGGAAAATTTTCTGTTTTCTTAAAATTAGATCCAAAATTAATTAGAAAAACTTTAAAAACACATTTGTTATATGGTAACATGTAACAAGTACTGTTGCTCAATTCTCAATATATTTATGTACCACTTATTTGAAAATAATTTCTATTATTTCATTACAGTTTATCTCAAAGTTAAAAAAATAAGTCACTCAACAGTCACATTATTAAGAATCTCCCTGTGTCAGGCATTATGCTAGGTTCTAAGTCTACAACAGTGATTATCATACAATCTCTGTTCCTTAGAAAATCAGTCTTCTCTGTTGATGTTATATATCCTTGAGTAATTGATATTTACTCTCTAATTACTTGATGATTTTTATGAGATGAAGAATTTTACAGTAAATGAGATCATGAGGGAGAGAAGGAAGGGGCTAAAGTAATACTACTAACACTTTCATGTGGTTTATTTGTAAAATTGCTTCACAAGGATCTTCTAATATTAGTTTTATGGGTGGGCATATATTCTATTTAATTACATGAAAAGTAAACATAAATATGCATTTAAAAATACAACCATGCATAGAAAATATAAATATTTCACATCTGTAATGGCTTTCCATGGACTGACAGGTAGAGGGAGATTTTGTTTGAAGGATGTTAGACGAGCTTTTTATGGTGTGTTTATTTAAGGTGGATTTATTATTAAAAACTATGGTTAATGGTGAAGAAGCTAGTTTCCAGTTTCAGATAGCAGCAAGCATACCTTTTAATTAAGCTTTGGAGTGGGAACTGGGATGAAAGTATGTATTTTCAGTCCATGTACTGAAAAATAGATTCAGCTACTTTCCCAGGATACTACTGTGTCCTCTAGCTGTTGGCCTGTTTGATGATCTGAACTTGCTGGATATAAATGAAAAATCACCCCTATTCCTTCTATTTCATTTTATAACTTCAGTTGTAAAGTTGTACTTAACTTTTTGATCATAGAAGATATAACATCTCCTTAGAAACTGAATGTTCAGGAGGTAGAATTAGTTATGTATTATTCTTACAATGTTAGGTATCTGTGGATATATGGGATATTTATGTACGTAATTTATTTACTTATGTTAACTTACTAATAACATAGCAGTAGAATAATTATGTATTCTTTCAGATTATTATTATAATACTCATATTGGTGGTACATGAGCTTTGCAAAGAGAAACACATTCTTGTATAGTACATAGAGTATAATGTATAGAATAAGGAAAAGTACTTACACATGATTTAAAAAAAATCAATATATGAAAACTTTCCTACCTATGATGACTAGGAAATAAAAAGGTATTACATTAATATGTATTCCAAATAAGAATTATCTAAAACTAATTAAAATGATTGCCTCCAAATATGAGTTGAAATATATCTCAATATCACCTTAATTTTTACTTTTTTTTTTTTTTTTTTTTTTTTTTTATGCGTTACGCGGGCCTCTCACTGTTGTGGCCTCTCCCGTTGCGGAGAACAGGCTCCGGACGCGCAGGCCCAGCGGTCATGGCTCACGGGCCCAGCCGCTCCGCGGCACGTGGGATCCTCCCAGACCGGGGCACGAACCCGCGTCCCCTGCATCGGCAGGCGGACTCTCAACCACTGCGCCACCAGGGAAGCCCCAATTTTTACTTTTAAAGGAAGAAATTTGTTCCTTATATTGCTATGATACTTTAATATTGCTAAAAATAATTAAAATTAAACATTTAATTAGAAAATTAAACTATGTAGTGGCCAATGAATGTTTTTCTAAAAATTGATATCTAAGACAACTGAAGTTTATTTTAAAATATAATACAGTAGCTAAGTAGCTATAAACACGCAAAATGAAAGAAAAATAGGGATAGAAAAAAACTGAATTATGGTACTATTTTTAAAATGAACCTAATTGGTTAAGAAGTCTCTCTTGTTTTATATATATATATATAACAATATCGTGGGTTAGAGCCTTATCTCTGCAAGTATAGAAATGTCCTGATGACAGACAACGTTAGCTAAATCTCTTTAAAAAAAAATCCTGAAAATTTCCTTTCACTCTCCTTCTGGATTTAAAGTATACTTAGACAACATTTAAACTGTGAATGCAAGTGAAAATAATTAGTAGTTGCCATTATGTGTGACAGGAAAGAGTTGAGCAAACTAACAGCATTGCACAAAATCATAAGACTTTTGTCAGTTTCTAAAATTAAATAAAATCTATGCATTAGTCCACTTGTTAACAATTATAATGCCTGATCAACAACAACAAAAAACCCCAAGACTGCAGTAGCCACAACAATTTCATAACACTAGAACATTTAATGAGGAAACTACCCTGTTTCCTTGGCTGTTTTACATGTTCAATTTAATGAGGGAGCAGTCAGAAAGAGATCCTAACTTCTATCTGAAAAAGAAACAGAATTTCAGAAGTGCATATTGTTGGTATAACATATTGCTTAGCATGTTTTAAAATAAGTGAAAAATAACATGCTCCAATTTTATTTTTATGATACTATATTAGAGCAAAAATTGTACCTATATTATAATAACTTACTGTCTTAAAGTGTTATAGTATAATAACTTCATTTTATAGTTTACAAAACTAGAGTTGACCCCAGTTATTAAAATAGCAGGTAGTTTGTTTATTTAAAATTCCATGTGTAAGAACCTTTATGATATTCACTAGTTTATGACCAAAAATCCATGTATATATATGCACTGTTTTTTTAGATTTTTCAAGAGCTCTATTACCTAGTAAAGCAAAAGTAAAATTTAAGAATTTAATTTAAAGTTTAGTATTCTGGAGTTTTAAGTACTTGTTAAAGCTAAATGAAAATTTTCCCTGAATTTATGAAGCCTTAAAATCAGATGAAATTTTTATCCTGTTTCTTCTATAAAGTTCTGAAATACTTTTCCATTGTAATATAGATATAGTTATCTTTGGGTTTTTGTTCATTTTTATTACTTATATATAAACACTTCAGTGCTTAATCTATATGGTTTATTTGTATATATTTTCCTAGAATTCTCAAATTAGTTCAAAATTAAGTATATATTCATCCAAGTTTTAAATGAAATCTGTTGATACCTACTATGTTTTTTCACTGTGCTGGGAACAGGAAACGTAAAGATGGGTCACTTTGCCCTGGACTTCTGAGAGCTTAAGATTTAACTAATGAGGCTATTTATATGTCATTGAATAATTGACAAAGCAATATGGATTTAGCTGTTCCATAGATAAGTTCACATCTATGAACTATTGTTTACAGAGATGAAAAGGTAAAAGTACCATTTTCACTGATCTATGAATTAGTATATGGAGACACTGAAAAAATATTCATTCAGTATGTTGACCATGACCCTATATTGGCACTGACTTTGTGTGCCTGCTAGAAATGAAATAGGATCTGGCCCCTGACATTAAGAACAACGTTGTAAAGTTGAAGAGATATACTTAGCAGTTAAATACTAGCAATATAGCAAAGAGAAAGGGAAATAATTTTAAAAATTATAAACAAAAAAGAATCTTGAGGTACATATGGGAAATGAAAATGAGTCTCACATTTATCAGGATTCATCATCATAAATATATATAAGCAATAAGAGAATTAAAACAAGTGACTCCTCTGGAAACTTCAATTTTTAAGCTACCTTGAATTAGTTATTCTGCACTTGAAGATTAAAACTTACTCTCTGTATAGGTAAAAATAAAATCCAAGTGACTAATATCTTAGATTGAACATAGTTTTTTTTTTTTAAACATCTTTATTGGAGTATAATTGCTTTACAGTGGGGTGTTAGTTTCTGCCTTATAACAAATTGAATCAGCTATACATATACATATATACCCAGATCTCCTCCCTCTTGCATCTGCCTCCCACCCACCCTATCCCACCCCTCTAGGTAGTCACAAATCACCCAGCTGATCTTCCTGTGCTATGCGGCTGCTTCCCACTAGCCATCAGTTTTACATTTGGTAGCGTATATATGTCCATGCCACTCTCTCACTTCGTCCCAGCTTACCCTTCCCCCTCCCCGTGTCCTCAAGTCCATTCTCAACATCTGAATCTTTATTCCTGTCCTGCCCCTAAGTTCTTCATAACCTTTTTTTTATAGATTCCATATATAGAGTTTTTAAGTAAATGGCACCACTTGGCTTTTTCATTAAAAGTTTTATCATATTCTTTGAGAAATAGTGTGTTTAATGATGGTGGCTGCTTTTAAAAAAAACAGCACAAAAACTATAACAACACAAAATCTTGATTTTAATGGATTGTATGTGGTTTTCTCTACTGATTATATTTAGATGATGGTAAAATTGTAAAATCTGTATGATTTACACTATACGCAATTTAAAGATTAAAAATGTTTCTCTAGTTTCTTGCCATCTCTTACCATTCTTGTTTTATTGTGATTCTCTTCCCTACCTCTATTAAATATTGTTTTTTAGAGGTGTTTCATAACTTTGAAATTGCTAGTATTCTTTAACATTTATGTTGAGAAATTAGATAAATTACTCTTTGATAGATCCTATATTTTATATTTGAGAAATGTGCCTGTAGAAGAACATAGAAATTGCTGCCAGAATTTGGTATTTTTAAACAGAGAAAAATCAATGGCAGATTATCCATGATTAGCTGTTGACATTTAATTTGTACATTTATAATGTCAAAAAGCACTGAAAACTGTCAATTTAGTTTCTAAATTACAATAATATTCTTATTTTCAAATCCAACATTTTATGGTTCTCATCTGTCCTTCAACATAGAGATACATTTAAAATAATAATTGAAATAATTGCAGATCTTTTGACAAGCTGGACTTTAAATAATTAATTGAAAAATTACAGATTTGCTAAAAAGCCTAATGAATTACTCATCTCTTTGTGAGCATCTAGGTTTGTTGTTGTTGCCCTGATCATTATTTCAATACCCTAGTGCAGGCGTTATTTCTAACTTATGAAAATAAATATCTTTATAAAGGTATATTATGATTGGATTAATATTTCTTCTCCTTTAATCATTACACAATACCTAGAATATGGTCATGTATTGCCATGTCATAAAAATTATTTTAATTCTGTGCTAGAGTATGTATCATAAGTCTTTAAAGTATTTTCTCCTCCAGCAGATGATTTGCCTGGGCTGTGAGAATCTGAGTTGTTGTCAGGCTTTACTAGATTGAGGATATTTTTTGAGGTTTGATATCTTAATTGTAAAAGATTATGATTTTAAGTACATCCCATCACACATATGCCACATTTATTATGGAATAGATCCCATCCTCCAAATGCACACTAGCTTGGTTGGAAGTTCTGCTTCTAATGTGGCACCAGAGTGTAGGAAGCTTAATAGTATCTATATAACTAAGGAAAAAGCCATAAATTTTCTTTTTAATATACTTGTCTCTGATATACTTATTGTCCAGGTCCAAGATTATCCTGTTCAGTCAGTTGCTCTCAATTTCTTATAAAAATTTTGGAATTAATTCTCTTCTAATGCAAAATTAGGGAATATTTCATGCAAATGGACTATTTTAAATTTATCTTCTTTAGTTAGTCTTAAATTGGAATGATTATGATTTTCTTTTATGTGTAAGTTCTTTATATACTACTTTCATATGTCATGTTAATTCCAAGTATTTCCCCCAAGTTACCTTTAATTATGTTTATTACTGTTTGTATATCAAGATTGGCTTCAGCCTCCAAATTTTTCCACTTATCGTTTTTCCCCTCTAATATTTGCTTCTGATGACATGCACACATTGAACAATAGGCAGTTGGGGAATAAATACCCATTTACCAGTCACTCTTATAGTGCTTTATATACAAACGATAAGCTACCTGACAAAATGTCAGTTGTAACTAATGTAACTTATGCTGAAGTGGGGTTTCTTACCTTCCAATTTTAATCTAAATCCTCCCAAATTCACTTATCTAATATTCACATGAACAAGAATGGCTGATACCTACCTAGTTATAGGTAGGTAGAAGAGGAGGAGGAAAGGTAGGCTCAAGTTATAGGAACATTTACCACATGGAATGAGGATGACAAAAAAGCGGTTGCACGTGGCTCTACTGCAGGTGTGACATTATGCTGGATCCACATACATACACAATCTTCCAATATTGTGTAGCTTGGAAAAACTCCTTGAGTGGAAAACCTAGAAAAAAGTTGAAAGGGGGTTGAGAATTTGAGTAAGAATTTAGGCTGAATATCTAGCTGAAATCAAGGAACTTTCCTTCCTCAGTGATTATTTCTCAACACTTAATCTTTTTGGAAGAGTTTATAATTTTGTGGAGTGATGTCTATTAATCTTTTTCTCAGTTATTTTTAAGTTTTTTTAATGTGTAGAGAATCTTTGCACATCCTATTTAACTGTATTTTCTAGATGTGTTATGGCTTCAGGTTAATATATACCATGCCTCAGAGTGTGCTATGACAACAAACATTTCTTTTGAAGATGTAAAATGTTCTAGAAAGTAGTTAAGCAGAAAGTTGAAAAATATTCATATACTTAGATTATTAATTCCACTTTTATGAATTTAAATTCTAGGGGAATGCATGGATAAAGACAGGCCAAAATTTATATACAGACTTTTCATTTCAGCCTTATTTATCAAACTGAAGAATTGGCATCAAAGTCAATGCCCCCAGATAGGAACATCTTGATAGAGACATAACTTCCTTTATTTGTAAAAATTTCTTCAATGAGGGCATGTGCAT
Source organism: Phocoena sinus (assembly GCF_008692025.1). Classification (NCBI taxonomy): domain Eukaryota; kingdom Metazoa; phylum Chordata; class Mammalia; order Artiodactyla; family Phocoenidae; genus Phocoena; species Phocoena sinus. Next base: position 100,191,374 of record NC_045766.1, on the reverse strand, counting down.
CAACAGGAGTCCCAAATCCCTCAATGTGAGATGGTGGAAAAACTTGTTTTGCTACTGAGAGAGCACATAAGAGAGATGATAGGAGAGCAAGGAAGGAAGCCTTTGCAATAGGAGCAGTCTGATGGAGATTCTGGGATTTGTTTAGAGTAGCCAAGAGTATGGTTTAAAAATGATGGTGTCTGTTGTTCTATTTGAAATTGTTCGCTTGACTGCGATGTTAACCATTTCCCCTATCTTCACCTCCAACATTTTATCAAACTCTGTTACACTTCAGAAAAACAAGAATAGAAATCAGTTCTAATTTAAGTCAAAATAAATGGATAGCATCTTTGTACTTAAAGAGGATGTTTCTCTGAAAAACTCAAAAGTGTTTTGTACTCAGCAGTCTCTCCCATTAATACACCTGTAAAAATGTATCTCCAGTTGATGGAGGATTTGACATAGTAGGAAAAATTAAGAAAAAGACCGAATGCTTTTCAACTGTGTATATTAATTTAATTCTACCACTTTATCTTTTTATTCCACCTTTCCAAAGTAAGTAAGCACCATAAATTACTGCACTTATTTTACTAATGGAATTTATATGGACGTTAAGTTACTTGGCAAAGCTGATAGAGCAAATTAGTAACCACAAAGGAAAAAGAAAGCAGGCCTTAAGCCTGTTAGATCAGTGTACTTTCTAAATGAGAAGGAGAATTTCAGGCAACTCCTAGAATATTAAAAATGCAAAGGTACTGAATTTAAATATTGTTCCTCTACATTAATATCTAGAGAAATTTCTAAAACACTTAACCTATATCACTTATAAATATTGATAATCTGTTTTAAAAGAATAGAAGAATTTTTTGGAAAATTATTATAAAGAAGCATTTCTTTTACTGGATTATACAACTTTTTAAAATTAGTATTTAATAGATATGACTTTAAGTAATATGCCATTTTTACTCCCTTTTTTTTATATATATTATTTTTGTGGTTGTAAGGCCCATTACTGTGTGCTTTTGCTTGTATGTTTATCAGTAGTTCGTTTACTAATTCGTCCAGATGTTTCAACTGCTTGTTAGGCACTGTACAAGCAGTCTTGATTAATGAGCAATAATGACAATTTAAGTATCTAATGAGAAGCTGTACAGTTTGAGTCTTCAGCCCCAGACTCTCCTCCTTTTGGACTACTTTTGATTTTCCCTCAATTCAGATCTAGCGTAGCAACTATCAAGTCTTAATGTCTATAAGAACTGCTGAAGAACTTTTTCAAATGACAGATTGCTGAGCCCCACTACCAAAGAGTTGGATTTAGTGTGTTAAAGATAGTGTTTAGGACTGTTCATTTTTAATAAACACTCTGCTAAATGTAGATGCAGATGGTTTGAGAAACCCTGACTTAGGGATCCCTATCTTTATCCATTGCAGCAAATAGGGATTAAAGCTAGCTAAAATAAGCAGAAAAGAAATTTATAAGGAATTTGATACCTTATAAATAAAAATTGGATTTATAATATAAATGTTGGATTTATAAGACTTTGGATAAGATGATTCCACAGAACTGAAGAGACTCCTAGAGAACCAGCTTTAGCAAAGGATAAGAATAAGGGCAGCACCTGGGATCTAGACATCAGGAATTAATCATCAGTCTCATTGGGCTGAATTGATTTCAACCCTTTTTTCCCTATAATTGTATTACTCAGCTAAAAATATCAGTTCTGCAAGAGTGAGTCTGAATGGCCTACATTGGGTCATGAGCCCCTGCATCATAGAAAGAGTAGGACCCCTTGATTGACAACCTTACCATGACTGGACACTGTGGGGGACAAGCAATTCCTTAAAAATTCTGTCACTAAAACAAGTGGAATGGATAATGGGTGGCCAAAACCTAGCACATGTCTAATCACTGATAGTATAATATAATCATCCAAATAACTTCTTTTAGAATTTTAGCCCTTACACTAAAAACTCAATTATGAAATGAATATGACTTTTTATAATTAGAGTCTATAGTGTCTCCCAGTTCAGCCCAGAGGAGTTAGGCATCATATTACTACTACCCTCAATAGAGTATTAGCAATTTAGGAGACATATTATAATAGAATCATGAAGCCAGTCTCCCGAAAGGATAGCATATATTTGCTTTTACTCAAGTACAATTTGAAATATCCCTTGTTATGATAAAACTCTTATCCTGCAGTATAGAAGATAAGGAAACAATATAGATGGCCTGAACTAACCTTTTCTTTACAAGAAATTTGACTTTTACCAAGTGGCTTATACAAATTTCAGTGCATTCAAAATACTGTACGATATTCTGATCATTACCGTGTGCCTGGCTAACATGAGAAAATTTGTGACACAAAATATTGTGCCCAATATTGATCCAACTTCCATACACAATTATTGTGCTTTTAAAAATAAACCAATTCCTAAACTATAGAAACAAAATTGATATGCCTCTAAATGTTATATTTTAAAAATATATAGTAAATGATGTTTTAAGGGGCTTGGATTTTAAGATTGCTAGTGTTTCATTTCAAAATAATTACATTTCTATGGGACATTTTCCCAGAAATAGCTGTTCAAATGCAGTATAAAATCTGAGTTTTTGAGTGGTTACTCCTTTCTAGGCACCATTCTAAGTACTTCAGTGTATTCAGTTGTGTAATCTTTACAACAACCCATAAAGTTAATCATTTTTATCTCAGTTTTATAGGTAAGGAAACTAGGACACAAAATAGGTTAAGTAACTTGTCACAGTATTAAATGGTAATAGAGTGTTATGCATTCAATTGTGTTCCCCCAAAATTCCTATGTTTAAGTCCTAATCTCAGGTACCTAAGAATATGACCTTTTTGGGAAATGAAGTTGTTGCAGATGTAATTAGTTTAGATGAGGTCCTACTGGAGTAGGGTGGGCCCCTAATCCAATATGACTGGTGTACTGATTAAAAGGGAGAAATTTGGAGATAGACATGCACACAGGGAGAAGGCTACGTGAAGATTAAAGCAGATATTGCAGTTATGGATCTACAAGCCAAGGAACACCACAGATTGCCAGCAAACAACCTTAAGCTAGGACAGTCATGAAACAGATTCTATCTCATGGTTCTCAGAAGGAACCAACCCTGCTGACCTCTTGATCTAAGATTTCTAGCTCTCAGAACCGTAAAACAGTAAATTTCTGTTGTTCTAACCCAGTTGTGGTACTTTGTTATGGCAGCACTATGAAACTAACATGCAGAGTAAGGATTTGGATTTACACATTATAGCTCCAAAGCGTACATTCTTAACCAACACACTGTATTGTTTCCCTGCAGATAATTGAATAAATACATCATCTGTTAGGATGTAAAAGAGATCTAGACTAGGAAAGCTAATCCAGACTAAGAGAGCTAATAACATTTTTCTGGAACCTGATGTGCCTCTTTGTAAGGGCATTGAGAAAGGTACTTAAAAGTATTATTTTCCTTCAAAACTGCCAGTAACAAAATAGAAACAGACTACGACTAAATATGTTTGGAAAAAATCATGATCTGAGAACCATAAATTATAAATTTGTATAAATTAACTTTATTTAAATATCAAAAAAGTGTCATCCTTAATAACTCTTGAGAGAAAGAGAGAAAATCTTAAGGAAGATCTCTGCTGTACCTGTTAGATGACTGTTTACATGTATTTCAGTTCATGTAGAGCATAACTTTTGCATATACCCAAGGCCTTGACTACTAGTGAATTAAACAGGAAAAAATGTAGAAAAATGATTGCTATTACACAAAGACCATAATGGAGACTGTGCATGGTCTTCTGCCCATAGATTTTTCTAATTAAAACAAACAGCCATGGAATTAGGAAAAGTCATGTATAACCTAAGTTTCTTCTGTTCAAAAATAAATGTAGTGAAAAGAAAAATGAGAAGGGAGAGCTAGAAGTAACTAGGAAGTGTATACTTAGAAGGTATATTGATACCTCAGCTCTGAAATATTAGGGACAATAAAAGCTCAAGATGCCAGAGTTGCTCTGAATTGCCAAGAATAGGGGGGTAATAGCCTAAAAACCCTGATTTTTTTTTTCTCCTTCCAACTCTAAGAGGAGATTAAAGATGAGTTAAGGGGAGGTTTCTGCTTGGATTTAGTAGTGGTAGGAAATGGTAATCTATAAAGCAGAAATATCTTCCTGTTAAAGTTTGGTAAGATGCTTGATATGTATCTCATTATATTTCTTTAATTTTTACTCTGTTCAGTGTTGCACAATCAAATAGGCCTGGGTCTGAATTCCAGTCCTATGCCTTATTAAAATTATTTCTTAGAAAATGGCTACTGTCTTAGCCTTGTTTTAATTATCTATATAATAGCAAAAATAACACCTATTCAGTTTTATTTTGAGAATTTATAAATGGAATATACTATATATATATATATATATATATATATATATATATATATACCTGGCCACACAACAACAGTCACAATAATATAATAGTTAATATTTATCTACTGATTACTATGTTTTAAGGACTTTTGTGCATTGCTTCATTCCTTTAAACTAGGAATTAAATCATATTATTCCAATTTGACAACTGAATTTGACAACTACCTCATAGAGAGTATGAGGAATTTCCTCAAGGTCATAAGCTAGTAAGTTATGTACAAAATTTTGGAATCAAACCTAGTTTACTATCTTTGAAATAACACAATTAACTATATTACTAGTGGCCCTTTGTCAGGGATACAAATATAAGTAAACGTAGTTCTTTATGAATTTATTGTCTAATAGGAAGAGAAAGTCAAATGGGTGGAGACAACTTCTTGTCAGTGTGGTGATGGAAGTAGGTACAGGTTACCAATGGCTTTGAAGGAAGGAAGATGTGGTCACATGTACTTTTAGGCATCAAGAAAGACTTCATATAGGAAGAGAACCTTGAGCTAAGTGTTAAAATACTAGTCACCATTCATTAGGTGACTAGTGATTACAAATTATTCCAGATAGATGGAATAACAGGTTCAAGGGCCTGGCAAAAAATACAATAGCATTTTGCGGGGTCCTGGTAAATAGTTACGAATAGATAGAGACTATAAAGAAGAGAGCGGCAGGAGCTGAAGGATGAAAAATAGACAGGGGTCAGGACATGAAGAGCTTTGATCAGCTGTGCCTAAGTGGTTTGTACTTTATTATTAAAAGCCAGAGGTCCTTAACTCTGGCTGTCCATCAAAATCTTATGGAGGGCCTTTGAAAAAATACTCATACTCAGGTCCAACCCAAATCTATCTTTATAAATGCATTTTTGTGGTGAATTTTGAACGTCTTTCTTCCTACTCTTGTTACCACCCTATTAAGCATGTAGTAGGCAATAAATATTGGCTAATTGATTGGCTTTTGTTAGCTGATACAGCAACTTCAGAATTATTTTTAGTTATTTTGGTGAATGATGTGAAGGGAATTTTTTTTCATTATTGAAAAGTTACATTTTTATAAGAATGTTCTAGAATTTTAAAAAAAGATATGAAGGTAATAATGACCCAGAATATCAATGTGATATTCTGATATATTTATTATTGATTTACTGATAAATAGCCAAAGGGTGCATTTTTTTGGTGAGCAGCACATTCCCATGTTCCTCCCCTACTTGCACTGTTAGTATTAATGTAAGGCACACTGACTGCATTTTTTTCCATGATCTTGAAATCGACAGTATAGTTTTTTCCCTGTTTTAGCTTATAATACAGAACGAGTATATTACCTGTGGGTTTTGTGTGTGTGTGTGTGTGTGTGTGTGTGTGAGAGAGATAATGCAACATGCAGATTTAAAGTTTTTCATTAGTGTTTCAAAGGCAGAAAAGAATGAAGCTAATCTAAAAAAGTCTATCTGGGCATAAAAAAATTCAGCTTCACATATAAGGAGCTTGCGAGTCACCACTTGGTTCTAACAACAAGCAAAAACCTGAAAAGACTGAAAAATCAACTCTTCTTTGATCCGTAAGAGAGGGGAAGACACAGGGCAAAGTGCTTGCCCCCAAGGTTGGAAAGACAGACAGGCAGATGCAGGGAGTTATGGCTTCCCAGAGCAGAGCCTCACAAACAGAAACAGCCACAGGAACCATTGCTGGGTAGAACATGTCCAGCTATCAAGAAAAAAATTACAAGGTATACCAAATGCAAAAACCACAATTTGAAGAGACAGAGCAAGCATCAGAACCAGACATGACAGGGGTGTTGGAATTATCAGATTGGGAATTTAAAACAACTATGATTACTATGCTAAGGGCTCTAATGGATTAATTAGACAGCATGCAAGAACAGATGGGCAACATAAACAGAGAGATGGAAATCCTGAGAATGAAACATAAAGAAATGCATGTATATGTATGTATGTTTACATATAAGTGAAATGAATGACAGCAGTGATACGTGGGAAAGAGGAGGAAATAAGACTATTTTGTTATTATAAGGTACACTACCTACAAAGAGGTATAGTGTTATTTGAAAATAGGCTTGCATTAGTTGTAAATGTATATTGCAAACTCAAGGGCAACCACTAAAAGAAGTGAAAAAAGAAGTATAACTGATGTGCTAATAAAGGAGAGAAAATGAAATGAAATTTCATTTAATTAAATGGAATTAAACTGCAAAAGGTAGGAAAAGAGTGAAGAGAAAGATAGGAACAAAGAGCAAGGGCAACAAATAGAAAGCAGTAATGACTGTGTTACATATTATCCAGTTATACCAATAATCACATTTAATGTTAGTGATCTAAATGGATGAAATGAAAGACAGAGACTGATAAAGTGGACCAAAAAACAAGATGCAACTATATGTTCTCTACAAGAAACCCACTTTATTTATTTATTTTTATTTATTTATTTATTTATTTACATCTTTATTGGAGTATAATTGCTGTACAATGGTGTGTTAGTTTCTGCTTTATAACAAAGTGAATCAGTTATACATATGTTCCCATATCTCTTCCCTCTTGTGTCTCCCTCCCTCCCACCCTACCTATCCCACCCCTCTAGGTGGTCACAAAGCACCGAGCTGATCTCCCTGTGCTATGTGGCTGCTTCCCACTAGCTATCTGTTTTACGTTTGGTAGTGTATATATGTCCATACCACTCTCTCACTTTGTCACAGCTTACCCTTCCCCCTCCCCATATCCTCAAGTCCATTCTCTAGTAGGTCTGTGTCTTTATTCCTGTCTTACCCCTAGGTTCTTAATGACATTTTTTTTCTTAAATTCCATATATATGTGTTAACATACATTGGCAGAACACTCTATGACATAAATCACAGCAAGATCCTTTTTGACCCACCTCCTAGAGAAATGGAAATAAAACCAAAAATAAACAAGTGGGACCTAATGAAACTTCAAAGCTTTCGCACAGAAAAGGAAACCATAAACAAGATGAAAAGACAACCCTCAGAATGGGAGAAAATATTTGCAAATGAAGCAACTGACAAAGGATTACTCTCCAAAATTTACAAGCAGCTCATGCAGCTCAATAACAAAAAAACCAAACAACCCAATCCAAAAATGGGCAGAAGACCTAAATAGACATTTCTCCAAAGAAGATATACAGACTGCCAACAAACACATGAAAGAATGCTCAACATCATTAATCATTAGAGAAATGCAAATCAAAACTACAATGAGATATCATCTCACACCCGTCAGAATGGCCATCATCAAAAAATCTAGAAACAATTAATGCTGGAGAGGGTGTGGAGAAAAGGGAACACTCTTGCACTGCTGGTGGGAATGTGAATTGGTACAGCCACTATGGAGAACAGTATGGAGGTTCCTTAAAATACTACAAATAGAACTACCATATGACCCAGCAATCCCACTACTGGGCATATACCTTGAGAAAACCATAATTCAAAAAGAGTCATGTACCAAAATGTTCATTGCAGCTCTATTTACAATAGCCAGGAGATGGAAACAACCTAAGTGTCTATCATCGGATGAATGGATAAAGAAGATGTGTCACATATATACAATGGAATATTACTCAGCCATAAAAAGATACGAAATTGAGCTATTTGTAATGAGGTGGATGGACCTAGAGTGTGTCATACAGAGTGAAGTAAGTTAGAAAGAGAAAGACAAATACCATATGCTAACACATATATATGGAATTTAAGAAACCCACTTTAAATGTAAAGAAACATATGGATTAAAAGTAAATGGATGAAAAAAAAAGTAAACGGATGGAGAAAAATACACCATCCTAAAAATGATCAAAAGAACACATGAGAGGCTGTATTAATTTCAGACAGAACAGACTTCACAGCAAGGCAAGTTATTAAGGGTAAAGTAGGGCATTATAAAATGATAAAGGGACCATTTCTTCAAGAAACATTACAGTCCTTAACGTGTATATGCCTAACAACAGAGCACATACTTTTTAAGGCAAAGACTGGTGGAACTGCCAGGAGAAATAGATGAACACACTACCATAGTTGGAGACTTCAACCCCTCTATCAGAAATGGACATATCCAGCAGGCAGAAAATCAATAAGCCCATATTGAACTCAACAAAACTATCAATCATGGATATAATTGACATCTATAGACTACTTTATGCAACAACAGCAGAATGCACATTCTTATCAAGCTCACATGCAACATTCACAAAGATATACCTAATTCTTGACCATAAAAAATACCTTAGCAGATTTAAAGAATAAAAATCATCATTCAGCTTCAACCACAATGGAAATCAATAATAGAAAGATAATTGAAAAAAATTAAAAATATGTGGATGTAATCAACACATTACATCCAAAATATGTGGATGTAACCAACATACTAATAATCAAAGACCGAATCATGAAGAAATGGAAAATCTGAACAGACAACTTACTACTAAGGAGATTGAATCAATAATCAGAAACCACACAGCTGGGGCTTCCCTGGTGCTGCAGTGGTTGAGAATCTGCCTGCTAATGCAGGGGACACGGGTTCAAGCCCTGGTCGAACACATGTCGCAGAGCAACTAGGCCCACGAGCCACAACTACTGAGCCTGCGCGTCTGGAGCCTGTGCTCCGCAACGAGAGGCCCACGCACCGCGATGAAGAGTGGCCTCCACTTGCCACAAACTAGAGAAAGCCCTCGCACAGAAACAAAGACCCAACACAGTAAAAATAAATAAATAAATTAATAAACTCCTACCCCCAACATCTTAAAAAAAAAACAAAACCCCACAGCTAATAGCGTAAAGTCCAGGACCAGATGGCTTCACCAGTGAATTCTACCAAACATTTGAAGAATCATGGTACTAATCCTGCTCAAAGTCTTCTAAAAATAAGAGGAGAGAACACTTCCACACTCTTTTAATGAGGCCAGCACTACCCTGATACCAAAATCACACAAGGGCACTATAAGAAGAGAAGATTATAGGCCAATATATCTGATGAACATAGATGCAAAAATCCTCAACAAAATATTAACAAGCCAAATTCAACAGCATTAAAAGGATCATACACCATGATCAAGCAGAGATTATTCAAGGGATGTGAGGATGGTTCAACATTTGGAGATCAGTCAATGTGTAATACACATTAACAGATGAAGGATAAAAATCATATTATCTCAAGGGATACAGAAAAAGCACTTGACAAAATTCAACATCCATTCATGATGTTGAACAAACTGGGGATAAGAGAAACTATGTCAACATAATAAAGGCCGTATATGACAAGCTCACAGCTAACATCATTCTCAATGGAGAGAAGCTGAGAGTCTTTCCTCTAAGGTCAGAAATAAGACGAGGATGCCCACTCTCACCACTTTTACTTAACATAGTACTGAAAGTCCTAGCTAGAGCAATTAGGCAGGAAAAAGAAATAAAAGACATTCAAATCCAAAGGAAAAAATAAAATTATCTTTATTTGTGGATAACATGGTGTTATATATAAAAAACACTAATGAATCCACCAAAAACTGCTAGAACTAATTAATGAATTCAGTAAAGTTGCAGGATACAAAATAAATATAATAAAAATCAGCTTTATTTCTATACACTAACATCAAACTGTCAGAAATAGAAATTAAGAAAACAATCTCATTTACTGTTGCATCAAAAAGAATAAAATACCTAGGAATGTATAAACCAAGGAGGTGAAAGATCTGTACACTGAACACAATAAGGCATTGATGAATGGAATTGAAGACACAAATAAATGGAAGGTTATTCTGTTCTCATGGATTTGAAGAATTAATATTGTTAAAATACCCATGCTACTCAAAGCAATCTACAGGTTCAAAGTAACCTATATCAAAATTTTTTCACAGAAATGGAAAAAAAATCCTAAAATTTGTATGGAACCACAAAAGACCCTTGAATAGCTAAAGCAATCTTGAGAAAGAAGACAAATCTAGAGGCATCACATTTCCTGATTTAAAATTATATTAATATAAAACCTGTAACAAAACTTCTAGGAGAAAACATAAGGGAAAAGCTCCTTGACATCAGTCTTGGCAATGACTTTTTAGGTTTGACACTAAAATCAAAGGCAAACAAAAGCAAAAGCAAACAAGTGGGGCTATATAAAACTAAAAAATTTCTGCACAGTAAAGGAAACCACCCACCCAAATGGAAAGGCAATCTATGGAATGGGAGAAAATATTTGCAAATCATATGTCTAATAGAGGGTTAATATCCAAAATATCAATATAAAACTCATAACTCAAAAGCAAAAAAGCCCCAAGCAATCCAATTAAAATTCAGGCAGAGGAACTGAATAGACATTTTTCTGAAATGTCTGAAATGAAATGTCTGAAATGAAAAGGTATATGAAAAAGGTACTCTACATCATTAATCATTAGGTTAATGTTTATCAAAACCACAGTGAGCTATCACATCACACTTGTTAGAATGGCTATCATCAAAAAGACAAGATGTAACAAATGTTGACAAAGATGTGGATAAAAGGGGACTCTCTTGTCCACTGGTGCAGCCACAGCCACTATGGAAAATGGTCTGGAAAGTCCTCAAAAAACTGAAAACAGAACTACCCAATGCTATGATCCAGCAATCCCACTTCTTTCCTTTCGTCCCAAAGGGAATAAAAACAATATCAGTGAGATCTGCACTCCCTTGTTCATTTCAGCATTATTTACAACAGCCAAGATGTGGAAACCATGTACGTGTCCATCACTAATGAATAGGTAAAAAAAAGATGTGGTTAATGTACATAATGGAATATTATTCAACCATGAGAAATAAGGAAATCCTGCCATTTGTGACCACATGGATGGATCTTGAGGGCATTATGCTAAGTGAAATAAGCCAGACAGACAAATACTGCATGGTATCACTTATATATGGAATCTAAGTAAAAGCCAAGTTCAAACAGAGTGAAGGAAAGTGGTTTCTGGAGAGGGGAAGGTGGGGGAAGTAAGGAGAGGTTGGTGAAAGAGTACAAACTGTTAGCTATAATATGAATTAGGTCTGAGGATCTAATGTATAACATGGTGACTATATAGTAGATAACAGTGAATTGTGTAATTGAAATTTGCTAAGAGTAGAACTTAGATATCCTCACTGAAAAGAAAAAAAAAAGATGTGAGGTTGTATACATATATCAAGTCATCATGTGTACATTTTAAATGTCTTACAGTTTTGTCCATTACACCCCAATAAAGCTAGGAAAAGACCCCAAATATAAAAAGAAAAAAAAGGAAAGACATACTGAAGATAGAGTTATTGACTGTGGAACAAATTGTGTGTTGACCTTACATAGACCTAATGACAAACTACTTTCATTCAAGTATTGTAGTTTCATATCTTTGTCTCTATATCCCCAAATATGTGCTATATTTATATATTATTTCTGAGATGTGTTTTATTCTCTGTAATATAAAAGGGGAGAAGTATATTTTTATTACACAAGTTTTTTCTTTCTGAGTGAAAGTCTTCTTATTCATATTTTCTATTTTAATATTAAAAAGTAATAAAGTCTTAATCTACTTCCATGTGATAAGTTTTTAAAAATTGGACTTTTTTGATACTCTAATTATGGGAGAATGGAAATAACTATTTTGATTTCTCAATGTAATCCTGTACTTTCTTTATATTATTTATATTTGTATTGATTTAAATATTTGGGCAACTGGATGTATAAAATAGGAAATCAGAGGTAGGTGGAAAGCCAGATATTACTAGTAAAACTCTATAATTTTGATTTGAGTAAAGTGAGATCAAAAAAATGTTAAATGACTTGTCCACAGTCACTTAGCAGTTTTTGGCAAAATGAATACTAGGACCTCTAAAACACAGAGACTTCCATACAAGATATAAAATGGATTTTCATTGCTTTTCCTAACAAGTGTGATTTTCCTAACAAATGGAATAATCATCGTTTCTAAACATTGGCAATGAAAATTTTACAAAAATATTGCCAAGAATTTCATGTATTAAGGGGAAATAAATGTTGATAGTGATCTTTTCTCACACTGCTTGTATAAAATCTCTTATGTTCTATATGATGGAGCTAAATTCTATATGAATAAACTCAAAATCTGGACACTATATAATTTAAAAGTTTGTGCTATGTGAGCTATGGAGCACTTGGAAGTAGCTTTAATCTCTGACTTTTTCCATAAGCAACATAGTCATATATTCCCTCTCTGATTCCCTCAAAATCCAAAATCAGTTTTTTCAGTCATGGTTCTGGTACATGAATAACTATCAGGCAAAACCATTTAGGTAATTAATATTTAACACAAATTTTGCTAATTTATTGAAATCATGGGAAAACGTAGGAGGAAGGTTAAGAAAGTAGATTGACTGACATTGGTCTTTTTGTGGCCTTGGGCAAATACTTCACTTTCTTTGAGCCACAGTTTCCTTCTTGGTGAAGTGCTGATAATTCTTGAAGTTTCTATTTTGCAGGGTTGTTGCAATAGAATGTTGTTTGTCAAAATGTTTTGAATATTGTGAAGTGCTACACAATTACATTATTTCATTACTGTTTCTCAGCAATGCTGGAACACCTTTAAACATTGTTGATCAAGTCATTTAATCATTCATTCTAGATTTACTGAACAAGTATTAACTGAATTCCAGAAACTGTGATTCATGTTGGCATTAAAAAGCCGAACCATTCTGCCTCCCTCTCAAGTCAAGAAGGAGAAAAAGAATGAAAGAGGGAAGTGAGAGAAAAGAAGGGCAGGTAAGGCAGTTGTGTCCAGGTATCACTGATTGTTCCTGTGCATAGGTTAGCCTAGCTGCAGCATATTACAGTGGGCCTTGGTCTGTGCTGCCAAGATAAATGGTGTGGTCCTGGGTTATCAAACTGAAATAGAACAAAGGGGAAAGGGAGCCTACTGTTATGCATAGATTATACACACTTAATACCCTAACAACCCTGGGAAGGAGGTACCACTATTAATGCCCCCCCTTTTTTTATGAATGAGGAAGCTGAGGTACAGAGAGATTAAGTAATTTACATAAGACCACTCAGGTATGATGAGGACATAAGAAGGAAGTGGCAATGTGTAAGGATCTATATTGGGCAACATAAGATGAGACAAAGAGGAATTCATTGATATGAAGATTAGGAGATGGTGGTGATTTTTCAAATTGGCTGTTATACAGCAAATAGAGGTGTGCCCTGGATCCTCAAGCTGTATTCTAGAAACAGATGGAAATATCTTTTATAATTAAGAAGCTCAGATTTGTTTGAGCACAGAGTGGAGAAATACTGAACTAGTAATTCAATGTGGTAAATATTCTCTGGTAGGAATATACACAGGAGTTCCTGGAGCTTGAGGAAGGGTGGTATGACTTACTCTGCATAGAGGAATCAACAAGGCTTTCCATAGGCATTAAGATAATGCTTGTACATTCTCTGTGCGTATGTGTGGTAAAATGTGCATAACATAAAACTTACTACATTAGCTATATTTAAGTGTACCGTTGAGTGGTATTAAGTACATTCATATTGTAGTGCAACTATCACCACCATTTATTTCTAGAACTTTTCATCTTGCAGAACTGAAACTCTGTACCCATTAAAAGAGAATTCCCCATGACCCCTTTCCAGCTGCCCCTAACAGCCACGTTCTACAATTTTTCTTTCTTCTTTCAAGTTTCACCTTTTCCCTGTGCCCCAGCCTTTGGTAACCACTATTTTACTCTCTTGTTATATGAGTTCAGCTTTTTTCCCCCAAATATAAGTGAGATTATGCAATATTTGCCTTTTCCTGTGTGGTTTATTTCACTTAGCACAATGTCCTCCAAGTTCATCCATGTTGTTGTAAATTTTTAAGGCTAAAAATATTCCATTGTGTATATATATCAGCATTTTCTTTATCCATTCATCCATCAACTGACGTTTAGGCTTTTTGCATATCTTGGCTGTTGTGAATAATGCTGCAGTGAACAAGGGGGAGAGGTATCTCTTAGTGATTTTATTTCCTTGGGTTATATACCCAGAAGTGTGATAGCTGGATAGTATGGTAGTTCTGTTTTTAATTTTTTTGGGGAACTTCCATGCTGTTTTCCATAGTGGCTGTACCAGTTTACATTCCCACCAATAGTGTACAAAGGTTCTGTTTTCTACAAATCCTTGCCAACACTTAACTATCTTTTGACTTTTTGGTAATTGTCATCCTAACAGTTGTGAGGTGATATTACATTGTGGTTTTGATTTGCATTTCCTGATGATTGGTGATAATGAGCATCTTTTAATATGCCTGCTGGCCATTTGTGTCTCTTTTTTGGAAAGATATCTATTCAGGTCCTTTGCCTGTTTTTTATTGTATAATTTGATTTTTTTGCTCTTGAGTTCTAAGATTTCCTCATATGCTTTAGATATTAACCCCTATTGGATGTATGATTTGCAAATGTTTTCTCCCATTCTAAAGGTGCCTTTTCATTTTTGTGGTTTCCTTTGCATTCTAGAAACTTTTTAGTTTGACGTAGTCCCATTTGTTTATTTTTGCATTTGTTGCTTGTGCTTTAGGTGTTATATCCAAAAAAGTCATTGTCAAGACCAGTGTCAGGGAGCTTTTCCCCTATGTTTTCTTTTCTAGAAGTTTTACAGTTTCATGTCTTACATTTAAGCCTATAATCTTCAAGTTGATTTTTATGTATGTGTAAGATAGGGGTCTGATTCTATTCTTTTGCATGTGGATATCCAGTTTTTTTCAGACCATTTACTGAAGGGACTTCCCTGGCGGTCCAGTGGTTTAAGACTCCGTGATTCTACTGCAGGGGGCACAGTTCAGTCACTGGTTGGGGAACTAAGATCCTGCATGCTGTGCTGCAGAGCCAAAAAAAAAAGACCATTTACTGAAGAGACTGTGCTTTTTCCATTGTGTATTCATGGCACCTTTTTGGAGAATCAGTTGACTGTGGGTGTGTGGGTGTATGTGCAGTCTATTCTGTTCAGTTGATCTCTGTGTTTGTTTTTATGTGCAGAGTCTTGATTGACATTGTTTATGATAAGGGAGAGTCAATAGCAAAGGGCTTTTCCAAAAGATTGAAGAGACCATTCCAGTACAGAGAGAGCTAAAGAGTTTGGCGAGGTGGGCAGAAGGGATTGGAGATAGAGGGGAAATAGAAAAGTGAGGTGATCCTGAACCATTTTTCAGGTAGCATGTTTCAGTAATTTTGTACCTTTTTCACTATGGTATAATGTCTTTAATACCTTTAAATAATAGCTCATTTAATCACTTTTGGTGCAATATGGCAACTTTGGGTAAGGGCATTTTACTTTGTTTATTATTAAAAGTATAATGAGGGCTTCCCTGGTGGTGCAGTGGTTGGGAGTCTGCCTGCCGATGCAGGGGACATGGGTTCGTGCCCTGGTCTGGGAAGATCCCACATGCCGCGGAGCGGCTAGGCCCATGAGCCATGGCTGCTGAGCCTGTGCTTCCGGAGCCTGTGCTCTGCAGCGGGAGAGGCCACAGCAAAAAAAAAAAAAAAAAAAAGTATAATGAAATTAACGTAAAATCAAATCAAAATATAAGGAAGAATTTTACCTTTTTGTTCGATTATTAATATATACCTTAACATAATTATTTAAGTAATAATTATGATTTTTCTATAATTCAAAAGTATATTTTAGTATACCAATTAAAATACATTTATTTGATATGGCATAAAAATCTCTAATATTTTGATATTTGAAATTTATCAAATTTGCACTAAAACTCTCAGTGGTTCATTTTAATTATGTTCATATTCTAGAGCAACATGATGACATAAATAAGAGGTCAAACTGCAGTTTCAAGTACTTACCTGTAAATAACACATTTTGTGTGTTGAAAGCCTACCCAAAATAAATGAATAGTTAATTACATACAATCTTTACCAAATTTTATCTTTTTTATTTTTTTTGCGGTACGTGGGCCTCTCACTGTTGTGGCCTCTCAAGTTTTTTCTACTGTGTCCTCATAGCCCATGAGCCATTATTAGTGGGGTTGAGAATTGAGTAATGTTTTTAGGTTCATTCAATCTAATGAAAGGAAGAATTTTTGTTGAGTTTAGGTGATACTAGAGGAAATACCATCTTCAGAATATAAGAAAGCCTTAGTGAGTAAATGCATACGTGCAAGTTGTGTTTTGTTATAAAATTGACCAATTGCTTAGCTTTGTTTCATCATTATTTATGGTGTTATGGTAGGAACATTTCATTATAATGTGTGACATTTTGGAGTTGGCCTGAAGCAACTGGAGTATTAATCTTCTAGAAAAAACCAGAAATTTCACTTCTTAGCAACACGAGTCCAATACTATATCAAGAGGGTGTTCATTGAAATTTAATCTTTTGAACAGGATGAATTCAAAATTCTCTCCTTAAGTCTCTCAGTTTCACAAGTTTGGGTCTGTTTCCTAAATGTTCTCAACTACCCTATTTTTAAGGATTTTACATGGTACAGTATATTATTTAGAATTTGAAGTACAAGTAATTTGTTCATCTCAAAAATGTACTTCCTAATGCAAAATGGTTTGCTGTCCATCAGCCTATTCCCCTCTGTTCCTTATTGACTTGAGTGCCTCACACAGTTCTTGGGTTTACTGAGTACTCAACAGAGGGTTGACAAAGGAGGAGCCCAATGACTGTGTCTTCAGTGTTTCTCACATCAGTAGCTTCCTTACCTGGGATTGGGGCTTTAGACAGTACTATTTATTTAATAGGTGCATTGTGGAATTCCTTTGAGCTAAAAATGTTTTAATATGTCATCAATTTCTCTGTAAGTAAGATGACTAGGATATTATTTCCCTTATAATAGAGGGTATGTGAGATAATTGCCACCATGGTCAGTAACCTACATATTGCTGATTATTATCAGTTTGGCTCCCCTGCTTAGAAAAAAGAGGACCCTTTCCCCAGTAACTATGTGAAATCTTGATATATAGGGGCTTCCATACTTCCTTAAATTCACAATTTGCTCTTCTAAGGCACAAAGGAACATGATCAAAATTTATAACTATGTCCCAGAGGAATAATGGACATGAAGAATTGTTAATATTCTCCTTTATTTTCTGAGGTTTCAGCATGTTTAGTGTCTTATAAAAATAACTTTGCTAAAAGTTTGTATTTATATGAAAAACTAACCAAAGAGGGGCTCAGTAAAAGGTATCATTCTGGCCACTTCAAGATGAAAGTGTCCAATCAGTAGGGTCCCTACATTTAAATTCAAAGATGTTGTAGCCACCTCTGTAGCTCTTTTTAAATGCTTTTTTTTTTTGTGGTACGCGGGCCTCTCACTGTTGTGGCCTCTCCCGTTGTGGAGCACAGGCTCCGGCCACGCAGGCCCAGCGGCCATGGCTCACGGGCCCAGCCGCTCCGCGGCACGCAGGATCCTCCCAGACCAGGGCACGAACCCGCGTCCCCTGCATCGGCAGGTGGACTCCCAACCACTGCGCCACCAGGGAAGCCCTTAAATACTTTTTAATACCATCTGATGTTCCTTTCTGTAGCCATTCTCCAACTTCAGTGGCCATAATACATTGTTTTCTTTGTTAAGAGCACCAACTGATTTATTCTGGGTAGATGGTTCTTCCTGTTCATAGGTAAATTTTTTCCTTGTATTTGAGTGTATTCTTTCAGATTACATATATATATATTTTTTTCTAATCTGAAAAAATATGCCTAAAACTACTTCAAATATATTTTATCTTCCATATATAAAATCTCCCCTACCAAGTTTCCGTTGAAATTTCTTTTGCTTAAGTAGTGATTTCATTTCAGTAGTTTTTTTTTCTTTCCCATATAATCAGGATTTTAGGATTATTACTGTGGCTTTGCAAATGTTTGACTCTGCTCAAGTAATTTGTTTTCACACAGTCTGATAGAGGAGCACAAAGTTCTTTTATTATTTATTGCTTTTGGAACACTGGATTTATAATCACAGACCTTACCTACTCCCTCCCAATATAATCTTCTCAGTACTTTGCAGATACTGAAAATAAAATAGATTTTTTGTGTGTTCTGAGTTATCCATTTTTATTGACATTTTGAGCCTTTACTAACTGCAGTTATATGTATTTAGTTATTCTAAATTCCTCACTTGTTCATTTTCATTTTGTTGTTCTATTCAATTATTCTTTTTAAAAAAGCAATCTTGAGGAAGAGTGTGAGGATTAAAATACACAGTTCTGGCCTTCAAGGAATTTAGAGTCTATGGAAGAACAGTTACACAAAGAAATACATACTGTGTGGTAAAATAAAATAAGATAATTACTGTTAGTGAAGTATGTGCAAATTTCAATATGGGGTAAGAATAAGAGCATCTCCATCTTATGGGGGTAAATTATGGAAGAAATCACATTTAGGTTAAGCCATAAGTTTGACTAGGAGTCGTCTTTTGGGACCAAACAAGCAAGAGTATTCCAAGCAGAAAGGAATAGCATGAAATGTGGAGAGGTGAGAGGGCAAGGTAAGTTTAAGGATTATCAGTATATCAGAGTAATGTAGGGTGAAGATGGGGGTGTTGCAGAGGGACAGGAAGATGGGACCAAGCCAGGAAGTGTCTTGCATGCAATAGAAAGGAATTCAGAGTATACCTTGTAAGGCAACAGTTGCCATTCAGTGTTGTCTTGAAAAATTTCCCTCGAATGTTAGTATATTCATGTTAGTATATTTTCAGTGGGAAAGAAAAATGAGTGCCAAAAAAATAAGGAAAATATTGGGTTAAAACTAGTTAAGCAATATTTTATTTTATGTTTTCTCTGATCATTGTTACTTAATTCACATCATGAATCTAAAAGCAATATAGAGAATAATTCAACTCTGTATAATCATGTCTTCCTTTCTAGAGGCTTTCCATGAGCTTGAAATCCAAATTAAATTCATAGCACTTAGTATAATACATAGTTACATATTTAGTTTATAGTTTCTGTTTATTTTCTCTTTTTCACATTAGATCCTAATCACCCTGAAGGCAGGTGTTATGTTTATTTTGATTTACCTTTATACACAGAACCTGGTTGTATGGTCAGTATGAAGAAATAAGTGCACATCTGAAGCAAATATTTTGAGAGAATTTTATAGATGATAAGGAGAACCACTGAGGAATTTTGAACAGAGAATGGAGAAATCGGATTTGAATTTTAGGCAGATCACTGATGCTGCATTGTGGAAGTTAAATGAAGGGAACAAGACCAAGGAACCCTGTCCAGTTGAGAGAGAAAACTGGGGTAGGGAATAGAAAACAGATAGATTTGAAGATGATCCAAACAGTTAAGTATCAGTCTTCTATTGCTCTTGTAACAAATTATCACAGATTTAGCGGCTTGAACAACACAAATTTATCCTTACAGTTTTGTAGGTTAGAAATCTGACATGGGTTTCCCTAGGCTAAAATCCAGGTGTCAGTGGGACTGTGTTCCTTTGTGGAGGCTCTAGGGGAGAATCCATTTCCTCGCCCTTTTCAGCTTCTGGAGTCTGTTCACATTCCTTGGCTCACGGCTCCTTCCCACATCTTCAAGCCAGCAATGTTGCATCTCTCTGTTCCTTTCTTCTGTGGTCACATCTTTCTTTGACTCTCTTCCGCTTTTAAATACCCTTGTCACTACAGTGGGCCCCCCAGGTAATCTAGGAGGGGAAGAGTGTTGCCCCCCTATTTTTAGATCAGATGATTAGCAACCTTAATTTCCCTTTGCCTTGTAACATAGCATATCCACAGGTTCCTGGGATTAGGGCATGAACAACTTTGGGGGACCATTCTTTGGCCTGTAATATCCCATGTGCAAACTGATAGTTGGGGAGTGAAGGATGAGTCACGGATCAGATACAGGTTCCTAATTTGTGCACTTGTGCAGATCTAGGATAACAGTAACTGAAATAGGGAAATCAGGAGGTGTACCCATTCATGGGAAAATAAAAAGCTCAGATGCAGACATGTTAAGTGTGAGGAGTGTGGGAGGAGGTAATTGAGAAGATATAAATACCAGTTGACCTGTGAGCTGGACCCAGGCAACAGGAGGCTCCTCACTGCCTCCCCTGTCCTTGGAATGTACAGTTCTGCCCACCATTCCAGCAGTGGGACCTGTTCCAAAGACGCAGCCTTGAGAGAGTAAGGTGTTGTTGAGACCATCTGGACAGTATACATGACTGAACGCAGTTGAGGCCTCTATATAAACTTATAAGATTCAGTCCAGTGGGTGTGGAGATTTTTCATCTTGTGGCTGCCCAAGACAAGACTTGTATAAGCCCCCTTGCTTATTAAAGCCTACCACCTCCCGATCTGGAGTGGTCTGCCACTTTCTTTGCTCTCGCCTAGCCTGCTGTGTACAGGGACCAGTTTGCAAACTAGCAAGGGGCCTCTGAATTGTGTCTAAAGTATAAAAGAGAGATTTATGCTGGAGATACTATTTTGGAGACTGAAAGCATTGAAATGACAGTTGAAACTCCCAAATGGATAAATTTTCTCTGCAAAGTGTAAAGACAGAGAAAACAAGAAAGAATAGATTCCTAAATAGTGTGCAATTGTGCATTACTTAAAATATGGCAGTTTTTGATTATATGATGAAATTAAGTCATTGAGGAAGGAAAAACTATTAAGAGAAGTTGCTCAGAAACTATTGGCATTGAGAAACCAGTGGTTTTTAATTTTTTAAACTCTTTTCATTCTTTGTCAATAAAAATAAGGACGGCAGTGTGTTTACCTTTGTAAAGAGCAACCTAAGACAGAAACAGTCTGGCCAGCTAATTGTGGACACCATGCCTAAATGTTTAGATTCTTCCCTACATCGTCAGCGAATATTATTCTCTGTCCTTATTTGAAACTGTATAAAATCAACTCAGTAATTGGAATTTATTTTGCTCACACATAAGAATCTTTCTTGGAACAATACATATACTTTGAATTAAAGAGAGTCTGCAGACAGAACCAATTCTCTTTCCAAACAATAAAAATAGACCTTCCAAAATTTAGCCAATATCAGATGGGCTGTAACTATGGAAACTATACTATGCCTTGTAAATAATATTTGAAATGCCAAAGTTGTAGTTGGCAGTACAGTACATATGTATGAAAACCTAAGAGGAAAACTTTTCATTGTTTCTTCAGCACCATTCAATGTGAAGAGCTTTGTAATGGGTAGATAAAATTCTTTATTTCATAAATAGAAATAAACCTAAGGTATTTAAAAAAGTAAAAAAGGGTTACTCTTTTCTCTCAATTTAGTACTTTTCAAGAAATCTGATCTTTAATTTGGTCTCTTGATATGTTTCCCTTCAGGGAAGGAGATTCCCTGGGGAGACAGATCATCAGTGAATAAATCATCCATCTCATTTATAAATTAGTCTCCTGTATGCCTGATTAGCAAGATTTAGTCTTCTAAAATATGACCACTCCTCAGAAGAATAAAAATTGAGCTTCTCAACCATGAAAGCTGAGGATGGAATTTGGGTCTTGATGACTTCACCAAAGGAGTTTCTCAACATTTTACATTTCTTACCATAATTCGTGTCTTGGGTAAGCAATAAATTGAAACTGATCAAGGTCTTATGAAAGCCTGCATCTGCTTTCTTATTCTTAATTATACTTGGTAAACCCATGTTGGATAAAATATTCTCCATTTGCCTAAATGTTAAAATTCCATTATCATTTTTGTTGCGTTTACTTTATTGCACAGGACCCTGTTGATAAACACTATGACAGTAGATCTTAATGATTTGCCTTCCATACAGGATAATGATGATAATGCCTGTTTTTTTAAAAATGCTTTTTCTTTTATTTTTTCTGCCAACAATAAGGCTTCCATCTGTCATTCTTTTCTATATACTGAAGCCGTGCTGCTCTTGGCATGGGTCACATTTGTAAATGTTTCATTTATGAACCATTCCTCCTCCTGACTTCTCTGCAGTACAGAAATATGCCACAAAAGATCAACTGTCTTGCAGTTCATGAGCTTCTAAATCTGGCATTGCATTTGCTCTGTCATTTCCTCAATAGTTTCCAGTAGGAAGTTGTCCTAAATAATTCTCATGACTTTATTTATCAAATAATTATGCTAAAAAGCTGTTTAATGTGTAAAAGATATGACAGCTGGTTGTCTTAATATTTTATTTGTCTTCACATTTTTACTGCCCATTTCTCTCATCATAGACTATTCTGTTCCATAGGCAATATTACTTAACAAAATCCTCAGTACAGTTGAATTTAGTGATTCAGAAGGCAACACACATTCTTTAGGCAGTCAAGGATGTTGAAATTATGGTAAAAGAGTTAAAAAATTACGTTTTTATTTAAATTATTCCTTGTAGCATATCCCCAGAATGTATACTATTGTATGAACAGATTATCAAGTTTCATGACCTGACAATAAACAGTTTAGTTAGCTGACTTAGACAAGAGTCTTAAACATTGGCAATTAACTGTACCAGTTTTAGAGACTAAAGAAGCTAGTGTATGGCTAATATTTCTGGGGTCAGCTGGAGAGGGGGTGGATGGGGAAATCTAAGAAAAAAATAACGATTTTTTTTTCTTAGATCTCTCTAGAAGACTCTTTGAGTAGATCAATTAATAAGAGAAATTCAAAGGGCAAAGGGGAGACAACCATAATCCATAAAACAATAAGCAAACTTTTGTTTTACTTTTTTTTTTTTAACATACTATCTTGGTAGAGTGGCTAACAAGGTTAGAGTGTGTTGAGAGCCAGATACTAAAGCTTAGAGCATTATCAATACTTGGTTTAAGGCAGACCAACTCCCAATAATTGGTAGAACAAGAATTTTGACTTGGCTAAGTTTACACAAGCACACAATAGTAGACCCATGTATAGAACCCAGGAAGTAGATAGAAGGTATAATCTAAACAGAGGGTAATGTTTGGAGCTGATAGAAGTTGGAGTTTTAGGAATCTCTTTCAATATGTTTCTATGAGGAATTGCTTACATAGTGTGATTTTAGGTATGCCATGAAAAAAGCTTAAGTCACTCTCACCTGAAGGGTGCTGTAATCAATTCAAATTTAACTTGAATAAATAAATAAACATTGCAGGAAGGGATAAGGGGAAATGAGTATTCATAAGCACATTTGTGTGCTATTTTATTTAAGATGTTTTCTTACTATGACAAATGCTTTCAGTGGGGCAGCAGATAGAGCAGGATGATTTGAACACTGTACATTGTCAGAGATGGAGATAGATGCACAGGATTTGGACTGAGAGAGAGCAGCCTGAGGGCACTCTGATGAAAGCGTAGGGGCTGGGTAGAGCAAAGAGGACTCCAAAAGGTACAGAAAATGTGTTCTCACAGTCCATTCTGTGCTCAATACAACAGCCTACTCACTTTGTCCCTTAACCACATTTGAGAGAGATCATATGTGATAACCTTTGACCTTCTCCATTACAAACTAAAGCACAATAACCATTTACATTTCCTGCAGTGCTTGCCTTCCCACTAATCCTGCACTGCATTTTCAATATTTGGTTAAGAACATTTTTACTTAAGGTATGAGTTTTTGGCCCACACTCCCTTCCATTCACTTAGTTCGTTTGTTCATTCATTCACTTATTCATTTTATTCAACAAATATACACACATACATATGCAGACCCTTCCTTTGAGAAGGTCATATTATATTGGCAGAACTACGTTGTAAATAAATAGTGATAATTGTATCTCTATTTGGCTATAATTTCATTGGAC
Organism: Phocoena sinus; assembly: GCF_008692025.1. Taxonomy (NCBI): domain Eukaryota; kingdom Metazoa; phylum Chordata; class Mammalia; order Artiodactyla; family Phocoenidae; genus Phocoena; species Phocoena sinus. Next base: position 100,167,280 of record NC_045766.1, on the reverse strand, counting down.
AAAAATGAGAATATTGTCCTTTCAAAGTTTTTTAATATATATATTTTTCAAAATTTTGAAAATACAATTACTATTTTTACCTGAAAAATTTTAAATTTCTGATGATTAATACTTAGATTAGAAAAATGTTTACTTCTGATAATGTTTAACTTTTTTTATCTCCCACTCTAATTAAAACACTCTGTCTCTCCTGACAAATTTAGCAGATATTTCTTATATTTGGTATTATTTTGCAGGAGAGTACCCTTCAGGTAGAGAATTATTTCCCTTCATGTTGTCTACTGGGGTGCATTTCTACAGTCTATTCATTCCTTAGCACTTCTTTAGAAACTGAGGAAGTGGTCCAATTACTAACAGTTTTGATGGTGCTGTTGATGTAATATTGGGTGTCTGCCCTTTTAGAATAGCAATTTAATTCTGCACCTTCTACTAAACAGCTTCAGCCTTTCCTCTTCTGCACCTTCAGAATAAGGGCATTTTAATCTGTTTTGCTATATACATGTTTGAATAAACTAGGGCATGTGGGTTGACACAAAAATTCTAACAGTGGGAGTGAAAAGATAACACCAGAGGCTCCTTGAGGGTAGACATTGTATCTTATAAACTTTCTATACCCTGCAGTAGTTAATATAGAGTCTAAATATAACAGATACTCAATTAATGCTTGTTGAAATAATATGGAAATGTCTTCGTATAAAATCAAGTAACATTTTTGTGACTCCAGTGTCCTAATAAAGGAAGTAAAAAACTATTTCTATTATGTCTATGTAAGTGTAATGGTGGGAAAAAGCAATCTAGGAAAAAATTTTTTTCTCCCATTTTCAAGGAAAACTTTTTCACTGATAATTGTTTCTTAGATTCTAGTAAAACTCATTTTTTCCTTCTCAATGCAAAGCCACTACTGTCTGTTTTTAAGGTAGGGGTTTCAATAGGTTTTTTAGACTTTGCTTCTATTATATAGAAATAGTTTTGCATTGAAATGGCCATTACATTGTAGTTAAGACTTTCAAATAAGTACTCATAATCTCTTTTACCAGAGCTATAAAAACAAAGATTTAAGCACATTTCAGACCTTGAGTTTCATTTAAAAAAAAAAAAAAAAGGAAAGTGTTCAAAGCCCATGGAAGATAAGTGAGATATGTGAGAAAGGAATGAACTAGAAACACAAGAAGCCTCTCTTATACTGTGTAACTGATGGGATGGATGTGCAGTGGTTTGGACTAAGTGAGGTTTATGTAATAAATGTTGTGAGTTTCTGTGAGAGATGGAAAAAAATCACAACATTTGTTAAATATATTGTAAGACTAGCAAATCTAAGACTAAAGCCAAGTAGTCTTTTCTACCTATTAAAACTGTGTAATTGAAGCAAATGGAAATAATACTTGTCCTAAACGAAGCTACTTAGTTTCTTTATAGATCAAAGTGCTGAAGATGTCAGAATGAAAGCATTATATATTGCTATTAATTTGGAACATGCCAAATTTCCTTTCCTTTTTTTTTTTTGCCATAGAGGTAACTGAACAATTTGATGAGGAAAGCATGACTTTGAGGTGACTCATTGATAAGTCTTAATGACCTTGTTCAGGAGCCCAGAGTGAACCTATCATTTAGTGACCTTGTGATGGATTAGATCCACATCTGGGTTCTCTTTGGGTCTCTGTGGTAAGCCCTCCTGTCTAACAGCAGCTTCAGAAATGATTATGAGACTGAAGCAGATAAGGCTGTGTCCAGCAGGATAACCATGTAAAGGTTCTTTTGAATAAACTAGGAAGGTGTAGAAGTGAGGATGAACATTGCTAGTTATATTTTTAATCAACTATTAACCATTCATTGTTTGGATAAGGTTTTCAGTGGCAGTTCTTACTCAATGGTATAACTTGCCTTCTAAACAGAAAACTAGCTTGAATTTTTTGCCCCTTTTCTCCATTTAAGGTGATAATTAAGGAAAGTAATTTCTGGTTATTATAGCTTATTTTTCCATCAGAACTAAAAAACAGTGATTTGTTTCAAGGAAGGACAGAGTCAGAAGTTTGAACATGCTTTCTGAAACAAGATATCATTTTCTAGTAGAGTAGAAAGCTGAAGGTTGTGAGTTCACATGGTCTAGACTGATTTTATTCTCTGATCTTGAGAAAGCTATTTAACATCTCTGTGGTCATATCACCTTATCTTTCAAGTAGGATTTCCAAACTCTCATAGGGAGTGACAGAAATAATCATGAACAACACCTATATTAAAAAAAACAAAACAGTAACAATAGAAATAAGAAAGCTATGACAAAACAAAATGCTTATAAGTATACTTAATGAACAAGTATTGATCTCAGTTTCTAGATAAAAATTCTTCGTTATTTTTAAGAAGGAGTGAGTCTCTTTGGAAAATGTTGCCTTAAAAATAATGTCAAGATACAGAGGAACATACCAGGGGTAAAACTAAAAATCCTATGTTTCCTTAAAGCAGTCTGTGTTTTATTTATTTTTAAGAATTAAATATTGATTCTGGCTCTATATGAGGGTAGAGAACCATAGTATCTGGAAGTTAAAACTGACTTTTGTCAATCAAACTCATGCAGTTATGTCAAAATATTAATGTGGTAACCTGAATCCCAGTTTAAAGTAGGATCTAAACAGGATAACGTTGAAATAGACTACTGCTGTATGTAGATAGACAGATAGATATAGATAGATACATGTTTGTTTATATATCTGTGTCTATAATTTGAAATATTCTCTGATTATATTATGTCTGGTCATGATGTCAGAAGTATTCCCTTTATTTTACTTGTTTTTTTTGGAGCTACTGGAGGTGTGTTACAGTCAGTGGAACATGGAACTAACTATTAAAAACCTTGTGACTAAGTGACTTAGTAATTTTATCTTTTTGGGTCTTATTTGAAAAATAAAGGCGCCTAATGGAATGATTCTAAGAAGAAATGCCTTGCCTTTCTTTGTATGAAGTCTATTGGAGAAAATTCTAAACCCGCGTTTACTGCTATCTGAACTTTTAAAAATATTGATAAATCTTTGAACTCAGTTCATATACCATTAACTTGAATCTTTACAGCAAAATTATCCTAAAAGAATAATTGCCTTCTTAGTGGGTTGATTGATCTCTTCCTTGTTAAATTTTTCAAAATGATATATAAATAAAATCTCATCCTTTTTTTATTGTGCAGTTAGAATAAAGATGATCTTCAATTATATACTATAAAACTGTATGCTAATTGTATTTAAATTAATATATCTTAAATTTACTGAAATTTAAATTCAAGACCTGATAAATTATTCAAAGGAAAAAAATTAACATTGAGCTTTTTAATCTTAGGTACTCATTACTCTCACATTTAATCCAGTGCTATCAACCTTGTCTTTATCAGTTATCTTCTTTTAGCCACAATAAAATTTTCTTATAACTTCCAAAAGAATGCGTAAAGGGAGCACTAATAAATTAAGAGCAATTTTCAGAGAAAAATATATGCTAGAGATTTATTTCTTTCTAAAAGTTAATAGGAAAATTGTACATAGTTTAGCCTATTCTGTGCATTATGTTGCTTATTAAACGAAGTAAACATTTTGAAAACTTTATTTTGATACCACCAATCTACTACTTCTATTTATTTTTTGGTTTACCCAATTTCTCATTTATTATGATATCAATAAATAATTGTATTTTCATGTGTACTCCCCAAATAAGTAATTGGTGTTAATCTTTCTATATTTAAAACCTTGCCATTAAATTAAAAATAAAAAAGTATTGACTTTTACTGAAGTTAATATGGACAGAGTATTCTTTTCCTTCCTAAGTTTACAGTACTTTTGCACTCAAGTAGGGACTAGAAAACGCTTGTTTAAAGCCAGCAGGAGGAGCTCTCACCTTGCAGGGTCCAATGCTGTTAGTGTGCCTGAAAAACCTGAATTTGTGGGGGCTTTGCCTATGAAGCAAGTGGTAAAATTTAAACATGTATCACATATAATGGTGTTAAAAATAAAAATAAATCCTCAGTTTTATTTTGATATCAATGCATCCTTCACTTGTCAGGAATGCAAATTTGAAATTTTGCTGTTAAGAATTTTTAAAAGGTATGATTGCAGTTTAATGAGGAAAGTAAAGCAATTATGTAAATCTTGTTTCTTGAAGCTACTAATAAATAAAATGCTTCCTAAGGATCTATACTGTTGTAGGTATATACATATTTTCTTTTTTGTTTGTTTTGAAATGAATATATTTCAGTTTACAAATTATAAATATTAAGAACCAAGTAGCCCAATTGTATTTTAGAAAAAATAATTATATCAATGAGTGAATTAATTTACCAATCTATGAAAAAGAAATCTTCGTTGGTAGACTTCAATATTAGGGATTTTTGAACACTCTACTCCAGTAAACCCCTTGATTTAAATGGCATGATTTGTAGGTGGTACCAGTAAAGTTTCTGTAGAACCCATTGATGAGAAAACCAGGATATAAACTTATCTGGATTTGGAATCAGCAAAATAAATAATGATTTTTCTCTGCATCTACAAAAATAAAAAAACAAATGATAAGGTTTTATCTTCAAACTTAAAAGGAAGGAAGAAAACACTTAAAAAAAAGTTTAAAGGTTTTAAATATTTTTTAAGGGATATCCCAGCATCAATCTTTTGGTTGTAATCACTTTGTGATCTAAGGAAAATTATGTAACCTCTCTGAGCCTCAGTTTTCTCATCTGTAAATTGAGCATTTAAAAAAAGAAACAACTTACAGGACAATGTGGAGATTCCTTCAAGAGGGAAATATATAGACCATCCTTCCTACAGTGACTGAATTGCTATCATTACTTTAACAGCCTGCTAGCAAAATAATGATGTATTCCAAAAATATAAAGTGCTAAAGGAGTAACATTAAACTTTTGAGTGCCCCAGAGTGGATACTGGTATTACATACTTCTGAATTCTTTTCAATAGTATATACCAAAAATAAAATAACATTTATTTAATAATAAGATAAGCTTAGAGTTTTGAATATTTATTATAATATCTTCAGCTTTTTTCCTCTAATATGTGAGATTATTTTTTTGCACTGAGTGAACCCACACACCATCAAATACCATTTTGTGAATTTGCATGTGTGTGTTTGTGTGTGTATGTGTATATGTATGTGTGTATGTATACATATATAGATATATATGTATTTGTACTTTCTTTTACTTCTAGGCTTGTTAGAATTGTATGTTAATATGGAGTAGATGAGGCTATAAAGAAAGCCTTTTTAAAAGCTCTAGCCCTTTATGTGTCCTTTCATCTCTTTATGTGATATTAGCACCATAAGTCATTAGCTAAATATATTAATACATTAAGAGTAGAAAATGGTGTAGCCTAATTTGATCATTCCTTCTTCATTTATTAACTGAAATATTTCAGTAAGAGAAATGCACTGCACCTTGGTGGTGCAGTGGTTAAGAATCCGCCTGCCAATACAGGGCACACAGGTTCGAGCCCTGGTCCAGGAAGATCCCACATGCCGTGGAGCAACTAAGCCCGTGTGCCACAACTACTGAGCCTGCGTGCCTAGAGCCCGTGCTCCGCAACAAGAGAAGCCACTGCAATGAGAAGCCCGCGCACTGCAATGAAGAGTAGCCCCCACTCGCCGCAACTAGAGGAAGCCCATGCGCGGCAGTGAAGACCCAACGCAGCCAAAAATAAGATAAATAAAAATAAATAAATTAAGAGAAATGTTCCTTCATTAACTATTTCCTTATTCAGAAGTATTTCATATAGAAAAAGCAAAATAAATGTTTTATTCTTTTCAGATTATTTACCAGTTTTTAAAAATAATGATTTCCTAGTGTACTGCAAAAGTTATTAGTAGGTATATTTTATCATTATGAATGCATGGATTTAAGCATGTTTGAAGTGTTTCAATCCCTTATAGTCATTAACCTTGTGTATGATCAAATTATAAATTTTTGGCCAGTGGAAGTCTATGCCAGTTGGTTCCTGTGTCCTTTTTACGTGACCCTAGTAAACACTGATATATTCCCTGATTTGATATAAGGACTATAAAGCACCACCAATGAAGTAATCTTACAAAAAATAAAAATAAGTGGAACCTAGATCTGGTCAAGCCACTAAATATATCTACCAATTTAAAGGAAATACAGGGAATGAGGGAACATGTTCAGTGATATCTCACGAAAAGGAAAATCTGGAATGTGGGATAAGACCACTTTTGTGGGTCAGAAATTTTGCTAGTAAATTTGATTTCATGTAGTGAAAAGATAACTGGCTATTTAAAACAACAGTGAGATCCTATTGCACACCTGTTAGAATGCCTTAAAAAATACGGACAATACCGAGTTCTCGTGAGAATGTGGAACAATTGGAAAACCAGACATTCTGCTAATGGGAAAGTAAAGCTTTACAGCCATTTTGGAAAACAGTTTTACAGTTTTGAAGAATTAGCATTCTTTATATAACCCAGCAATCACTATTTACCGAGGAGAAATGAAAGCACAGGTTCACATAAAAATCTGTATATGAAAGTTCATCAGCTAGGGAACTCCATGCAATAGAATACTTTTCAGCAATAAAAAGCAACTGAGTGTTCAGTTGTATATATAGATACACATAGCAACATAGATGAATCTCAAATGAATTATGCTGAGTGAAAGAAACCAGGCTCAAAAAGTTTCATACTGTATAATTTCATTCATTTGACATTATGGGAAAGGCAAAGCCATAGGGACAGAAGTCAGATTAATGGTTGCTCGGGGCTGGGGTGGGGGAAAGGATTCATCATAAAGGATCACAAGGGAAATTCTGATGGTGATGGAAATATCTATAGCTTGATTGTAGTAGGGGTTACATGGAAGTAGGAGTTTGTCACAATCCGTAGAAATGTATATTTAAAAAAGGTGAATTTTATTGTAAGTAAATCATACCTCAATAAACCTAACTTTAAAAAAAGAAAATGGGGAACCCATAGATTAAAAAAAAAAACAAGACCTCACCATAATGTATAGAACCTATTTGGATCTTGACTTTCTGTTAAACTAAGTTGAGACCATAGGAACATTAAACAATGACTGTATATTTGATGACATTAAGTAATACATACTATTTATAGTAGTGAATTGTTATTGTAGTTGTATTAAGAGGAGTCTTTATCTTGGATATACATACTGAAATTTTTACAGATGAAATCATATGATTACTGGAATTTGCTTCAAAGAAATCTTGCAGTGAGAGTAGGTAAACATGTATAGATGAAATAAGATTGGCTATAGGTTTGTAATTATTGAGGCAGAGTGATTAGTACAATGAGGGTTCATTGTACTGTTTTCTCCACATTTTAAATTATTTTTGAGAATTTTGCACAATAAAAATTAAAGAATTATGGCTCAGTTTTACAAATGTATGCTTAGTGAATATACTGGAAGAATATTCTGCAATGAGTATGTAGAGTTTATCCCAGAAATTTAAGCATGGTTTCATACTAAAAATCAATAAAATGTATCACAGTCAAATAACAAAACCCACCAAGTCCTTGCTATAGACACTAAACAGCAGATGCCAAGTAACAGACTTCCAGTGACATGTTTTAAAAACTACAAAAAACCCTCCACTTTTTTAACTACATGAAGAACTAAAACTCATGATGAAATACCAAAGGATTGTTTCTCAGAGTTCAGTCCATGATTGGCATCTGGGGGACTTGAAGGTAATAATTAAAATTAAAATCTGCTGAAACATGGGCCCTACACATTAACCTGCTGGAAACACTTCAAAAATCCTCTCCTGTTGATCTCCATCTATCTTTCTGGCCTCCTTCTATCCTCCTATTCCCCCAAATAATCTCTATTCCTACTCCCCATTCCAGTAACTGAGAACTGATTTAGTCATAGCTCAGTTACTTTATAGAAGGTATTCTAAAATAAATTTGTTTCTCATCACATCTGATTAAAGACCCCCTCATCCTAGCCTAGCCCAAATTGCATTTCCTTTATGAAATTGTCCCAGACCTGCCCTACCAGCCTTAGCCTAACTTAATTGCTAAGCTATTATATAGTGTTCAGTTTTAGAATTTAACAGAGTATGTCCTGATTATTTGTTTGCATGTCATCTCAACCAGATTATGAGTTACATTTGGTCAGGGAAAAAGGTGCATGGTTTTTATTTTTGCTTTTGCCTTCTTTAGCAGTAAGTGTACTAACACATACAATAATAATGTAATCTACACTTAAAAAATATAGATTTCTTCAAAATGAGTTGTTTTCATACTTTGCCAATCATATAAGGGCATTTAATAACACACAAAGAAAATATACAGGCAGGCCTGCTTTAAAAGTTTTTCTTTCTTTAATGTGGTATAAAAAAGACTATATATGAAAATGGGGGGAAAAGCAAAGGTGATTATTTCATTGTTGGTTTGCAAAGTGACCCTGTACTCATGCAGGGCAAGGAAAGAGAACAAAGAAACAGGTAGATCACTCCAGATTGGTAGGTGGCAGTTTTAATAAGCAAGGGAGCTTATGCACAAGGCTTGTCTTGGGCGGCTGTCAGATGAGTAGATCTCTACACTTGACCACCAGAGGCTTAGCGACTTCAACTGGGTTCAGTCACGTATACCATCCAGACGGTTTCAGTAGCACCTTATTCTCTCAGGGTTCTGTCCTCGGAACAGCTATCACTGTGGGAATGATAGGCAGAGCATAGTTCTAAGGACAGGGGAGGAGCTGAGGAACCTCCCACCTATTGCTCAGGTCCAGCTTGAGTCATCTGGTGGTCATATCCTCTTGATTAACCTCTCCAACATTCATCAATTTTAAAAGTCAGCTATTAAAAATGACTGTTAGTACTGTTACTCAGTCATCTATTTCATTTAGCATTGTTAAACACCACGCTATTTTAAAATTAATTTATAACCACCTTATATATTTTATGTTTACTCAATATTATTAAGTATTATATATTAAGATTTAGTACCTACAAATAATTTTAAAGTAATTCAACTTATTAAAGCTAATACGATGAATAATACTGAAGGTCGTTGACATTAATGATTTAAATAACTGGTTCATTCTTATGTCAATTGAGAAGTTCATGCAAGTTTTTTTTTTTTGTTTAATTCCAGTTGTGTTGCTTGATACAACAACTGTGCTGGGAGAGCTAGGATGGAAAACATATCCATTAAATGGGGTAAGTTTAAATATCTTTTAAAATTGTTTTTCTTGTTAGGTTTTTAGGGTCTGTTATAATAGTTAAAGAAAGAAAAACAGTGTGGTTTTGGCTGTAGTAAGTATGAATTTTAGTGTATAAATTAAATTACATAGGAAAGATTAAAATGCAATTAGAACTGCTAACCAATGGGAATGATATATAAAATTCTTTGCTTTCTTCTAAATTAGTAATTGTTCTTTAATATAGTGTTTATACATAGTAGTATTAGAATAGCTATCATATAAATATTTTCTTTAGAAATAAAATTTTATGTTCAAGACACTTTTTTTTTCTGTGTATATGCTTGTTAAATTTGGTAACCTCACTGAGTATTTGTACATAAACAAACTTTAGATTATCATAGCATAAGTGTATTTTCCAGATACTAACAATTTGGTATTCATTAGAAAATATGAGTCTGCTAAAGCAGTATGTGTCTTTTGAACTTGGCAAAAAGATACATTATGATCAGGCTTTTGTTAGCTGAGTGTAGTTGCTTTTGAAAGGCTTATAAGAATGTATAATTTATTTACTAAGTACACTTTTCCAGGTACTGACATCATTTTAGCTATGGTTGTACTTGACTTTTTATATGTTTTGATATATTTTGCATCATTTTCACAGTCAGTGTATTCCTACTATTTTTTTCATTTCAAGCTAAAATAAGAAGGGTGGTTTGTGCTGCTTTTTACCTAGATTTTGTCTATTTAAGCAAATCTTCAATAATGGAGGTAGTCAGCTGTTTTCAGATATACCTTGGTTAGCTTTTCTTCCTTTTTTTAGAAATTGTATTTTTCTCATTCATCACATTCTTCCTTGATACTTTTTTACATTGCTTTTTCTGTTACATCTACAAATTTAAATCTGAAAAAAGTTGGTTGACCCAAAATTGTTTTATATTTTTAGAATCATTCCAGCAATGCTGTTTCAATTTGACCTTTATATCAGCAATTATTCAACAGTTATTCATTAAATGTGTATTTTCAACTAAAAATTCCTATGAAGAGTTTAATCTTTCTGTCTTTAACAGGTTATTTATTTATTTCTATTTGTTTGTTTATAGACTATGGCTTTATTTTTTCTGAAATTAAAATTTTATTCTTACAGAGCACTCGTCAAACCATTTCTGAGAATGTATCTTTTAAACTAAGATTATGCTTTTACCTTCATTATCTTATTTTAATTAAAATGAATAAACATCAGTATTCGTTGAGTGTGTTAAGTGTGTTAGTTTATCACAATTACTTTCAAGAAGTGAATGAAACTTCTTTTTTGGAATACCCTTTCAAGATATATACATATCTCGTTTTCTCAGTATATGAAGTAACTTATAAGAACCTACAAACATTAAGTAGTTTATAAGCCCCACTTTTTCATTTTTCTGGAAAAAGAATGACAAAAATATTAGCAGTCATACTATCACTGACCTCATGTTGTCATAGCCAAAGAATCATGTGAGGAACAGAAGGAGTTGTGCTCTGCTCTAGTGATTGTGTTTGGCTTGATCAGGCTGCATTTCTTAAAGCAGACTGGTAACCAGGAGACACAGGGACTTACAGAGTTACAAATAAACTTACTGCTATTGTTCTTGTAATGATTTTGTCATAGGTGTTATGAAATGGGGAATTTTTCTACTTCTGATTTATTATAGAGAGAGGGCAGAATTGTTTGAAAAGTGATACTTACCTCATAGTTTTCTATTTTCCAGACACTGCACTAAGATTTTTATCCTTTTTTTCACAACGGCCCTATGAGGTATGTCTTAGTTTTCTTTCCCTGTTGGAGAAACCCAGTTTTAAAGATGGTAAGGAACAAAATTTACCAAGAAGTTATAGGCCAAATAGTGAGTGATGGATTCCAATTCAAACTAAATTATTTCTGACTCTAATACCTGTATACGTATTATGGTACACTAACAGAGAAGAACATTGGAAACTTTATGAAAAGGCAATTACTTATGTGTGCTGTTTGCATAATTGATTCAGATTTTTTATCCCCTTAATAAACATACTACTAAACTGAGATATACATTTTGGGCACCAGCCAAGAATGAACAAGAGGAAAGAGAAAGAAGCAGGGAAGGATACTACAGTAGAAAATAAATATAATAGAATAAGGTAGAAAAGGAAAAGATGGTTAAAAATTCATTGAGCATTTACCATATGCTAGGCTTTGTTCAAAGCACTTTGCTCACATGAGTCCTAGAAATCAAGTATAAATTTTCCTTATTGAAAGATGTGAAAATTGGGCTTCAGGTATATTAAATAACTTCTTCATGGTCACAGAGTGAGGAAATAATGCAGCAAAATTTCTAAGCCAAACATATTTTAATCTTCACATGTATTTCACAGTAGGTGCTTTTTATTTCTTTGAAGATTCTACCATGTAAAGATAAAGGGCAATGAGCAATACTTATAGACTACAGAGGGAACAATAACACATGGATTCAGACATTCAAAAGTAAATTCAATACTCAGTTACCTTGGAATAGGCTATTTGACTTTTAGATTATCTCCCCAAATAATAATGCATATATGGCAAGTGTCAGCAGTAGGCATACTTGAAAATAGGAGCACATGGACATATTTTATAATAGATATGGATAAAGCTTCATGAATTAGCTAAAACAGAGGTGAACCAAGGGAAACAATAAAATGGATAGATGACATAAGTAAATTTTAAAGAAAACATACAACTTAAATTTCTCTTTTAATGAAGAGGATAGATTACGGACAGGAATAGAGCTTTACTTAGTGCTATTTGTAGTTTAAAACAAGTGAGGAAATAATTAGTAAGGATAGAAAAACTTTGAAAACGATCTTCTAAAAATGGCAAGAATGAAAATCATCTAGACATCATAATTGGTTAAATAATTTAAAATCTATAGGAACTGTAAATCAGTGTATAACATTTAAACTACCATTTATACCTGTGTATTAAAATTATAATTAAATCTATTTGAAATTGTGTAATTTTTTTAAGGTTCTCAGGTTTTTTGAGCCATGCTAATTTGAATGGCCATTTTAACTAAAGTTGCATTTTCTCAGAGACACTACTTCAGTTGTTTTTACAAATATGTCATGGGTAGAAAAGACAATAGATGATATATTTGACAATCTTATGATATAAAGTATATTTGGTGCTTCTCTGAATAAAGTATTTCCTAGGAGTAACTTTCAAATCGATAAAATTTTCTTTCCATAAAGAATTGAACGAAGAGATATTTTTGAAATCGTATAATGTATGGTTTATATTATGAATCATATAAACTATATGCTTTAGTAAATTAATTCATAGTGGTTTTAATTTTTGTTTGTTTTTTTTTTTTACTAAAAATACCTATTCCACCCTTAGTAATATGCTGATGTAATTACAAGAGTAGGCATTCATGATGTGCCTGTAAACAAAACCATTACTGGTTATTTGAATATAACATAAGCACTTCTGGTTAGCAAATATGGAAAATAGATGAATAGTTTTGAGCAAATGACTTTTTAGGCTTGCAAAAATTAAAAGAAAATATATTTATTTTCTTGCTTGCTTGTCAACTCATTTTTGCCAACATCGAAAATACACTTTCTATTTTTAAAAGTCATGTCCAGAATTCAGTGTAACACATTTCTCTTGTTCTGTGTACTGTTTTGCAGTTTGGAAATAGGTCTACACAATCATAAGGCCAAAGAGAGTATCTTCAGGTAGTTTCGAGTAATGTTTTGTGAAAGAATAATAAAGGGAAGGATGAATTCTGCTTGAGGAAGATTGGTAGTAGGATGTGACCCATCAGCTCTTTCTTATAATCTAAGGAATCACGTATGGTCTGGAAGAGAGGGTAGAAGGCACCTTTTAGGAAGAGAGAATGGCTTGAAGACAGGCACCGAATTCTTAAATGTATGCATTAAGTTTTAGGGACGTTGAGAATAATTTGTGTGGCTGAAGAGAAGGGATGTGGTGGGAAATAAGGCTACAATTATAGGCTAAGCCATACTGTAGGAGACTTAGAATTTCAGTGTCTTAATTGATTTACATAGTGTGTATCTCAGCCCCTGTAAGTAGAAGTACTTTCTGGATTTGCTTAAACAATCAAAAATTATTGAAGCTTTCTTTTGTTTAAGACAATAACATAAACCCTTGGAAATGAAAGACACCTTGGAAAATTGTTAGCAAAGGATGTTCAAAATATAGGTGTTCTTATTGATATGTTGAGAACAGAGTGAAGTTGAATAATTATATTTGTATAGAGTATGGAGCTTGGTTTTAGAAAAGAATGAATACTTCGGTGAATTTGGGAACCAGTGGTTATAATTCTTAACACTGTGCTCTCACTGTCTAATGTCAAGAATTTTATATCTACATAATTCGAAACTGTTAAGAACTTTATCCTGTAAGTGTCCCTTCTATCCTTTATCTGTCTATGTACTACACTAAGGTAATAAAATTATGATGATCTCGTGGAGTAGCTAACAGAGTTCCATGATAATCAATGAAAGAATGCTGCGTCAATAAAAATTTTTGCGTAGCACTATAGAAGTTATGTGAATACTGTAAAAGTGTTTTCACAAACATTAAGTATAGGCATATGCCCTGGATTTTCTATTTGCTATTAGTAACTAATAACTGGTTAATACTAAATCTTACTCTGTGCAAAACTGAAGGACGTATTTCAGTTTTGAAAATCTCCTGGGAAGGAAGCAGCTAATCTTTAAGAATTCATGCTATTTTAATGCTAATGAGAAAAAAGAAACATGAAAGACATGGCTCAGGCAATAACTTTGTACAAAAGAAACAATTAAAAAATATATATCTCCTGAGTTTGGTTCTCATAATTCTGAAAATGTATGAAAAAAAATTATATAAATTTTCTTGACACGTTAACTCTCATGTTTACTCCTTTTCTTTGATATTTTTATTTATCAATTTATTTTTAGCCAATATATAACATTGTACATGAAGAGGAAATGCAGTAAGAGGGCCTGTAAGTTAAATGTGACATTCAAAATCCTTAATACCCATTACATATCAGTCCCTATTCAGTGCCACACAACCATGGGGGTTGTCATATTTGGGGCATCTTGGCTCAGTATTAACTCTGACTAATAAAAAGCAATTGCTGTTAACCAGAAAATAAAAGACTTTTCATAATATAAAAATTGGATTCCATGATTAAGAACTTATATTGTTTCCTTTGAGCTTTAGTAGTTATATTTGATACTTCTTAAAATTCAATAGCCATATGGCTTTTTTATTTAATACTGTAGTTGAAAAGATAAGTGACTTATTTGGGTAGCCACATGCTGGTTTATAAAGGTACTTATACCTGAATAAAACCTGTTAGTTAAAGCATAGTATTTCATAATCATAATAAGTCCATAAAATATTATTTAATTTATTCCTAAAATTATACATACTTAATGTTGATGAAAAAACTTGATTTTTAAGCACCCTATCAACTCAACTGAAATATTTTCATCATTTTCTTTTATAGTAATATTTTTAGGAAGAAAATGAAAGATTTGCTTGTTCCAGATTTTTTTCCCCACTCTCCTCTGTTGGTTGCTACTGTACAGTAGATCAGATCTAGATTGCAAAGTTGTAGCAGACACAGATATATGCACTTCAGTATTCAAAATCTAACTTCCCTAACTTCCCTTTCAACAGTGAAGTATGCTTTAACAAAAATTTAAGAGAAAAATGAATGTTAGTAGGAAGAAAAAGTGCTATTGGATATTGAGTTGCATTTTATATTGATTATGACAGAGATTGGAAAACTTTGTATTTCTCAGATGCCAAATATTGGTTTCAAATGTATATTATATGTATTTTTGCATGTTGTGACTTAGATGATCATTAAGGTTTGAATGATGCAAGATCATACAAGGTATATGATATTACCTGTTAAATATAGTGAATTAGTGTTACGAAATTTACCGAGATAGAAAAAAGGGATACAAGTCATTCATGCCTGAATAAAAGTTATGAGTGAATCTAACAATTCAGTCATTAATGATTCTTATAATGAAAAAACTAATGATTTTTATAAAAAAAGATGCTTATATTGCAATTAAACTGTGTAGAAAGCTACTTTATTCCATATGTCAGAGCCCATTATTTCCTAATATCATTGTTCCAAAGTTGAAAAATCAAAGGTAGAATGTGTTTATGATAGAGAATGGAATACCTACTAACACTGATAGTTAATTTCTGTATTTCGTATAGTAAGAACCAATTTATCATAGTAGCTTATTTTAGTGCTGCATTTTTATTCATTTTGTAGTACATTGAAATTATCCAAAAATACATGTATGTGTTTGAATTCTGAAAATATTTATAAGGTTTAGTTATAATTTCTGTTAAAAATAGATGTGTCAGTTATTGTTTTCAAAACTGATATCTAGATAGTTTTCCTTCTGAGAAACTTCACAACATATGTGATAGTTTTCTAAATATCCATCATATTAATTTCAATCATATTGTTTCACATTTGAAAGAAATTGCTTTTCAGTTTTGAAAGTTTCTATTGTCCTATCCCCAAACTCAGAGATCCTTGCCTTAGTTATATCCAGTCTGTTAATGAGCCCATCAGAGGTATTCTTCATTTTCCATTACATTGTTCTTGCTCTCTAGCATTACTTTTTGATTCGTTCTTAGGATTTCCATCTCTTTGCATATGTGTTCTTACATGTTGTCCAAGTTATCCATTGAAGCCTTTAACAAATTAAAAAAATCCCTGGTCTGATAATTCCAACATTCCTGACATATCTGACTCTGGTTCTGGTGCTTCTTCTCTTTAAACAGTGTTTTTTGCATCTTGTAATTTTTAATTGGAAGGTGGACATGATGTGTGGGTAAAAGGAACTGAGGTAAATAGGCCTTTAGTAATACAGTGGTAAGCTGTGGGGGGAGAAAAAGTGTTTTATAGTCCTATAATTAAGTCTAAGGCTTTTGGTGAGCCTGTACCCCTGGACTGTGAACTTTACCAGAGCTTCTCAATTTCCTTTTTCCCCCTTAGGTGGATGGACAGGATGGCTAGAGGGAGTTGAAGTTAGGTATCTCCCTCCTCCTACATGGAAGCCTACAGCTGGATAGAACTGGGTATTTTCCTTTCCTCAAGTAGGTTAGGCTCTGTCAAAACCCCAGCAGGCAGGTAGGGCTCTGGTAAAGTACTTTTTCCTTAGGGCAGGCCTTGTTAAGAAGAACCGAGTGCTCTGGCATATTTCAAAGTGGTTCTTTTACATTTACAAGTGTTATCAACATTGTATAGTATATAAGTGGCTGAAACATTTGCTTAAAGAGTTTCACAAATTATGATTGTACTTAATTTTCTTTACCTTCTGTTTTTATTCAATGAACTGTCTGAATTTTTCACTTTCTCATCACCTCAATCACTACTGGTAGCAGTTGGCTTTATTTTCAAGTCCATTTAATCTAAAAAATGAATCAAGCTTTTATGCCTTTGATTACATGACATTACTGCTGCTATTCTTTCAATAAAGGGAGACATCAGAGTTGCCCATGGTGTGCAGTTTGAGTAGTAGACCATGACACTCCCAGGAGCTTATAGAAATCTAGTTCCACATATCTTGGCTTCACAGGAGACTTAATGTAAGTTTCTAACCCCAAACATTCAAATTGTTAATGTCATGGGTCTGCAATAAAAACTGTGCTTAAGCATTTTATATATTTTTCATTTAATCCTAATAATGCCTATGTGAAGTAAGTATTATTAGCATCATTTTACAAATGAAAAAGCTGAATCTGAGAAAAGTTACATCACCTGCCCAAGTGTGTGGTGACATTTAGCTGGTACTAAAGCCAGTGTCATCTCAATCCCAAAACCAGGATTGTTAGTGACTCAGCGTAACATGGATTGATTTTCAACATTGTGATTGGTGCTATGGAGAGTGTAAAATAATCTATACATTCGCTCAAGTGCAATCTTAATCTAGTTACAGTGTTATTACAGTGATCCAGATTTTGTGTCAAAAGATATGTGGTTACTGAGAAGTGCTAATAAAAGATTAATTCATCTTTGAAGACCAAAGGATATCCCAAAGCTAAGAATGGTTAATTATTAAGTACAGTTGTTTAGTTAGTGGCATAACAATATTTGGTGCATGTTTAGATTGTTTACATATTTTTTCTCTTAGAAAAGAACTAAAGAAATATTCCTCTAGTGTATTTCTTCTGAATCTGTTCTTTCGTGTCTCATTTTTAATAAATGATTCTGCAAATGTTATTGACTGTAAGCTAAAGGGTAAAATATAGAGTAGTCCAACACAAAACCCAAAACATCCTTGTCGAAATAAGTATATTAGAAATGTTATAGAAATTAGAGAACACAATTAGAGAAATGTTAGAGCTTGTCCTTCTCACACCATCTTCTAAGTAAATTGACCAAGAGGCTTGTTGAGGGATTTCCACTATGGTTAGTGCCCGGATGCCCTATTCCTTCAACCATAACTTAATGAGACAAAGGTAGACACCTGGCTGAAAGACATCCAATTAATTGGCTAATCAGCTACCTGTCATCTCTCACATATGATTTCCATAAATTGCTAAAGCAATCACATTCCTTTTTAGGAATTTAGGATTTCTAAGTTCAGAGCTGAATGGAAATGGCAATCAGAAACTTCTGCCATAAAGATTCACCGAAAGATTCATGCATGGAAAAGGAGTAGAGCAGAGGGGCTCTGATTAACCAGGATCATGTGCAAGTAAAAGTTCTAAGAGAACAGAAAACAAAACAAAACAAAACAGTAGTTGAAGGGCAACCAGTCAGTAGTGAGAGAATGGAGAACATAGCACATGCAAAGATAAAAACATGAGAAAATGTAGAGTGGGGTAGTCCGTACTTCCGGAGCTGACCAGGTTACTGCTAAATCTCCAGGTGCAGATCTTTAATATTTTAAAAATAAATTCCCTTTGCATGAGCTACCAAATTGTAAAGGTAGATTGTAAACTTGATGATGATGATGATGATGACTACAATGACGACAGGAGAAAAAATAGGAGACGGCACTATATTGAGTTCAACCAGGAAACGTGAAAAGCCATGGAAGTTAGAATTCCTTGAGGATAATACAGGAACATGAATCATCCAGAGCTATAGGCCTTCTTTTTTTTTTTTTAACATCTTTATTGGAATATAATTGCTTTACAATGGTGTGTTAGTTTCTGCTTTATAACAAAGTGAATCAGTTATACATATACATATGTTCCCATATCTCTTCCCTCTTGCATCTCCCTCCCTCCCACCCTCCCTATCCCACCCCCCTAGGTGGTCACAAAGCACCGGGCTGATCTTCCTGTGCTATGCGGCTGCTTCCCACTACCTATCTGTTTTACGTTTGGTAGTGTATATATGTCCATGCCACTCTCTCACTTTGTCACAGCTTACCCTTCCCCCTCCCCATATTATAGGCCTTCTTTTATCAAATCTTGCATGGGTAAATGATCTCCCCTGCATGTGGGCAATCAGGGAAACAAGTGAATAAATATACATAGTTTATTAGAGCCCTTAAATTTTTAAATATTTAACACCTGAGCAACTATGAGATGTGACACTTCTCTCTGCCATATCTCAGAATATTCCTTCTTGTATAGCAAACCCTACAAGGAAGTAAGTAAGTAAATGGCTTTCTGCCTTATTTTTCACTGGTTGAAAGAACATGTATTGGATAATGATGAAATTAATTCTGTGGTAAGGAAGAGAAGTAAGAGAAAAGCAGATAACAATGAATTAGGAAATCAG
This sequence comes from Phocoena sinus, assembly GCF_008692025.1. Taxonomy (NCBI): domain Eukaryota; kingdom Metazoa; phylum Chordata; class Mammalia; order Artiodactyla; family Phocoenidae; genus Phocoena; species Phocoena sinus. The sequence continues at coordinate 100,148,335 of NC_045766.1, read as the reverse complement.
AATTGAAAGTATTTACTGACATCTGTGAATAGGTAATTAGCTTATATTCTCAGGGCAGCTGAAAAATAAGTATGTATGCTATTCATTTTCCAGTATCTCCACTGTTCTTTAATGTATAGTCTTGAAGGTGTCTTCTCGTAAACATATCTATTTTTAAAGATATGGGTTACTTTAAGCCATTACCCTTGATTTACATAATATAGTCTTTTCTTTATTCTATTTTTTTCGTTGTTACTTATAAAACTTTAACTTTGTCTCTTACTTCCGAGAGGAGTTTCCAGTTGTCCTTTTAAAATGAACTCCCAAATTGTATATTCTAAGCTAAGATTCTGGTTTTATCAGAAAGTTCTAATTATTTTAACTATAGTCATTTCAAATATTTATAAACCATTTCATTCATAAATGAAAGAGTCTATACTCAATCCAAAGCAAGCACATACAAAGTTAAATTCTCTCATGAAACCCTAAAGGATTATTAGTGAAATACTTAACAAGTAAATGAAATGTAGTAGGCCAAGTATTTTTATAAATTTGTTTGTATTTTAAGTGATTGACTTACTCTTATGCCCCATAACAAGTCACCAAGTCCTGTTGATTCTACCTCCTACAGCTCTTTCAAATCACTCCTTATCATCGGTGCATCAATCTGGCTCCTCATCATTCTTCTCCAAATTACCATGTTTGTGTTTTAAATTATCCACTTGCTTTGGGTCTTCTCTGGCCCCTTCCACCAACGTTTCCAATCCATCCTTCATCTTGTTGCCAGAACTGATCTCCTAAAGTGAGGATCTGATCCTGTCTCTACCCTACCTAACCCCTGCTTCCCTTACCTATATCATTTAACCTGTCACCCATAGCTGCCTCTCCATTTTTATCTTCAGCCACTCCACCTTCTACCTTTTACTAAAGAGACTTTTGTGTTGATAATTTCTTCCATGTTAGTAACTTGCTTCCTCTTATCTCTGGATATAAGACAGTGCTATTGAGTTTATCTGGAAAGTTCTCTTACCAACCCCCACCTTCTGTGGCTTTCTCTTACTTTTTTTTTTTTTTTTTGTAAAGGCAAAGACGATTTTCAGTCTTTTCTGGGAAAACTTATACTGCCAAAGATTGAATTAAGAATCTTTTTTGGGGACACCAGGAACTCAGTGCATATCACAGTGTTTATCTCACAGTATTTAAATGTCTGTCTCTTACTAGATTTTAAACTGTTGGAGGAATGGATTGGGTGTGTCAGTTTGAGTTAGTGACTACCATATGACAGATGTTCAGTAAAAGTTGGTTGGATAGCTAAATAGATGTACAAGTAACAAATTATTCTACATACATATTGGTTAAAGGCTGTATTTTCCAACTCTCATTGGAGCTGGAACAGTTTGTTATTAACTTTGGGCATAATCAGATGTGACAAAAATACTAAATGATTGTGAAAATTGAACCCTTTTCTTATTCAGGATTGGTTTAGAGTACGGGTAGAAAAGTGTATATATTTACTCTCATTTTTGTATTTTAGAGAATCCATTCATTTTGTCATTATCAATTTTCTCACTAAAATTGAAGTTGAAAGGTGGGTGGAAAAGATATTTACCTATGAAATAAAAAGACTATAAAAGAGCTTATAAGCTATTTAAGCAACACCAATCAAGACATAATACACTTTCAAAGAATTAATGACTGGTTTAGAGCAGTGGATGAACTGAATCACATCTGGGAGATATTAACCCCAGACGGTTATTAGTACTGCACCTTGTTATTAAGATGAGAATAAAAAATAGACCATATGGATTTTTAATGGTTGATAGATAGACTGAAAATTTTAGATAATTTATACTAACCAGTCAGGCTTTCAAAAAGCATAGGTCAGCATTAAATGTTAAATAGGTTTTGTACTCTGAATTCCATGCAATTAGTATTTTGAACTAATGTACCATAGTAAGCAAAATAGGTTCTTCAAGTGGATTGACTTTATTTTAGCAAAAAAAACCTGTTGTGCTCATAAATGTGATGCTTAACTTAGTCTTCATCTCCCCCATAATTAGGTAGCAATGTATACCAAATATTTCAATGGAATTAAAAAAGTCTTTCAAATAAGAGAATGAATCTAGGATTTAAATCTAGGTTTTAAAATATATAAAAAATACAGACACACACACGTATATACATAGATACACATCTATATATATGCATTCTGCAGAAATGTGTCATTTGTCTTTGAGCAGATGTTAACAAATATAATCAGAAATTCTAATGTAGCTGCATATATCAGAGAGAACGTCAAAATAAAGGGGGGAGGGTGCTAACTAAAATTAAAGTGTAGCTTAGTGACTTCCTTTATGTCGAAATTTTTCCAAATGAGTTCCAGAATTCATAAATATTTTGTGAATGCGCTGATTGACAATGTGAATGATGTTATATAAATCTCCACAGCAGGTTTTGGCCTCTCAATTTATATGATTTGGTAATTTCTCCCTTTGCTCATGCAAAATGTAGTGTGGAAGAATGAACTAATTTTTGTTTTCAATGGTGAACCAGCCAGTGCTGCCACTTAGTGCCAGAATGTTCTCAAGGCAAAAATAGCTTGTCCCTCAATTCATAATTTTTTTAATTCTAAGACCTTAAGACTTCAAAACCTAAAAATGAATGAAAACTATTGATTTTATAAGGTTTTATATTACTTGGGTTTTAAGAAATTAATATTGCTACAGTTACCTGTTTTGAAGTAAATATTACTAAAGAATGAAAACATATATTGAAACTAATATTTGAAGTAATATTATTAAAGAAGGAAAACATCTATTGAAAGTAATGATACATAATTGAAATTTAACCCTTAACTAGGGCAATGCCTAGAAACAAAGGGCAGCTTTTAGATATTGTTTTATAATCATTGTCCAAACTGTTTTTAATATTAAAGTAATGAACTCTGCCTACATAGTTATTTAATATTTATAATGTAACAAATATCAATATTTTATTGGGAGCCATGCTAAGGATAAGACAGAGATTAATATTGAAAACAATATAGAAGGATAGTTTAACCTCAGCAATACCTTCCTACTTTCTTCATCTCCTCCTCCTTTTTACCACCACTTATCTAATTTGGGGAGTCAGAGTAATCACTCAAAGTTGCAAAGGATTTTTCTATTCCCAGTGTTTTCCCATTCATAAATTACTTAAATAATTTGTATGACCAGTGATTCTTTATGTATACATGTAAGAAAATGTAATTTGTAGATAATTTCAGTAACCAACTAGTTAAAACTACAGCCCAATCAAGAATTATTATATATAATATTATATACCATATCATGATATATACTATATCATGTACTAGTTTCCTAGGGCTGCTGTGATAAATTTTCACAAACTGGTGGCTTAAAACAATAGTTTATTCTCTCATAATTCTGGAGGTCAGAAGTCTGAAATTAAGGCACTGGCAGTGTCAAGCTCCCTCTGAAGACTCTAGGAAATAGTCCTTCTTTGCATCTTCCAAACTTCTGGTGTTTGCCAGCAATCCTTACATCCTTAGCTGTATCACTCCATTACTGTCTCCATCTTCAAGTGGCTGTCTTCTCTCTGTGTGTATTTGTGTCTTCACATGGCTTCCTGAAAAGGACACCAGTCATTGGATTTAGGGTGTACCCTGATTCATTATGACCTTATCTTAACTTGATTACATCTATTTCAAATAAGGTCACTTTTACAGTTTGTAGATGGACATGAAGTTTGGGGGGTCACTATTCAACCCACTGCATGTCAGCGTATTAATTTTCATAGTGCTGTAAAAGGTATACTCATGATTTAAAATAGAGCAATATGACAGTAAAATATGTGGACCGATTCAATATGAAGTCAATATTGTTGCTCAGTGTCTGTTTCTTTCTTCAGGGTTAACGTCTGATGTTCTGAGTACATCATCAAGTATGTACTCATCAAGGAGTAGTTGGAAAGCTAAGGAGAGTAAACCACATATGCATTAGTGAAAATATTTGATAGTTATATGCTGGTAAAATAATTGCTCTGTGTCTTCTGTCTTTTAGTATTTCATTATAAGCAGTGGTTCTGTTGTCCTGGAGGTTGCCATCTTTAGTGAAATCCAAAGAAATGATGTTAAATACAACACAGAGAATAATGGAAACAAAGAAATTTGGGAAATTTGCATATCTTTCCAATTTCAAGAAGTAATCTTAATTCACAATTTAGATATGACCTTCAACAGCCCTTATATAGATCTTGAAATGTTTCTGAAATGATGGAAACATGTAATCATTTTCTGTTAACTCTTAGTGGTCTTACCAGTGCTTCTCTCTGTCAGGCTTTGGTCTATCCTGAACTGTGAATCAATGGCAATTAAAGTAAATTATTATCCGAGATGGTTCCTTTTGAAAATGAAGTGAGCATTATTAATAATTACTCTGGGACAATAAGTATAAACAGGGCATTAAATACTTCTGGCTATTTATAGATATACTGATATTTTTATTGGTAGTTGGAATAATTGTGTCCCTCACATGCCTCAACACAGAAAAAAGTAATAAACAGATATACCTTCTTTCAGTCATGGTTAATGTTTCATAGTCACTGAACTAAGGAGGGGGAAGATAATTCAGTGAGTTGACTGAAAATTGGTGTTATCTGTTTTGCATAATCCTACAGACGGAAGAAATTACATATGTAATTTGGAAGAAAATGTAAAGGCTACTATCTGTTTAAGTTAAAATCTCACAGGTAACAAGTTAAATATTATTCTTGTACACATGTCCTTTTAATCCCAGGTGCTTGGATTACTGCAAATGAAATTAAATGGTATTGACTATCATCAGAGTATTATTGAAAATATTCTGAAAGGAGACTTATGTTTTCTCTACAAAAAAGCGCCATTAATCTTGATGATACCTTTTTTGGGGAAAAGGATCAGAATTTTCTTTTTAGGATCCTTAATTTAAAATAATTGCAAATTCAGTTATATAAGTTCATCTGTTGAGTCTCATTTATAACAGATGCTATGTGGAAAGATATATGTTTCAGGGCTATGTTTTTCAGTGTTCAGTTATAAGAAAAAGCAAAGGAAGTCAAAATAGAGAAAGAAGGAAGAAGATAGTGAATACAGTGAACATAAGAATATAGGAAATAAGGAAAGAGAAGGGGCTTCTGATGTACAGAGAATATGGCTGTGATTGCGAGCATGGAAAGTGATGTTTGGTTTTAGAAATTCATTATTATCTACAGAATTTAGCAGAATAAGAAGGTTTACACAGAGTATTTTTACCACAGGAATAGGCTCTGGCATATGCCAGTGCGATTAAGCATCCTATTCATCTCTGTCAGTCACGGCCCTTCAAAGACTGATTTGAAAGAATTACTCATTATGAGAGGGAGGACATAAGGAAACATTTGAAAGAACAAGTGATTAATGGCATCATTACAGAGTCCTGTAGCTATTATGCAAAACCTACAGTGTTGTGTGAACAAAATGAAAAACTGGAATATCCATGGATTTCCACTTTCTGAGTCTTTGATTGAAAAATGCATTAATGTAACAGGCCACAGATTGACAATAAACTTGACTGCCTGGCTAAATAGGAAGTGGTGATCAGTGTTGATTCTAACTACACGTTTGTCTGCGAGTAGAAAAGAACTAATATCATTTCTGTTTGCATAAATTGTGACATTTAATGCCTAGAGGGAGCATGTCAGGAGAGGCTGGAACTTGTGGAGAATGAGGCCTGCAGTAAGACAATACAGTTTTTATCAATTCATGAGACTCCCATCAGCCAGAAGATACTGAAACTCTCTGCTATGGGCTCCTTAGGTTAACCCAAATATATTCATGGAACTTGCAACAGACTTAAATATTTGAGTATGCTAATGAGGAAACAGCACATATACTGGCTGTCAAAGGAAAAAATAGGTAGATATATATGTACAGGCTTATGAGGATAGCCATGATGTTTATATATAGCTAAATGAAAACAGCTATTTCAGAACTACATGCATAACACAACTTTATTTTTAACCTTAAAACAATACCTACCAGGGCTTCCCTGGTGGCGCAGTGGTTGAGAGTCCACCTGCCGATGCAGGGGACACGGGTTCGTGCCCCAGTCTGGGAAGATCCCACATGCCGCGGAGCGGCTGGGCCCGTGAGCCATGGCCGCTGAGCCTGCACGTCCGGAGCCTGTGCTCCGCAACGGGAGAGGCCACAACAGTGAGAGGCCCGCGTACCGCAAAAACAACAACAACAGCAAAATACCTACCAAATTATTGGCCATATATATACATATGTATATATATATATATATATACATATACATATATATGTATGCATAATATACATACAGTCATAGAAAAATATTTGGTGAGTGACATCTAGTTGGTTATACTGTGGTAATTCAGTTACTTGCTGGATTCAGGATTGGATTGAGAGGACTCTGGGAAAAGATGATTTTTATTTTTTTTACTATGTATCATTAAAAAGTAGTTGAATTACAGATGATATTCACATTCCTTTTTCCACCTTTGTAATAAACAAGGAAAATGCTTGGACTTCTAAAAAGGGACAGAATTATTAAAATTTTGGTTGTCATAACAGATAGAATAAAAATAAAACCACATGATTTATAACTGAAACTCACATTGAAGGAACAGCAAAAGCTTTCCGTGTCGCCAAATGGATGAGAATGGTGTCTTGATCCTTAGGGGAATAAAAGTAGAGGGGGATGTGTTTCAAAATTTCTATTGACAAGGAGAAAAATGAGGATACAGGCTTCATTTTCTGGCTTAGAGTCTACAAGTATAATTATCATTTTCAAGAGTGTTAAAGTGATTACTGATCAGTTTCCAACAAGTCATAGGAATAGTGGTATTATAAGGTATTTGAATATTCAATCATCTTCACTGATATGCATTAATGTGTCATTTCTGCCAAACATCTCTTAAATCTGCATGCTACATAGTACCAAGAGGAAGGTTGGAAATTGTCCTGGCAAGTACTTTTTATCTATTGTACTTACAAGTAACATACAAGGACTTAAAGACATCACTGTGGCTTACTACAGAGTGGGATGATTTTGCCAGTGTCACAAAACTTATTAATAATTTAACATATCAGAGGATTATATTGAAAGACAATGAAAAGATGGGAAAAGACCATGGAAAGGACTAGGGCAGTGGATACCTCTTGGAATTCTTTAGCATTGTGTGGGATTGCTGCATTGGGAAGGATGGGCACACTTGCTGTTAAACTGAGCAGGTATTTATCAGAAAGTTATTTATTTATTTTTATTTATTTATAATTTTTAAATTGAAGTATAGTTGATTTACAATGCTGTGCTAATTTAGAAAGTTATTTTTAAAGCAGTGTGATCAGTCTTGTCTTGTAGGAAAACAAAAACCTTCCCTAGTTGATTCAAACAAAGGAATTAAAACAGAAATTATTTACAAATGTGTTAGAAGGACTGGAGGAGTAAAAGGGGGAAGTAAATATATGAAAATATCAGTAACTGCAGGAAACTACTCTTACCCCTTGGACTGGAGGGGCAAAAATAATTACCCAGAGCCCCATTTTGGAGGGCTGCTATGGCCACTCCTGCTCTTGAAACTACTGACTCCATTTTTCAGCAAGCCAGGAGTCCCACACCTACGAATGCTAAAGGAGTCTTGTGGCCCACAGTTGGCTGAAGCTCTTGGACTCCTCTCTGCCATGGCTGGAGTCCACAGCTCGGTTGCTGATTCTGCATTGCCTGGAGCCAGAGCCAGTGAGGCTCTATGGCTGACGCTGCTGAACTATACCTGCCTCAGTGGCCAGAGCCATAGTATTGATAGAATAGGGGAAAAAAATGCTCTTTCTCCTCCTGCTTCTAATCTCCCACCAGTGTCTCATTGACAGAACTTACCAGGATGTCGGGCAGCAGTGGATTATTGGAAATTGCTACCACATATACTGATTCTGTCCATTAACTCAACAAGTGTATATTGAGCATCTGCTCTGTGCCAGATATATTTTAAACACAGGGGACCTAGACATGGACAAAACAGACAAAGCTTCTGTTTTACAGAGTGCTTACATTTTAACAGAGAGAGAAAGAAAATTATTACATGTATGTTACTACAATGTAAAGTGGTGACAAGCGCCAAGATGAAATAAAGTAATGAGAAAAGAGTGACAGACTGATGGTGAAATGGCGCTGGAGTTGGGCGAGATCTCACTGATAAAGTAATATTTGAGCAAACCTTAAAGGAAAAAAAAAGGATTATGAGCCATGTGAGTAGCAGAGAGAAGAGTGTTCTTGGGAGAGCTGTCATCTAGTGTAAAATCTTTCAAGCTTGGATGGTTGACGAGTATGAGTGAAAACATGAGAGCCAGCATGGCTAGTGCAAAGGGAGCAAGGGTGAGAGTTGTAGAAGTTCACTCCCGTTCCCCCCTGCATTAATAACAATTAACTCCTTTGACTCAGATATTCTATGGAACCCTCTTTGACAGTCTGTTCAAAAGATACAGTAGAAACTTTTAGGTATTTGCCAGGATTCCAGCAGCAGTAATACTTCTAAATTTGATGTACAGGATGATGATACGCATGAAGCTCCTGCCAAATAAAATAACTCTTATAGAAATGAAAACAAAAATATTTTACCTGTCAAATTAACATTGTAAACAGACAATAACACTGACAAAAGAGCTTTCAAACGAATGTTCTTGTTTATACTGATAGCACTGTATGTATTGAAAAGCAAATACATACCACAAACCATAAAACCAACAACATTCTTTCCTAGTTTTACCATTTATGAGAACCTTGCCTAGGGAGTGGAAAAAGTACAAGTGACACATGCTTGAAGATGTTAATTGCCTAGTTATTAACCATTTCTAAGAGAACAAAGAAAAATGGCTTTAGAATTCAAAGTACATTAATATTTATGATACTTCAAATAGAGTTTCACTAAATCATAGATGTTTTATGGTGACTTGCATCTATAAGAACTTCAAGGCCTTAAGATCTTTCCTGTTCTGTGAATAGTTTTATAGGAATATTTTGTTTTAAAATTCTTTGAAAACTATTTTACATGTGATATAGAATGTTCCCCCCGTGTTTGAGTTTTTTTTAAATTGTAACTTTTAATGTTCAGAATTATTAGTCTGAGCATGCAGTTACTGAATCCACGGCACTTGGCTTAATCATCCAGAATCCTGAATTCATCTAATTAAATGTGAAAATAAAGATTTAAAAATCATATGAAATATTATTATATCTCTCTGCAAAGAAAATAAACACAAAATTAAAGTTATTAATGTTGTCTAAACCAAACTAGGTATTTCACAATTCTGTGGCACTGGATTCTAGAATGATAAACGTACTTGAAATGAAATATCTGTGTGTTTTGTCACTTGCAAAAAAACTTGTAGCATGTAGGAAAGACTATTAATTATGCTTATCAGGTTTTTCTTAACTATGATAGGAATCACCAAGAGTGACAATCTGTACAGATACTAGAGAAGAGAATTTGATTTTAATTTACTATCTCTGGATCTTTTTAAATAGTAAATTTTTAGGCTACATGAGTAATGAATTTTATCATAGATTACCTACAAATCATACTCTCATATTTTAAGATTTTTAAATTAGAATAACTTTGTTGTCATTCTAATCTATAAAGATTAGCAGTTCAAAACTCAAAATTACATTTTATAAAATTACATTTTATAAGGTCTGCTGAGTACAGATCATATTGAGAAATCACTGAGAAACCCAGTGAAATACCAAAAATATTATTTTTCTTTCGTTTCTTTTACTTTTTAAAGATAACGAATTACCCCGATTAATTTACCAAGAAATTACTACACATAGCTGCAAGAGAGAGAGGAAGCAGGCAAGATAACTTCCAGTTCCCCTACTTTCTCTCTCTCTCTCCCTCTCTTTTTGTTTTTACTTTTATTTCTGCAGATCTTGCAGTCTCAGATTTCCACTCTGTTCTGAGACCAGCACTGTATGTGAAGTGGCTCAAGTGTCAGCCATCTTTGATTAAGTTTTACTTAAGTCCAGGCTTTTGTCTTCCCTGGTTCTCAGTTTCTTTACTTTTGGAACCCTATTCCTCACGCTCTCACACCTGTTCCACAGTACATCAAGACCCTCTTATTTCATGTATTTACCTATTGAGTATCTTGAACACTGCCATTGAGGGAATTTGTATCATCCCAGTTGTGACATCCTGACATGCCATGTGCCCTTGTGCCCTGTCATACCCTTTTTTAAGAATATCTTTGTCTGTGCACCTTTGTCTACAATTTCCAGTTACATCATTTGTTCTTTGTCTTAATTTTCTATGTTGCTTCTTGTGGTCCATAAGACTACATAGCAGCAGCAGCAAAATCTACAGTAGTTGGCTTAGGACAACTGTTGAGTTAGGAATTAAAGAGTTTTCAAGACACCTTTTTCTCTAGATTTATAGTATAGAAAAGTAGAGCAGAATTTGGGTCACTAGAAGTAAATAGGAGAAACTAGGACATGGGGAAGGATGGAGATTATGAGAAAGGACACAAGTTCTACAAGGATAAGATTATCAGGTCTAAGTTTGCAAGACACTGAGCTTTCAGATAAATGATTCCTGGAATCCTGTTGGGAGTGGTAGGCAGCAAAGATGGAGGGAATTTGGTACTAAGGAAATGGAGATATTCATGGACAAAAGTAGGCCCCTAAGTTGGATTTATAAAAGATGACTTCCTGCCACTTGTCCTATTTTTGATAAAATGTCAAGGAAGGTGATAATAAAAGGATCTGCAAAAATTTTTTTTATAAACAAAAATTGTAAATAATGTGCATGTCTGATTTACATTATGTATCATTCATTAAAATATATTTAGCACTTTTAGAAATATGTTTAGAAAAGTTTGCTATAGATACCTTGAATGCATATACTTTAAGACTGACCAGTTAAATAATTTACTTCTTTAGTAGTATTTATTGTTCACCCATTATGTTTAAGGGACTGTTATTGGTGTTATTTATTATATACCCCACTGAAAAATGTTTATTTTTATTTATTTTGATTATCCAGATTATCTGTACGTTACAATGATGGAAAAGTTGCAAATCAGATTTATTAGCTCCTGGGTCTTGCATCTATTTCTAAACCTTTACTAAACTTTTATCTATTGTTGATAACAAGGAAAAACATTATTTTGATATTTCTTTCTTGTTGTTCTATAATTGCCTTGTGTTTTCTGTCTTTTATTTGCATTGATATTGCATCTTTTGTATGCATCTGTTGTTTGCATTTATACTCTTTAGTGTTTTCAGTATTTAGTAAAAGATGTCAGATTCTAGAGGAGATTCAGGGGTACTTCATGTTTCTGATTTTCTGTAATTATTGGTTATTTTATTACTAATTTTAAGATAGCCAGTAGTCTCTCCCTGAAGTCATATACTTGGTGTAATTTAACAAAATAATTTATAATATATGCTAAGTATATACAATCCTGGGAAAATGTCAAAGTTCAGTACCATTCAACCAAGTAGGTTAAGTTTTTTTAACTTTCTCTTCTATGAATCTGTATCACATGTTATATATAATTTTACTCCAAAGGCTAGTATAGTCTTATTTATTTATTTAACAGTTTCTATTTTTTTCCTATCAATAAAGGAATAAAACTGAATTACCACAGAATTTTTCAAAATGTTTCAGATATTTCACCAGAGATTTGCCATGCCCTATTATCAATGGGATGTGGTACAGTGAAACACTGACTTGAATGGCTATTTTTATATGATTCAATTTTATGTTGCATATTTCTCATATTTTGCTTACTTAGATAGCTTATTATTCTTATCTGAGATCAGTAAGTATAGTAAAATTATATTTCTTCATTTTTTATATTCATATTTTAGCAGTTTTTATTCATATTCTGAGGTAACAATATCTGTCTATTCTTAACTGAGAGTTCATGAAGTTCAGTGGTATCTGGGAGCAGCTGGGGCAGAGGGTGAGCTGGATATGAGAAAGTGTTGTAAAGAAAGATAAGTAAGTAAATATTTGAAATCTTTTTAAAGTCTTACAATGAAGAAAACACTTCTTTTCTGTGTTCTTATTGTAAACTGTTGATGACTTTGAAAGCAAAGACTATTTGAGTTTATTTGGAGGCACTGTGACATGAAGGGATCATCTTAATCTGGTTTTAAGGGAATGGTTTTGTTGACATTAATCTACTATGAGCCAGAAATAAAGTTTTCAGAGATTTGTAAAGTAATTGAAGCAGCTGAGCAAGATAAAGAACAGGGGTCATAGGTTTCTCTTGCTTTATATTGATTCAATTAGTAAGCAATGTAGTCTAAGGTTTCAGCAGTAGATATAGAGAGGTGTAGACAGACTTTTGATGGCAGATATGCTATTTTTCATGTTCTTTTAACTGGTTGTTTTTGTTCTGTCATTATCTTAAAAAAATAAAGAGTTTGGAGAGATTTTTCAGGACAGAGCTAAGTGTCATGTTAACTTCTAAAGAATTAATTTGTAAACTAATATAGTTAGTGTGGATGAGGATTGTATGGGTACACCTCTTAGATAATTAAGAAAAAAACCCAATAACTTATTTTAATATCTTAAGCTAGTCCACTAGATGTATAACCTTTGAATTAGTTTTCAAATTCAGGTGCCAGTGAAAAATTCTGGGGTAAAGAAAAATGTAATACGAATTTTGTTTCATAAATATATTTTAATACTTATTTGATTGGTTTTCATTCTTTTCTGCTATCTCCCTCTTTTTGGCATTTGGAAATGGCTAATATCCATATCTGAGATTTTAAACTGTACAACATATGTATGTATGTAGTAAAAATAACAGTATATATTTGAATTTCACTTACTAGAATTCATCATTCTCTATCCCCTTACACACCATTCTCTTCTCCCTAACACTTGTGTGTTTCCCCATAACACTATAAGGTACAAGTCTACCTTTTTAACCTCTCTCTGCAGAGTTCCTGACTCATAGAAGGAGCACATTAATTATTGTTGACTGAAATACCATTGTTTTTCTCTTGAATGTTATCTCCTTCCCATTGCATTTATAATACTTTGTGCTTCTAAATGCCTTATGAGTTGTTTTACTTTCCAGACAGGATATGAGGCAACTGATCATAACACTGTACCTTCTATGTTAATTAATTTATAACATTGAAACTAAAGATGGAGTAACTTTAATATATTCTAAATATTACATCTTAAGAAGCCTTCACAGTGCCTTTTATGTTAAAGGTGCATAATATATGTTTTTTATGTAAATGAATGAATGAAGTCAAACAACATGACCAATCTCAGTGAACTCTGTAACTCAACAGTTATGTTATGTAACTATTACAGTTATTACATTGTGGCCTTAAACCGCAACTTTCTTAATAGGTAACTCTGGATGGGAGTCATGAATGTTGATTCTGCTGCTGAATTTATGCTTGACCTAGAGCAACTCCTGTGTGCCTCTGGGCATATATTTCTTCAATCATAAAGTGTGGGAGTGGTCTAGATATAATGTAAGCTTCCACCATTCCATCTGGTGTCTGTAAGTAACTCATTTGTGCTTGCACACTCCCATAAATAATTAGCTTATTAATTACTGAGGATGCCCGATCCATCTCTGGATAATTCTAAATGCCAGTAAAGTCTTTCTTATACTGAGCTAAAGTCTGTCATCCTGTTTTGTATTATTCATAAATGTGCTAAGTGTGCCCTTAGTATATTCGTAGAAATTATTGATGAAAGTGGTATACAGGACTGAACAGAGTATTATGTTATGGTTACATTTTTTAACAACAAAAACAATCTGTTAATCCACTTTTAAATTAGTACCTTTTGGGCATGGCCACTAAATTCGTAGTAATCAATTAATTGTCCTTGTGATTCAACCAGCTTGTCTACATCATGCACAGGACACCACAGAAACTTGACAGATGCCTTGCAAAGTCCTGATCCATTTTGATGACTGCATTTTCTAGGAAAGAAGGAAGCGGGAAAGTAGGAAGGGAGAGAAGGAAAAATAGAAGGGAAGAAGGAAAGAAGGAAGGAATTAATTTATATAACTAAGACTTGATATTAGAGAATCTATAGGGTTCTCTATACTCAAGAATTTCGCTTTTACAAATACCATTCTCTCTTACATCATCGATCTCCATGTGCTTAAACACTCCCCCAAATGTTCTGTAATATCTTCCATGTTTAAAACAATCTTTCTTTGACAATAGGGCATGCATGATTCACTCCTTCACCTTCTCTGTAGTCTGTAGCGTGTCCAATTTTTTGGGGGCAGGGAGGCTCATATTCTCATGATCTTTCTTCTCACAGACTTTCTCCACTGAAACTGTCCTTATCAGCCCTTAAAATCATTAACTCCATGTTGCCAGATCTTTTGTTTAATTTGAATTTTAATCATCCTCTCAGGAATATTTGACAAAGTTGGTCACTGTACCTCTCCTTTAGCTTATAAAGACTATCGTTACTTGACTTCCAGGTGTTTGTACTACATGTGTTTTTTTTTCTATTTTCCTGGTCTTTTCTCTATCAGTAATAACAGGTGATCCCATCTAGTTGGTGGCTTAAATGACATTAATTAAGTAGTGTTTTTAAAAATTATATCTTTTTCTCTAATGTTCCCTCTGAACTCCAGACTTTTGAATCTGACTCTCTATTTGTTGTCACCACTTAGATGTCTAATGGGAATTCAAAACGCTCTGTCCAAGAAGGAGTTATTGATTTTTCTCACACAGCAAAAATAAAACAAAATAAAACCCTCTTCCCGAATTTTCCTAGTGTCAGTTAATTGGAGCCATAATCTACCCAATTGCTCAGGCAACAAACATAAGAGTCAGACTTGGTGCCTCTCTACCATTTAAATATAACTTCAATGTGAACATTTCCTAACATCTTCCCCACTGCCCTCTTAGTCCCGGCCTAGCAATAGCCTTATAATTGGTCTCTCTTCTTTCTACTTCTTGCCTTATTCTCTCAACAATACCCACAGTGATCCTTTAAAATTATATCACTGTTTTGCTAGAAACCTCCAATAGCATCCTTTCACTTTTAGAGCAAAATTCAAAGGACTAAATATGTGTCCTGAAAGGTTCTATGTAAACAGGGCCAGCCTACCTCTCCAGCCCCATCACCTACCACTCCCTCTGGCCAGTACTGGCCTTCTTCCTATTCCTTGAATTTGCCTTTAAACTTGTATTTTTTCTCAGTCTTTGTTTTTAACCATTTTATTGAGATACATTTGAAACAAAATAAACTGTAAATGTTTAAGTGTACAATTTGATGTCTTATGTACACCTGTGACATCAGCACCATAGCCAATTTGCTGTGAAATATAACCCAAACTATCTAAAATAACCTTCTGAATTCATCATTCTCTATCCCCTTACACACCATTCTCTTCTCCCTAACACTTGTGTGTTTCCCCATAACACTATAAGGTACAAGTCTACCTTTTTAACCTCTCTCTGCAGAGTTCCTGACTCATAGAAGGAGCACATTAATTATTGTTGACTGAAATACCATTGTTTTTCTCTTGAATGTTATCTCCTTCCCATTGCATTTATAATACTTTGTGCTTCTAAATGCCTTATGAATTGTTTTACTTTGATATATTTGCTTAAAATATGATCATGACACTTCAACATTTTTCTGAAAATCAAGCTGTCTTTAGGGGAGAAATGCTGATGGCTATTATGTTAAAATACTAGCTTTATAAACATTCAAAACTCATAGAAATATTATTTCTCTAGCTACAGTTTTAGAAATTTTCTGTTAAATCTAATTGAGAATATATTGTAATCATAAAAATTAAAATATTATTGTCTATTATCTTGATTGTGGTGATGATTTCATTCATGGGTGTATGCATATGTCCAAACTCATCAAATCTCATACATTAAATATGTGCATTTTTTTGTGTATATCAATTATACCTCAGTAAAGTCATTTAAAAATAACATATCAGGAATGAGTTAAATATTTACAACTCATGTTTTGTGATTATAAGTCAGCGGATGCTATTTCTGTTCATTCAAATTAAATTTTTTAATTCAAAGACACTAAAGCCCTGTCTTATTCTTTTTCTAGTTAATCTCACTTTAATGAAAACATATGGTTATATATTTAAAATGTGGAGGGCTTTAACATCTTAAAAACACTTTTTTTTAATATAAAAATTATGGATGTATGTAGTAAAACATGAAAAGTGCATACCAACTTTAAGATAACAGTTTTCTTTGAGCATACTCATGGAAGAGAGCAGAGGATATGACCTTTAGTGGAATTTGTAAAAATTTAGTTTTTTGAAGCAAAAGATATAGAATTAATAAAAGCAGAGTTTAACATTTGTTCAAATGTAATGCTGAGCAAATTCTTGTCTGCTTAATATTAGTTATAGCTTTGATGTCTTTTAAATATTTTTAATTTTAAAAAACCAAACATTTAATAATAAAATTGATCTTGCTGTTTAAATGAATCTATAACATGGTAATGATTGGCTCTGTGTATAAGTTAAATTTACTGTTAAAGCTAGCACAGTTTTTTTATTTCTTAAAGGATTTTAATATGCCAATTTTATGTATAGATTTAAATGTCTTTTTCACATTATTTCATCTAAAGTCATTTGTTTTTCTACCTTCTATTACCTTTCCTCTACTGAATATAGGACGTCTCAATTTAGATGCCTAAGAACTAGAATACAAGAAATCTAAAAAAGACAGTAGTTACCCTAAATAAATTTAAATAATTTTAGATAGGGATGGAGTATACATAAATGAAATACACTTAAAAAGGAAAACAATTAAGATTCACTTTCCAAAAATGTCTGTTCTTTTTAACTTCACCATGAGTGGTATCAATCTTCTGTCTCTTTTTAAGGTTTTTATTTCTGACCCCCTTCAGTCAGTCATTAAATATACATAATACAATCCTTTTATAATATTAGAAGTTTGGTGTAAAATTTGTTTGCCTTAAAAGAGAGTCCTGTCATGTTGAAGTGCTTAAAATTACTGGGATGAGCCTTCTGAGTAAGTCAGGAACCAAATGCCAGTCAATAGTGAAAACAACAGATTTGCCCTCATGAAATGTGTAGCCTAGCAGGAGATAGGGAAAAGTAAACAGGAAATTCCAATATTGTGAGTTAAAAGTGTTGGTGTAAAAAACACTAGGTGCTGTGAAATAGTAGAGGAAGCATCTACCCCAATCACAGAGGTTAGGGAAAGCTCCTTAGGAGAAGTAACATCTAATTGGAGATCTGAAGGTTGGGTAGGACTTAGTCAGGCAAGAGGTAGAAAGGCACAAGTTTTTCGGACATAATCACAAATCCTTAAGCAAGAGAGCACAGTGATTTAAAGAAAGGAAACATGGTTGAATATGCTAGCAGCATGGTTTTGAGAGAGGGGAAAGCAGTATAAAATGGAACTGGAGAAGTAGCCAAGAGGAATTTTGAATGGCCTTGTGTATGCCACATTAAAGAATGTGGATTTTATTCTAAGGGAGTGACATAGTCCCAATTCACACTGTGGCTGCAGACCCTGCTCTATCTTACTATGCATTGTTCACTTAAAATTTTTTTTTTTAGGGAAGAATTCTCTAACTTCCTAAACCTGATCATACCCCACTTTCAGCACTCTGCACTTCACCTTCAAAGAGCATGTTATAATTGTAACAAAATAATAAATTGTGAGATTAAATGCTCAGTTGTCTGAGTCTCCTCTTGGATCATAATCTATGAGATAGTAGAGATCAGACAGTCTGGTTAATTGCTGTATCATCAACATCTGTCTCAGTGTCTTTCATATAGTAGATGCTCAATAAGTATGTATTGAATGAATGATCTATAGAGAGCTAGTTGTCAGGAATAAGATAGTTTTCAAGATTAATAATTTAGCTAAAGATAACTAAAACTCAGTATTGATTTTAACCTTTTTATTTTTTCTCATTCTTATCTCCCTCAATGTGTTTAACAAAGGATTATTGAGGTCCTCCCTGTACTAAGTATAGTGATTACAGACTAAGGAATATAAGTGATTTGGTGTGAAGAATAAATATTTTAAGAATTAATGGCTACAATTCAAGCAAGGTGTAATGGAGTGGTACAATCAGCAATATTAAAAATGCAGCTAAAGATACAGATTTATTCCTCTGATTACAACTTATAGAAACAATTTTATCTTTTATGAATCTCTTGTATTCCTGAAGCTACATGTCAACTTTCAAATGAATTTTTATGCCAGTAAAGAAAGAATTGTCGGAGGAGGGCTTCTTTTAGAGTATAATTACAGACTTGCAGTTAGTAATTTGTTAACAAATTATCCTAAAATATTAGAAGAATCAGAAATTAGATGAATCGGAAATAGCTACCTTTTTTTCTATTCAGAAAAATCTACTTAATTTTTTCAATCAATGATGAGTGCTTCTCTATTTAGGAAATTTTATGTTATGAAAAATAAAATTTTTTTAGGTGGAAAAGTAAATATGATTTTAGATACTGTTAGTAATCATATGTTTTAAAAAGCCGTTCTAGTTATGATCAGCAGCCACAAATGTTCTGATAAAAGTATCTGAAATTCAAAAGGATCTAGTTAGAATTCTGGCTTCCAAACCGAATATTACATTGAAAAATTTCTGACAAAATTAATTTCAGCTCTTATAGTTCATGGTTTGAAAAGAATAGGAGTTCCAGAGAACCCTACTCAGTTAATTTATGCAGTGTTACGAAGAAAATACTTCATGATCTTTGGCACAACTAGATGGCGATATGGCAGAGTTTACTAGAGAAACTCCTATCAAGGGATAAAAGGTATTAGCTAGAAAGAAAAGAAAGTTGAGGAGTCTTCTTGTTTGTCTGGGAAGTATGAAGATTTATGTATATTCTAGAACAGAGTTACCTAGTTCGATATTTTCCCACACTCTTTCTGTTACTGAAATAGAAATTAAAAGAATGTTGAAGAAGGTCATCTAAATTTTTTTGTGACATTGGGAGAAAGTTGTGAGGTAAAAAAATCAAATTTCAATTTAGGAAAATTACATATGCAAATTAGTGAAAAATGTTAGTGTTAAAGAAGAAACAAAACCTTTAGATAGGTAATTTAAATATTTTTTGTCTGTAGTGTTTAAATATTAAATATAGGTACTATGGATGGACTCTGAACATTTATAAAATTATGGCATTGGCTTTTGTTTGTATTTTTTTTGGCCGCCCCACGCGGCTTGTTGGATGGTAGTTCCCTGACCAGGGATTAAACCCTGGCCCTAGGCAGTGAGAGAGTATGGAGTCCTAACCACTGGATGGCCAGGGAATTCCCAAGGCATTGGCTTTTTAAAACTAAAAGCACTGTGAAAAAAATAAGATGTGTCTTCTAAAGGAAAATAAGGGAAAAAGAAGTTAAAGTAAACCATGGCAGCTAAAAGTTAATGTAAAGAAAATGTCACATATATTCAAATACTTGTTTCTTTTTCTTATTTTAAATTATGCATTCCTTTATTCATGTGTATTCATTATTTTTATTTTAATCTTAATGAGAGGTTTATTTTTTGTAAGTGGTATATAAAGTAATTTTGGCTAATCCAATTCATCTATACCTGAAGAAAACCATTGTTTTCTGGTGGAAGCTATGGAATTACTCTATAATGCATAGAAATGGTTAAATTTAGGTTGAATGGGAAGTGATGAGGGGGAGAAGTTCCAGGAACACCAACTGTGTCCCTACTACTCTACCTATATTTTGAAATTTAATTCTTACAAAAATTCTGTCATTTATTGTTATTCTAATTTTATAGATAAGGAAGATGAAGCTTGTAAACTATAAGAAAATATCTTACATAATACCAGCATTTCTCTCTCAGGGAGTCAAGATTTAAATTAAAATGTATCTCACTCCAATACATGTTCTTCCTTTTATACTGCCATAGCCCTCTCACATGATGTTGGTAATGGTAGCAATTGCTAGTAGCAATAATAATAGTGATAGCACACACTTACTGTGCTTGCTGTGTCCCCAGCACCTTACATACGTAATTTTATTCAACTAAAAAACAACCCTATGAAATATGTACTGTTTTGTCCTAGTTTTGTAGGTGAGAAAAAGATACTGCAAAATAGGAGAAACCACCATTGTATGGGTGTATGTAGGTTTGTGGGATTCTAGAGATGCAAGTGGTGAAATACGGGCCTTCAATAAATTAAAATTTTATAGATGCTTTGTATTTCAATGTGGTTTTAGATATATGTCATGCTTTTAATAATTTACGACTTAAAATGCTGTTAATTGAGTCCTGAAAATGTTATGAAGTATTCAAGTCCTAAAGAAAGAGAAGATGGAGAATAGAACTATCCATATTTGTGGATGGGTAAAGAATGATGTACACATATTTGAACTTCTTGGTTCCAGGGTTACCTAAAAGGCATAATTAAACTTACTTTTTGATTTGGAAGCTTGAGAGCAGTCTTAGGGAACCGATCTATATCAGTTGTTTGTAAACAAGTGTCTTACTGGAGATAGAGAGAAATGTTGATTTTAACCTGTGCAGAAGATAAAGAAATAAAAGCATAATTGATAATTCTCATAATAATAAATGCAGGGAGTATTTGGCATCCTCTTTTAAGCTTTTTCCTTTTTTGTATCATCGTTGCTACTTTTGGTAATATGACATACTAGTATTGTTGGCATTACTTGATAGGTTAATAAATATCCTTCTGTGTTTACTGAAGGTCTGAGGAAACAAATAATGTATATAATAGTCTTGAAGGGGTCATAGGGAAAACAGTGAACCATAGGAAGAACAAAAGAGATAGGGCCTCCAGTATGCAATGAGTAATGAGTAGGAGAGTGAAAGCACTGTCCTCAAGTGGTGGGAAGTAAACTGGGTCTAATATGGCAGAATGCATAGAAGACTGCCCTTTTGATTAAAAGACTTATTACTTACTACCTGAAGAGACCATTATTATTATTACTGTAGGCTTCCAGAACAGAGGGTCAATGAGTTCAAAATACTGGACAATCAAGAAATACAAGAAGCCCCCAAATTGCAAAGACCTAATTTTAATAACTTAATGAAATTTACAAAATAAGAACTTAGTATGTTTTATTGATTGACTGTAGTCTAATGCTTAGTAATCTACAAAAATGTGGACGATTTAATATTTGTGAATCACTACAGTACCATTAATAGTCTTCAATTTTATAATCACAGCTAAAGAACTGTTTTTCTAACATACTCTAATTCTCCTACATATATATCTTTTCAAAGTTTTTTATGCCATAGATAGAAAAATATTTGCATTGTACACATACAAATCTATATTTAGAAAATCATAAAAATGATATGTATCCTTACTATTTCCTATTTTACTTTTTTCTATCTTCTCTCCTCCTCCCTCTTCCCTCTCCCCTTCCCCTTCCACTTTCTCCCTCTCCCCTTCTGCCCCTCTGCCCATCTCTACAGTCAAGGCCCACTAAAGTATTCTGAAGGTACAATCATGGTTGATATTTGCAGTGCATAGAGGTTGGAGCACAAAAAATTATGATTTATGGATAGGTAATTAACACTAAATATACAAATATGCTAGAGGTTAAAATATGTTTTGAAGGCAAAATCAACTAATGCTCCACTTTTCCAATTGGATAAAATTACATTTAAATTTTTCATATTAAACTTTTATAGTCTAATGTTATTAAAACATGAAAAGGTATCCTTTTAAATCCTTAGCTTTAAGATTTCAAAAGTTGTGCTCTAATAAATTATGAGAAATTGTACTGTCAGTAATAGTTAATATATGAAGGCACTGCCTGATGGCTAGCATTTCACATTGCAGTTCTTTCAGTGATGGAAGGCAGCATGCAAGGCAACAAGAACATGAGTAGGAAATACATTAAAAATTATTTTGTTTACAGTTTTTGACTATGGGACTTGACTTTATAATGCTTTTTGAAATTGTGTTTTAATAGTATTTTAAGTAAATTATATTTGGCTTTAATCTTTTAGTGAAATTAAATATATATTTCACATTTCAAACATGGGTTTGAAGTGTGTATAAAACATGGAGGAAGATACCAATCTAATTTTTAAAAAACAGATGATTGAGAGATATTTATGGAATCTAGAAATAACTTAGTCCAAACATGTTGTAGTAATTCTTGTCAAAGAGATTTTATACAGGAACGGAGCCTTTTATACAGGCTCCCATCAAGAAAGTTAATATTTGAGCTTATAAAGCAAATGACAAGGGAATGCCATTTCAGTTCTACCCTACTGAAAAAAAAAATGTTTCTAGATATAAAACTATAAATTGCTTATTATTGTATCACTGAGTCTATGATATAGTTATGCTGTCTGTACCAGAGGAAAGTAGGAAGTTAGTTAACTATTTTGAAATCTTAAAAAATAATTTATTATTTTATAGAGTTCAGCAGAACTCTTATTATTTTATAGAGTTGTTGATTTTATGAAATAGCGCTTTCAAAATTATTTAGCATTTTCAGAGAGGGTTTACCTCAATTTGTTTTACAAGTCATTATTCTAATTGTATGAACAGTTAGTAATAGTTCTTATTTGTTTTGAAAAATGTTTAGATTCCAGCTTATATATGAGGGATAACCAAAAACGAATTGTAGTGATTTGAAAGCATACTATGAATTTTAAAAATATTTATTTTATTTGGCTGTACCGGGTCTTAGCTGTGGTATGGGGATCTTCGTTGCTGCGTTCAGCATCTTCATTGAGGCATGTGGGATCTTTTAGTTGCGGCATGCGGACTCTTAGTTGCGGCATGCATGTGGGATCTAGTCTCCTGACCAGGGATGGAACCTGGGCCCCAAGCTTTGGGAGCGTGGAGTCTTAACCACTGGACCACCAGGGAAGTCCCTAATATATGAGTTTTGATTCATTATTTATTTCACGTTCTTATATACTTAATTTTCTGGTTAATAAACAAGTTTCTATGGGGGCAAAAGGGTTTCTTTTCTGTAACACTACTTAATGAATTTACTGTGTTCTTGAATTAATTTTTAAAGTAAATTAAGTAAATAAATAAGGAAATATTACTTTAATAAAATATCCATGTCACAATTTCTTAACATAAGCAGGCACATTTTATAGTTTACATAAACCAAATCTAAGTTATCCCTCATTCATTATACTATATTATTCATAAATAAGATATGGACAACAGTAGAATATAGTCATTTTTAGTAATTGTGTAATTGAAAAAAATGCCTACTCTTTGCAAGGCTTAAGGATATGTTGTATTTTTTACATTAATATCAGCAGTAAATAGCACATTAGAATACTAGTATGCAAGCTAGGGAAAGTATGAAGAAGGATCTGAACTTCAAAATTAGAGAATCTTTTCGGGAATGACAAAAGCTCCTAGATTCAGATTTGAGAGCATCTATACATAAAATACATAGTAAAAGAAGTTTTAGGAAGAATTCAATTAAAGTTTGTGACAGGAGAATAGATTTCACAGAAATTCATAAAAGTACATTAATATTATCTACAAAGGAATTTTGTCTCTTGCTTTAAGATGACTCATTTAGGCACTTCATTTAATTTAGCTTTAGGGAATTTTTTTTTATATTTAGGCCTATTTCAATAAGAGAAACTATCTTTTTTCAGTCTGCTGAGGCAGGGTTTAAAATTGACTGTAGATCTAAAAGCCTATGCCTTTAGCTAAAGTAGAAATGTGTGTCCATCTCTAATAATAATTTTCTTAATATTTCTTCATTTGACAAATCACTTTGCTTCAAGCTCTTCGTGCTGATAAGTACAGTGTGGATATTTTTTCTTCATTTTCCATACTATTTTGTTCAAGTATTATCCTACTTCATAGAATAAAGGGACTGCATAAAATCATAGTACGTTTCTGAGTGTAGATCTGTAATTTGTGAAGTTCTCCTTTGCCAGTTCCTCTGCCATTTGATTCAAATAATCACTAAAAAATAAATTTTTGTAGTAGCACATATAAAAGCTAAAATCATAAGGAAACAAAATCAACAGGAGAGCACATGATCTAACAGTAGGCAAAGATATATATCCTAAGCTCCAATCAAAATACTTGCATTACAAATTAAGAAACAAGGGAAAAGGCAACAGAAGTTGATTTTATCTTGTGTTCTCATCACAATAAATTGTTGGTAGAGAAAAATATTTTAAAAACTTAACAGAATATTTTGTGTTTATGTGAATTTTCATTATCAATGACGTGTCTTCCTACAACGAAAGATTTTTAAATTTACACTTTAAAATAAAACCAAATTGATGGGAAAAGTGCAAAGAATTTAATGGTATAATTCTCATCTACTTATTAGATAAATTAGAAAAATCTCCTTTCATTACACTACAGTGTAGAGAATGTAGCAGAAAACATTAAACACAATGAAAACATGGCCTTCATTTATTCAATTCACAGTATATTCACTGAATGCCTATGTAATGCCAAAGACCTGCTCTTCAGGAGTTTTTAAAAGTTTAGTGTCAAACTTCTCTTGGTTAATTAAGTTCTATTTACAAAAAGAAACAAACGTGTAAACATATTTCCATTTAGATAAACTATCCTTGTGTTGATGTGCAGCATTTTTTTTTTTTTTTTTTTTTGCGATTTCATTATTCCAGAAACCTTTAGGGAGGACTTCCTATGTAGTTTTCTTTATGATTGTGTGTATGTGTGTCTATAATACATTGTATTTCAGTATGTATATAAATTTTAGGATGCCTGTATTTTTGTATGTTTTGGGGAAGTCCCCCACCCCCATTTATAAAAATAAGTCCATAAAATAGCTTCAACTTAATAAAATTTTTTGTTCTCTGCAATGAAAACTGAAATAATTAAAATTTACATACATCATGGAATAAAAGTAATTTATTCCATTTTTGAATAGTATTTGAGGTACAGGTTTATGTAGCCTTTAAGAGGAAGTTTTATTTAGTACAAAATTTTATGGATTACGAAAAGGCATTAACTTCAAGCCAGCTTCTGCCCAGAATTCTTTAAGGCCATTAATTACCTGTATAAGAAAAAGAAGTTAAGTCTCATGCAGATATCCAACAATACTGTCTTTGTTTAGACTAATTATGTTTTACTTTAAAACTAAGGATTATACATAGAACTTTATCTAGAAGAATAGTTAGGAAAATATATATAATAAAAACCGTGTTGTTTTTATATGTGATTTTAATTTTCTTTATGATTAGCACTACAGTGAGAACATGTTACTTTCTAAAGGTGATAAATCATATGATAATTGAAAATTAGTAAGTACTTTTTTCCAGATCATATATAAATAGAGGAACATACTAATTAACTATATAAATCACTGTATGTTTACTTTTTGTATTTATTATATTATTTTTTCAAATATATTTATTATGTTTGGTTAAATTATAAAAAATTAAAAAAAATCTCCAGAAAATAAAACACGCCATTTTTTTACATCATGCATTTTATGATGTTTTTCTCGTAATATATGTTGTTTAAATATTCATGATTGTCATGAATTGACAATGGCTAATCGCTCAACGCCTTTATATAGCTCTTAAATTAGAATAACTAAACAGTACTAAATAAATTAAATTTCAGAAGTGATTTTGAAATTCATTGAAAAGTCATAACTTCTAGTGCACCGTGTGTATATTTGTGATAACATAGAAGCCAATTTGATGGAGCTTCTGTTGGCCAAGGTTGTGAAGATTTGTGTCATAAAGAATAATGAGTGAAGTTGATTGAAATATATTAAGGATATTAATATCCTTCCATCTACCTTGATATGAGAGAGAGGGAGAGAGAGAGAGAAAGCATAAAAGAAAGAGCCTTATATTTTATGATAGCTATTATACCAAATCCTTACTTAGAATATTTGTAATTAAAGAAAAGAATTAAGCATTTATATTCATTTTCCAGTAGGAACTCTATTTCTGGGTAAACGGATGGCCTTAGTTCATGAGGGACAATTTTTCATTATTGAAAAATTCCTCCTACTAAATAAAGAAGTAATAGAATTAGAAAATCACCATTTTTCAAAACCTAATGGAATAATTAATTCAGCAAAGGTTGTCAAAGGATATTAAAATCACTAGATGAAATAATTGGGGAAAAGAATTGTTCAGGTTAAAAAAGAGAGACATAGCCAAATGCAAGATGTTGACCTTGATTGGATATATAGGTAAATTTGAAAATGGACTATATTTTTAGATAATATTAAAGAATCACTGTCAGTTTTATTAGATATGATAATAGTTATGTAGAAAACTGTATTTTTCAAAGAGTATTTATAATTAAAGTGTTATGAGATTTACTTTAAAAAATTAAAATGCTAAAAATATACTTGTAATTAAATTTAAGTGGTACAGCTCATCGAACTTTATATGCTCCTGTACTTTTTCCTGTTTGGGGAGAAATTTTTCAAAACAAAATAGCTAAAAAACTATTACAGAATACACTTCAGTTATCCAGCCTACTTTTTGCTTTTTATTTATTTATCAAAAGCCTCTAAGAGAGAACTATTTTCCCTAGTATTTAACATTTTTCGCATTACTTAAACCACATGAATTATAGATAATGAAAAAGTGAATGTTCAATAGGATTAATCTGCAGTATTTAGAAGGAAGTTAAATTGCCTTAGTGCATCTCCCTTCTACTAAGGATAATTACTTTAACTCCAGGTTTCTAAAGTTGTAGACCTTTATTTTCTCTTCACCTATTAGTGCATTTCTTTAGTTAAAGATGTTTATAAAAACTTCAGTTTATTTTTTATACTTTTAGAATGCACACTTTGCCACAAACATCTAGCTTCCCCTACCTCTACTTCAATTTTCAGATTTCTCCAAATGAAATTACTCACTTTATAACAGAATTCTCTTGCAATTCTACATTTTTATTAGCACCTGGCAAGAAGTGGGAAAACAGGAACTGTTCAGGGTCAAGTTACAGATCATTGAAAGTTGAGGCAGTTTAGGACATATGAAAGTTTTTTGGGAAAAGAGGAATTTAGTGTGAAATTATAGGGATACAGAGTAAGTGTATGACTATAAATTTTAGACTGAAATTGGAGGAAAGTTAAATATGTGAAACAGCCATCTAGCTATGGATTGAGGAGTCAGAGAGGGGAGAGAGTATAGATATTTGTTTCTATTTTGGACTACCATAAACAATACTGTGATGATCATCTTAACACAGAACAGGAAATGACGACAACAGTTGTCATTATTTGTAAGAAATAGCTTTATTTCTATGGTATTTTATGACAAAAATTTTTATAATAATTGATTTAAAAAGCTCTAGAGGGCTTCCCTGGTGGCGCAGTGGTTGAGAGTCCGCCTGCCGATGCAGGGGACACGGGTTCGTGCCCCGGTGTGGGAGGATCCCACATGCCGCGGAGCGGCTGGGCCCGTGAGCCATGGCCACTGAGCCTGCGCGTCCGGAGCCTGTTGCTCCGCAACGGGAGAGGCCACAACAGTGAGAGGCCCGCGTACCGCAAAAAAAAAAAAAAAAAAAAAGCTCTAGAGTCATGGTGAGACATTATTTTAATGTAGAAAACAAACAAGTTTAAGATTTCTTATATCAAAAATCAATTTACCTACTATTATTTTTACAAATATCAGAAAATTATGGCATATTCCTTTCGCCACCTGAACACACACACACACACATTCACGCAAACACACAACCTTGTCTGCTAGTTTGGGTTTTCTTGAAGCAGTTATAACTTCAGAATTTATGCAAGTGATATTTTCAAGGGAAGAACTTTTGCAAAATAAGGTTCTACAGCCAACAGCTTGAACTCCATAAGGATCAATAATAATTTAAAGTATTTTCCTCACTAAGCCTTAAAAATAAATTTTATTTACATCTGCATAAGCTGCAAAATTGTAAGACTTTTGATACCAATCACGGCTAGAAGTAAGTTTTACAAAGGCAGAGGTTTTTATGTGCTTTTATCATGACTATGACAAAAATTACTTGGGAAATAGTGAACCTGAAATTAATAATTACACTTCCATCAGCACCATATATGAATCTGCTTTACCAAAGCTAGTAAGTTTTTTTTTTAAATAGTGTGAGATAAGTAAGGTTGCTTGAAATAATGCAAATATGGATATTACATATATAACCATGGCAAATGGTTCCCATATATACAGCAAGCTCACCCTTGCTCACCAAGCAAACCCACATTTTATTCAGTTGTTTTTATGGAACTTCACATATAGCATTAATATTGGGTTTTATTGTATTAGCCAATTTAGTGGACTAAAAATATTTTGATTTGCAATACTTTGCTTGCTGGTTGGTTATTGGAATTGACCATTGGTATTGTTCTTTTTCATAAATTGTCTGATCATGCCTTTTACTAGCTCTCAGAACTTCTTCATGGCCCTCAGTTTTTAGCTGTTTCCAGTGTGTGTCTTTGAACCTCAATACTTCATAAAATTTTAATGATCATTAGCTAAATATTTCATCCTATGAGACAGATTCCATATCTTCATCCTACTCTGTCATACCAAGAAAAAGAAAATGCAGTATCTACAACCAGTCCTAAAAGAGGAATAGCATAATATCAACAATGATGTTTTAAAAGTGTATGGACTTAAGTACACGGAGAGGGGGAAGGGTAAGCTGGGACGAAGTGAGAGAGTGTCATGGACATACATACACTACCAAATGTAAAACAGATAGCTAGTGGGAAGCAGCCACATAGCATAAGATCAGCTCGGTGCTTTGTGACCACCTAGAGGGGTGGGAGGGAGATGCAAGAGGGAGGAGATATAGGGATACATGTATATGTATAGCTGATTCACTTTGTTATAAAGCAGAAACTAACACACCATTGTAAAGCAATTATACTCCAATAAAGATGTTAAAAAATAATAAAATAAAATTTCAATGAGAAAACGGCAAAAAAAAAGGTGTATTTATAAAATGTACAAGGAGAAACAGAAGCCACCTCATGAATATCACTTGGTAAATTGTAATATTTATACTTTTCAAGGAGTATTTTTTTTTTTTTTTATGCTGTACGCGGGCCTCTCACTGTTGTGGCCTCTCCCGTTGCGGAGCACAGGCTCCGGACGCGCAGGCTCAGCGGCCATGGCTCACGGGCCCAGCCGCTCCGCGGCATGTGGGATCCTCCCCGACCCGGGCACGAACCCGCGTCCCCTGCATCGGCAGGCGGACTCGCAACCACTGCGCCACCAGGGAAGCCCTCAAGGAGTATTTTAAGGTCATTATTATTTTCTCAATTTGGTGCCCTAGACTTTCAAATAACTCAAATTTCTGAAAATTTTCAGAGTTTAATGCTGTTGTTAATTCTGCACAAATTACTCTTCCAGCAAGTTAACTACTTTTGTAACTTAGTTTTCTGAACAAACAAATGATGTCTGTAATTAAAATCTCCCAAGTTCATAATATTAAAAACAAGCTATAGTTTTCTTTATATTTATCCTGCAAGGACTTTACTAAGCTTCCTGAAACTATGGGTTTCTCTATGATTAAATTTAGAAAATTTTTTTGTTACCCTTTTTTCAAAAACTATTTCTGCCCCAATCTCTCTTCCCTCTCTATCTGGGACTCCAAAAACATGTATGCAAGACTACTTCATACTGTCCCTCAGGTCATTGAGCTTTTATTCTCTTTTCTTTTTTAAAAATCCTTTTTTTTTTTTTTTTCTGTATACTTTGGTGTGGATGATTTCTGTTAACCTGTGTTTCAGGTTCAGTGATCCTTTTTTTCTGTTTTGTCCAATATGCTTTTAATCTTATCATTGGATTTTTTATTTCAGATATTGCATTGTTCAATTCCAGATTTTTTTCTTGGTTGCTTTGCTTTGTTTTGTTTTGCAGTTTTTATATCTCCCCTGATTCATTATGGTCATCTTTTCTTATAGATTTTTTAATAGATTTATCATAACTATTTTAAACTCCTCTTTACTAAGTTCAACATCTGGTTTGTATATTTGTTTCAACTGACAGATTTTTCTCTTGATACAGGGTCATATTTTCCTGTATCTTCTCATGTTTACTAAATTCTTATTGTATACTGGACATTATGGATGATATATATTCATCCCTCAGTATCTGGGGGGATTGGTTCCACAAGTCCCCAAGTATACCAATATCCACAGATGCTCAAGTCCCTTATATAAATGGCATAGTACAATGCATATGTATGTTTATTGAAAAAAATCCACATATGAGTGGACCTGTGCAGTTCAAACCCATATTGTTCAAGAGTCAACTGTATTTTAGAGACTTTGGATAATGTTATTTTTCTCTAAAAGTTTTGAGTTTTCTTCTATTAGGCACTTAAATTACAGACCTTGATTTTTTTGAGACTTAGTTTTAGGCTTTGTTAGGGCTATTTCAGTCTATTATGGTTTTGTACTCAGTTGTGGAGACAGTCCCTTAGTCTGGAGACAAGGTCCTTATTCCTAAGGCATGGCTTTTGTGGTATTTTACTGGAAAGCTGGAGTGTTTATAAAGCCTCTGAATTTGTTGGGACTTGAGATACAAACTTAACCTCCTTTGGGGTGGGCAGCTGTTAAAATCTCTACTAAGTTCTTTCAGGATTTCAGCTCTTTTCCTCTGGGCCGCTTATAGTCTTGCCCAGAACAAGAGCAGCTTGAGTTAGCTAAGGTTTGAGAGGTGTGTATTATGCGGTTTGTGGACTCCCCTGCTCTCTGGCTCTGCACAACTGCACCTCCACCCCCAATTTCCAGCTGCTCTGAAAGCCAGAAAGTCCAACATCTGTCCTCATTGGGGTGGGGGTGGGGGTCAATAAAACGGCACCTTTCAGCTTGAGGTCTTTCTATCCCTTTCTAGCCACCTCAGCCTCTATATTATAGACCGAGTTGTGCCCTCAATGTAGATGAGGTGTCTAAAATGTGACACTTCACTAGTGTGATACTTTTCTTTCAAGGATCTTATCTCCTTCAGTTTCTGCCTCCCTAAGTCTCTTCCATTTCTCTCATCCTGTCATTTCCATAGTTTATTCTTTTTATTAACAGAAGACAGTCTAACATAAGCTATTTTACCTTTATCAGAAGCTGAAAATATCCCAGAATAGTTTTTTCAACAGTCTTTTAAGAGAACTAATGCTAAAACCATAGGACTATGAAGCTTTATTTATCTTGTAAAATTTATTTTGTGACTCTGTGGGTATGTTTTCAAAGTATCCTCCCTCCTCTTAGTTGCCATCCTATCATGGCTTCGTGTTACGTTCACCCTCTGCCAATATTATATGTAGACATTATTGTTTATACTTTAATTTCTTTCTGGGGGGGGCACTTCTGAATATCTTTAATATCATGCATACAGCCAAATGAAGTTTAATCCTAGAATAGTGTTTTGCTTTATTTTTAGGTGAGAAAAGCAGTTAGTTCACTAAGAGTGCACTGGAGTCATCACTCTGGGATGGAACATTTAGAGTAGGAAAGCCCCAGGGTTCCAGGAATATTGCTGTACCCTATCAGAAGTCTCCTAATGAGCATAAGAGAGAAGATGGATTGGTGTGCTTTCATGCCCAAGGCTTAAGGACCTAGCTTTGTGTATCCCTGAAAGCATATCAAAACTAGCAAGCACTTTGATCATCTCTTATTCCTACCCATGACTAAAGTTAAACTGTGTTCACTCAGTTAGATTTTGAAATTACTGAGAGATTCCAAGTATTTGCAGTGGCAACTCAGCAGAAAACTTTGCCATTTTTCTAACCTAAGCCTCTCCCATTGCCATGTACTATTTTTTTTTTTTTACTGTAGGCCAATATTATTTGAAGTATACACTGAAGAGAGATGTCTTATGATGGTTTCACCAAAAATGGGGGCATAGAGCATACCATTGCTGGTAGGTATTCCTAATTTAAAATAAGGCTTTAAAGACCGAAATATTTTTTCAATTATAGAAATAAGAAGTACAATACAAATACACAAAGTATTTAAATTTGATTTTCTCAGATTTTCCAAAATTTATTTTACCAAGGAATCCTTTTTGGTTATTGTAGTTTTCTCATTTCTACCTGCTGATGTGGAGAATTATTCAGTGTGGCACTCTTAAATTCAGCTTGGCCTCAGTCCCTCTATGTAACCCTAGCAGTTGTCTTATATTGATTCTCTGTTGCCCTCTAAGCTATCTAGACACACACTGGGAACGTTAAAACCCTTTAATAACTAGCTAATTATATTGATATTTATTTTATTGTATAATGATGTTTATAATTAACAGTGTTCATAAGCTTGCTATCATTCTCTTGTTTCATTTGTTTACTCGTGTACATACTTAAGGATCCAGTGTGCTTAGAGAATTTCATCTCCCTTCCTTTAAGCTACAGTTTATACTCCATCTCTTATAAGATACTGCCTTAAATTGCCTGAAACAATTTGGTACTTAACATTTAAACTGTTTCTAATATCAACTAGTACACATGTGTGTCGTGTCTATCTAATTATTTGTTGTAATCTTTCAGTGAGAAAAAGAATTTGCCATTTTTCTCCTGTTATAGCACCTGTGTCTTGTGAACCATATATTTAATTACTAAATCATGAAAAATGAAGTTTTCACTAATTTCACATGTATAGTATACCTAGTTTATGTGTCATAACTTTGGGAAGTTATCTCTTGGACTGTCTTTGTTCAGCAGCAAACTTTTTCCCTGCTTCTATTTTTTTTTCTTTCCAAATCTGTTCTTTTTAGTCTTTTAAATTCTGCTTGCTTGTGCAAAGTAACAACCCATTGGCCAGAAATTTATGAAAATCAAATTAATTTTACTGTTACTGTGTATTTTGACTTTGACATCTTCAAATTTGAAATATATGTTTAACACTGAATCTTTTATGAACTCTTGTGAACTCTTACGAACTCTTATTTTTTAGATAAGTTGGAAGGATTTCATTTGTGTCTATGCACACTTTTAATTCAACAGGTCTTTTGATTGTTAAATATTAAATTATTTTTTTAAATGTCTGCAGTATCATGTTGATGAACAGCTTCTCTTTATAAGATTCTGTCATTAAACCATAGGTTTTTCCCCACAATATTGTATTGTATTCATGCTACAATAAGTTACTAATAGAGTTTCACTTTCAAATTATAAAATGTATTTTCTTGTTTTAATGATTTTTTTCCCATGGGGGAAATAAATTTGCACATTCTTAAACCACAAAGAAGACTGTAAATAGAATACTTCATTTTGACTGACTAGACTATTCTGATTTTTAATTTAAATGTCATGGGGGTCCGTATTTTTTTTTAACCACATAGTCTTTATCTATTTTTAAAATTTATTTATTTTATTTATTTATTTTTGGCTGTGTTGGGTCTTTGTTGCTGCACGCGGGCTTTCTCTAGTTGCGGCGAGCAGGGGCTACTCTTTGCTGCTCATTGCGGTGGCTTCTCTTGTTGCAGAATACGGGCTCTAGGCCCACGGGCTTCAGTAGTTGTGGCACACAGGCTCAGTAGTTGTGGCTCGCGGGCTCCAGAGCGTAGGCTCAGTAGTTGTGGCACATGGGCTTAGTTGCTCCACTGCATGTGGGATATTCCCGGACCAGGGCTCGAAGCTGTGTCCCCTGCTTTGGCAGGCAGATTCTTATTATTTTTTTTCGGTATGCGGGCCTCTCACTGCTGTGGCCTCTCCCGCCGCTGAGCACAGGCCCTGGACACACAGGCCCAGCGGTCATGGCTCACGGGCCCAGCCGCTCAGCGGCATGTAGGATCCTCCCGGACCGGGGCACGAACTCGCGTCCCCTGCACCGGCAGGCGGACTCCCAACCACTGTGCCACCAGGGAAGCCCTGGCAGGTGGATTCTTAACCATTCCACCACCAGGGAAGCCTCCATGCAAGTCAGTATTAATTTCTGTCAGATTTTCCTTTCTTTCAACTTTAGTCTTCAAATGAAGAGTGTTTTTAGAGTTTATTCTTAAAGATTAATTTTGGTTTTACCTTATTCTGCCATTATTAAAGGAATTATGTTAACACATTAGGGTTTTCTAATCTTAGTTGTAAATTATCATTTTCATAAGTGATCATTTGATTTTTAGAAATAATTTTTTCAGCATACCTTATTAATTTTTAACTGTGGCTTTGAAATAACCAAATGCAGATTTCTAGAATAATCGAAAGACAAAGTACATCAAGCAGATAGATATTTCTACTGATTTCGTGTTTTGTTAAACAAACTACATATTGAGTAACTATAATTGTACTGTAACTATATCATGGTCATATGATAAGTGGATATAGAAATATTTACAAAAATTAATTTATAATATCTATATTACTTTACAATGTTTTCAAGTATTAGTGAAGTTTTAAAGTTATGAATTGAAGAATGGGCAATTAGGAGGGCAAATGAGATTGAAATAAGTTTTAACATATTAAGTACCATAAAATAATCACATGGTTCAAATGTCTTTTTCTAAAGGACTATCAATCCTAAATATGAAAACATGAGTTAGCAAAAAAGTCCTTCAAATATGATAGCTTTAAATATTTTTGCTCCTAGCATTATGAAAGAGTCTTCTTCATTACTTGTTTTTAATATACTAGTACTATGAAAAATGGTGATACCATTTACAGTTTATATTCACTTTCAGTCGTTATACTGGAATTCAAATAATATTGATTCTCCAGTGTCTACCCAAGCTTTGTACAAGTTTAAATGATACCGTAACACTAAGAGCATTTAGATTAATGGTTACTGTTTTAGCAACCTCTCTTCTTTTAAGTAGTTTTTACTGTGTTCGTTTTCACTAAACCTGAAGACAATACTCATATTAATATTGTTAGGGATTTTAGAAAATAGCTATAACTAAATCATCAGTTTTACTAGATGTCAGATAGTCAATAATGGGGAAAAATCAAATTTAAAAATATTTTTTGCTTTAACTAATTACACTGATCATTTTTACAAATTGAGAGTGGTATTTTCCTGCCAACATACAATCTTAATTTTCTTCATTCAAGGTTAGAAGTGTAATCACCGATATTTTCATTTTTGGTGAACACATACATAATATAACTATTATATATGTGGCATATATATGTAAAACTATTCTATGTATTGCACATGGAAATAATTCTTATTTATCCCTATTAAACAATGCATTTAATATTTTCCAGACTGTGTAAGAGCATACAACACTTAAATATCTTTGAAATTCAGCTTATAAAGATAGCACATCAAAGTTAGATTGTCCAGAAGCATCATATTTCATTTTGTATAACAGATATCATTCTAAATAGTTCAGCTTTTCTTAGAAATCATTTTTATGTATGCATAGTTCTAAGGATGCTTCTGATCTGACTCACACATACGTATTTTCAAATATAACTTGATTTGAGTTACTACAATGTAAATATATTTATCTTGAGTATATTGTTAATTTTACAGAGGAAGAGTCATTAGTGAAAATGAATACGTAATGTCATACCATAGAACACCTTCACCATGCAAAGTTGCTAAAACAGTACGGAACAAACCTCCTAAGGAAAATTTGATATAGCTTTCCTATGCTTTTCCAGACCTATTTTCAACACTGCTAAAAGGGGGGACAATTCAAGAAGGCACTGAAGAGACCTCCTCACCAGACCCTGATGTTACTTCTCCTCTGGATGTACATGCTGCAGCTCCATAGGAGCCAGGTTGGAAAAGTTTCTAGGAAAACAACATGTTCATTAATAACATATTTTTTAAGTGGAAAGATTCTTTTTCTATGGGAGTTTGTCTTTTTAGACCCCAAAGTTAAGTACATTAAAAAGTCCATATGCTTACTTTGAACTGAACTTTTATTTCTTAACTGTTATTTTTTAAAAATATCAATGACAAACATCTGGCTTCTCAAAAATATTTTTGAAATGTAATGGTTCTAAAGCATGTAAAATAGGTAATTAGAAAACGTCATGGTTCTGTTTTATACAAACTTAAAAAAATCAAGCTGTTACTAATCCATTATAATGACAGAGTATGAAGTTAAATTATTATAAAAATTGGGCTTCCCTGGTGGCGCAGTGGTTGAGAGTCCGCCTGCCGATGCAGGGGACACGGGTTCGTGCCCTGGTCTGGGAAGATCCCGCATGCCGCGGAGCAGCTGGGCCCGTGAGCCGTGGCCGCTGAGCCTGCGCATCCGGAGCCTGTGCTCCGCAACGGGAGAGGCCACAGCAGTGAGAGGCCCATGTACCGCAAAAAAAAAAAAAAAATTATTATAAAATTTATATCAACTTTTTCAAGTTCTGTGTATACTACATAAATGGCAGAAGGTAGTTTCTATAATTTTTATAAATTATATTCAGGTTCAAGGAAATGTATATTATTGCTCTTGATTTTAAGTGAAAATTTAAAAGTAATAAGTATTTATATAATGATGTTAATTATCTATACCTGGGAAGACGCCGGTGATACAGGTCAGTGAATTAGCAAAATGACCTTAAAGGGGCATTTTTTCTTCCTAAGACTAGTCTTAAAACCTAAATTTCAGATTTTATATATTTTGAAAATATAATGAATCTCTACTTAGAATATTGCAGTACTTTGCAATAAAAAGAGAGGTGATAATAATTCTGTGACTAGAGATTGCACAATATAATTACTAATGTAAATAGTGTATTTTTAAAAAATATATAGTCAAGATTTTTTAAGATATAATTGCCTAGCAATAAACAAAATATATAAACATGAAAAATGAAAAAAAATTAACTGACTATAGGAACATAATGAAAGAACTAATAAATTAATTTTTAAGTAAAAGATTAAGAAAAGCAATAGGTGATATTCTTGACATTTTAAATTTTTTTAATTTTTATTTTATATTGGAGAGTATAGTTGATTTACAATGTTGTGTTAGTTTCAGGTGTACAACAAAGTGATTCAGTTATACATATACATATGTCTATTCTTTTTAAGATTCTTTTCCCATATAGGTTATTACAGAATATTGAGTAGAATACCCTGTGCTATGCAGTAGGTCCTTGTTGATTATTTTGTATATAGTAGTGTGTATATGTTAATCCCAAATTCCTAATTTATCCCTACCCCCCCACCTTTCCCCTTTGGTAACCATAAGTTTGTTTTCTATGTCTGTGAGTCTGTTTCTGTTTTGTAAATAAGTCCATTTATATCATTTTTTTAGATTCCACATGTAAGTGATATCATAGGATATTTGTCTTTCTCTGTCTCACTTCATTTAGTATGACACTTTTTAGGTACATTGAAGTTGCTGCAAATTGCATTGTTTCATTCCTCTTTATGGCTGAGTTATATTCCTGTGTGTGTGTGTGTGTGTGTGTGTGTGTGTGTGTGTGTGTGTACCACATCTTCTTAATCCAGTCCTCCGTTGATGGCCATTTAGGTTGCTTCCATGTCTTGGCTGCTGTAAATAGTGCTGCAGTGACCATTGGGGTGCACTTATCTTTTTTTTTTTTTTTTTTTTTTTTTATGCGTTACGCGGGCCTCTCACCGCTGTGGCCTCTCCCGCTGCGGAGGACAGGCTCCGGACGCGCAGGCCCAGCGGCCATGGCTCACGGGCCCAGCCGCTCCGCGGCACGCGGGATCCCCCCAGACCGGGGCACGAACCCGCGTCCCCTGCATCGGCAGGCGGACTCTCAACCACTGCGCCACCAGGGAAGCCCTGCACTTATCTTTTTAAATTATAGTTTTCTCTGGATATATGCCCAGGAGTAGGATTGCTGGATCATATGGTAGCTCTATTTTTAGTTTTTTAAGGAACCTCCATACTGTTCTCCATAGTGGCTGTACCAATTTACATTTCCACCAAAAGTCTGACATTTTAAATTCTGAAGTAGTAAGTAAACAAAAAGTAGTATCTTTGCATGTGTATAAGAGCTACTGTTAAAATAGTATATATCTACATATCTACTTAAATTTTGGAACTTCTAAACTTTTGGATCTAATTGTTTATAATTCTTTTGCTAACTTTTTAATAGAAAAATCAGTGATCTATATGTGATTTATAGCCTTTATCACATTTGCCTTGTATTATAATTATTATTTCAAGGGAGTTTATTTTTGTTGTTGTTATTTTTCTTTCCCTAGCATTAAGGTGTAAACTCCCTGAGAAAAGTGATTATGTCTCAATATACCATTTAGATTTCTGTCTCCTATGTGGTCTAATAAGTTTTCACACTTTAATTACTTAGAAAGTTTGTTGATAGAACCAAGTGTACAAAGTCAGGCATTTTAATAACAGTACTTGGCCAAAAAAGTGCTTTATTGACTTATTTGAAAATAGACCATCAGTTCCTAACGTTCATCAGTTCCTAACGTGCCAATACAAAAGCATTTATGAGTCCATCTGCCTGGAAAATGTAAAGCAACTTTGGAATATGTATGCATCTACTCTCTGTTCTTAGTGGCCTAAGACAGTGCTGATTGGACAGAATTATAATGGTGATCCAAATTGTACTATAAAATTCTAAGTTTTTCATATTGCATTGAGTAATAATATTCAATAAAACTGCAGTTCCAGTTATCAGACTCATTTAAACATAAAGTAAAAAATAATGTAGTATTCTTTGCTTTTTATGAGACAAATATGGCTGTTCAAAGTTCTGTAGAATTTAGTATGCGTCAGCAAAACTGAAAAGAGACAAGGCAGCAATTTTTAAGGGGAAAATGGGCCAATGAACAGAATTCTCTAGCAGGTTGAGATAGAGAAAAACCAACTTCATTAACCTGTTAATCAGTATATAGTTTGAATTAATGTGTTAAACACATTTTTTTTTCAATGAAAAAGAAATGGTCCTAAATAGGTCGGCTTCAGGAGTTCATAGTGACAGGTGAACATAAGCAATAATTCTACAAACATCTGCTCCCAGTGAATGAAGCAGATCTCCAAAGAAGCTGTTAAGAAAGGATTATAGTCCCTTAGAAACAGTCTGGGAACTAAGAGATAATTTAGTTCAACCCTCTCATTATGTCCTCTAATAGAGACTGTATTTACATCTATATGTATGTGTTTATATGTGTGTGTATATATATGTATATACACACAAACAGATATGTGTATATATATGCACACGTATGTGTACATGCATATAATCATATTAAAAGTTGAAAGATGGGCTAGCAGCCTGTATTTTCCTAGAGAAGAAACTGTAAAAATTAAACTATTAAATGAAAATGAAAGAGATAAACAAAGAAACTGAATTTAAGATTTTGGAAATTATCATTGAAAGAAGAAAGAAGAGTTTTTCTGTTCCTGATTTATATTCTCTTATATTAATACTGTTATTCTAATGCATCATCAATTATATTATATATATATATCAGCATATAAATATGCTGCAATATGTTTATCTCTATTATATATTTTTCTATAAAATTCCTTGAAAAATTATGTTATCTCCTTTACCTCTCCATGAAAGAGCTGTCCGTACTCCCCATCTTCTCTTACAAAACCACTCTAGTTAGACTTCTGTCCAGCTGCTCCACTGGAGCAACTCAACTCAAGATCACCTGTAACACTTACATTATGAAATTTAGAAGTCGGTTTTCAACCTTCACCTTACTAGATTTATGAGCAACACTTATGCATTTATTACATATAATAACTACCTCTTTTTTGAAACAATTGTATCACTTGGCTTCCATAACATCACTTTATGTGTTTCTTCTATATTTTTCTGGGTTCTCCTCCAGGGATCAATAATTTGACTCTTATATTGCCAGTTACTCTTGATATGGTCTTATTCAGTCTCAAGACTTTCAATATGTTTATGAATCCTGAATTTGTATTTCAGCCTGGACTTCTCTGCACTCAGACTTGTATATCCAGAATGGCACCTGTTCAACTTAGGTGTCTGTCAGGCATCTTATGTAACATATCCAAATCTGAACTCCTTACCTATCTGCTTCTTCCAGTCATCACCGTTTAATAAAAGGGAAATTCTAGCATTCCAGTATCTCCAGACAAAAATTTGAGTTATATTTGACCTCACTTTTTCTCAAACCTTATAACTGATTTAACAGCAAATTTCTGTGGCTTTACCTTAAAACTATATTCAAAATTTGATTGCTTTTAACACCATTTTTGCAACCACTCTGGTCCGTGATACCATCATCTTTTCCCCAGATTAATATACTAGCCTCCTGAATAGATTATCTGATTCCATACTTACCATCCACCCCAATAGCCTATTTAACTTTCTAGACCTGTGCTGCATAGTGTGGAGCCCCAGAACTGATGGGTTCCTTGAAATGAAGTAATCTTCACTCACCCTGTAATGTCTGAAGTGCACACCTGGGCAAATTGAATGAGCAGCTAACTCACTCATATATGACCAAGGCTAATAAAGGTTGTGTAAGCCAGATATTGGAGTTACGACAGACTCCTAACTTATTCTAATAAGTTACATATATTCCTTGCCCCCCAAAATAGAAGTGTACACCTGTATGACTTTAGTCAGAACAGTTAGTACTTTCATATATAGTTTCCTCATCTATAAAATAAATAATATTATCTACTTTATAGATTTTTTTAAGGGTTAAGTAAAAAAAATAAATGTAAACTAATTAGTGCAGCACTCACCTACCTACTAGGGAGTCTCTTATTTTCTAATTCTTAGTGTGGCTAAAACAGCTCACTCCCTAATTCAAATGCTGATGCCATGCCTGGTATGTGAAGCCTAGGACCTCTTAGACAAGAGATAGTCACTGTTGACCGTGGGCCCTGATGATACCCTGTGCACAATGCTGGTATGATCCTTATTGCCCTTGCTGTTCTGTTCTGAGGTATACTGAGTTGTGGCTCTCTCCCTCATGAAGCTGAAATTCTGTGAAGTCAAGGGCTGTGTCTTTTTCTCAGTTTTAATATATTAGTTCATGGAAAAATGTGGTAATTGGATTCTTAAATTTGAAACAACTGAACATGGAAGTTGAACAGTAACAACTAATCATCATTATTCATGAGAGATTATCTTCCAGAGACACCCTTACTCCTTAATAACTAATTATTTGTCAATTCTCAAGCCTCCTGATTCTATGAAATCATTTTTGAATATTAATGTTTTAGTGTATATATCCAAGTTTACCTTTATTCACTTTTCATTACTTTATATATCTATTGTTGCTACACACGTCATAATTGCCATTCTCCATGGTTATATGTTAATTTTCTACCAATATCTTTGACGTCTGGCTAGGTTTTCATTATTAAACATTAAAACATTTTGTAATGGAGTTAGTGTTTTAAGAGAGGTAGTGATGCCTAATTATAATTTTCTTATAATTTAGCCAACATTTATTTTTTCTTCTTTTACTTTTTCTTAGTTATGAAATATATTTTAGTGTTGACTTCCTGGCTGTTCTTTTTATTGAGTTAATAACTGATAGTCACTGTTTTGCCAATGACATTATGACAGTGAAAAAATTCATTTGTTTTCTTTAATTGCTTCAGTGCTTCAAATCTCATTTTCAAGAAAAACATAAGTGAGAAACTGATTGAAGGAAGATTTTCTCCAGGAAGATCAATATTTGTCTTATAATCAGATAGTAGTTCCATAACATCTACTTTTTCTATCCTGCATTACTTGTTTTAAGAGCCAAAAGGATGCTTAATGCATAGTTTTCTTTTTTTTTAAATTGAAGTATATTTGATGTACAGTATTACATAAGTTACAGTCGTACAACAATTTTGGTTGTTGGTTCATAATTTTTAAAGTTTAGACTTCATTTATAGTTAGTACAAAATACTGGCTATATTCCCTCTGTTGTACAATACATCCTTGTGGCTTCTTTATTTTAAACATAATAGTTTGTACATCTTAATCCCCTACCCCAATCTTTCTCCTCCATTGTATGTACATACCACACCTTTATCCATTCATCTATAGGTGGACACTTAGGTTGCTTCTATATCTTGGATCTTGTAAATAATGTTCTATGAACATTGGTATGCATATATCTTTTTTTTTTCATATATGTTTTTGAATTAGTGTTTTTGTTTTCTTTAGATACATACCCAGGAGTGAAATTGTTGGGTCATAAGGTAGTTCTATGTTTAGGTTTTGAGAAACCTCCATACTGTTTTCCACAGTGGCTGCACTAATTTACATTCTCACTAACACTGTAGAGGGTTCCCTTTC
Source organism: Phocoena sinus (assembly GCF_008692025.1). Classification (NCBI taxonomy): domain Eukaryota; kingdom Metazoa; phylum Chordata; class Mammalia; order Artiodactyla; family Phocoenidae; genus Phocoena; species Phocoena sinus. Next base: position 100,106,244 of record NC_045766.1, on the reverse strand, counting down.
CTCACATCCTTGCCAACACTTGTCATTTGTGTTCTTTTTAATGATAGCTATTCTGACGTGTGAGGTGATATCTCACTGTGGTTTTAACTTGCATTTCTCTGATGATTAATGCTGTTGAACATCTTTTCATGTGCCTATTGGACATCTGCATGTCCTCTTTGGAAAAGTCTATTCAGGTCTTCTACTCATTTTTTAATCAGGTTGTTTTTTTTTGTTTTTTGGGTTTTTTTTTTTTGCGATACGTGGGCCTCTCAATGTTGTGGCCTCTCCCGTTGCGGAGCACAGGATCCGGACGTGCAGGCTCAGCGGCCATGGCTCATGGGCCTAGCCGCTTCGGGGCATGTGGGATCTTCCCAGACCGGGGCACGAACCCGTGTCCCCTGCATCGGCAGGCGGACTCTCAACCACTGCGCCACCAGGGAAGCCCAGGTTGTTTGTTTTTGATGTTGAGTTGTATGAACTGTTTATATCTTTTGTATATTAACCTCTTATCAGTCATATGATTTGTAAATATTTTCTCCCATTTAATAGGTTATCTTTTTGTCTGTTGATGGTTTCCTTTGCTATGCAAAAGCTTTTGAAACTTAATTAGGTCACATTTGTTTATTTTTGCTTTTCTTCCTTTGCTTTAGGAGACAGATCTAAAAAATATTGCTATGATTTATGTGAAAGTATATTCTTCCTATGTTTTTCTCTAGGAGTTTTATGGTTTCTGGTCTTATGTTTAGGTCTTTAATTCATTTTGAGTTTATTTTTGTATATGGTATTACAGAATGTTCAAATTTCATTCTTTTACATGTAGCTGTCCTGTTTTCCCAGGACCACTTATTGAAGAGACTGTCTTGTCTCCACTGTATATTCTTGCCTCCTTTGTTGTAGATTAATTGACCATAAGTGTGTGGGTTTATTTCTGGGCTCTCTATTGATTTATATGTCTGTCTTTGTGCCATTACCACACTGTTTTGATTACTGTAGCTTTGTAGTACAGTCCAAAGCCAGAGAGTGTGATTCCTCCAGTTCTGTTCTTCTTTCTCAAGATTGCTTTTGGGATATTTTGGGTTTCTATACAAATTTTAAGATCATTTGTTCTAGTTTTATGAAAAATGCCCTTGGTATTATGATAGGGATTGCATTGAATCTATAGATTGCCTTGGGTCGTATGGTCACTTTAACAGTATTAGTTCTTCTAATCCATGAACAAGGTATATCTTTTAACCTATGACTTGATTTAATTCTTTGTTCTGATATGCCTTATCTCATATTAGTGATGTAAGGAAACAAAGTAAGCATTTTTTAACTTGATTTTATTTTATTGAAGATGAAATTATTAGATATCAAGAGTATTTACAAAGTACTCATTACTAACTACTGAATTATTAATAACTCCTAGCAAAAAGGCACATAATTCTTTGCTGAGAGATTTCAGGTATTGAAGAGACAATATCTGACATCAAGAGGATTATGATAGAGTATATATTCTATAGGTCATCATCATTATCATAATTGTTTACATGATATCTTACTTTATAGTTTATCAAATATCTTCACTTATGGAGATATAATATCCTCATATCAACTCTGTGATGTTCTTTCTTTTATAGATATAGAACTTGAGGATTACATAAATTTAAGTAACTAATTTAAATTTACTCAAATCAAAGTGTTGAAGCCGTGGGTAAAAATCACATCTTTTGATTGAAATTTCCAGTTTATATCATACACTTTATTTACAAGGACAGAAAACAATGAGTATATTATAAATGCACTGTGTATATTATAAATGCAAACTTGGCATTATAGTCCATACAATTATAACAATTCAGAGAAAGAAGGGATCTCTATGATCTCGGGTGGTTGTGAAACATAGCACAGTCTCTAAGCAGGAAGAAAGATAGGAATTAAAGAGAAGGGTTACTTACTGTTTCTCAGAAACCTAGGAAACCATGGTTTACTTGGTTTGACCTTAGGGCAGGGAAGGTGGGTAGGCCTAATCCTGACAGCAGGACTCTTGGAAAATGTAATCCTTTCTCATCACCCAAGCTGGGTACTTGTCTCGTTGCTCCATGCCATACTGGGAAGAGACCATCATCATTTAGCATCTCCCAAAACACCTGTCCAGACAAGAGGATGAGCTAGCTGTGGTCTGAGCCTTCTGTTTAATATAGCCTGATAAGCACCACTGAGCATGGTGACTATCACATAATATAGATATGTTTTCTAAACTTACTGTTACTCAATGTCAGAGTCAATATTTGAACTCAGGGTTTTCTGGATTTTTCCATAGCCTATGTTTTTCCACCATACCATGTAACTTAGGTTTACCATGCTTTATTGTATGCCAATCAAATATTTTATTTTTTTAAATGGGAAATTGTGTTTGGAAATTAAATTTAGTATTTATATTATTGAAAAATAAAGGATAAGATTTACATTTCTAATTATTAAATCACTATCTATTGAGAAATTGTATTTGGAAATTCATTTATTATTTATATTATTGAAAATTAGAAGTCAATTATCAGAACTACATTTACTTTTAATTTAAACACTCATATATGTTATCTCTTCTTTCTTCCAGTGAGGAAGCAATTTTAAAATTGCTTTAAAATTACAGAAATGTTACATACTAGCAATAAAATACTTGAATTATGCCAGAGTCCATGAAGTAAAATGTGAACATTTCTAGCTCTGCTTCCTTTCTTAGAGTTAATTGCTATTAAAACTTGATATCTATCTTTAACATTCCTTTTTTTTTAATAAAAATCATCCAGTTCTACACATTTTAATGCAGATTTCTTTGATCACACTTGACAATATATCATGGGCAACCTTCTATATCAGCATGTGCTAATCTATCTCATGCTTGCCATTTCCTCTTTCTTTTATATGCCATATCCAAATAATTAGCAAGTCTTATCAGGTCAACCTGAAAATATATCTAGAATCATTACATTTACTGCTGCTATTCTATTCCAGGCTTTATCTCCTCTTACTTAGACTATTTCAGTAGCATTTTAACTGATGTTTCTTCCTCATTGCCTTCTGCAGCCTATTATCCAAACAGCAACCAGAATGACCCACTTAAAATGTAAGCCAGATCTTGTCATTCCTCCTGGCAAAACCTTCCAGTCGTTTGAAGTCTTAAAAGAGTAAAAGCCAGAATCCTCACTATAGGCTGCTTAAGTCTTAGTGATCACAGCTTATCTGAGATCTATTTCAGATCTCAGATAAGCTGTGCTTGATCTATTTCCACTTCTTTTAATGCGCTTCCCCCAGACTTCTCCTTGTTTTGTCCCCTGTTAGGTTTCAAATATCGCTTGATTATCTCCTATAAAAGAACACTTCCTCATTCACTCACAGCTCCCTTACCTCACCTCACTTTATTTTTCTCTGTAGCACTTTTCACCACTGATATTTTGTATGTTTCTTTTAAAATTTATTTTCTTTTAAACAAGGTATCACCTAATAAATGTTCCATGAAAGCAAATAATTTGTCTTACATTTTCACTGATTTATGTCCTAAATAGAACACTGTCTGGCACATAACAGGTTCTTAATAAATATTTGTTGAATGAATTATTGGAATGATTAGTGAGCTATATTAACATCTGTAATATATTCTAAAATATAGATCAGCTATAATTTATCCATTGACCTATTTTAGATATTTCATTTGTCTCTAATTTTTCACCATTAGAAAAACTGCTCAGTAAACATTCCTGTGCTGTATTTCTGTAGACATATTTCTGAGACTAGAAATACTATATCAGATGGTATACATTTTTAGATTTGATATGTGTTACAAGGTGCCCTTCAAAAAGATGGATCATATGTGTGTTTCCAATATTGAGTGTTTTTATCCATGGGCGTGCTATATCCCTTACATTTATTCAGGTTTCCATGTGTTTTAATGAGTTTTATTCACACATGTGAATAGATGATATTTATTCATACTGTTTATGGTTTTTCAATGTCTATACAGGACATTTTTAAGGTATTCAGTAATGCATAATTTCCAAAGAGGCAACAGGAAAACAGTTTAGGTATATGAAGAACTTCCACTAACTTTGTGAAAGTTAGAATTGATTATGTTAAATACTTGCATCAGTACTCCCAGTCTTTTCTGAGCTCATTTTTGGTAAATTTCAAGATTAATGGCAAAAAGGAGTATATGATCTAAAAAAATATTATGACAGTGCATATACAGAAGCAGGCAGAAATTTTTTAAATAGGGGTCAAGCTTGGTGCTTTTTATTAAATGATCTTTATTTTAACCTTCACAGACACAGTTCTGTGATTTAAAAAGATATGTAATGAAAAACACTCATTTTATTATCCATGCCACTGAATCTATTATTTCCCACCTACTCACACATTATGCTAATAACTTTTTAGATGAATGCATTTTAATTAAAAAATAGGAGTCACTTGAAAAGTATGACAAGTAAGAGCAAATACAAACTGTGGTTTGTGTGATATAAAAAAATGCTTTGAAGAAATCAGCCGAAGAATCATTTGCTGGTAGCTCTGAGGGATAAAACTATTTAGGACAATTGCCTTTTTCTTGTTACGTGAATCAATATTCAGTAGGAAATTCAGTAGGAAATATACCCTCTGCATTCCTGCGCAAGTGTTTCAGCAGGTCAGTGTCAAAAGGTTGCTAAATGGCAAAATATTCCATTTTGTGAAAATAACATGAAAAATTTTAGAACATTGTTCAGTACATATGAATCTCTTTACAAGTGTCTTCCTAACCCATTCATACAGAGAAGTGGCTTAGAGAATGGGAATTAGAAAAAAATTCTCCCTTTGCATTCTCCACTGTCCAGGAAGGTTATTGAGAAACTGATAACTGTTACATAGGCAATAGTAACTAATCCTGATGAGTGAATCAGAAAGTTTAAGCATATCCAGATAGCTATGACCCATTAACTGACTAGATTGTTCCTAACCCAGCATAATTCAAATGGATACAAATACTTACCCCAAAGCTGGAAAGCAACTATCAAGTTTGGTATTTTCATTCCAAATGGACTCTGTTGGTATTTTCATTCCTTCTAGTTGAATGCCATGACTATGGAATGAAAAGAAGCTATGTGAAGTAAACAGCTTAGAATTCCACAAAGAGGGGTTCCTGGAAGCTAGAATACACATTTTACAAGGACCTGAATGAATTAATTTGTCAGGAAAATTAAGGCATTAAAATGAAATTTAATAAAAAGCGGGGGGCGGGGATTGTCCAGATAATACAACAAACCCAGTACAGGAGAGAAACTAGAAGTTATAGAAAATTTGAATCACAGTGATGAGAAAAATAAAAATTGAATGAAGTAAAATACTTACAGACTTAGCTTAAGTATATTAAACACAGCAGGAATAATGTTCAGAGTGATTTGGAAAATAACAAGAAATCATTGAAAGGAATTTGGGTAACAGTAGCATTGGTGGGTCAAAACACGGGACCCAAAATGAAGAGAAATCTATGAAGTTGCAGAGTATGTGAAGAATATAAAAAGGAGAAAAGGTAACGACAATGTTGGATGACTAAGGACATTACCATATTGCACACAGAGGTTCTCAATTTAATTTTGAAAATTTGAACCAGATAAAGTTGTAAAATGGGGCCTCTAAATATCTGGAACTCTTCTCATATATGCAGAAGCATGCTTTACTTACTTTTAATGAAACATTTCTATTTCACAATGTAAAGAATCTGTAATTGGGAATATATTAGAGACTTGAGAACCTTGTAACTGCAAAGAATAATAGAAGTTATTAAATTTCAATCACTTATAATTCCTGTCAATATAGCACTGAATGGAGTTGTGAAAATAATGGAATCCTTGGGAGTAAATAACCAAGTTATATTAGAATTCTCATTAGTTGAGTAAAATAAGGTGGCTGGAAAAAGTAATAATTTAGTTCTGTTAATTTTTATTTAACTTAAAGAGATCTGTAATGATGTACATGAATGGGATCTCCCCCCAGAACTGAGCTATTAGATCATAAGAAGTAGAGAAAATGTAGTAAAGCTGTGCCTCTTAGCAACTAGTTCAAAATGTGGTAAAGCTATGCCTCTTAGCAACTAGTTGAGTAAAATAAGGTGGCTGGAAAAAGTAATAATTTAGTTCTGTTAATTTTTATTTAACTTAAAGAGATCTGTAATGATGTACATGCATGGGATCTCCCCCCAGAATTGAGCTATTAGATCACAAGAAATAGAGAAAATGTAGTAAAGCTATGCCTCTTAGCAATTAGTTCAAGAGAGTCTCTGAAATCTCAGCAGTGGGAGTTTATAGGTCTGTATTCTGTTGTTTTCCAGCGTGACTCAACTGCTCATTGAATATTGGGCTCTTTTCATTATGCGCTATCGTGTTTCGTTTTAAGATTTTGATTTTCGGTTCTGCTGTTTTATTAGTTCTCTGACTTGGGAAGTGGATCACTTTGGAAGTGACCCAACTTCCATAAGACTTAGTTATCCTTATATGTAAAATGTAGATAATATTACCTACGTCATAGGATTTTTGTGAGTACTAAAGGTGGTTTGTGTGTAAAGTCTTAACACAATGGTTATACTCATACAATAGATACTGTTAATAATATTGAGCAGTACTTTAATATTGGTAATGGTATTTCTTTGAATGATTAAGATTTTTGTGTACTGGCTTTTTGCCTGGAATTCTTACTGTATATATTTGTTGGAGGGAGAGATGGTTGATAATGGGACATTAACATGAAGTACTCATTTGTTATTTCTGTTGCTACAATTCAGTCTTCATAGTCATATTGGTGAGTCTCCCCCAATGATTGTCTTACTTTTATTTTTAAAGGGTCACCTTTGCTCCACTGTGATCACTAAATGGATCATGAAGGGGCAGGACTAAAAGCAGGGACTACTAGTTGGATGACAGTTGCAGTAGAACTAGCAATAGCTGATTGTTTGAACTAAGTTGTTGGCAACACGGATGGAGAAAAATTAGTGTGTGTTGGATATGTTTGCAAAGTAAAGCTAGTATGACTAGCTGTTGAATTATGTGTCAGATATGAGGGGAAAATAATTGAAGGATCACTCCTAGAGTATTGCCTTGACTGCTTGGTAGATTGTGGTTACATTTACTAAGATGGGTAAGACTGGCAGATGAGCAAAGGGGTGGAGGGGGAGGATCAAGAGTTCTGTTGCAACCATGTTTTGTGATGCCTGTTAGACAGCTAAGTAAATATGTCAAAAAGGCTGTTGTAGGGCTTCCCTGGTGGTGCAGTGGTTGAGAGTCTGCCTGCTGATGCAGGGGACACGGGTTTGTGCCCCAGTCTGGGAAGATCCCACATGCCGCGGAGCGGCTGGGCCCGTGAGCCATGGCCGCTGAGCCTGCGCGTCTGGAGCTTGTGCTCCGCAATGGGAGAGGCCTCAACAGTGAGAGGCCCACATACCTCAAAAAAAATAAAATAAAATAAAATAAAAGGCTGTTGTATATAGGAGTTTGGAGTTCAGTGAAGAGGTCAGAGCTCTAGATACAAATTTGGAAATTACTGATATGAGGATGATATTTAAAATCATCACACTGATTGAGATCACCTAGTGAAAGAATGTAGACTTAACAAAATAGTGGGAATAACTTGTGGTTTTAGTTACTGTCAATATCTAATTCCTTCATAAGCTCAACTTCAGCATTGCTCTTATGGTCTTTATGATCACTCTATATAATAAACTTTCAGATTTAGTTCCGAATGATAACTGGTCCTCCCACCCACACCCTACCTACATCCCATGTTTCTTAGTTCATATTTCTGAAAAGGAATATCTGATTGCCATATAGTTCCTAACCATTAAGTTAGGGACTTACCTCCCTTCATTAACCTAGATGACTTTCCTGTAGATTACAAACCAATATTTTCAACATATACTCCATATTAGATATTATGCTATCCATTGTACTTGTGTTATCTCATAAAATGATTGAAATAACCTATGATAAGAAAGGTAATTTTATTTCATTGATTATGAATTGAAGATAAAAATAAATCTTCCAGATCACATAACTTGTAAATTATGGATTTGGGATTTGAAGACAAGCCTACAGAACCCCAAAGTATAAATTTAAGAAGAAAAAGTTGTAAGAAAATATTTAAGCCCTGAACTGCTTGTCACCATGTTTACCTTTATATGAACAAACTCCATATACTGTAAGGCAGACAAAAGCCAATAAATAAACACTAGAGTGTAGGACTGAAATTTCTAACAGCATTTGAGTTTTGGAATCCTTTTTTCCCTGTGACTAGCTCTATGCCTTCCTTTTCTGAGGTACTATAGAAACCAGTAAATTCTCTTTTTACTTAAGATTATTCAACTTGCAGATGGACTGTCTTAAATAATACAGCCATGATGTACAACAGAGAAAGGGATTGATATTATTATTTAATATATTTATGAATAAATGTTATATAATTAATAAAGATCTAATTCACATACTACAAAATTCACTCATTTAAAATGTACAATTCAATGACTTTAGTATATTCAGAGTTGTGCAACCATCATTCCAAAGGGAAACTCTGTACTCATTAGCATCCCATCCCCAGACCCCTCCCACCTCAACATACCCCAACCTCCAGCACTAGGCAAGCATTAATCTACTTTTTACCCCTATAGATTTGCCTATTCTGGACATTTCATGTAAATGGAATAATACATTATATGTAACATTTTTTGACTGGCTTCTTTCACTTAGCATAACGTTGTAAAGATTTAATCCATGTTTTAGCATGGATTTCTTTTTTGTTTTCATTTAGCATTTATTTGTTCCTTTTTTTTTTTTTTTTTAAATTAATTTATTTATTTATGGCTGTGTTGGGTCTTTGTTTCTGTGCGAGGGCTTTCTCTAGTTGTGGCAAGCGGGGGCCACTCTTCATCGCGGTGCGCGGACCTCTCACTATCGCAGCCTCTCCTGTTGCGGAGCACAGGCTCCAGACGCGCAGGCTCAGTAATTGTGGCTCACGGGCCCAGTTGCTCCGCGGCATGTGGGATCTTCCCAGACCAGGGCTCGAACCCGCATCCCCTGCATTGGCAGGCAGATTCCCAACCACTGCGCCACCAGGGAAGCCCTATTTGTTCCTTTTGATTGTCAAATATTATTCAATTATGTGGATATACTGCATTTTTTCCCTTCATCTGTTGGTAGATATTTAGTTTATTTTCACTTTTGGTTAGTATAATAGTACTGCTATGAACATTCATTTATAAGTTTTGGTATGGCAGTATGTTTTCTTTTCTCTTGAGTATACACCTAGGAACAGAATTGCTAGATCACATGGTAGCTCTATGTTTAACATTTTGAAAAACTGCCAAATTATTCTGTGCCACTTTACATTTGCACCAGCATTGTATAAAGGTTCCAGTTTCTCCACATTTTCACCAACATTGATTATTGTCTGTCATCTTGTTTATAGCCATATAATATATCTAGTGGGTGTGAAGCTGATTCACATTTTGTTTTTTATTTGTGTTTCCCTAATGATTAATGATCTGAGAGCTTTTCATGTGCTTATTAGCCATTTGCCTATTTTCTTTGGAAAAATTTCTATTCTGATCCTTTGCCCAGTTTTTAATTGGGTTGCCTTTTTGTTGTCTAGTTTTAAGAGTTCTTTACACTGGATACAAGTCCTTTATTAGGTATACTATTTACACATAGTTCCTCCCATTCTGTGGGTTTTTATTTTCTTTATGATATCATTTGCACCACAGAAGTATTTTTTTAATTTTGAAGTCCAAGTAATCTACTTGTTTTCTTTTGTAGCTTGTTCCTTCAGTTTCATATGTAAGAAACCATTGACTAATCCAAAGTCACAAAGATTTACTCATATGTTTTCTTTTAAGATTTGTATAGCTTTAGCTCTTACATTTAAATCTATGAGCCATTTTGCATTAATTTTTGCGTGCAGAGGAAGGAAGTGATCCAACTTTATTCTTTTGCATACAGGTGTATCCAGTTGTCTTGAATATTAATTTTTTTCAGTAATAAATACATTGCTTATGAAATGGGGGAAAACTGTACTTGGGGAAATTAGGGAAGCTTTATTTAATATGTAGCATTTGAGAGTTTCCTGAAGTGTTAATAGAATTTGGATGGGTAGAGAAGTACTAGGGAAGGGAATGATAAACATAGGTGGAAAAGAGAAAGGAGCAAAATAATTATTTCATTTTGTCTATAGCATGGTTTGCAGAAACCCAAAACCTAAACATAAATCCTGAGAAAATGGTTCAAGTGAAAGAAATGTCTTTGGTAGGTGCCTTGGAGTTACCTGCCCCTGGAGGCAAGTGAGCTGTTGTGTTTGTAAACCATTTCTCTAGAGTCCTTTGGTTAAGGACTGCTTTGGAGTGTGTGTTAATTCCCCAGAGCTTGTGACCTCCTCTGGCATTTTGGGTACCTTCCTAGAAGGGAGTTGGCTTGCTCTTAAGTTGATGGCCTGGGGATATGAGAACTATTGTAGTGCAGATAGTGGTCTGGGATAACGGCTTCATTGTCAGCTCTGACATAAGCTTTGATGGCTCCTGGTCTTGAACCATCACAAAATCTTTGGTTTTGTGAGTTCAGCAGTACCCTCATTGGTTTCTAATCTGTCTCATTTCTGGTATCATTGTTATCTGTTAGTCAGTGCTGCAGATCCTGGTATGTCAGTGCCTCTTGGTTGCCCTTCAAGCTTGGCTACCCGTTTTTGCATTAGAACAATTACATCCACCTTCACTGTTACATTTAAGTGTCACCATCTGGCCTCTGCTATTCAAAAATCCCATCATTCCTATTGAAACTAGGGAAACAGTTTCATAAGCAGACCCTGATCAATAATCACTTTCCTTCTAATGAAAGGAGAATGTTTTCACTATTGGGTTACACTGAGAATTTACTATAATTGTAGCCTAGAAGCTTGAAGGAGGTGGAGAGGGAGATTTTAAAGAGGGTAGGCTTTGTCTTGCCAGATATCTACTTGAGGTGAGGCCACTGCATGTCCCCCAGGCAAAGGGAGGCTGTTGTCCTTTTGCAAGGGTGAATGAGCTATTTCTACAGGCCCAAAGACTTTAGGGAAGTCTGGGAATTCAAGTTCTCAAATATCTTCATCCATGTCTCTTCTAGGTCTTAGAGGTTTCCCTATTTATCCATGCCTGACTTTATGTAAGAGATATAACAAGGCTGTAAATTCATCCTTCTCAGCAGTTTGGTTCCTACCTAGCACAGTCAGGTCCTGAGCTTGGTTTGCATCCCTAACACCTTTTGGCTTCAGGAGACTAGTATCTCTATAAATACTATTATTTTTTTAAAAAAGCCTTTGATTTCACACCACGCTGGCTGTTGGAGTTGGGTGTTGGCTGAGTTGAGTTTGTCATTTTTCTTCCTTCAATGCATTGATGGTATTTAACAGTAACCATTGTCCCTTATAATTACCTTTGCAACTGCAGTGTATCTTTCTCAAATTCTGGAGATATTACATAAACCAATGCAACCTATGAAATCGCAGTTCACCACAGGTAAGGATGTTAGTAATTGAGATACTTCAGAATGCCAGGGGGTATCACTATTCACTTATTACCAGCACTGGAATTCTTGTTGCCATTTGGCTAGTGAGTAATCCAGTTACTGGACTACTTGCTTCCTAGGATTGTTTTTTTGTACCAACTGGCTTAGTTGCAGTTCCCCTGTGATCTGATGCTGAGGTAAGAATTTGAGTGCAGATAGTTTATTTGTTAGATGCAGGAAGCATGGATCAGGGAAGAAAAGTGATACAGAAAAAGGATGGCAGCAATAAAGGGTGCTTTATTAAGCTAGTTAATACCATGGATAACTGGAGCTTAACCCCACTGGGACGTTCAGGGAAATGATATAAAACATGTCTCATACACTATATTCCATGAGTTATTTTTAGAGGGCTTTTCCCCTAGGGATGTTAATTCCTTAGCACTTCTGACCCGTGTGTACACAGAGACTTGCAGTTTTGAGGAATAAAATGACAGCCCTTATGCACAGAGTTGTTAAAAGCATCCTGAAAGGTCCGAGGAAATGGGCAGAGTACTGACAGCATCTGCTACAAGGAAGAAGTGAAATTAAAGTGAATTAATGTCAGACCGTGGAGCACATTGAATGTCATTCAAGGAAGAATTTAAATTTGATTATCTCTCAAGCAAGAAAGTTACACTGAAGTGACATATAGTGTAAATTGGGGAACAGAGAATGAATTGGGTAGTACAGTGGAAGGGAGAATATAACAGGATCTTCCCTCTGTTCTAGCTCGGATAGGTACCTGCTCCTAGTCCTAATACTAAATCCACTTTTAGAAAAAGATTCACTAGATAGGATAGCATTCTGAGTGTGCTTCAGCAATATTTCAGATCAAAAGAGTTTCCATTCTCAAAATAATTGGGAATTTAGTAAGAACGCAGGCAAATATTCCTAAGATTAATTTTCTGTATTCCATTGTGAAGAGTCGCAGAAAATATCCCCTTCATCTTTAAGTTTAAATATCTCGTTTTAGTTAAAAGCAAATTAGCTTTATTCTGGCAGAAGCAGCTGTATGTAGAGAGAAGCAACATGGTTCATGCCTGCATTCCCTAGTCTACTATACTTGTTCAGTCACCTGCATGTGCCCTTTGAATCTCATTTTGTAATTTGTCATTTCCAGTAGCAGTTTGCCAAAGACAAGGAACAGAAATTAGACGTGTATGAAAAACACAAATAATAAAGGAGGAAATACTGAGGAGCACTTTTTGGAATAATTTGAAACCCATTCAGAAACAGAAGAGTAAAAAATAATAAGATGTTTTTATACCTTAATCACGAATCTAGTAATAGCTGCATTAATTTGTCATCTCCACATAGAACACCAACAAGCAAATTCAAATTAGGCTAACTCACCCAGTCACACAAACTTTAATCCTTGCAAACCCTTGGCCACTTTTAATATTTCTGGGATTTATACTCAAAAACTCTCCTTTCCAGCTTTCCAGTGCTAAGGACCTTGTTACTGGGTCAACTGTAGATTGTCTTTCTGCTTTCTTTTGGAGGTATTCTCTACCAGTATTCACAGCTTATTGCAACAAATCCAGTGGAAAGACTTCTGTATTGTGCAGCAGACTGCCAGACATGTTTGGGTATTTCTGTGTCCACAGTGGAGACAATTTATTTCCAGAAAACTCATCATGTGTCATGCAGTAGAGTTCTTTCTGTTGTCTCCCTTGTTAAATAAAAGTGAAGAAATGTGCCAAAACATCAAGTAGTGGAAAAAATACTATGGTTTAAACTGTGATCTCTCTTACATATGTCTATGTAAAGTGAAAAACAACATCTGTGGCAATCAGTATATACAAACCTCTAGCTTTGGGCAAAATAATATCATTATATCCCCAAGATATCACAACCCTGTTTCCAAATTTGCAAAGATTAGGAGGAATTAGACTTTTCATGTGGCTCTCTCCTGTGGTGCTCTCCCAGATCTCCAAATCCCTAGGTTGGTTTATTCCTGTAAAAGATGTGAAACCTGTTTAGTCTTTTCACTCTCTGGAAGAGAGGTGCCTCTAGAGGCTGGAATGCCCAATCTTGGCTGCCTCTTATTGCTGGCTACTTATTAGTTCAATGCCACATTATCATCCTTAGTCTATGCAAGTCCTCTATTTATTTAATCCTATTTCCTATACATATTCCTCTTCTTTTACCATAGACAGTGATTCTGTTGTATTTGAGGAGAAAACCTTTAATTTGTATATGGTTTTAGACAATGTAAATTGTCTTGTGAATATGTTATTTTGGTTTTCATAAACTATAGATCTCATTTTGATCCTCACTATTTTTTTTATCAGCCCTATATTTTAAAATCTGTATTTGTTGCTGGGTGTTCATTTACTCTTTTAGTACTAATTGCTGTGAATGTAGTTTTTTGCTGTTTGGTTCCATTATAGTTTACTTATCTGTAGTGATTACCTCCAACTTCCAGTTACTATAAATCATGCTACGATGAACATACTTATACTTTTCCAGTTATAGGCCTGCTGCATATTTCTCTAGGGTTTATGTATTTGTGTGTGTCCTTGTTATAATGTATATGCATACTCAATTTAACTGCCAGAAGATTGCCCTCTATAATAGCTGTAAGAGTCTACTCTCTCATCAACAATTTATAAAGCTTCTTACTTACGTCTATCTTGACAGTACTTGAAAAGATAGAGCTTTTTCATTTTTGTCAATCTTAATGAGTCTAAAATTTTATTCCAGTGCTACTTCAGTTTCTTTAAGTTTTAACGAGTTACTGAATCTTTTCGTATACTTGTTGGTATTATCCTATATCCTTAGGTATTTTAAAATTGGGGTTACTGGTTCTTTTATTTTAATTATTTATTTGTAAGAATTCTTTATGTAGTCTAGATATTTTTCCTTCATAGCTCTTAACACTGCAAAAACTGTATCCAAACCTGTCATCTATCAATTTTGTTCGTGGTCTCCTTTAGTGAATAGGAATTCTTGGTTTTGATGTAATCAAATTCATCCATTTTTCACTGTATATTTTGTACTTCAGGTTATTGGTTTTTTTTTCACATCTTTATTGGAGTATAATTGCTTTACAATGGTGTGTTAGTTTCTGCTTTATAACAAAGTGAATCAGTTATACATATACATATGTTCCCATATCTCTTCCCTCTTGCATCTCCCTCCCTCCCACCCTCCCTATCCCAGGCGGTCACAAAGCACCTAGCTGATATATACCTGTGCTATGCGGCTGCTTCCCAGTAGCTGTCTACCTTACATTTGGTAGTGTATATATCTCCATGCCTCTCTCTCGCTTTGTCACAGATTACCCTTCCCCTTCCCCATATCCTCAAGTCCATTCTCTAGTAGGTCTGTGTCTTTATTCCTGTCTTACCCCTAGGTTCTTCATGACATTTTTTTTTCTTAAATTCCATATATATGTGTTAGCATACGGTATTTGTCTTTCTCTTTCTGACTTACTTCACTCTGTATGACAGACTCTAGGTCTATCCACCTCATTACAAATAGCTCAATTTCATTTCTTTTTATGGCTGAATAATATTCCATTGCATATATGTGCCACATCTTCTTTACCCATTCATCCGATGATGGACAGTTAGGTTGTTTCCATCTCCGGGCTATTGTAAATAGAGCTGCAATGAACATTTTGGTACATGACTCTTTTTGAATTATGGTTTGCGCAGGGTATATGCCCAATAGTGGGATTGCTGGGTCATATGGTAGTTCTATTTGTAGTTTTTTAAGGAACCTCCATACTGTTCTCCACAGTGGCTGTAACAATTCACATTCCAACCAACAGTGCAAGAGGGTTCCCTTTTCTCCACACCCTCTCCAGCATTTATTGTTTCTTGATTTTTTGATGATGGCCATTCTGACTGGTGTGAGATGATATCTCATTGTAGTTTTGATTTGCATTTCTCTAATGTTTAATGAAGTTGAGCATTCTTTCATGTGTTTGTTGGCAGTCTGTATCTCTTCTTTGGAGAAATGTCTATTTAGGTCTTCTGCCCATTTTTGGATTGGGTTGTTTGATTTTTTGTTATTGAGCTACTTATAAATTTTGGAGATTAATCCTTTGTCAGTTCCTTCATTTGCAAATATTTTCTCTCATTCTGAGGGTTGTCTTTTGGTCTTGTTTATGGTTTCCTTTGCTGTGCAAAAGCTTTGAAGTTTCATTAGGTCCCATTTTTTAATTTTTGTTTTTATTTCCGTATGTCTAGGAGGTGAGTCAAAAAGGATCTTGCTGTGATTGTGTCAAAGAGTGTTCTGCCTATGTTTTCCTCTAAGAGTTTGATCGTTTCTGGCCTTACATATAGGTCTTTAATCCATTTTGAGTTTACTTTTGTGTATGGTGTTCAGGAGTGATCTAATCTCATACTTTTACATGTACCTGTCCAGTTTTCCCAGCACCACTTATTGAAGAGGCTGTCCTTTCTCCACTGTACATTCCTGCCTCCTTTACATGTGCGTGGGTTTATCTCCGGGCTTTCTATCCTGTTCCATTGATCTATCTTTCTGTTTTTGTGCCAGTAGCATACTGTCTTGATTACTGTAGCTTTGTAGTATAGTCTGAAGTCAGGGAGTCTGATTCCTGCAACTCCATTTTTCGTTCTCAAGATTGCTTTGGCTATTCGGGGTCTTTGGTGTTTCCATACAAATTGTGAAATTTTTTGTTCTAGTTCTGTGAAAAATGCCAGTGGATTGCATTGAATCTGTAGATTGCTTTGGGTAGTAGAGTCATTTTCACAATGTTGATTCTTCCAATCCAAGAACATGGTATATCTCTCCATCTATTTGTATCATCTTTAATTTCTTTCATCAGTGTCTTATAATTTTCTGCATACAGGTCTTTTGTCTCTTTAGGTAGGTTTATTCCTAGATATTTTATTCTTTTTGTTGCAATGGTAAATGGGAGTGTTTTCTTGAATTCACTTTCAGGTTTTTATCATTAGTGTATAGGAATGCCAGATATTTCTGTGCATTAATTTTGTATCCTGCTGCTTTACCAAATTCATTGATTAGCTCTAGTAGTTTTCTGGTAGCATCTTTAGGATTCTCTATGTATAGTATCATGTCATCTGCAAACAGTGACAGCTTTACTTCTTTTCCGATTTGGATTCCTTTTATTTCCTTTTCTTCTCTGATTGCTGTGGCTAAAACTTCCAAAACTATGTTGAATAAGAGTGGTGAGAGTGGGCAACCTTGTCTTGTTCCTGATCTTAGTGGTGGAAATGGTTTCAGTTTTTCACCATTGAGGACGACGTTGGCTGTGGTTTTGTCATATATGGCCTTTATTATGTTGAGGAGAATTCCCTCTGTGCCTACTTTCTGCAGGGTTTTTATCATAAATGGGTGTTGAATTTTGTCAAAAGGTTTCTCTGCATCTATTGAGATGATTATACGGTTTTTCTCCTTCAATTTGTTAATATGGTTTATCACATTGATTTGCATATATTGAAGAATCCTTGCATTCCTGGAATAAACCGCACTTGATCATGGTGTATGATCCTTTTAATGTGCTGTTGGATTCTGTTTGCTAGTATTTTGTTGAGGATTTTTGCATCTATGTTCATCAGTGATATTGGCCTGTAGTTTTCTTTCTTTGTGATATCTTTGTGTGGTTTTGGTATCAAGGTGATGGTGGCCTCGTAGAAGGAATTTGGGAGTGTTCCTCCCTCTGCTATATTGTGGAAGAATTTGAGAAGGATAGGTGTTAGCTCTTCTCTAAATGTTTGATAGAATTCGCCTGTGAAGCCATCTGGTCCTGGGCTTTAGGTTATTGTTTAAGAAGTCTTTCCCTAACCCTAGATCACAAAGATTTATTTACACTATATATTAACTTTATAGTTTGACCTTTCTCATTTAGATCAGTTGCCTTTGGGGATCAACCTTCTTATAAGGGATCACATAGAAATACAGTTTTGTTTTTTATATAGTGATCCAGTTTTTCTACTGAATAGCCCATCTGTTGCACTTTGATTTTGTATATACTCATTACTTGATGTTTACTTCCCACGTAAACATGGTCTATCTTTAAATACTGTATTCTGTTTCATGATCCGTTTGCCTCTTTTGTGCTAGTTTTTAAGATTTATTACTGTGGAATTACAGTATATTGTAATATCAATAGGAGAAGTCATAATTCTAGGTTCTTTTTTTAAAAAATGACTTAGATATTCTTGAAATGTTATCCTTTCCTATACTTTTTAGAATAAGTTTACTAAGTTTCCTAAAAATATAGGGCTGGTATATATATTAGAATTGAATTTACATTATAGATGAATACGGGGAAAATGGACACATTTACTGTATTAAAGTATCCCATCAGTATTATGGATTACGGTATTCCCATCCAGGGGCATCAGATGTGTTTCCAGTTATTCAGAATTTCCTTTGAGACCCTTACAGGGAATCAACTGGCAAAGCCAAAACGTGGTTCACAGTGCCCAGTCCTAGCGCTTGCAAAGCAGAAGGATACCTCTGAAGCTGAGAGACAGTAGTAACTTAATAATAGCTCAGATAAGATTTAACAGTTTCTTAAAAGTTTGGCTGAATTTGTTTAAGTCCACATTTCTGCTCCCAAGTTAGTTCGAGCCATGTTGTTGTTGTTGCTGTTGCTGTTGCTTTTTTATAAGGGGCCAATTTGTTGATTTTTTTTGTAGTAAATAAGATTGTTATATTTTTATTATCATAAGTATATAAATTTCCTAGAATTAATTAGCAAAGACTTTAGTTTTTTGTGCTTGGAAACTGTATTTTTAGTAATAATTTTATGCTTATACGTGGAGTATATATTCCATTACTTGTATAAACATAAAATTATGGACAATTATAAAACTTACAAATCATGAAGAAGAAAGTAAAATTCACTGATAATCCTTTCTTTGAGAAATAACCAGTTATTTCAGTTTTTTAAGAGTTCTTTCCTCAGCTCTATGTGTGTGTGTCTATACTTTCTCTGTGAATATTATTATTATATAATACTGTTAACCACATGGGTTATATAATATTATATATGTAAAATTGTTAGATAATATATAATGTATGCATATATTTTTCAAAGTGGGAAATATAGTTAACTTATTTTATATAGTTCAGTTTTTCCACTTAATATATTATGTATATATTTTCTAAGCCATTAAATGTTCTTTTCAAAATGAATTTTAATAACTGGATGGCATTCTATCATTTCACAATTATTTAAAACTTATGATAAATTCTAGAAGTGGAATTACTTTATCAGTGGCTTAAATAATTTCTTAGAATTCTCAAATATATTGCCAAGTTTTTCATGACTGGTACCCATCAGATGCTAATATTTTTGTCTAGGAAGTCCTTTTACTCTTAACTTTTTTGCATTATTTTGTTTTAGTTGTTACCCTTATTAGCAACATGCATTTGTGTAGCAGTTGTTCTTTTGTGTGTGGGTGTATGTGTTGTAATCATTGGAATATCCTTTGTTTTGCTAAGCACTTTGATAGATTTTTGTATTTAAGATTGGGAACAGGAGATAGAGTGAACACTCTGAATAGTAAAGAGATGAATTTGATGTGTTTGCAGAAAAGTTGGAATGAGGAGAGTGGATCCACAGCTAGTATGTGGGTTGCAGTTGGATTTTGTTTATTATAAAATCTTGAAGTCTTTATCTTTTAAAAGTGGATATTTAACAATTATTGTTTGAAAACTGACATGTGTATTTTACATTCTATCATGACGTATTTTATACCTCCTATTTATATGCTTGTTTACAATTTTTTCTTCTCTTATGACTTTTTCCCCTGGAATTTTTTCTATATTCTACTTCACTATATTTCTAATTTCTCAGACGTGTATATTCATTGATTTTTTTTCTATTAACTTATACACTGTTGCATTTTACTTAAATCATTGCTCTAAATATTAACTATTTTTAGTGTATGTTAGATCCTCTCAGTATGTGTAAGAGATGATACTGAGTTTGAATGTAAACTTCTTAACTTTGGGAACCATATCTCTTTAAGTATACGTATCACTTAATTCCATGTCCTTTTAATTTTTAGCTACTTAGGAAATGTGCAGTGTTTTGCTTATTGGACTTATGAATTGTAAACTTTCATAGAAAAACGTAATATAACTAACACACAGAGAAACATATATTTTCAATGTATTTTGATAGTATATTCATATGAAAAGTATTTCATAATATTTATTGTTAACACTTTTCTGTTCTTCTGTCTCTTAAGAATATTGGGTTAATCAGAAGTATACAGGATATTTAACATCCATCTAATTATCTTTGTTACGAAGCACCTAAGTACAAAAGTACCTAAGTTCACTGGTCCCATATAATGTATTTTAGAGCTGAAAGATTTATGTTCCCAACATGACCTTAAAACTCCATGCAATGCATCATAAGGTTTTTTATTACTATGCTAACAGCAATTTTAGGTTATTATTCTGTAGAATATAATATGTAATATCCAGGGATAGTTTTTTTTCTTGAAGTTTGCAAGGTGAATGGTTGTTAATCATTTTTATTTAGTTAGCTTTAAATATTATTTTGCTTTTTTTCCCCTAAGAAAAGATTAATGAAACTTTTTCTAAAGGTTGTTTGAAATAACAGGGTAAGTTTATTACACTGTCTGGCTTATTGCACAGTGATGATTATGTCAGATCCTATTTAAAACCATGCAGTTCTTTTAAACAGTCTTACAGCAAGAATACATTTAAACTGTACTCTAGGTAATCAATAATTTGTGAGATTACAAATGAGGTGTAGGGGAAAATTCCCAACTTAGCCATGTGACACTTCCCTCTAACTACTACTAATTTGATAAGTAATTTTTTAATAATTGGAAATCAGTGCCACAGAGTTATTTGAAAGAATAGTACCTGTGCTTTCACAATTTTCCCACTATATATACACTTACATTCTGTGTTTAAGAATCATTAAATACAAATATGCCACACAAAATTAGTATAACCTATCATAATTTTGTTCAAGTCAGACATTTATTTATGGCACATGTAGTTTATATCTCTAAGTCAATTAACATAGACAAATCTCAGTTTGAAGCCATTGGAGAAGCTGATGATCATTAGATAATAGTTTCACATGTAGGATTCTGGTGTCAAGCAAGCTTTGACATATCAGGAACAATTCCTATGGAACTGTAGGCCTGGGTAAAGTTATAATTTTATTTGAATTGTGAAGGTCTAACATATTTTGAAAAACCATGTCAAAATACATATCTTTGTGAAGTGTTAAGCAACATTAATGGGCTAGAACATGAACTGAAACATATGTACAGAATCATCTTCTTACCTTAAAAGAATCTCTATAAATTTATCTTACACATTACATACCTGTGATTAAGAAAAGCACTCTTTTTCAGATTCCTGCATGAAGATTGTGCTTCTGCCCACATTACCACTCCACCAAACCTTTTTTGTCATAGCTGCCATAACTTCTCTGTTAAAAAATCTGGTAAATATTGAACTATTCTTATTTTACAGGACCTTTCAGCAGCATTTGATATGCTTAAATACTTTCTCCTTCATTAATCGTTTTCTTTGCAATATGTACAGAGCATCACAGTCTTAGGGGTTTCTTCTCCCAATTTGCATTAACATGTACAGTTTGACTGTTCATTTATTTCATACCTTATGTTTGTAAGAATTACCAATTCATAATATAATACAGTTAAATATTACAACATTTAGTTAAAATAGAAAGTTAATCAGAGTCAAGGTTGTAGACTTTATTAGTAATTAGAGCAAAGATAGGTGATCTGACTGGGTCAGTAAATAGTCCTTTTTATATTAAAGTCCTCTACTAAAGAATACCTTTTAAGCAGCTTGGGTGTTATATCACTTATTCAGTTCTCTCTCTCCTGATGCAGGCACATATTCTTGATACCGTTTTCCTCTCCCCTCTCTCCATCTTGAAAACACGCACCCACACCCCCACACACCCCCACCTCCGGCTCCACACACACAGAGCACCTCTTGGTTCTCAACCTGAGTCTTTGTCCTAAGGTAAAATCTTGTGCTCTAGCATAGTGCTGGCTGCGTCATCTGATGTTTGCAGACTTCAGTTAGTTCATCTGATATTTCTGTGTTCAGCTAAGTCGTTATGAAGGCTCTAAAACAGGATGATTAGTTTAGGAGGGAGTTCAAAGTTTATATATCTCTCAATAATATGTGATATTTAGTAACCTGACGTAGGAAACAGTAGTCTCCCATGAGTGGAAGTGTTCAGAATTGTTTTAGTGAGAATTCAAGCCTTCTATTACTCATTTCCATAGTCAGCAAATATTAAGAACCTACTGTGATCCTGGCATTGTATACCCCTGGTGCTGGGTATACAATAATGGGACAAAACAAAGTCCCTGCCCTCATAGAGATTATATTCTATTTAAATGTATTTTAGTTCAAAGCCTCCATATGGGCTAATAGAACCCTCCAGATACTTGTGGTGATTTTTCTATTTTCTTTGAAGACTCAAATAAGTCAATTCCCTCCTTTAAGTCAATTTCCTCATCCATAAAACCAGGATAATATGCTTTATTATCTCTACCATATAAGAATGAAATTAAGTATGATTTGTGAGATTATTTTCACATGCTTTCTGTATTTGTGAAGTCCTGTGGAAGCTAGCATGGAATTGTTGAACATAAGACAGAACAATTAAGATGAATATTTTCCATATCTTAATTGTAGAAATTCTATTCAAAGATAGTTTTTGGAGTATCTTATTTATTGGTTAAGTGAAAATCTTAACTTTTTGTACCAATTAAGGCTTACAGACATTCAGAAGATGGACTCTATTTAAGAACTTTTAATCTTCATGAATATGTGACTATTTTTTATGGGAAGAATCATTCCTTCTTAATAGAAATTATCCTTCTTGCTATATTTTGGTCCTGTTAATAGGACAAATGAACCAAAAGTAATAAATTTATTTATAAAACTTAGTCTTAGTTGTCTTCCAGATAGCTATGCCATTGAGTTCTTACTTTTTATTAAATATCTTTGTAGTGCTAATAAAAAAAGTTTTATGTTTACCCAAAGTGAAATAGAAATGTATATGCACATGATGCATTTTGCTTCTTGTTTTATTCTCTTGTTTTAGTCTGAAACTATTTATCATTTAAATGCAGAGCCTTCATTTTTCTGCTGTAAAACAGATTTATGTTATTAACTACATGCCTAGCAGCAGAATTCAGGGCACTAATTTTCTAAGTTTATGTCAGTATATTGACTCAAAGTGAATATTTAAGTGGTTCTGAGGAAAATATCACATTAGAATAAGAAGGCGTCTATAACAAGCTTTCCTTTGGTAGAGAGTATTAGATGCTTATGATTTAAAAATTAAGTCATTATAGCTTACGTAATGAGATGCCTATGTACATTCAACCACTTTAGTTTATTTAGATTATGCAAGATAAGAGGTAGAATGTTTGGAACAAATCAGATGTTTGTCATTTTACCAAATGAAGACTTCTTTTCATTCTCACCTCTTCTATTTTTTATCATTCTTAGAATGAAGTTGGAGATTTTCTTCCCCTGCATTGCTTCTTTTCTCATTTAAATTTAGTTTAATCTTGAGGAATAATTAGTTATAGCCACATACTACAAAACCCTTGGTAACAAGTTATACAGGGAATCTAATTAGAAATTATAGATTTCCCATGATTTTGTTGTTCTTTCTTCATTTCATTTAAGTCTATCTTTACATTATCTTTTACTTTTGGAAAAATATCTGGATAATGATAGGCTATTTCATTATTTTATTAATTAGTCATCTACCAATGTAATACTAGCTAATTTTAACTCATTTGTTCTTTTGGATTCTATATCTTTGCAATGATCTTTTGTAATATTCTATTTCCTTTTCATATTTCCCTTTATATATTTATCATAACCACATTTTGAAGAAATAAGTCAAGAAAAAATATATTTTTTTACCACATAGTTATCTCCCTTTTAGCTGATAGCTGGCATCTGTTACAAATAGAGGCAGAAATAAATTTAAGTTACTAATTTTAAAATTAGAGTGCATGTGATTTTTAAAAAGGCAGACAGGAAAAGGAAGAGAGGAAAGTGGTTCTACATACATCTATGTAAGTACTTATTCATTTAGGAATCACAGGTACAGGTATAAACCAAATTTATTTTTTTTTAGCTGTCTCTTTCTTCACTGTTATTAGGATGCTTCCTTCCCTAGTCTCTACTGTCAGGGTATTTAATATTGGTTTTTAATGATTTTTTTTTTTTTTCCTTAAACCAGATCAGCCCTGCAGCTGTTCAGGGTCCTAATGGATCTAGGGTGTGATTTTTTTTCCCCCTCCCTTTTCTGTCTGTAGATAAAGAGGTAAGCATTTTAGTATGAAGTTAATTTCTCTCTTCCTTTGTTAAAATTTTCTTGAGCTATGGCCTTTGAGTAAGTTATCACTGGTATTTAAAAATGTAATTATTTTTCCAACAGCCCTTTCTATGCTGAGAAATAGACTATCTGCTTTTATTTTAAAATTTTAAAGTTAATTTTTTAAATAAACATTTATATTCCTTTTGAATTCTAAAAATTTTCAGAGGGAAGAAGGTGTAAATTTGAGAGATTCACGTTAGAATTTTGGGTGTTTAGGTCAGTTTAAACATCCTAAAAATGTTTAGGTCAAATTCAAATTGTCTGAATATTCTTTCCTAGGAAGGCTATTTGATTGCCTTATTTTGTTCTCTGAGAAAAGAACGCAGTCTGACTCCACAGTGACTGCCCTTTGCTTTAGGAATGAATGTCCTTATTCTAACTTTCTATGTCCAAAAGGAATCCACCTTTTAGTCTACTTTATTTAGCTTGCTATACAAAGAAAAACTCACTCTGTGTAGATGGGGATGGGTTTTTAGAGAACCCTCAGGCATGAATGGATTAAGTACTGTTCATAGCTTTTTACATTTCCTATCACTTCTAATAAAGATTCATTTTAAATGGAACTGCCCAAGAGATTTATCAGTGGAGAAATAGTCTTAGGTGATGTACAACACTAAGCTGTATGCGCAGACTTCTGGCAACTTCAGCCATATACCAAGTTTTTTCCAGGGGGTTAAAGTCCTGCCTCTAATTAAGACAAGCACATGTATAACTTACTCTCCAGTTTGAAATGTGTACATACACCTAGTAATTATAGAAGTTGGATGATGAAATAATCAAACCTATCATTATGTCTGCTGTTAAGTTGGTCAATTCTGTCAGCTATTTGCTTTTTTTTTTTTTAACATCTTTATTGGAGTATAATTGCTTTACAATGGTGTGTTAGTTTCTGCTTTATAACAAAGCAAATCAGCTATACATATACATATATCCCCATATATCCTCCCTCTTGCTTCTCCCTCCATGCCTCCCTATCCCACCCCTCTAGGTGGTTACGAAGCACCAAGCTGATCTCCCTGTGCTATGCAGCTGCTTCCCACTAGCTATCTATTTTACATTTGGTAGTGTATTTATGTCCATGCCACTCTCTCACTTCGTCCCAGCTTACCCTTCCCCCTCCCCATGTCCTCAAGTCCATTGCCTACATCTGCGTCTCTATTACTGTCCTGCCCCTGGATTCATCAGAACCATTTCTTTTTTAAAATTCCATATATATGTATTAGCATACAGTATTTGTTTTTCTCTTTCTGACTTACTTGACTCTGTATGACAGTCTCTAGGTCCATCCATTTCAATACAAATAACTCAATATTGTTTCTTTTTATGGCTGAGTAATATTGCATTGTATATATGTGCCACATCTTCTTTATCCATTCATCTGTTGACAGACACTTCGGTTGCTTCCATGTCTTGGCTATTGTACATAGAGCTGCAATGAACGTTGTGGTACATGACTCTTTTTGAATTATGGTTTTCTCAGGGTATAGGCCCAGTAGTGGGACTGTAGGGTCTTATGGAAGTACAATTTTTAGCTTTTTGAGGAACGTCCATACTGTTCTCCACAGTGGCTGTATCAATTTACATTCCAACCAACAGTGCAAGAGTGTTCCCTTTTCTCCACACCCTCTCCAGCATTTATTGTTTGCAGATTTTTTGAGGATGGCCATTCTGACAGGTGTGAGGTGTTACCTCATTGTAGTTTTGATTTGCATTTCTCTAATGATTAGTGATGTTGAGCATCCTTTCATGTGTTTGTTGGCAATCTGTATATCTTCTTTGGAGAAATGTCTGTTTAGGTCTTCTGGCCATTCTTGGATTGGGTTGTTTGTATTTTTTGATATTGAGCTGCATGAGCTGCTTGTAAATTTTGGAGATTAATCCTTTGTCAGTTGCTTTGTTTGCAAATATTTTCTCCCATTCTGAGAGTTGTCTTTTCATCTTGTTTATGGTTTCCTTTGTGATGTAAAAGCATTTAAGTTTCATTAGGCATTTGTTTATATTTGTTTTTATTTCCTTTCTCTAGGAGGTGGGTCAAAAAAGATCTTGCTGTGATTTGTGTCATCTAGTGTTCTGCGAATGTTTTCCTCTAAGAGTTTTATAGTGTCTGACCTTACATTTAGGTCTTTAATCCATTTTGAGTTTATTTTTGTGTATGGTGTATGTAATGTTTTGTTAAACATCACAAATGGTGTTTAATCCATTTTGAGTTTATTTTTTGTATGTGTATTTTTGTGTATGAGTGTTCTGATTTCATTCTTTTACATGTAGCTGTCCAGTTTTTCCAGCACCACTTACTGAAGAGGCTGCCATTTCTCCATTGTATATCCTTGCCTCCTTTATCAAAGATAAGGTGACCATATGTGCGTGTGTTTATCTCTGAGCTTTCTATCCTGTTCCATTGATCTATATTTCTGTTTTTGTGCCAGTACCATACTGTCTTAATTACTGTAGCTTTATAGTATAGTCTGAAGTCAGGGAGTCTGATTCTCCAGCTCCGTTTTTCTTTCTCAAGATTGCTGTGGCTATTCAGGGTCTTTTGTGTTTCCATACAAATTGTGAAAATTTTTGTTCTGATTCTGTGAAAAATTCCATTATTAGTTTGATAGGGATTGCATTGAATCTGTAGATTGCTTTGGGTAGTATAGTCTTTTACACAATGTTCATTCTTCCAATCCAAGAACACGTTATATCTCTCCCTCCGTTTGTATCATTTTTAATTTCTTTCATCAGTGTCTTACAGTTTTCTGCTTTCAGGTTTTTTATCTCCTTAGGTAGGTTTATTCCTAGGTATTTTATTCTTTTTGTTGCAGTGGTAAATGGGAGTGTTTCCTCAATTTCTCTTTTAGGTTTTGAATCATTAGTGTATAGGAATGCCAGAGATTTCTGTGCATTAATTTTGTATCCTACCACTTTACCAAATTCATTGATTAGCTATAGTAGTTTTCTGGTAGCTTCTTTAAGATTCTCTATGTATAGTATCATGTCATCTGCAAACAGTGACAGCTCTACTTCTTCTTTCCAATTTGGATTCCTTTTATTTCTTTTTCTTCTTTGATTGGTGTGGCTAACACTTACAAAATTATGTTGAATAAGAGTGGTGAGAGTGGGCAACCTTGTCTTGTTCCTGATCTTAGTGGAAATGGTTTCAGTTTTTCACCATTGAGAATGATGTTGGCTGTGGGTTTGTCATATATGACCTTTATCATGTTGAGGTAAGTTCCCTCTATGCCTACTTTCTGGAGGGTTTTTGTCACAAATGGGTGTTGAATTTTAATAAAAGCTTTTTGTGCATCTACTGAGATGATCATGTGGTTTTTCTCCTTCAGTCTGTTAATATGATTTATCACATTGATTTGCATATATTGAAGAATCCTTGCGTCTCTGGGATAAACCCCATTTGACCATGGTGTATGATACTTTTAATGTGTTAGGTTCTCTTTGCTAGTGTTCTGTTGAGGATTTTTGCATCTATATTCATCAGTGATATTGGCCCATAGTTTTTTTGTGGCATCTTTGTCTGGTTTTTGTATGAGGGTGACGGTGGCCTCATAGAACGAGTTTGGAAGTGTTCCTCCCTCTGCTATATTTTGGAAGAGTTTGAGAAGGATAGATTTTAGCTCTTCTCTAAGTGCTTGATAGAATTCGCCTATGAAGCCATCTGGTCCTGGGCTTTTGTTTGTTGGAAGATTTTTAATCACATTTTCAATTTCAGTGCTTGTGATTGGTCTCTTTATATTTTCTATTTCTTCGTGGTTCAGTCTCAGAAGGTTGTGCTTTTCTAAGAATTTGTCCATTTCTTCCAGTTGTCCATTTGGTTGGCACATAGTTGCTTGTAGTAATCTGTCATGATCCTTTGTATTTCTGCAGTGTCAGTTGTTACTTCTCCTTTTTCATTTCTAATTCTATTGATCTGAGTCTTCTCCCTTTTTTTCTTGATGAGTCTGGCTAATGGTTTATCAATTTTGTTTATATTATCAAAGAACCAGCTTCTAGTTTTAACAATCTTTGCCATCATTTCTTTTTCATTTCTTTCTGATCTGATCTTTATGATTTCTTTCCTTCTTCCAACTGTGGGATTTTTTTTTTTCTTCTTTCTCTGCTTGATTTAGGTGTAAGGTTAGGTTGTTTATATGAGATGTTTCTTGTTTCTCGAGGTAGGATTGTATTGCTATAAACGTCCCTCTTAGAACTGCTTTTGCTGCATCCCATAGGTTTTGGGTTGTCGTGTTTTCATGGTTATTTGTTTCTAGGTATTTTTTGATTTCCTGTTTGATTTCTTCCGTGATCTCTTGGTTATTCAGTAGTGTATTGTTTAGCCTCCATGTGTTTGTATGTATTTTTTACAGATTTTTTCCTGTAATTGATATCTAGTCTCATAGTGTTGTAATCAGAAAAGATACTTGATATGATTTCAGTTGTCTTAAGTTAACCAGGGCTTGATTTGTGACCTAAGAGATGATCTATCCTGGAGAATGTCCCATGAGCACTTGAGAGGAAAGTGCAATCTGCTGTTTTTGGATGGAATGTCCTATAAATATCAATTAAGTCCATCTTGTTTAGTGTGTCATTTAAAGCTTGTGTTTCCTTATTTATTTTCATTTTGGATGATCTGTCCATTGGTGTAAGTGGGGTGTTAAAGTCCCCCACTTACTGTGTTACTGTCGATTTCCCCTTTTATGGCTGTTAGTATTTACCTTATATATTGAGGTGCTCCTATGGTGGGTGCATAAGTATTTACAATTGTTATATCTTCTTGGATTAATCCCTTTATCATTGTGTAGTGTCTTCCTTTGTCTCTTGTAATAGTCTTTATTTTGACGTCTATTTTGTCTGATGTGAGAATTGCTACTTTAGCTTTCTTTTGATTTCCATTTGCATGGAATATGTTTTTCCATCTCCTCACTTTCAGTCTGTATGTGTCCCTAAGTCTGAAGTGGGTCTCTTGTAGACAGCATATATACAGGTCTTGTTTTTGTATCGTTTCAGCCAGTCTTTGTCTTTTGGTTGGAGCATTTAATCCTTTTACATTTAAGGTAGCTGTTGAAAAGTGTGTTCCTATTACCATTTTCTTAATTGTTTTGTGTTTGTTATTGTAAGTCTTTTCCTTCTCTTGTGTTTCCTGCCTAGAGAAGTTCCTTTAGCATTTGTTGCAGAGCTGGTTTGATGGTGCTGAATTCTCTTAGCTTTTGCTAGTCTGTAAAGGTTTTAATTTCTCCATCAAATTTGAATGAGATCATTGCTGGGTAGAGTAATCTTGGTTGTAGGTTTTTCCTTTCATCACTTTAAATATGTCTTGCCACTCCCTTCTGGCTTGCCAAGTTTCGTCTGAAAAATCAACTGTTAACCTTATGGGGATTCCCTTGTATGTTAATTGTTGTCTTTCCCTTGCTGCTTTTAATATTTTTTCTTGGTATTTAATTTCTGATAGTTTGATTAACATATGTTCTGGCGTGTTTCTCCTTGGATTTATCCTTTATGGAAGTCTTTGTGCTCCCTGGACTTGATTTACTATTTCCTTACCCATATTAGGGAATTTTTCAACTATAATCTCTTCAAATATTTTCTCAGTCCCTTTTTTTTCCTCTTATTCTTCTGGGACCCCTATAATTGGAATGTTGTTGCGTTTAATGTTGTCCAGGAGGTCTCTGAGATTTTCCTAAATTCTTTTGATTCTTTTTTCTTTATTCTGCTCTTTGGTAGTTATTTCCACTATTTTATCTTCCAGGTCACTTATCCATTCTTCTGCCTCAGTTATTCTGCTATTGATTCCTTCTAGAGAATTTTTAATTTTATTTATTGTCTTGTTTGTCATTTTTTGTTTGCTCTTTTGTTCTTCTAGGTCCTTGTTAAATGTTTCTTGTATTTTCTCCATTCTATTTCCAAGATTTTGGATCATCTTTACTATCATTACTCTGAATTCTTTTTCAGGTAGACTGCCTATTTCCTCTTCATTTGATTGGTCTGGTGGGTTTTTACCTTGCTCAGTCATCTCCTTCATCTGCTGTGTATTTCTCTGTCTTCTCATTTTGCTTAACTTACTGTTTGGTGTCTCCTTTTTGCAGGCTACAGGTTTGTAGTTCCTGTTGTTTTTGGTGTCTGTCCCCAGTGGCTAAGGTTGGTTCAGTGGGCTGTTTAGGCTTCCTGGTGGAAGGGACTGGTGCCTGTGTTCTGGTGGATGAGACTGGATCTTGTCTTTCTGCGGGGCACGACCATGTCCAATGGTTTGTTTGGGGGTGTCTGTGAACTTATTATGATTTTAGGCAGCCTTTCTGCTAATGGGTGGGTTTGTGTTCCTGTCTTGCTAGTTGTTTGGCATAGGGTGTCTAGCTCTGTAGCTTGCTGGTCGTTGAGTGGAGCTGCTTCTTAGCATTGAGATGGAGATCTCTGGGAGAGCTTTCAGCATTTGATATTACATGTGGCCGTGAGGTCTCTGGTGGACCAATGTCCTGAACTCAGCTCTCCCACCTCAGTGGCTCAGGCCTCATGCCTGGCCAGAGCACCAAGACCCTGTCAGCCCCTTGGCTCAGAAGAAAAGGGAGAAAAAAAGAAAAGAAAGAAAGAAAAATAAATAAAATAATTAAAATAGAAAACAATTATTAAAAATAAAAAAATTAAAAAGTAATAAAAAAAAGAAAGAAAGAAGATAGCAACCAAACCAAAAACAGAGCCACCAGTGATAACAAGTGCTAAAAACTATATTAAAAAAAAAAAAAGGACAGTCAGAACCCCAGGACAAATGGCAAAAATAAAATAAAGCTATACAGACAAAATCACACAAAGAAGTATACACATACACACTCACAAAAAGAGATAAAGGAAAAAAATATATATATTATAAAATAAAAGGAAGAGAGCAACCAAATCAATAAACAAATCTACCAATGATAATAAACTCTAAATACTAAACTAAGATAAACATAAAACCAGAAACAAATGGGATACAGAAAGCAAACCCCAAGTCTACTGTTGCTCCCAAATCCACCATCTCAATTTTTGGATGATTCGTTGTCTATTCAGGTGTTCCACAGATGCAGGGTACATCTAGTTGACTGTGGAGATTTTATCCGCTGCTCCTGAGTCTGCTGGGAGAAGTTTCCCTTTCTCTTCTTTGTTCGCCCAGCTCCTGGGGTTCAGCTTGGGATTTGCCCCTGCCCCTGAGTGTTGGTCACCTCAGGGTGTCTTTTGGGGAGTCTGAGGTCTACTGCCAGCATTCAGTAGAGTTCTGTAGGAGTTGTTCCACATGTGGACGTGGTTTTGATGTATTTGTGTGGAAGAAGGTGATCTCCACGTCTTACTCCTCCACCATCTTGAAGTCGCCCCTCCAGCTATTTGCTTTTACAAAATAGGAACTAAACTCAAAATATTCCAACTCTTCCATCTCGTTATTGTTTATTATAATTTTTTATATTTTCATATGACTTAAAATACAATATATAAAACAATTCACTGTTGTATAGCATAGAAAAAACTCAGTAAAACAAAACTTACATACATGTGTTGAAAGGTAAACAGAGGCATATTAAAATTTCTAAGAATTTATTTGAGCTAATGAAGCCACATTCTTTCTTGGATGAGTCTCACTAAACTCAAAATATTCCAACTCTTCCATCTCGTTATTGTTTATTATAATTTTTTATATTTTCATATGACTTAAAATACAATATATAAAACAATTCACTGTTGTATAGCATAGAAAAAACTCAGTAAAACAAAACTTACATACATGTGTTGAAAGGTAAACAGAGGCATATTAAAATTTCTAAGAATTTATTTGAGCTAATGAAGCCACATTCTTTCTTGGATGAGTCTCATATCCAGTCACACCTCAGATTGGGACTTGAACCCATGATCCCTGACTTAGGAGGGGACTCAAACCCACGTCTTTTAATTGAAACTGCTCACCTGGTATCAGGACTTACTGAAGCTCAGGTTCTTTTGTCTCGTCACAGAAAGATTTCAGGGTGAGGCAAAATGATAGGCAAAGAGTGAGTTTATTAGCATAGGAAGCTTGTGAGAGATACAAGTGGGCAGGCAAGGGAGTGCAGCCCTGAGAGCAAAGAGGGCTACATTTTTATAATCAAAGAAAAAGTGGGTGGGGGGGGAAGACCCCCATCTTCATCATTCTTGGGTAGATGTCAAGGCTTACATCATTAGTTCCTCCTTTGACCCTATGTGGTTTAGCTGGAACTGTCATGGCGCTATTGAAATCATATGTATTTTAGCAGAAAGGTGATAACATATACTAAAAAATGGTTATTCATCTCAGGTTTTGGTATAATGTCCCCTTTCATCTAGTTTCTTTCCACTTTCCCCTATATTCCATCTTGGCTACATGCAGAAATGCTCTTCTTCAAGGACCATTAACTCCCTCGCTTCATGTAACAATATTCAGACCCCATATCTATTGTCTTGTGTTTTAACTATCAGGACTTGTGGCTTGAGTGTGCCTGGAACTTGAATGCACCTGGTCTTCCTTCAAGATAGAGTAGGTTATTGGATTCTTTTCTTGAGTGGTCATTAGCTTACAACAGTTTCCCAAACTCCCTTAAAATTTCCTTTCTGTCTTTAATCCCTATTGGGATTTTTAAACTAATTATTCTGCTCTATCCCTATCACTAACATTGATTTGAATCAGGCAGCATCAAACCAAAAGTGGTTAGGGTCACTCTACCAACAGGAGCTAGGGGAAAGGTGTTTTTTATACAGCAGACATAGAAGCAAAGCATGGAAATTATTTTATTGGCTATAGCTTAAGTGGGTACCTCATTTAAGTGGGAAAGTCTAGATGGCTGTTTGTGATTGGTTGTTCTTAGGATTTTATTTCCTAACCGTGGAGCATTTATAGGAATTTATTATAGCTTAGGTTTGGGTTTGCTTACACAAGCTGCCAAGGCATTAGAGCCATCTCAGTCTAATAGCCTTCTTGTTTAATTACTTTAATACATGCTTCTGTAGGGTAGAATATCTTGTGAACTGTATCTGCTTTTATGGCTGGTTAAGTAGAACAGAGAACTTCTTCTATCTATTAGTTATTTTATGAGTCTGTTTCTTTGGATCAAGGAGAAGATTACATGTGATGAATAGAAAAGCTCTGTCTTTTGGAGTGTCTTGCTCAATGAAAGCTTTTGATTAAGCAAGAATCAGTTGTCTTCCAAAGGGTTGACAGGAAGAATGTGTCATGAACCATATAGCTGTTTGTTCTAAGAATGTACATGTTGGATAATGGTATGGTAAAGTTACTGTGGCCACAGGAGGAAACAAGAATTACACTTGGAAAGGAGAAGTCTGTTATACGCACAGGATACAGGAAGGAGGTCATCAAGGCCATGCAGGGCCACAGGGGAAGCAATCGGTTTTGGTCAAGTGACAGAAGACAGGAGTGAGGGGAAAGTCTGAGCCAGAGCCCTTATTGGGGTTTCTGTGGGAAACGCAAGGCAGGGCCCAGTAAACAGCTTAGGATTGGCTAGTTTGAATAATTCCTTCAGGCTTTGGGCTATAGGTTTGGTCTCTAGTTACCTGGTACCTGCCCCTGGGTTTAAGACAGAAGAAATACTGGCTTGGTGTGTGAGAGTTAGGTAAGGAAGTAGTTGGGCCTATAGACTCCGGTTTGGTTGGTTTGCCTATGAAAGATAAGCTCTAGTCCCAGAGCCTTTTGGTATCTCTAAGAATTTGCTAGCCCTGGGAGAGACAATCTCCCCTAGGCCAACAAGTCACCAGTAAAACATCATGAAATACAGAAAATGAAGTTTAGAAGGCCTGGTTCTAATCCTTGGCCCATGCAATTCCTGGGTATTGAATTCCTTATCAGTAATGTGAAAATGAAAATATCTGTCTCACTTTATTGGACTGATGAGGACCAAATAAGTTAACATTTGTGAAAAAGCTTTGATGGTATAAATTCAGTATACAAATAGTTGCCCTCAGGAATCATTATATCCAAGGTGCTCTTGAAGTTTACAAAAGAAAGAACCCTTTGGTGTACAACTGATTCTTGTTTAACCAAACCATGTACATCTAAATATTTCACAACTGGAGAATAAGTATGTGTTTGGTTTTGTTTTAAATAGGGGCGAAAACTTTTACCCACTAAATATATGTAGTACAGGACTGTGCTGCCAAAAATTATATGCATATAGATTAGTGTTATACATTATTTTTTCTATACACTCTTCTCCCTCTGCCTTATTGAATCTTGTAATTCTTTAAGGTTAAAGTCCAGTCTCTCCATCTTGGCCAAACCTGCCAAACCACCCTCATTCACTAGTGTTGCTATCCTTTGGACACTTACTCTATTTACTATATATACTGTTTATTTGTTTCTTATATTCAGTTCTGTGCTGTCAATTATGTTTTCATAATTTATTACCTTAAAATATTATAATAAGTCCAGTAAGAGCAAGCAATTCTTGTATCTAATTTCTTCATTCCTTGTATGGAATTTAATATATACTGTAAACTCACTAAATATTGTTTTTTGCTTATTAATACATGATCTGTAGGATCAATGGAGAACTTTAGGAGGCAAAAGAGTTTTGAGGCAAATGTTTACATTAACTACCCAATAACGAAGCAGAACATAAAAGTTTTTTATAATATTTAACTCTCTTTGATATTAAAGAGTAATTATAGTACCTTACACCCCAAATCAGATTTTTTAACCTTTTTTTAAATTGAAGTATAGTTAATTTACAGTGTTTTACAGCAAAGTGATTCTGTTATGTATATAATATACATATGTTTATATATGTATATATATATTCTTTTTCAGATTCTTTTCCATTGTAGGTTATTATAAGATATTGAATATAGTTCCCTGTGCTGTACAGTATGTCATTGTTGTTTATATATTTTATATATAGTAGTGTGTATCTGTTAATCCCAGACTCCTTATTTATCCCTCCCCTGCCCAGCTTTCCCCTTTGGTAACCATAAGTTTGTTTTCTATGTCTGTGAGTCTGTTTCTGTTTTGTAAATAAGTTCATTTGTATCATTTTTTTTTTTAGATTCCACAAATAATTGGTATCATATGATATTTGTCTTTCTCTGTTTGACTTACTTCACTTACTGTGATAATCTCTAGGTCCATCTGTGTTGCTGCAGATGGCATTATTTCATTCTTTTTTTATAGCTGAGCAATATTCCAGTATATATATGTGCCACAACTTCTTGATCCATTCCTCTGTCAATAGACATTTAGGTTGCTTCCATGTCTTAGCTATTGTAAACAGCAGACATAGCTTCCATGTCTGCTATGAACATTGGGGTGCATGTATCTTTTCCAACTAGAGTTTTCTCTGATATGCCTAGGAGTGGAATTGTAGGATCATTTGATAACTCTATTTTTAGTCTTAAGAAACCTCAATACTGTCCTCCATAGTGGCTGCACAAATTTACATTCCCACCAACAGTGTAGGGGGGTTCCCTTTTCTCCACACCCTCTCCAGCATTTATTATTTGTAGACTTTTTAATGATGACCATACTGACCGAAGTGAGGTGATACCTCATTGTAGTTTTGATTTACATTTCTCTAATAATTAGCGATATTGTGCATCTTTTCATGTACCTGTTGGCCATCTGTATGTATTCTTTGGAGAAGTGTCTGTTTGGTCTTCTGCCCATTTTTTGATTGGATTGTTTAATTTTTTGATATTAAGCTTTTTGTATATTTTGGAAATTGAGCCGTTGTCAGTTGCAGATATTTTCTCCCAGTCTCTAGGTAGTCTTTTTGTTTTGTTCATGGTTTCCTTTGCTATGCAAAGGTTTTAAGTTTAATTAGGTCCTATTTGGTATTTTTGGTTTTTATTTTCATCACTCTAGGAGATGGATCCAAAAAAATATTTCTGCAATTTATGTCAAAGAGTGTTCTGACTATGTTTTCCTCTAGGAGTTTTATAGTATCCAGTCTTTCATTTATGTCTTTAATCCATTTTGAGTTTATTTTTGTATATGGTGTTAAAGAATCTCTAATTTCATTCTTTTACATGTAGCTGTCCAGTTTTCCCAGCACCACTTATTGAAGAGACTGTCTTTTTTCCATTGTATATTCTTGCCTCCTTTATCACAGATTAATTGACCATAAGTGTCTGGGTTTATTTCTGGGCTTTTTATCCTGTTCCATTGATCTATATTTCTGTTTTTGTGTCAGTACCATGCTGTTTTATTTACTGAAGCTTTTAGTCTAAAGTCAGGGAGCATGACTCTTCCAACTTCGTTCTTCTTTCTCAAGACTGTTTTGGCTATTTGGGGTCTATTTTGTTTCCATACAAATTTAAACATTTTTGTTCTAGTTCTGTGAAAAATGCCATTGGTAATGTGATAGAGATTATATTGAATCTGTAGATTGCCTGGGGTAGTATGGTCATTTTAACAATATTGATTCTTCTAATCCAAGAACACGGTATATCTTTCCATCTGTTTCTGTTGTCTTCAATTTCTTTCATCAGTGTTTTATAGTTTTCAGAGTAATGGTCTTTTGCCTCCTTAGGTAGGTTTATTCCTAGGTATTTTATTCTGTTTGATGTGATGGTAAATGGGATTGTTGCATTAATTTCTCTTTCTGATATTTTATTGTTAGTGTATAGAAATGCAACAGATTTCTGTGTATTAATTTTGTATCCTGCAGCTTAACTGAATTCATTGATTAACTCTAGTAGTTTTCTGGTAGTGTCTTTAGGATTTTCTATGTATAGAATCATGTCATCTGCAAATATTGACAGTTTTACTTCTTCTTTTCCCATTTGGATTCCTTTTCTTTCTTTTTCTTCTCTGATTGCTGTGGCTTGGACTTCCAAAACTACGTTGAATAAAAGTGGTGAGAGTGGGAATCTTTGTCTTCTTCCTGATCTTAGAGGAAATGCTTTCAACTTTTCACCATTGAGTATGATATTAGCTGTGGGTTTGACATGTATGGCCTTTATTATGAAGAAATACCTTCCCTCTATGCCCACTTTCTGAAGAGCTTTTACCAAAAATGGATGTTGAATTTTATCAAAAGCTTTTTCTGCATCTATAGATGATCATACATTTTAAAATATTTATTTATTTATTTATTTGGCTGCACCGGGTCTTAGTTGTGGCATGCGGGATCTTCGTTGCCATGTGCAAGATCTTCGCTGTGGCGTGTAGGATCTTCAGTTGCAGCATGCAGGATTTTTTTTTAAGTTGTGGCATGTGGGATCTTAAGTTGTGTCATGTGAACTTTTGGTTGTGGCATGTGGGATCTAGTTCCCTGACCAGGGATCAAACCTGGGCCCCCTGCATCGGGAGCCTGGAGTTGTAGCCACTGGACCACCAGGGAAGTCCCAAGATGATCATATGATTTTTATCTTTCAATTTGTTAATGTGGTGTATCACATTGATTGATTTGTGGATATTAAAAAATCCTTGCATCCTGGGATAAATCCCACTTAATCATGTTATATGATCCTTTTAATATATTGTTCGATTTGGTATGCTAGTATTTTGTTGAAGATTTTTGCATCTGTGTTCATCAGTGGTATTGGCCTGTAATTTTCTTTTTTTGTGATATCTTTGTCTGGTTTTGGTGTCGGGGTGATGGTGGCCTCATAGAATGAGTTCAGAAGTATTCCTTCCTCTGCAGTTTTTTGGAATAGTTTCAGAAGTATAGGTGTTAACTCTTTTCTAAATGTTTGGTAAAATTCACCTGTGAAGCCACCTGGTCCTGGACTTCTGTTTATTGGGAGTTTTAAAATTACCTATTCAATTTCAGTATTGGTAATTAGTCTGTTCATATTTTCTATTACTTCCTGGTTTGGTCTTGGGAGATTGTACCTTTCTTTAGACTTGGGAATGGAAGATGTTACACTATTCCTAGAGCTTTAGATGGCCG
This sequence comes from Phocoena sinus, assembly GCF_008692025.1. Classification (NCBI taxonomy): domain Eukaryota; kingdom Metazoa; phylum Chordata; class Mammalia; order Artiodactyla; family Phocoenidae; genus Phocoena; species Phocoena sinus. The sequence goes on along the minus strand of NC_045766.1, from coordinate 100,068,460 downwards.
TCCCCATTCATTTCTCTAGCTACAACCTTCTTTGTGAAGCAATGACCTTGAGCAATAGGTAATATGCTACTTAGATCCTATGCTTTCCTTCTGTACCACACGGTAGGTAAGACCCCTGAATTCCCTGCTCAGATGGCTTCAAATCTCCTTTCAAGAACTTTAAGGCTTCTTGTTGGGGGTCCATCCTCCAAAGGGTGAACTGTGCTACTGGTATGCTCAACCTAGGTTGAATAGAGGACCAGAGTTGGCATCTTTTTGTAGCAGAGGAGGGACACAGCTGGGACATGAAGACTGGGATGCTCATATATGTGCTTATGTGAAGTCCTTCATGGTATGGGATTTACCTAGCATCAGGGAAGAAATAGAAATGGGGTTGACTAAGGTTAGGAGTTGGCTCTGGATGGACTACCACATGCTGGCATGAAATTCTGAGAAGTCCAAATATTTTAAATTTGAACCTGGCCTTCCAGTATCTTTCTAAAGTAGGCAAATGGAACATACTTAGAGTTTAATCTTCTTTGAAGAATGATTTATCATTTAAAAATATTTAGACATTTGGTATGTGAGCTCTATACTTCCATTCTTTTCTTGGACCCCACATTTTTAGAGGCTCTATTTATTTTAATACTTGGAAATTGTAACTAAATATTATGTAACTGTATAAATACAAATATAACTTTGTGTAAATGTAGTGTTTTCAAAGGATACATTATGATTTAAATATGATAGCATTTTTATATCTACTAATGACAATATATTTTTAGTAAATTTCCTAGCCTTTTAGATCTTATAACAATCTTGAATTTATTTATACTCTTATTTTAGTGAATCATATTCAAATTTAAAAATCTAATTTAAATTACTTTCAGTATTCTTGGATAAGATTAAATTTAGCAGTTGATACCTTTTGGCTATTTTGGTATCTGAATCTCATTCTGATTTCTTTCTTTCCTTTTTTTTTTTGATTATGAGAGAAGAAACACTGTTGTTTCTCAAACATCATTAATTTAACATAGAAAATAATTTACCATTTTGTTAAACATCCTTATGTAGTGCTTTGAAAAGAACCACATTTCTCATTATTTGCATATATTTTGTTATTTCCTTATCTCTTGGTTCAGATTAGTCCTGATTCAGTGTATGCGTGTCATATTCTTCTCATTCCTGATCTTTCTTTCCATCTAAACATTTTTTCCAAACCCAACATATTTTTAAATAAAGATATGTAATGATTTCAGAACTTTTTTTTCTGTCACAGATGTAATTTTTCACATTTATTTAATCTCATATTTTAGGAGAATTGATTGTTTGATGAGAGTTGTTAATACTTTTTATTAATATGAAGTGATGTAGTCTGAAGATGTTAAAATGTAATTATTCAAACAGAATTTATTGACAGTGTATCTCTATACTCCTATATGGGAGAGTAGAGGGTGCAGTGTAGACAATAGTAATTACATGCATTCCCGGAGGAATAAAATCAATTCTGATTAGAAATTTATCTGAAATAAGAATAATCACTGGATAAGTATCTTAGAGGCTCTTCAATGGGAAAAATGCTTAGAATTTTGGACAGTTATTTTGACAGTTCTCAGATTTTATTAGTTGTATCTTGTCTTACTATTTATATTCTGAATGGTTAGCTTACCATTTTAAATGAGCTCTGATAGTTCTGGTTTGCCTTTAAATTTACATGTAAGAGTCATATAAGACCTGTAATATTGTTAGTATGAAAGGTATTTAGATGGGTAATTTTATGTGCCTCTGTGAGATTTTTGAATCACCCCTGATAAACAGTGGGTGTGTTTTGTAAAATTGTATCCACAGTTCTAAAGGAACTCATTGTTTCTTCTGGAAAATACCTTCTGAATTTCAAGCAAGCAACTTACAAATGAAATTTTAGATACAGAATTGTTTTTAAGTTTGCTTGATGGATAATATAAATTGTTTATTTGTGGAAATTTAAAGTAGATAATTGAAAGTATTAGTGTTTCAACAATCCAATGGACTGAGGAAAGAAGCCATTCTGTTAGAAACTATATTAATTGAAATTCCACCGGTCTCGATTAATTAACTCTCTACAGTCAAATAAAATAAGAAACTGCAAACTGGATGAGTTAAATAAGCTTATTATAAATCACTGAAGTGTGGTATCAAGAAATGGAACACATTCACTATAGAAAACAGTTTATCATTTCTACTGTATTTTAATAGAAATGAGAAATTATGATGACCAGGTATGTTTTTCCAAAAGACTGTAAAGTTACCAGAATGTGTTTTTGTTTATTGAAAATTATTATAACTTTTATTATACAAATAAAATATACTTACAATCTAAATTTGTAATATAGAAGTATGCAGTGTTAGATGTATAAATAATGCCAATGCCAATTAATTTCAATGTACTCAAGCATTTTTACTAAAATTAAAAAAAAGGTAAGTTTTTTCTATTCATATAGGTGGCAGAATGCTTGTATGTAAACATGCAGAAGTGAAGAAAATCCAATGATCTAGCTCAGAGTAAAAGCCAAAGTGTTTCCAATGCTTACAAAGGCTTTTTGCACCTTCTTTGCCTCTCTGTTTAGTGCACGTTCAACCTGTTCCTAAAACATACCTATACCCTCCTGCCTCAGGGATTGGTACTTACTCTTTCCTCTTCACTGCCTCACTTCTAAGACGTTACTTAAATGTCACAACCTCAGTAAGGCCTTCTCTGGTCATACTATTTAAATTTTCAACCCTCTTCCCCATTTCTCAGCCTTATTTTTTCCCATTGTACTTTCTACCATATTTTTCAGTTGACTCATTTACAGTTTTTATTGTGACTCCTCACTCTAAGTAAGATCCATGAAGGCAGGGAGTTTTTGTTCAGCTAGTGCACTGCTGTATTCCTAGTGTCCAGAATAGTGCCTGATAAATATTTCTTGAATAAATCTAAAGCTTTCTCTATGTCTATTTTCTATCAAAATACACATGTAAATATTTAATTGAATACTGATGAGTATACCTCAATTTGTGGCAAATTGGATATGAAGACAAATGGGTAACTAGAGTACATTTGTCATTGGTCTAGTTATTTGATCACATAATAGATGCTATTATAGGTTGTTTATAGAGTACTAGAAACCATTTAAAGTTCTTTACATATATTAACTAATTTATGCCTCACAACAATCCTATGAAACAGGTGCTCTTATCAGCTCCATTTTATAGTTGAGGAAACTAGAGATTAAAGTATCCCTTGATGTTGCAACTAACATGTAAGAAGGTAAGATTCATACCAGGACAGCTGGTATGTTCAGAACCTATTGTCTTAATGAAAGGCTCCTGGTTAAAATCCTGCACCATTGTTGCTTTGCTTTATTTGTATACTTTTTATTCATTTTTCTTTCAGTAAAACAGAAAATTTTTGAAGTAATCATATATGTTCGTGGTTTCATAATCATTTATTTTATTTTTGCTTTTTGCAGTGGGATGCCATCACTGAAATGGATGAACACAATAGGCCCATTCACACATACCAGGTATGTAATGTGATGGAACCAAACCAAAACAACTGGCTTCGTACAAACTGGATCTCCCGTGATGCAGCCCAGAAAATTTATGTGGAAATGAAGTTCACACTGAGGGATTGTAACAGCATCCCATGGGTCTTGGGGACTTGCAAAGAAACATTTAATCTATATTATGTGGAATCAGATGAGTCCCATGGAATTAAATTCAAGCCAAGCCAGTATACAAAGATTGACACAATTGCTGCTGATGAAAGTTTTACCCAGATGGATTTGGGTGATCGCATCCTCAAACTCAACACTGAAATTCGTGAGGTGGGGCCTGTAGAAAGGAAGGGATTTTATCTGGCTTTTCAAGACATTGGGGCATGCATTGCCCTAGTTTCAGTCCGTGTTTTCTACAAAAAGTGCCCCTTTACTGTTCGTAATCTGGCCATGTTTCCAGACACTATCCCAAGGGTTGATTCTTCCTCCTTGGTTGAAGTAAGGGGCTCTTGTGTGAAGAGTGCAGAAGAGCGTGACACTCCTAAACTGTATTGTGGAGCTGATGGAGATTGGCTGGTTCCTCTTGGAAGGTGTATCTGCAGTACAGGATATGAAGAAATTGAAGGTTCTTGCCACGGTAAGAAAGAAATATTTAAATAATTATTCATGCATTCAAATGATAGTTTTTTAAAGGTAAATTGGCTGTATATTTATTTTCAAATAATACATTTTCAAATACTATTCCTGGAAGAATTAATTGTGGAAGAAATTAACTCATATTAACTATAAGATAATTTCTGATTTTTTTTCCTCCTGGGAATGGTGTATGAAAATGTAAAATAAATTATATACCATGACAAGTGTTCTTCCATATTGCCTTCAGTAGAATAGTTGCTGTATGAATTGCTATATTTACCTGATTTTTATAAAGGAAAGCAACATCAATAGCAGCAACAAAAAGCAAAAGGGATCAAAGCAGGCATTTGCTTAACTTTTATGTTTTGGTGGTCTATAGAGAATATGACATTTAAAGACAGTTTGAAAACAATTCTTTCTTTCATGTTGAATTGTAATAATTGAATAGTACCTAGGTAAGCTGAAATTATATTTAAATAAATGAGGAATTCATATGTTTGCATATGAATCATACATATGTTTAAAAATATATAGGATAGTTTATAGGAATGTTATGTGTTTGGTGATTGAGTACTGAGTATATCAGAAATTAATTTATCCTTTGCTACTATTAAATACAATTTCCTACCATATAACACATTAGCTTTTTTTGTTTAAATAGCAGTACTTGTGCAAGATTGAATTGTTAGGAAGTATGAACACAGTGCAATGCTGATTAAGTTTAAAGCCATACCTTTCATGTAGTTATGATATGAAATATCTGCAGTTTTCAAGATAAAACAGTTTTTTTATTTGAATCATTTTATGAAGGCTTATTAATCTAATAAATATATACACTTAAAATTTTTTGCATATCCCCTGATAAAGATAATTTATATCAATTATGTTTGGATTTAGGACTCATAATCAAAACACAAATAAAGAAATAAAATTAATGCTTGGTAAATAATAACATAGTAGAGATCTTTTCCTCTCAATGGTAAATTATTTATAGTTTTTTTTCTACAGCACCATACTGAATTTACTTACTTTTTTGGTGATGTTCGGTGGTATGTTGCCACCCATTAAAAGGGATGAAAGTAAATGAGAAGAAAACATATTTGTTTCTATATAAGGGTCAGTGGTAATATATGTGAATTTTTAAACGTTTTATCTATTTATGAAACGCTTGGGTTCTTGAATGCTGAAAAAGTTCACTAAATCCACCGGTGATGATTATGTTTGGTTATTTGAAAGTACTGTTTGTATGAAAAGTCTGTAGTATATTTATTTAAAGTGTGAGCCAACTTTCCTTCACTATTCAATCATTAAAATATATTTCATTGAAATTTATATAGATTTAATTCAAAATTTTTATTCACCTGTAACATGGATTTAGAATAAAACAAAAATAAGTTATCAATATAAATGATCCTTTGAAGGGGCACTATAGAATATTTTACATTGGAAAATGCAACATGAATAATTTTTCAGTGAGATTAAGAAGGCAATAATAGCCAAGGATAAAACATATGACATATACTAACCATGTAGTTTTACCATATTTTATAGTAGGTAGATGCTGGATATTGGTAAAAATAATAAAGCTTTAAAATTATTTAAACAATAATTATCTAAGGATTTATATGATTAATTATTATTAAATATATTTTATGGCATTGATCACAGAATTAGAGGTAGTGACAATCATTGATGACTAGATGTTTTTTGCTTAATATGTCTGCTCTGTGAAATTTCATTCTTGTTTGCATGCCTGAAAATTCCTTCAGTTGTTGGCAAAGATGACTTTGGATATATGATAATTATCAGCTTATCTAGAGCTACTGCTAGACTCGTTCATTTTTATGGCTTGTTATCTTTATTATAATTTATTTGACTGCAGAAGTGAGAGAGTGGGTACAGTACAAATGTTCATCATCTTCTTCTAGCAGATGGCAGAAATTGGAAGATTATACTTGGATTCTAAATCCATGGCTTACTAACTTCCTTATCCAAAAATAAATTAGTGGTTATAATCAATTAATGGTAAAGTATATGGAAAACTGTTACATGCAAACACATGTGCCTGGTTCCAATTGAATACAATGAATTGCTATTTACAAACAGAAAGGAAGTGGATGTGGAGACCTCATTTTTAGAGAAAGGTATCTTACACTATCACTAGTTTCCATTTTAAAGTATTTATTTGTGTTCTTGATTCTTCATATTGCCCCTTTCTATCCTCTGATAATAATTTTTTATCATGGATTCTGTTGCAGTCTGTCAACAATTTATCTCACAACCAAATCTCAGAATTACCTATAACCTACATGACAAATTAATTGAAATTTATGTGAATAAAGAATAGCTCAGGCAATAATGTGACCGTATGTTTATATATATAATGAGAAAAGAAAAAACATGTATATCATTTTCTTTTCTTCTGGCTTATTCTGTTAGAGCTTTTATTTTAGCTATTTTTTTGAGTACCTACTATCTGTTAATCATTTTGATAGATAGTAGAGATAAATAGAGGCATATGTTTCAATGATCTATTGCTATTGAGGTAAAATAACCCAAAACTTAATAACTTAAAGCCATAATAATTTATGATTTCTTAGGGCTCAGATGGGTAATTCTGCTTATTGTAGAATAAACAGAGGTCACTCATGTAGCTGAATTCAGCTGGGAGATTAACAGGGGTTGGAATGTCTAAGATGACCTCTTATATTCCAGGGCCTCTCTTTACATGGCCTTACATCATTAAAGAATCTGACACAAGCTTTTTTACAGTATAGTGGCTGGCATAGTGAGTATGCAGGGGGACTGCAAAAGGGGCTGAATGCCTGTAAGTATGTTTATAGGGAGCTGCCAGTGTAACAGTATACCACAGTCTTCTCTCTTAATTCCTGTGACTAATGTCCCTCCTTCATGCACAAAAGCCCACATCCTCCCAAAGATCTATTCCATTATGGCCTTGTGTTGAAGTCCAGAAGAGCTTCAGTGAAATCTCTTCTGGATATGAATAAAGCTTCATAGCTAAAGCTCTCCTTCATCTGGAGAATTAAAAACTAAACGAGATGTTATCGTTCCTCACACACACAACACACATGGGACAGGATTAGGAAAACTGTAAAAGATTCTCACATTCCTGAAGGCAGGGAACATAGCAATCACTGGTCCATTGTGATTCTGAAATCCAGCAAAGGTCATCAGAGTCCCTAATTATAGAGGCAAGGACTGTTCCTTGCTTGGAGCCCAGTTCTGCAACCTGGGATTAGTTCTCTGTGGCTCTTTGTCTTCATTACTCTTGACTTTGCCCTCTGAGTTATCCTCCTTAGTTATAAGAATTTCCATGTGGCCAGTTGCTAGTTTCACCATCTTTCAGGAAAACTTCATAATTTCAGGAAAACTTTCAGGAAAACTTCGTAATCACAGGTAGTATTTCTCACCAATCGTTGGTTGACCTTTCATTATCTCCAATAATAATTAATTTACTGCTCTTCCATCCTCCAGTCACAGCCTTCTTGCCACCCTTCCAGCCTCCACAGTTTTTTCATTACTAAAGCAAATGCCACATGTTTTAGCTTTTTGTTAAAACAGTATCCTTTATCCTGTATAAGTTATTTGCTTACAATCTGGAAATATGGACTGGGTTCAGTTGGCTGGTTCTTCTGCTTGTTTTATCTGGGTCACTCAATGCCACTGCAGTTATTTGGAGGTTTAACAAGGCTGGACATCTAACATGGCTTCACTCACATGTCTGATACTTCATCGAGATGTTTGAGGCCCTAAAGTTGCTTATTGTGTAAATCCTGATAGCAATTTTAATACATTTCATTTTAGGAAATTATTCTATTTTTTCTCTCTCTTCCATTAGAGCTAGTTAGTCATTGTGCCATTCAAGGGACTTCACAATTTGGCCTTGTCTTATTATTTTCTGACTTTGGCAAATTCTGTCTCCTGTTTTGTTTTTGTTACTTTTGAATAATCCAAGTATTTTTCATGTTTCTTGCTCTTTTTTTTTCATGTTTTATCTAGCTGCTTGGTGTCCCTTTCTTCTTCCTTTTCTGTGGTGGAATTTTATTCATCCTTTAGGGTCTAGCACAAATATATATATCACATATATATAGCACATATATCTGTATCTTCACAAAGTTAATGTCTCTGTCATCTGTGCTATAATTTGTTCTAATTATTTATGTGCCTGTTTTACCAGGGCTGTCAGATAAAAGAGATATATTTAAAAATCATTTGTGTAATGAAAGGTAAGGAATTTATTGATGTGAATGATAAGTAGTACCAGGTTCTACTGAATAGTTAAGAGGTAGAAGTTGTTGGTATACTGACAGAATGCTCTGTGTCTTCATATTTCTGTGAAATAGGAAAGTTTTCTTCAGGGAGGGTTGTGGTATTTTAGATCTGGAAAGCCTTTGAAAATATTTTTATCCCTCATTTTATGAATCAGGATTCTAAGTTATAGAGAACAGAATTTTATTCCCTGGGGCCACTTGGTAACTAATACTAGATTTATAACTAAAGCCTAGATAATTCTCAGTCTGGTCTTTGTGTGTCTTTCCTCCCTCCCTCCCTCCCTCCCTCCCTCCATGTCTCCTTCTCTCCTCCCCTTCTTCACTTCCTCCCTTCCTTTCTCTTTCTCTTTCATTTCTTTATTCCAAGCATCCATGCTCTCACCTTGATGCTTTAACTTTTCCTGCCTGCCAAACAGTACAGAGGAGCCCTTAGTTACTCATTATTAATTAATCCCTTTTTGCTCTGTGTTTATTTTGTGGAATCTGATACGGGCACTGTTAGAACAGTATCTACACATCCATTCTGAGATTCAGGCTACCGAGAATGATGGAAAAATATAGATTTATCTGGGACTTTGCTGTTAGACATGATAAATAGGAAAAATTATAGTGAGGTTTTAGGAATACTCATAATTTACTTGAGTACATTTGAGAACTGTTGGCCTGCTACATAACAAAGGTACAATAAGCTGGTTTAAAATAGAATAAATCTATATCTACCCATACTATCATATATAATGAATTGTGTATATTTATTTGCATTTAAATAATTTATTATCATGTTTTATCCTAAGAGTTATAATACTAAATGTTTCAACTTGTGATTCCCTTCTCTGTAATGTTAAGGTGTATCTAGATCCAAATTCTAGAAGCACAAAAAAGAGAGGCAATTTTATTCTTATTATTTTCGATCAGGTTTAAATAGACATAAACATTATATTAAGCAGATATGCTAAAATTTAAAACCAAACACAGTAATTTGAGTAACTCTACATTATAGGCAGTATTTTATACTTGCTCCGATATCTTATTTTTCATAACTTTTTATTTTATTTCATAGGTTCATAATTGAAACTGCCATACTTAGTCATATTGATGTTACAGATTTAATTTTTTTAATTGTCTTAATTTATTCCACTAAGGGCTTGAATATAAAATAGCACAGATTCATAAAACATTAATTTACATCAAATAGTGTTTCACTTCATATAACTAAGAATATCTTAACACTATGGAAGAAAATTGGAATCAATTAACATGGAAAATTGAATAATTTTTGTTGAGTTGTGAGTTCTGAAGTGACATGAATCCCTAATAAACTCCTGTTAGATATTAATTTAGAATAAATCTCATTTAGGTAGTAACACTTGTACTTAGAGATATTAGTTAGGGTTTGGTATTTCAGACCTGCTATGAATATATATGTATATTTATTGCAAAGGTATCTTCTTTAAGCCTTTAAGTATCACATGATATAATTTAACAAAATAACATCTTGCTATGAAAGTAAAGTTCTAAAACATAAAGAATATTTTATAACTTTTTCTCTTCCTAGAAACATGTTTTTATTTTCCCTCTAGCGCTGCTTAAAAATTCTGGAGGAAAGGATGGTGGCAATTCTTGGACCATTGCATTATTGTTCACAGAGGTGAATGGGATATGCAGGGCCTTTGGTGACATAGCTATCGATTTGATCTCCTGAAGAGTGTTGTTATTAAGGCTTCATGACTCTGTCCTCTGTTGCAATTCAGAAGCATTTATGCTCTGTGTTTATGATCTTCTGTCTAATCGTGTTATCAGAGATGATTGTGGAAGCAGAGAGCATAAAGAAATTTTGAAACACCAGGATTTGCTAGCATTAAATAAGGGGGCTTGAGGGTATGATGAAAAGCTGAAAGGTGAGATTGGGATCAGAAAAAGGGGAAGACTTATTGGCCCAAATAGTATTTTCACTTTCTAAAGGTTATCACAATGTAAATATAAACTCTTACAATATAACCTTCAATTCCAAATAAAGCTGCTTTATTGCATGAAGCAATTCCAGATTTTCATCTGGCTTGAGAAGAATATGAAATCAAGAGGCTTGAAGGAGTCTAAAAATAGAAGGTATTATTTCCAAACAAAACGTAATAAAGTTAAATAAGTACATTGTACTTTGTTCTTTGTCACAATTTTTAAAATAGGTTAAAACATAAACTGTCTTGAAATGATCATTCTTACTATATTATTTTGACCAAATTTTAACTTCAATTATAGTTCTCTTTTGCTGTCAGCCAACTTGAAAGCTATAAATCATATTTCTATAGGAGCTATGCTTAATTTAAAAAATCCTTTCTTAACACATATATCTCTAAGAGGGGATAAAATTATATAGTATCTCTCTTTTCTTTCCAACATGACACACCATGTCACCCCCTGAAATTACTACCTTTCTTGTGAACATTGTCTAGAGTTTTAGTTTGGCTTTTTAAAGAAACAAAATCAATGGTTTCATAAAGTCAGTACTTAGATACACCAAGATATATTAACAGATTTTGTACTTGATATTTTTTTCTATCATTATATCCTTTCTTCTGGGTTCATTATTCCATTTGCTGAAGTATATCCTTTGGTAGATCTTTTGGCAAGGTTCTATAATTTTAAGCCCTTTATTTAATGGATATCTAAAAATATTTTGTCCTCCCTTTTCAATGATTGTTTATTTGGGTATAGAATACTAAGTGACTATTACTTTTCCTCAACACTCTGAAAATATTATTCCCCTGTCCATAAGAATCTGTTGTTGCCAGTGACCTTCTGACAGTCTTAACTGTCATTATTTGGGAGATTACTTATAGGTTCCATATTTTTGGTCTTCAGTTACATTATTATGTAACTGCTATGGATTATTTTTTCCTGCTTCACTTCTCATTTTGTGTTTTAACCTGAAAGAGTGTGTGTGCGTGTGTTACTTTACTCTGTTTTGTATTTCTTGAATACCTATGAGATATTTGTTGAAGACTTTCAATATTATCCTCTTTGTCTCCAATATGTTTTTTTTTTTTTATTTTCAATCTCAGCTAATTTCCAGGTAATGAATTTTCACTTTGGCTACAGCTAGTTAAGAGATTACTTCATCCATTGAGGTTTTTTTTTTCATTCTCACTTGTTATTGTTTTATTTCTGCCTACTTTGTTTCATAATTTATTTTTCTTTTTTATGGATACTATTTTATTCTTTATGCATTTTAAAGTCACATTCAAATAAGTTTTGAAAGAAATTGAGTCTAAATATTTCTAAGCATTAGTGTCAGCATGTACTTTGGAGTTGTAACTTGTGTGCTAACTTGTTTTCTATGTCTTTTTTTTTTAATTTAGAGAGTTTATATTTGAACTAATCTTCTTCCCTAAGGCCTTATAAATAGAAAACTGTGGTGCCCTAAGAAATTTACCAAATAATTCATGTTAGTATTACTGGTTGACAGGAGTTCCACTCCATGCATTCAGGGATCTAGGACTTCTTGCATTTAGTGGGCCAGCCATCTCCTAGGGCCTTGTAGTTATATGTGTCCAGTTCAGAGGTTGTAAAAAGGGATTGGAGAAGGCACATGTGTTCCTTTACCAACTCAGATCTGAAGAGCCACATTAATTCCTCTCAAATACAGCACTGGGAACTGGTTATGTGACCACACCTAACTGCAAATAGGGGTGGGCTGTTGTTAAATGTTATCCCTGGCTCAATAGTCACTTTCCAGCAACAGTTCTTTATCATGGAAGAGGAAGCCCAATTTTTGTAGATACTTGGTTATCTCTGCAGTAGTCTGCCACTTCATCCACAAAGTGTACGTAATCATCCTCATGTATCTGTCAATACAAATTTTTCTCCATCAGGTTCAGATACGTTCTCTTGTCAGCTGGTGACCTACACATTAAATGACAAGCCATTTACCCTAACACAAAATATACAATGGTTGAAATAAGTAGAAAACTGCCATTAAGAAAGGAGGATAGGGCTTCCCTGGTGGCGCAGCGGTTGAGAGTCCGCCTGCCGATGCAGGGGACACGGGTTCGTGCCCTGGTCCGGGAAGATCCCACATGCCGCAGAGCGGCTGGCCCCGTGAGCCATGGCCGTTGAGCCTGCACGTCCGGAGCCTGTGCTCCGCAACAGGAGAGGCCACAACAGTGAGAGGCCCACGTACCACACACACACAAAAAAAATTAAAAATTAAAAAAAAAAAAAAAGAAAGGAGAATAATAGGAACTAGTGCTCCGTAGCAATGATGGGCAGGCATTGTGAAGAACCTCAACAGCAGTTGAGTTGATGGTCTTATCAGTCGTTCTCAATGGCCCTTAGCTATGCTATCTGTGAGCTTCTTATTATCCTGACAGTTTTTGAATTAGTTATTGGTGGCTGAATGGCTTTCATACCTGTTTTATGCTCATCTATTTTGGAGACTCCAGAGTCATTTCATAGTTACAGGGTCTTTTAGACCAGACTCATGATTTGTTGGCAGTAAGATTTCCTTAAAGTCATAGTAGCCTTTTAATCTATTTGTCAATTCCACGTCTCAGAAACTACACACAAAATCCACACGTGAAGTTTTTTCTTTGTGTATACACACACACACACACACACACACACACACACATGCCCTTCAATTAGGGTAATATTTAAAAGCTGAGAAGACAAAATTCCAAATTCTAGAGCTTTAACATATAGAAGTTCATTTTTAATTTCCATTACAGTCCAGGGTGTTCCTGGCTGTTGAGGGCTTTCCCTCATACAGAAAATAGGAGAATTATATTTTTTCCATCTATAGCTCCATTATCTCGTATGGCCTTGTAGTCATCTGTATCCAGTGAGAGAAAGAAGGAAAGCATATAAGGTACACATCTTCTTAGAAGCCTTGGCATAGAAATGACATATACATTTTACTCAAGTTGACACATTTGTAAAAATTATATAATCAGTACAGTCAAAGCTTCTTTGTGTAAGCTTTAATATTAAGCTACATCCAGTATAAATAATCAGGATTTTTTTGATCAACAGCCAAGCATTAGGCTATATATTAATGTTCCATCAAACCAGATATAAACTGAACTAATTATGCTAAATTAAACATTAGAATATAAGTTATTTCTATAAGTTTAAACCTTATTCTCTGTCCATAGAAATAAATAGGATTCAACTATTTGAAGAGGGGGTGATTATTTCCATGAATTATCCATAATAGCATAAAAGAACATTCAGAATAAACTTTCCAGTGGGATATTATGTAGTACATTGAAGATATAATGGCAGAATTTTACCAGAGGAGAAAAATATCTCACTTTTCATTTTATAGGAATAGAGTATACAAAATATTATATTTAATAAATCTGTATATAATTCAGGTTAAATTTTATTCTAAGCATCATAACAACTATATATAGTAAAATTATATCATGCGTGTTAAAATCTGAGAGTAATTTTGTTATACATTTTTTCATTATATGTTCAGAGCTAGCATTAGAACTACAAGGTACGGTTGACTTTGTATCCTCCATATGAAAAAAAATGTAATAATTTGCATTTTTAGAGTATTTACATATCTCAGCTCTAAGGAAGTATATTTCAAAGGACAACATAGTTCTAAGGAGAATAGGCATCAAAGGAATAAAACTTGATACAGAACAAGGAGTGGGTGTGACAGAGTTGAAAAAAGTGTATCTGATATAAATATACTTAAAATGTTTACTTTGATTTAACATATCTTGTTATCCTTTGTGAGAAAAGCATTTTTTATTTTATTTATAGTAACAGTTATTATGATTACCTGGGAAGTGATGATAAACTCGATGTGATGATATGGGGGGGACATTCTTAATATTTTTGAGTCCTTTGAAATAATGACTTATAATGAATGAGAATTAAATAGTTCTCCTTTTTTGTACTTGAATTTTTTTCCCTTTTGGCATATAATACTATACAATGGTAAATTTTAGTATTGCAAATATTTCTCTATCATTATTCTGTATAACCAGTTACTATTTTCAATCTGAGCTTAGGCCAAATTATCTGTTTTTAGGATAAGTTATAATAAATAAAGAATGTAGATATTACTGAAAATGGTAGTCTCCATTTTACAGGGAACTATAGAGTGGTGATAAATTTAAAGAGATGGAGATTTCCAGTTGCCAGTTGCTCTATACAAGGACTATCACCATATAAAGAGGCAAGCAGTACCAAAATTGATGGGAACTTTGGGAGCATAAAAACAAGCTCTGCTTTATCTTCAGCAGTGGACAAGGAAGAAGCATGATTTATTCCCATTATTTGACAGTATCAAAGGTGACTGCTATAGAAAGCCATGAAAACCTCTTGAAAGATGCAAACCCTGTTCCTTTGGACAGAGATAAACAACTATTGTCTTGGATAGAATTCTTTAAATAGGATCAGTTTATTTTTTGTTTTTTCTTAAGATGCCTTATATCCTCATTTCTTTGTTTTGTTTCTATTCTTGTTTTGAAGTTAACTAGTACTATTCAGGATGGTTTACTTTTCACCCTACCATGGTAAAAATTTATATTATTTATCTCTATATTAATTAAATATTTAAAATGAAATTAACTGCAAATTTTTTAACTGGTAAAACTTTGAAATGGCAATACATATGGATTATGTGAGAGCTTTTCTAAAGACTCTCTATTAATTTACTAATTGCATTATGACCAAGAGCATACTCTTCTTAAAGCCTAATTGTATGTGGGTATTATAGATTGCTAAATGTGAACTAATTTTCCATGCATATGAAATATGATGCTTAATTATGTAAAAAATTTTTAAAAGTAATCATCCTATACAATAAATAGGATACATTAATTAGGTAAATATTTTTATTCACAATGGTTGCTAAATTTTTTCAAAAGTTCTCTGACATCTATTGAGGTGACCACAAAATTTCTCTACATACTTATTGATGAAATGTTATATTGCCTTAGATGACCCATCTTTGACTCAGTAAAGTTATCTGTTCCTGATGCATTATTACTTTAATGCTGAATTATATATTTTTTCTTACATTTGTTAAAAATTGGCAAGAGGATATTCTATCTAATGCAATGAATTACAAATTTGTTTTGAGTGATGTAAGGAAGAGTAGAATAATTTGATGTACACACTGTGGTCTTAGAAGAGAAGTTTAAATATTTGTAAGATATAAATTTTAATTTAGAATTATAAACAAATCACACTCAAAATTGTTACTGCTTTGCCACTTTGAACTCAGCAGAAATGATTAGAAATGTTATATGAAATAATAAGTGGAATGACATATAGATTATTTGAAAAGGATGCTAAAGCAGAGCAAGAGCCCTGTCAGACATTAAAATATATTCAAGAGAAGATATTTAAAATGTGTAGTATTATTTCCCAAAGAGAAATATTTATCAGTGGTACCGAGTAGACAGGGAAAAAATAGACTACATTACATGAAATAGTTTAACCTATGGTAAAGTAGAGATAACTAATAAGGAAAATAGATGGATTATTTAATACCACGGTTCTTACTTTATAGAGATTGAGATTGGGGAGGGGAGAGCAACAGTGATGTGGGTATAGGGCCAGCACTGCCATCTTTTACCAAGTCCCAGAGGAGTTACCATCACCATTGAATCCCTCTTTCTTTAAAATGTGTGCAATTAGCCTCTAATTGTACCTTAGTTTAAGGATCTATTTGGGGGCAAGAAAAGTCCCACAGAAAATTTCTTGTTACAATAAAATGAAGCCTAAGGCAAAGTTTTAACAAAAAGATGTTGGTTTGTAGGATACAAATTAGGATTTTCATGAAACTTTACAACTGTGGTGAAACAGTAATTTTTGAAGACTAGGAGAAAAGGTGAAAGAGAAACATGAAAATAAGAGGACATCATCTAGGTATTAAATATGGATTTGGGTCAGTCAAAGGAAAAATCACAGGTTGTTTTTGATATTGTTAAAGAAAAAAATCCTTGTGACACGTGTTAAAGAACCAAGTTTTTCGAGAGTGGTGACCAAGTCTGTGGAGCCACCCTAGGAGCTGGCGCTGTCATATCCCCTCCTCTTCCACTTCCTGTTGCAAGCAATAAAGTCTGTTCATACCATAGTAAAAAAACAAACTGTAAGGCAGACTTTATTCAGGGGCACTGCTGCAATGGAGTGTCATAGTAGTGGAGAGAAATTGAGCTTAACTCTGAGTACAACAAGAAGTGTGGTAATTTATAGCCATGGAGTATGGTGTGGGTCAATGGATGGAAAATTACTAAGAGGGAAACATCAGGGGTAAAGCTTGGGGCGGTTCTGGCTCAACCATCCTGACAGGATTCTTTCTAATAGTGGACCAGGGTGACCAGATACCACCTGGAGGATGATGGGAGATGAGGAATTGATCAGGTATTTAGGGTGGGGGATTTTCTCTAAACCAGTTTAGCAAGATTCTTGCTAAAACTGGACTCTGCAGGAACACAGACAAAAGTCCATGGTCAGGCCTAATTGAACAGAGGGCTCAGAAGAGCCTGACTAAAAGTTTGGTCAAGGAGAGACTCTTTGTCAGTATCACATAACACTCTGTAGGTGGAGTTGGCAAACTACACCCTGCTTGCCATTCTAGCCCCTTTTGGTAAATAGTTTTGTAGAGTACAGCCAAGTCCATTCATTTACATATTGTCTATCACTGTTTTCAAGCTACAGTTGCAGAGTTGAATAGTTGCTTCAGAAACCCTATGGCCTGTAAACCTAACGTATTTGCTTTACATATAGTGTTTGTAGACTTCTTTCATATAGGCAAATTAATGTATATCTGGGAAATATAAGTAAAATTATCAAACTTGTTCTTTTAAACCTGTTATTAGTGTGTTACATTTTTACAACTAAACAAAACTTCTAGTGGAAATGTTTTCCTCACAAGTTAGCTATCTTTTTATTCAGTCATTTGTTAAAGCATCTGTGCTAAGAAATATAATTTCAGAAATACTCAATAGAGGATTTCATATTGATCTGTTTTGGGAAAAAGAGTTTGATTTTTATTAAAATGCAGACATATCTGCGAGAAAAGGCTTTATTTGTAAAAAGTGTAGGGTATATGTGTGTATTTTTATTAGAAGCATATTCGTTCAGCATTGGCCGTTTGCTGACGAGACCTTTTCAGACTCTCTTTGTTAATTCTCTCACTCTGAAGCATCTTGACTAGTTGCCATGCTAGACACTGAAAATTTATTTGTTAAAAATTGGTGAGTTAAGGGCTTCCCTGGTGGCGCAGTGGTTGAGAGTCTGCCTGCCGTTGCAGGGGACATGGGTTCGTGCCCCGGTCCGGGAAGATCCCACATGCCGTGGAGCGGCTGGGCCTGTGAGCCATGGCCGCTGAGCCTGCGCGTCCGGAGCCTGTGCTCCACAATGGGAGAGGCCACAACAGTGAGAGGCCCGTGTACCAAAAAAAAAAACAAAAAAAACAAAAAACTGGTGAGTTAATATTCTTGTGGAAAATGATACATAGGAGCAAATGATAAGTAAATTCAGATTGTCATTTACTTAGAACTTACAAGGAAATAGATTTTATGTGAACCACAATACTCAGTTTCCAGTAGGTTCTCATGTTTTTCTTCCTACTTTCAGATTATATTGCACTTTCAGCAATGGCAGATACGTTTTTATTAATGTATACCATAGGCTTAAGAAACATTTATTGCATACCTATTACATCCTGAATTACAACTGAATTGCTATGAATTACTATGGTCCCTGCCACACAATACACACAGAACTTGTCACACTCTTTTGTTTAAATAATTGTGCTGTTGATTTTGTGAGGGGGTGTACATTTACATAGAGGCCACAATTTCATATACTCTGCTCAGTATGTTATAGAACATATTTAGAATGAGCATTTTAAAAAGATTCTCCGAGTTGTTGATAATCTTGAGCAAGTGTCTTTTTATAAAGATTTTTCTTAAAAAAAGCAATATATTGTACCTGTTTAAGGTATAAATAAGAACCTTTATTTTCAGCTAAAATAACGGTTTCACACTGTAAAGCATGTATTGTGTAATGTTCTATGTATGCATAGGAATTTTTTGGGATATATTATCTTCCATAGCCCGCTTGCAAATTTATTATTGCTGTATTTTGTCATTCATTTATTTTTCTATTTGTCTTTCTTGCTCCCCCCCGACCATCTCTCTTATTTAGGCCCTTTGAAAAAATCAACTTAAGCTGCATGGTAAATATTTTATCATTATTTTAATTTATATTTGAGGTTTCTTAGACTGTGTACTACCTGATTAAGCTTTCCTGCAGAATTGTGACTATATGATGTTATTTTTATTCTTGTCTTTTCATATATGTAGATATTCAAGTCATTCATTGCACTTAATCACAAATAAAGATTTGGAAAAATCATTTGATATTTAATCTTAAAATGTACTTTCAACATTTCATTGCAAGCATTATCATCTCCTTCCTAAGGAATGTCAATCTAGCTCACGCTATTCACTGTTTGAATAGAATGAATAGAGCAAAGTGAATAGAGTGAATAGAGCTCTTCAAATAGAAGAGCTCCTTCCTTCCTCCCGCCCTTCCTTCCTTCCTTCCTCCCTCCCTCCCTCCCTTCCTTCCTCCCTCCCTCCCTTCCTTCCTTTTCTTCCTTCCTCCCTTCCTTCCTTCCTTCCTTCCTTCCTTCCTCCCTCCCTCCCTCCCTCCCTTCCTTCCTTCCTTCCTTCCTTCCTTCCTTCCTTCCTTCCTTCCTTCCTCCCTCCCTCCCTTCCTTTTTCCCTCCTTTTATTAATATCCTGAAATAAATACACACAAACTTAATTAGAGGAAATGGAGAAATAATTAATACATCTCTTCTGTTAAGATTCTTTTAGAATTTGAAAAAGAGTAGATACATGTATATGTATAACTGAATCACTTTGCTGTACATCTGAGACTAACACAACATTGTTAATCAACTATACTCCAATATAAAATAAAAATTTAAAAACAGATTCTTTTTTGTGTGTATACCAGGCATCCTTAAGAAGAGACTATGATCTTTGAACCATAGATATTAGCGATGCTTATACAATTTAACGGTCTGACTGCCAAGTGGAAAAAATATCATGCAACTCGTATGCCTACTAATGAAACATTGGAGAGAGTCTAGCATTGCATGTGAAATGTATCTTTAAATGAATATTACTTCAAAGGGATGGTCAAAGTATCTAAGAATTCCTAAAGGAGATAGCAGTGCTTTTTTGAGAGAATTTCCCTCAGTGCAGTAACAATGAATGTCTATTCATTTACTGTCTGGTGTCCACAGAGTAGTACTATTTCATGAGAAATGTCTTAATTTTGCTTTGACAGCTTGATGGCCAGCATTTCAAAGTTCATCTTATATATATTCATAAGAAGGATGAAAGTGTTAATTCTAATTAAAATGATGCTCAGTTCATTAGTAGGTCTAGTGAAGCCTCCAATATAAGTAAATTAAACTGAAGATTATTGACAAGAGTTTTATTATTGGCAAAAAAAAAGCAATTACCAAATCATTGACTTTTTATGGTCAACATTTTCACTCCCTTTCATAGAATTATGAACTAAAGTTAGGAGTTAAAAAAGAAAGCAACATTATACATCAAAAGTATTGTAGGGCTTCCCTGGTGGCGCAGTGGTTGAGAGTCCACCTGCCGATGAAGGGGACACGGGTTCGTGCCCCGGTCTGGGAAGATCCCACATGCCCCGGAGCGGCTGGGCCCGTGAGCCATGGCCGCTGAGCCTGCGCGTCCGGAGCCTGTGCTCCGCAACGGGAGAGGCCACAGCAGTGAGAGGCCCGCGTACCGCAAAAAAAAAAAAAAAAAAAAAAAAAAAAGTATTGTAGAAGAAAGGCTTAATAGTTGGTCAAACCTCATATTGTAAGAAAAGCAAAAGCAAAGTATGTTAAACTGAAAAAATTAGTGCGACGGTAAAAACATAAAATTATTTTTTCCTGCTGTCTCACCAAGCAGGGCCTAGAACCAGCAATTTTCATCCAAAGCCATCTCTCTGAATAGCAGTATTTTTTAAAGGAATCTGTTCTTTAAATTTTTTCCCTTAAACTATTACATATATTATTTTTCAGATCTCTTTTGTTTTGATCATTTGAAGTGATTTTTCTCTTTTTTGGCCTTCCATTCTTTTTAGTTGCACAAAAATAAATAATATATTACCATCAAGAATGACCTGAGTTTTCACAGAGATAAACTTATAGAGATTATCTCCTAGTTAATGTAAATATTCCAATTTCAGAAAAGTAAACTGGATGTAAAAAGTTCTAACAGAGAAAGTTATTTATATTTTAAAAGATGTGTTTACTTTAAAATAAAATGTGTAAAATTTAGTTAAAAATCAAGAGATAAATATAAAACATATTATAACAGCTTTATGAAGTATGACATACAAAACCTGCACTTTAAAGTGTACAGTTTGCTAAATATGGATGTATATATGGCTATGAAAACATCAGCATAATCAAGATAATGAACCTATCCATCATCCCCCAGTATTTCCTTATGCACCTTTATCATTTCTCTCTCCCTGTCCTTCCTGCAGCCAATCACTAAGGCTCTATACATTAGTCTCTGCTTTAGTTCACATATTCTAGAATTGTATATCTCAGTGATTATATAGTGTACATTTTTCTGCCTGGCCTCTTTAATTTCAGCATAATTATTTTGACATTCATTCATGTACTTGCATGTATCAATATTTTATTATTTTTTTTGGCCAAGCACTAGAACATTGTTTAGATATACTGTAAGTTGTTTATCCATTCATTTATTGATAGACATTTTGATTGTCTCCTGTTCTCATCCCTAAGTATTTCATATTTTGATACTATTTTAAATATTGTTTTGTTAATTTTTATTTCCAGCTGTTTGTTGTAGAAATACAAATAATTTTTGTATATCGATCTTGTATCTTGTAGCCTTCCTAAATTCACTCACTCATTCTAGACTGTTTTCATATATTCCATAGACATTTTTAGTTCATATTTTCATTTCATCCATGAATGAAGAAACTTTTTTTCCTTTCCAAACTGGATTTTTTTGTTGTTGTTATTTCCTTGTTTCACAGATCCTCCAGTACAGTGGTGAATAGAAATAGTAAAAACAGACGTTCTTGCCTTGTTCCTGATCTTAGAATGAAAGCATTCAAATTTTCACCATTAAATATCATGCTAGTTACATTCCTGGGATAAACCACCCCTTTTTCATGATTTAATATTCTTTATAAATATGATTGACATTTCATATTTATAAAAAACTTAATAGTTTTTCCATCTTTGTACATGAGAGCTATTGACCTGTAATTCTCTTTACTTGTAATATCTCTTTCTGGTTTTGGTAACAAAGCAGTACTGACCTCATAAGATGTGTTCGGTAGTAATTCCTACTTTTCAATATTTTGGAAATTTTTATTCAGAATTGGTGTTATTTCTTTTTTAAGTGTTTGATAGAATTCATTAGTAAAGCCATCTGTGCCTGGACATTGAGTTTTCCTAACATGTATGTGCTGATCATTACTCAGATAAGTACTCAAAGAGCCTTTTGCAGATCTCAGAGTATTCTGTTTTTTGATCAGTCTCCCCTATAGTAATATGTATATATGTATGTATGTATTACATTATACATAAACATTACATATTTATTACATTTTTATTTTTCCTAATAAGTGTGTGTCTATCATAATTAGTTATGCACTTGTTTTAACCTGCATAATTAGAGAAGGGTGAATGCAGGTGTGACATTTGAATATGGGTTTGGCAAACTGAATTATTGGCCCCAGTTCTTCACCTTTCCTTGTATTCATTCTCTTTCCCTTGTAACTTTTCAGTTCTTCCCAGTAAAGGACAAGTATTTTTTCTGACTCCTTGACTTTGGCCTCAACTATATGACGTAATTTGGCCAGTAGGATAAGAACCTAAGTTATTTGCAAGTTTGGAGCGTACCTCTCAAGAGACTTGGCTTGGTTTTTGTTTGTTCTGTTATACCTCTGTCAACATCATGGAAGAGCTTTACTAGTACTTGCTGGAGCAGACTGAGCCCAGACTATAAAGAGCAGCCAAGTCTAGCTAGATCCACAGACAGAAGCTGAGTAGCCCTGCCAAATCCAGGCTAGGTGAGGTGACTCCCCAGAATAAATACCAGGTGATTAAAAATATACGAAGAGCTGAACCCACTTAGAATAACAAAATATGAATAATGCATACAAAAAGTTAACAGATGTGGTCTTTATCTCAAAATGATAAGATAACATATCATGTAACCCTGGCCAAGCTGAAAAAAATATGTTTTCTAGGGCAGTTCAGTTTACAAAAAACATGAAATGGGCCTGCACAATACCTAAGTCCATTGGAACATGGGTAAGGGGTCAAGAAAATGTGGCGTGGAGAGACAAAGCTATAACCATCAGTACTAACAAGGATAGAAGGTTAGGGATTATATTATCATGATCATCCTGTAGGGGTCATAAGTAAGAAATGCATATTCTATTATCTAGGCTCAGGGCGTAAAAGCTTGGAGCAGTACACAAGAAGAGATTAACACTGGTCCAATACAATAACTTCTTCTAGGCATGTGGTTAAGAAGTTACTTGCTGAAGGGGATCTGATGAGAGTATTAAGACTCACATTTAGGTTTTTTGTTTTTTTTTTTTTTTTCAATTTATGTAATTTGAATAATCTCCATTCAAGTTTGTGCTTAGATCATGTCAACAAAGCTTTTGCTTCATTTCAATGAATCATTAATTATATATTAAGAAAAAAAAAAAACCTTCAGTCTAGATTTCTAACCTTGTGATCCCTGACTATTAGACTGAAGAGACTTGCAGCCAGAGTGGGGAAAGCCAGATAATTGACATTTTTTCTCATAATTCATCAGCAAGTTCTATAGGCCTACTTTCAAAATTTATCCCAAATCTGTTCCTTCCTCTTGATCACTATTAACTTCATAGGTCAAATCCAGACTGCAATAGCCATGTTTGAACTCCAACAATCCATTCTTCTGGGAGTGGTTGGTCTTGTCTTTTATCTTCCATTGGCTTCATGTTATCTTTAAAATAAAATTCCCAACTCATGATCATGGCCCAGTAGCCCTCCCCTGCTCTCTTGGTCTAGCTCTTGCCTGTCTCTGCAACTTCATCTCTTACATTTGCCACACTTCATGTGACGGTATTCCTGCTTACATCCCTAAGTTTTTAGAGTTCTACAAGCTTCTTCCTTCTTTAGGGCCTTTGCATTAGTTGTTTATTGACATAAATATCTCCCTTTACGTATTAGTCTTCTAAGGCTGCCATAACAAAATATTGCAGACTTAGTGGCTTACAGAACAGGAATTTGTTTTCTCACAGTTCTAGAGGATGAAAGTCCAAAATCATGGTGCCAGCAGTGTTCTTTTCTCATGAGGGCTCTCTTCCTGGCTGCAGATGGCTACATTCTTGCTGTGTTCTCAGATGGCCCTTCTTCTGTACATGTACGCTACTGGTGTCTCTTCCTCTTCTTATAAGGACACCATGCCCTTATGATCTCATTTGATCTCCATAACCTTCTTTAAGGCCCTAACTCCAAATACAGTCACATGGGGGTTGAGGCTTTGTCCTATGAATTAGGGGGGACATAATTCAGTCTATAACACCTTCTTTCCCTTCCCTACCACTTAGATCATCACATGGCTGATGACTTTTCGTTATTCAGGTCTTATTTGCAATATCACTTCTTTAGAGAGTTCTTCCTTGACTATGGTTTATCCCTAGTGTAATGGAACTCGACGAAACCAGGGGCATTCTGACTCTGTTCACTTGTCTCCAAGATTATTATACCCAGAATTGTGCTTGGCACTTATGAGGCATTGAAAAAGCATTTGTCAAATGAATGCATTCTTCCAGTGCTCTGGCTTGGAAGGCATAGTTTATTTCTGGATGTGCCACACACTTTAACAGTGCATTTTTTGTGCCATTTCTTAGTGATGTACACCTAAACTACATGATCCATACTGATATCCAGAAAGATAGAACACAATGATGTTACTCTGATATACCACTGAATGGAGTAACTGGTTTATAGAAGAGTTACAACCTATTGTTATTTAAATAAGATATTGTTTTAGTTTTTTTGAATAATCCCCCCCACTATTATGAAACTTCTCCCCTTTTTTCTCACTTGGGGCCTTTACTTTGATTCTTTCTTGGACAGGTGCCATAACTTTTCAGACACTTGGATTATTATTTTATTCTATTATTCATTTTAAAATGTCAGTCTCAAATTCCACTCAAAGCTTTCCTACATGCTACCATCTGTGCTGACAGA
Organism: Phocoena sinus; assembly: GCF_008692025.1. Classification (NCBI taxonomy): domain Eukaryota; kingdom Metazoa; phylum Chordata; class Mammalia; order Artiodactyla; family Phocoenidae; genus Phocoena; species Phocoena sinus. Next base: position 100,043,723 of record NC_045766.1, on the reverse strand, counting down.
TTTTATGCTTCGAGAGTACTGGGGTGTGGTTAGGCTTCCAGATACCTCTTTTCTCTCCCACTTCCAGATGCCAGCTCCATCTGTGATGTGGCAACAGTGGACAGATTTCTTCTTACAGGACTCAATGAGATTGTACTCTTCTTTTTGTTGGTTGTTGCTGCTTCTAAGGCTGACACTCACTACAGATGTCCCCTGTGTATCTAGCCTCCCAGTGCCCATGCTTCTCCTGTGTGGTATATGTGTTCTTTCCTCTGAGAGTTATGTAATTGGTGTCCCATTTCTTGGATTACTGAAGAGGCAGATCAAGATTCAGCTTCATTTCTTTCATCTCTTTACTCTTCATTAAAAGCCAAAAAAAAAAAAAAAAAAAAAATTCCTTCTTAAGTGACTTTTCCTTGTGGTAGCCTGATGAGTGCTTAAGCCGAGGAATCTTTTTCATATATATCACCCAAGGAAAGACCATATCCTTGCTTCATCAAAGAATAGGAGGACAGCTTACTAGTGCTTCTTATGTCAGCACCTCTATCTCTTGATTTGGTCATTATTTTCACACCTGGGCAGCATTAAACTATTTATGGATCCAAAGGCTCACCAACAGTTTAGAAGAGAGAATAGATCTCATTTGATAAATTTGAGGGAACGTTTTAGGCAAGCTTAAATTTATGAGGGGTTCTTTTGACTGCCTTACTTCACATTACCCCCAAAGACCATTCTCTCTCATCACTTATTATTGCTGTGAGGACTGGGGGCATTGAAACTGGTGAATCCTGATAAACCATTCCTTGAGTTCACAACAGTTAAAGTTTGTGAATTAGGAGTACAGATTCCTAGCAGTGATTAAATTCAGCTTGGGCCTTGCTTGAAATTTGTGGCTGTGGGAAAATTCCCATTTAACATTCAGTTACAGTAGCATTTTACTCCATAATATGCTTTACAGTGTATATCTTACGTAAAATGGGGGTTTTGTATAAAAAAGTTTTCTACTTTTTCTCATTTTCTATTTCTGTTTTACATGCAGTTACTCACTTATGCTCTCAAGTTTTGTAAGATTAAGTTATGCACAATATTTTATTTTTCCCAATTAAAAAAAATTAATTTACATATTAAACATTTAAATATTTTAATTTACACTATGATTTTGGTTTGTCTTTACATCTGTTTTTTTCAAATTTGAATTTCTTTCCCAAGGGATTCCTAATGACCAGAATCCTGCTTAGATTTCAAGGACTTTATTATTTTATTATTTACTTTTGTTTTCATAATATGCCTTCTAAAATCTATTTTTCATGTTCTGATTTTACTACTATATATTAATTTTGTAAGACATTAGATATAAGCAAATATGACTAAAAGCTATTGTCAGGGAAAAAATATTTTTCAGTTTTGTATTACGTAAACATTAGAAGTAAATTCTTTGGTTTTTTAAAAATACCATTTTACAGTGTATCTTTTAAAATTATTTTGTATTTATATTCATTTAGATAAAAATCCTCAGATACATAAATATCCCATTTTCTCTCTAAGGAGCTACAAAATTCAATTATTCATAAAGACAAATATCAGCCTGAGTAAAGAATTATCTGTAAGATTAGCAGAATGAATCTATTGCAACATACCCTGGAACTTATTTTTTTATGCATTTAATGGAGGCAATATTTTACATTTAAGTATATTACATAGGAAAGTAAAATGTCAAAGCTTATCCCTCTCAGAGATCAGAGTCTCTCCTCTCTCTTTCTCTCTCTCTCTTTTACTTGGAGAAATTCTCTTACGAGAATATCTGGTGGTCAGTTCATTTCTCATTCTTTTAGAACAGATATTTGCATATCAAAGTCCTGAAACAAATAAACATAACTCTATGATGGTCCCATCTGCTGTTCTCATCCTACTGAGACCTAGTGTAGGGAAAAGATGGTAGATTGGAGAAGACCCTAATTTTTCAACTATACACCAGTTTCTTTCAAATGGAAAAATACACATTTCTCATACGTTTAATATCTATTTATTTGAAACTGTTAGAGCCAAAATAAAGTATTGATCCTTGTGGTGGGAAAGGGTGGTAAGGTGGTGTGATTAGCAGGTCTCTACTGTAGCTTGTTATGATTTCATATAAAAAACATTGTCATTTTTTTTTTTAAATCTTATTGGAGTATAATTGCTTTACAGTTGTGTGTTACTTTCTGCTTTATAACAAAGTGAATCAGTTATACATATACATATGTTCCCATATCTCTTCCCTCTTGCATCTCTCTCCCTCCCACCCTCCCTATCCCACCCCTCTAGGTGGTCACAAACCACCGAGCAAATCTCCCTGTGCTATGCCGCTGCTTCCCACTAGCTATCTGTTTTACATTTGGTAGTGTATATATGTCCATGCCACTCTCTCACTTTGTCACAGCTTACCCTTCCCCCTTCCCATATCCTCAAGTCCATTCTCTACTAGGTCTGTGTCTTTATTCCTGTTTTACCCCTAGGTTCTTAATGACATTTTTTTCCCTTAAATTCCATATATATATGTTAGCATACATAAGCAGAACACTCTATGACATAAATCACAGCAAGATCCTTTTTGACCCACCTCTTAGAGAAATGGAAATAAAAACAAAAATAAACAAATGGAACCTAATGAAACTTCAAAGCTTTTGCACAGCAAAGGAAACCATAAACAAGATGAAAAGACAACCCTCAGAATGGGGGAAAACATTTGCAAATGAAGCAACTGACAAAGGATTAATCTCCAAAATTTACAAGCAGCTCATGCAGCTCAATAACAAAAAAACAAACAACCCAATCCAAAAATGGGCAGAAGACCTAAATAGACGTTTCTCCAAAGAAGATATACAGACTGCCAACAAACACATGAAAGAATGCTCAACATCATTAATCATTAGAGAAATGCAAATCAAAACTACAATGAGATATCATCTCACACCAGTCAGAATGGCCATCATCAAAAAATCTAGAAACAATAAATGCTGGAGAGGGTGTGGAGAAAAGGGAACACTCTTGCACTGCTGGTAGGAATGTGAATTGGTACAGCCACTATGGAGAACTGTATGAAGGGTCCTTAAAAAACTACAAATAGAACTACCGTATGACCCAGCAATCCCACTACTGGGCATATACCCTGAGAAAACGATAATTCAAAAAGAGTCATGTACCAAAATGTTCATTGCAGCTCTATTTACAGTAGCCCGGAGATGGATACAACATTGTCATTTTTATGACTATAAACAGTAAGCATTATGAGTAAATCAGTTTTAAGCTTTCAAATTGCATATATATCCTGACATATTTTATTTCTAATTGATCTGAAAGAAATTCTAAAGATAAATATTTTATATTCTCAAACATGAAGAATTTGAACCATGCGTGGAATGAACACAGGAATGTTTATTGTTTTTCTTTGAGGATCTAAAAATTAGAATCTAAAACATCTAAGAAAATCTAGTTGAAATTTTCAAAATTCACGAAATTGTTTACATGTTTCATTGAAGTTTCACCTTCTATGAGCCCAGTGTTACATTCAAAGATACCACATTAAATAAGACACAGTCTCTGCCAGCAAAGAGTTAACATTTGCAAGCTGCTCACTAATTGCTTCCTCTGTTTTCCTCCCATTTTAGTGTTAGATTATTTTAAGTGACTCTTGATTTTAATGTGTTTCATTTGAAAAATTATCTTTAGAAAACACCAAAACCCGAAAAACAAGCCACTCTTCAACGACAAGCGTTCTGGTTTCTGAAATGACTGAAAGATGGAAATTTTTTTGTATAACAGTAATTCTTTGTAAGGAGTTGGTTATGATATAATTGGCAATGCTGCCTCCATAGGTATAATTTTAAGAGATGGCAGTGTGGTTTAATGATGCGGTATGCGGGCTCTAGAGTTCCAGGCTGGCTGAGTTCCAAGCTCAGTTCTGCTACTCACAGTTGTAAGCTGTTCAATCATTGCAAAACAGGGGAGAAAGCAGTACCAGTGTCATGAAGTTTTTGTGAGTATTAAGTGAGATACTGTACAGAGAGGATTTAGTATAGCATCTCTGACCTTATAAACCTTTGCCATGTTAGCTGTTATTATTATGTAAAATTTCAAAAAAAATTAATAAAAGATATAAAATCCTACTAGGGAGGAAGGAGAGAGAGAGTGATATTAAGTAAGTGAGCTGGTTGGGAGAGAGAGTTGATAAAAAAACAAAAGCTTCTGACATTAGTGGTTTGAAACTGGGCAGAGAAACTTTATATGTGCTTCTTACAAGTGAAGGTGTTGACGCTGCCTGAAGAGTACTGGTCTCAGTAGAAATTCAGCTATTTTTAGTCTGTTAAGAATTAGCATGAATAAACATTAACAGGTTAATGAAACTTCTGTCTGAAAATAAGTGAATCCAGTTGCTTGTTTAATGTACCAAAACCCAACCTCCTAATGCTTTATAATAGTCTCAGTTCCTCTCAACACTATGAAGAAATAGCTTCTGTCCCAGAGGTATACTGTCTTTAAAGAAAGTCTATTTTTATTAACATCGCTTTGTGGCCGTAACTACTATTATGTGGTTAGAGTAAAATATCTTGCTGATGACCCATTTCTGTTTCTAATAATTCTTAATCAAGAATGATATGCAATCCAGACACACATTTCTTTCCTTCATACTTACTCCTGATTCCCATATTCTGGTCCCAAAGTGGAACTGGGTGTCTAGAATTCCCATTAAAACTGTCAGTGACCAAATTTTCTTTGTTACTATCTAGCATTTTAAACATGTGCAGCATCATGACACAGTTTTGATTTGTTAGTTGGGTATTCCAAAAATGGGAAGTTAAAAAAATAATTTAGAGAGTACATACAGGGTAGGATTAGCCATGCTTTATTGGTCCATCGAGGAATGACTGGAGGAACTGGTTTATTTTGTATGGAGATTAAAAAGCTGAAGACTGATTTAGTAACTAGTGGTATATAGGGGAGAACTAAATTGTACTTTTTATTCCATGGGTGAATTTGTAGAACTTATTTAACCACTTTAAACAACAGTTTCCTAGTTTGCAAGATGAAGATAATACTTATTCTCCCTTATGACTGTTAGGAGGAGTAAATGAGACAATATAGATTAATTGTTGAATATAGTATCTGGTAATAATAGGAGCTCAATAAAAAAAAGTCTTTTCCTTTATAGGTGGTGTGGTTACCATGAATATCAAAGTAGGAAATTATAGTTGTGTTTACCTAAAACATTCAGAAGAATTATCTGAGCTACAGTGATTAGCAGTGGAGTATTCTCTCTCTCTCCCTCTCTCCTCTCTCTTTAAAGAAAAAAACGAAAAATTAATTTTTTTTTCAGGAATGACTACCGTGCTCTTCACAATTAAATGTAATTTCTGAAAGAGCTTTAAAAGTAATGATGATTTTCCAGTTTACCAGAAGTGGAAAATCATTTTTAATGTGTTATTAATAATGTTATTTTAAGGCACTCTATCCGTAGAAACTAGTCTGTTTGGCAACCCAAGTAACCACCTTTTTGACGTCTTGTCATAATCCAGAGTTATACCCATAGAACAAAGGTTATAATCCTACTACTTCCACCTTTTAAATTTTGGAATTGTGGGGTGTGTGTGAGTGTAATTTATTAAGAAAAATATGTATGCATTAATTAACATAAAAAGTATGATGTGGCCAATTCAAATCTTAAGAGCTAGAGAATACTGATGAACTGCAGTTACTAGGTTACACCTATTATAAAAGTTATGCAGAGTAAAAGCAGGGACTGAGAAACTTTGAAGAAAAGTTAAGGGGTTCTTAGGAATGTGGCAGTACTTCAAGTCAGGAACACGGAAGATCCTGAGCAAGGAGTTGTGTGAGGAGGCTGTTGATGACTCGCTGTTTTCAGAGAGGGTGGTATGAATTGGTTTAGGAGATCACAATTTACTCTTTTTACTATGTGCACTGTTTTATTAAGTTGCATATTTAATTTAAGTAGTTAAAGTGTTCTGTGTGTGCACGGATGTTAATCAGATCATTCTGCATTGAAGAAAATGTGTAGATAATTATATGGACAAAATTTAATCTAGGAAAAATTGAAATAATTTTAATGGTGTAGGTGAAAGGTAGTCAGTCTATCACCACAAATAAGCAATGAAGTAAAATCCTGAATTTATCATCACATATATCATGGATCTTTAAGAAAATTCCAGAAGTAATATTTAAAACAAATTATTTAAAGATCACTAGTAAGAAAACAAATAAAAACACTCCAATTTTAACCATAAAAAGTAGTAGCCATATGATGGTGCTTGACTGGATAGAGTATCATAATGCTGACCATATTTTACAGAAAATTGAATATTTTCTTAACCCCTAACTAGAATAAAAAATGGTATGGAACGCCAATTCAGATACTCCCCCAAACAAACAAACAAACAACCCTTAATTCCTGAAATGTAAGACAAATGAAAATCCCAAGTTCATTACTATGGAAATGGCATTAGAAACAAGCCCCAAATCAGAGCTGCATAGTTCTAAGAATGCAAAAATATGCTATCATGCCTAGTAACCCCCCCAAATTATAATACGTGCTTTCTGAAGTAATGAAAAACTTTTTTTTTTTTTGCGGTACGCGGGCCTCTCACTGCTGTGGCCTCTCCCGTTGCAGAGCACAGGCTCCGGATGCACAGGCTCAGTGGTCATGGCTCACGGGCCCAGCCGCTCCACGGCATGTGGGATCTTCCCGGACCGGGGTACGAACCCGTGTCCCCTGCATCGGCAGGCAGACTCTCAACCACTGCACCACCAGGGAAGCCCTGAAGTAATGAAAATCTTGATGATAAAATATGTGTCTTGTGGTTTTATAAATCAAATAACATTTTCTAAGAATTATTATGAACTAAAACCAAAGACAAAGAAAACTCTGACTTTGGATTTAAAGGGGTTCACCTTAGTTATTGTCTACGTCATTTTTAACCTTATTATTGACCATAATTCTGTCCCTCTGTATCATGCACTAAGATTGTATTCTAAGCCTATGTTCTAATCCTTCTACGTTGCTACTTTAAAGACAAAACACTTTCTTGACAAGTTTCAATTTGAGCATTCTTTTCTCAACTGACACAATTTGCTCCTGTTGTTAAAAATGAAAGTATAATTCATTCTGAATTATAATTTCATGTTTGTATGAAAAAAATCATCTGGTCCTAGTGATGAGTTTTTTACTTCCTGACCTCTAATGAGATGTTAATATGAACAGATATAGCAAACTAAACTCTACTTTTGTTTCTTGGGGAGAGTTTTACAGTCTTTGTAACTATCAGTGCCATGACTGTACATTTATCACAGCCTCAATATTTTCATCTTTTTTAGACTTAATATATAAAACTATTTGTTGTCCATGAAAACACCATTTAGTATAATGTGATGGTTCATCCAGTTTTCTAAATAAAAGATTCAGATTCTATTAGAATTTCTTTTAGTTTCTGCATTGGTAAATTTTTTCTTTTAAAGGCATTATTCCTTGCTGGAAGTTACCTCCAGCAATGAGTTGTTGTTTTAAAACATCTAGAATTCAGTTGTGTCTGAGCAGATGGCTTTCCCTTTACCTGATTGCTTAAAATCTTCCAGGTTTAGCTTTTATTGTTAGTAGATTACCTACACCAGTTATTTTCAAAGTAACATAAGCAGGCTACTAAAAATAATGTGTGCGCACATGCCCCTCCCCTACCCTGAGCACTGATTTTAGGTTTCAAATTGAATTGTTTATGGCAATATATAAAACAGATGCAGAAGTCCTTTTGTACTTCACTTTGAACTTTTCTGGGACCTCAGAGCAACTTAGGCTTTTCAAAATGCAGTTTGAAAAATTCCTTGACCACTGTTATACTGTGTGAGTGTTAAAAATTATTTTGAAAGAGATAAAATTGTAGCCATTGTTCCACATAACATTATATCTCCAGAATATAATGCCAGACTCCTCAGGATAATTTAAGAATAAATGTAAATCCTATTCATTATTTTTAACACCATGTTCCTTGTTTTGCTCTCAGTTAAGATTTAGAGTTTCTGCAAAATCCTTTTAGATACAAGTGAAATTCTTTGAGAAACAAGTGAAATAATTCTTTATATAAGATATTGCTACAGGTCAAAAGCACTCCAATTTTCCCCCAAAGAAGATCACAGCACCAGCAATTTTCACTGTTATTTTGGCTTATCCCTCCTAGGCTGCTTTTCCCCTGCCTTTCTCCTCTCTTCTTTTTTCTTACACTAGAGAGAGCACCTTACCTTTTCAGCAATTCAAGTCCCTCAGCAGGATGCTTTGCAGATAAAATTTCTCTTTTGTATAGAATGAACAGTTGAGAAGTAAACTCTAGTGGTACATAAGTTTTATAGCCACTAGGACTTTTTGCCTGTGGTTCTTTTATCATTCTTTTCTTTCTTAATATCTCCCCAAGCATATTTTGAACCAGTGATATGCCTCTTCTAGTATCATGTTACTTTTCCTTGATTCTTTGTTACTTAATATTTGATTCATGTATTTAGAAATCTGTGATAACAGCCCTTAAGATTCCATTTAAAAAAAGGAATGGATATATTTAAAGAAATGGATTGTGCCTTAATGATAAAAATATTTTTTATGTATAGTTCTATTGTTGGGAATTTAACCTTGAAAATTACAGGATTTTTGTAGCATATTCCATATTCCAAAATGATTTTCTTTATATTCTCAACTTTCTATCTGTAAAGTTGGATATTTCTTCATTTGTTGTCAGATTTTGCCTTTTAGAGTTACATCTGTTTTTCTCTTCTTCAGTCCCTTGCTATGTATCTGAATTTTTCATTTGTTGTGACAAGATATATGATAGTGCTTTGATTTAACCCTTACTGTATTTCAATAATTAGGATGACTTCAGAAGTACAGTGTGGATTATGTCATTAATTGTTTTATCACTTTCTAAGATATTTTTGTTCTATTTTTCTCTCATAAGACTTTTGTCCTAGAAGTGGAGTCATTTTGTTATATTTAGAATTAGATATATTAATTCCTTTTGCCAGTGGCATTGATTAGTAACACAAAATCTAGTGTCAGACTGACTTGGGTTTAAGTCCAAATATGCTAATTCCCAGCTTATGACTTTGAGCAAGACAAAAAATTTTGTAGTTTATTTTTTCATCTATAGGAACAGCAATAGTATCTATCCTGTTGGGCTATAGAGAGTATTAAATATGAAAATACCTTCAAAGATTTTAGCATAATTGTAGTCATGTTGTAAACATCAAATGGACGCTACCTAGTTTTATCTCCATTATTAATATGATGCTTTTCTTTATGATGAGCAGAACAAAATCACTATTAAAAACTGAATCATGAATGTTTTTACATTTTAATATTTCTTGTGATTTCCTTACCTAACTTAAAAAGATGTCATTGGCAATCGAGTAATGTGTCTGTCCCACAGCTTGGAGGTTCTTCAATTCTTTATGAGTCCCTTTGCATGTACAAAGCAGGATTCAATGGATAAAAGACTTGGTTTTAGAGTGAAAGTCCTGGGTTCCATCTTGGGCAGTACCCTGTGCTTGAGTTTTCTCTTGAACTAATCATATAAAGTTTTACATTTAATTTCATCATTATCAAACAGGACTAATAATCATATCAGATGATTGTTTAAAATAAAACGTGTCTGTAATGGCACTCTAGATGTCCTCCCTGACCATATCCTGTTTACTGAGCAAGTATACACCCATTCCTTAGCTGCTGAGTGTTGGCTGCCAATGGCTCATAGCTGTTCCCTTCTCCAAGAATTGTGCTTGGCTGGGAGCTGCATGTCCAAGGAAGCTATGTCCCCTCCTACGCCCTGGAGAAACCCATAGTCATCAATGAATTGACATGGGGTTTCAAAAGGCTAGACCCTTTCCTTTAAAGTAAGAAAAACTCTGGTGTAATTCATGTTCTATAGTTCCTTGTGGAATTCAGCTAAAGCTAGACTGTAACTGAGACCACATCCTTGCATTGCTCCTTTTCCTGTCCTGTCTTGATTCTTTCACTTCCCTTAGAAGCCTGTCTTAGGCTTTGTTTCTTGAAAACAGTTTTAACCAAATATATTTGAAATGCTTTACCATAATGTCATGGTAAACAGTTTTTTGTGATATAATATAATAGATCGTCATGAGATTTTTAAGCATACCTTGTAAGGGAGGAAAACTTTTCCGTCTTCTCTTCTAGGTTCTTTTGGCTGGTCTATTAATTAAAATGACATAAGAGATTAATAGGAGAAAAAAATTAATTACTTATGTCCAGGAACCCCATAAAAATATGTGACCCAAAGGCAAGTCAGCAGTTGAGGCTTACATGCCATCCTGAGCTAAGGAATGAGACAGGGCCTTGGGCCTCAAAGGGGGAAGAAGGTAATTCATAGGATAATAAGAAGAGCAGATGTTTGGTAGTTAGATATTTGCCCTGCTATACAGATAAGTCATTCAGATAAAAAAGTTATCTCTGTTAATAGCTCTCTTTCTGGGCCAGACCCCCTATCTAAATTCTTTTAGATAGTTAAGAAAGAGGTAAAAGGTTTATCTTGAGTCTGCTGGGTCTTAGTTGACCTCAGCTCAAAATAATTCAGTGCCAGAGTGGCACATTTGTGGATGGGATATTTTGCTCCCCTTCAACCTCTAATACTGAGATTTCAATACACAAAACATTTAACTTTGTTCATAAACAATTAAAACTACAATAGAGTTAAAAATTGTATTTAAGCAAACTAAATAGTAGATAGCTTAACCAAATGTGTTAAAGGATCTGCTATGTACCCGAACTGTGCTAGTTACTAAGAAAAAGAATGATAAGACAGATAGTTCCTACCCTCAAGGATCTTATATTTCCATGGGGGAGTTACACATATATACATACTTACATAAAAATCACAATGACTTGAAAATTTCTGTGAAGTATAAAGACATGAAATAGAGAATAACTAGAGGTCTAAACTTGGGAATAGTTAGGAAAGACTTCTTTGAACATGTGCCAGTTTGCCTGAAATCTGAAGAATATGAAGGGGCTGCTAGCAAAGTATATCAGTGGAGAGAATATCATCACGTGCAAAGACCTTTAGGCAAGATAATATTTGACTTTTCCAGGAGAATACTGATGTGTCAGAAGTACAGTGAGTAATTGTGTGAGTGAAAGAGAAAGTTGAAAGGATAAGACAGGGTGAGATCACATAGGATTTATATACCATGCTAGGAAGTTTGGATTTTGTTCTGAGTATGATGGGAAATCACTGAAGGATTGTAAATGGTGGAGGGTGGGCGTGGGGATGGGGAGTGATATGATTTGATGAAAGGATAGTGGATTATAAGAGACAAGAAAGGAAGCAGGGAAACCAGTTAGACTGGAGGAGAGATCATACTGGATAGGACAAGGGTAGTGGCAGTAAAGAAAAGAGGAGATATTTCTGAGATAGTATTTGCAGATGATTCAATTTAGTAGTCAGGGAGTGGAATGTAGAGTTTGCAGTTGTATTGAGTATTAGGTAAGTGGAGAAAATGGGAGAAATCAAGTATATGATGCCAGAAGGCGGTGAAAGAAACTGATTTTAGGAGAAAAGAGGTTAATGGTGGGCACGTTAAATGTGAGACTGTACTAAAGCAATAAAATGGAGATACAGAATTGTATGTAACAGTCTATATACACTGGAAGTTTTTACCTAATAGTCAACAACATAGAGATAGTCTTTAAATTTGGGAATTGATGTGCTCGGTTAGGGAGAGAGTATAGAGAAAGAGAAGATGGCTTAGCTGACAATTAGGAGGATTTAGGAGGAAAACTGGAAAGGGAGAGTTAGTGAAGAAAGAGAGAAAACAGTAAGGCATGGTCACACTGAAGTGTATGAAGGGAAGAAATTTCAAGCATGTTTATGTTGAGCACTGAAAAAGTCAAAGTGAAATTTGGGGATAAATGGTCCATTGGAATTTGCAACTTACAGGATTCAATCAGATGAGCTTAAAATAAAATTTAGGGAGTGGCAGAGACACAACCATGTTGTAATAGATTGAAAAATGGAAGATGAGGAAGTAAAGATAATATCAATAGAAAAATTATGGAAAAGAAGAGAAATAATTAGTTGGAATGGATTATGAGTCATGGAAACATTTATTTTTAAAATAGGAGATAGAATATTATGAGTGTATGCATTTTTGTTTGACTTCAAAAATTTCTCAATTTTGAGCATTTTACTTTTAGATTTTAGTTTCAATTATCCTGAAGAAATAAGATGGTTTTTAAATGCATGTCTACATAAACTTTACGTGTAGCAGATAGTAAAGAGTTAAGAGAAAAAGTGGCAGCTGTTTGCTACATGTTTATAGCTTTAGATCCTGGCTGTTTTGTTGCAGCCAGGGGACATTTTGAAGTAAGCAGTTAGGCAGTAAGTCTTTGTGATATAATTGGATACTGAGCAAATTACAGCCTCAGAGAGAGCCCTTGTAACCTTTACACTACCAAGTTCAATAAAACTGCAGAAGACAATGAAGAGACAACATGATTCAGAAAAGAGAAAGAGAACAACTCAAAACTTGATCTATTAGCCTGTTGTTTGAGATATACTATCGACTCCAGTGGAAAGAATGGTAGTTAAAATGAGAACCACATCTGATAATTATAATAATAATGATGATTATGCTATTTATCAATATTACAAATATATACACTTGTCGGCACTGAATTCTTGATGTCCTCTTGGAAATAAAGAACTTAGGCATTCTCAACTCTTATTGTCTTTATTTTTAATAATTTTCAGATGCTATCCATTTGGGTCTCAAGTCTCAAAAAGTATGGGGAGATACTAATTAAAATATACTCATCATACAAATGACCTAATATCATACAATGGGAATTTTGATAAGGACTTTGAATCAATATCCTAAATACAGATATTTCATAACATAAAACAATTTTATTATGTCTGAGATTTTATATCAAAATAAGTTGTTAAAGTAAGCAAAAAACAAAAGATAATAGCTCTTGATTAAGGTGTACAAGCCATTTTCAACTTACCATGGCCTTTGCTTTTAAGGATAGACAAGCTTCTTCTTAATTCTTCATGTTATGGGAACTTGAACTCTTTGGAGTGTTTTCTGTATTATTATTTCAACTCTCTTTCTCTGATCAATCCCAGCTGATTTTAACACAGCTATAATGATCCAAGGATTCGCATTCTCCCTGGAGATGATTCCTGAAATAAAATAATTTAATTCTTTAGCTATGTCAAATCCTTCAGAGATCATTTATTTTATAATCAGTAACACCAGAGAAGCGATGCAGTTGTTTATGAAGGAGTGGAGAAATTAAATTAACCATTTGTTCTCTGAGTCTTACCTATATTTTATGTATGCCCATGGATTCAAAATTTTATATATCATTGGTAAATATATTGTACCCATGATGTTTAGAATTTAATGCTGACACTTTTGAAAGGAATATCACACCAAAGGATCTGTATATGCAAGAATTCTAATAGCCTTTATTCAGAGAACTTTCTCATTCCCCCCCATTACTTTCTGTTTCTATTTTTGTTTGTTTATAAAAGCTTGAAATGAATTAGCATACTGTCTTTAGTTTCTTTTATTTTCTCTGTGCCAAGAATTCTTAGGCAAAAGCATCCAAATAGATGATCCCACCACTACTAGGCTGACTTTCTCATTGGTCCTTTGCAGTCCTACAATATTACATCCATACCTCATTTAGAGCATTTATCCCATATTTTTGTATTATAATTGCCACGTGACCATTATTTAACTCCTTGAAATCAGATACCCTCCCTGGATCTTGCCAGTCCTTGTCCCTCTGATTTAATGCCTGGGATTGCAAATGCAGCTGAGAAGTTTGAGTATATTGGATATTACTCCTGGAAGCACTGGCTGCTCCTTTGTAATGGTATATGTATAATGGTGTAAAGTAAATTACATTATTTGGGAGAATTTTGCCCTGTTTGTAACCCAGATATAAATCTCCTAGGAGAGGGTGCCCTTTCCTAGGACTGCCTGTTCTCACACCTACACATTTTTTATCTGACTCTCCATGTTTCAGAACTTTCTGTTGGACTGGAACACCAGTGCTAGGTGTTTGCTTCCCCATAGATCCATCCTTGGTTCCAGCCAATAGATAACTCCCCAGTTTTTGAAGCAGGCAAGGTTACTCAGCAGGAGGGACTGTGGACATTTTGAATCTCAGAGTAGGCTTTGAGTATAAAAGCAAACACTTGTCCACATCCAAATACGAGCAGTAAGATCAGATGTACTGCTCTGTGTACAATCAGATCAAACTAAAATCTTGACAACTCCCATACTGCTCATATTCTCTATAGCAGGCAGCATAGGGCCTGATATGATGACTTGGCCTGGCAGTGTAGCTCCCTGCCAGCTTGATCTCAGCGGGTGAGCCCTCAGAGCAGACAGTAGGTAGCAAAAAGGTAGCTGTAATAGCAGAGTGGCAAAGTGAAACAGCTCCCTGCTGCAGCCACTGACTCACATGAATACTGCTTTGATCTTGCACTTCATCCTTTTTTTGTTTAATCTTGTAACATTTTTTTTTAGGTAAAGCAGGCTAGATTTTTGTTCTTTGTTTTTGAAATTCTTAAATATGTGGAATTGACCCAAGAGTCTTACCTTTTAGAAATCATGAGCCAAAGGCAAACTAGCTTAGCCCTCAGTCTTATGTTAGGAGAAGAGGAAGGTGTAATAGCTCAGCAGCAGCTCCACAGACAAGCCAACTCTCTCTTGGCAGGAACAGCCAGTCAGCTGTGAATACCCAAACCAGAGCTGCCTGCTCCTCCCCTTTTGGAGCTATGTTTAGCCACATATCCCAGAAGGATACCCTAATCCTCTGGGCAGAAATAAATAGACACTTGTAAAATGTAAGTGGGTCACTCTCTGTATCAGGAACCATGGAAGACCTTTCCAAGAAAAGAGGCATTTTCTGTGCTGATATTCTTCAGCAGATACTAAGAGGCACTAACTGATTTTGTACCAAACTGCAGGGACTACAGCATAATCCCCCTTTTCAAAGCAGGCTCTTCATCTGGATCATTTCACTTCCACCCTCACACCTTTATTTGTGACTTTTTCACTTGACTCCTCAATGTCGATTGCTTTTTCCAATGTCCAGTTAAGATAAAACATCTAAAATTTAACAAGTATAAAACCCAATATATTTATTACAAGGATCGTATAGATGTTTCTAAGTCTTTTTAATATCCTGAAACACAAAGAAAATATATTTTCTGTTCAGCAAAGTGGGGTCAATATGCCTGTATGTTGCTAGAGGTGATTGACCCCAAGGGCTGCCCCAGGCCCTGCCAAAAGCCTTGATGGCTGCAGGGATCTGTATCCATGCTGGTTGGAAATCCCTGATCCATATACAACACTCAGTTCCTTAGTATGACATTCATGCTTTTTCACAGACTCTTTCCCCACATAAGCTCTTCCTACTTCCTACCCTTCCTTCCTTCCTACCCAAGGCTTCCTACCCTCCAGCCACATTAGTCTCTGTATATTCATTATAGTTTTAAGCTCCATATATTGTAGATACTGTTTTCCACATGTGGAGTACCTGACCAGTCTTTCTTCATTTGGCAAAGTCCTACTTATCCTTTAGGATTCAGCCAAATATTTATAACCTATCTTATGCAGAAAGATTTAGGTATTTCTTCTTCTGTGTTTCATTAGCATTTTGCTCATGCCACAATCTTAAAATGTTTCACATTGAATATAATTATTTCTTTATTAATCAACCACTTTGAGCAAGAAGATGGAATTTACTTTCAATTAATCAACTTCTATATGCCATGTGTGGTGCTTTGTGCTTTTACATACCTGATTGAATTTAATAGTCTAAATTATGTAAGGCTGGTTGTCTCAAACGTTTTTTACATGAGAAAACAGATATTTTTTAATCATTGTACAGTTTTCCTAAGGTGAAATATCTGGTAAGTGACAAATAATGGACTTCTTTGGATGTGCTCAGACTTCACTGGCAATGGCAACTTCTTTCTAACTAGTAAAGTTCTCTAAATCTCAACCTAACATTAAGGTGCCTATTAAAATGCTTAATGAATAAAAGAAGGAAGGAGAGAAAGAACAAAGGGAGGAGGGGAGAAAGGAATGAAAGAAAGAAAGAAAAAATGGATCAATAAACCAGGTAAACTACAAAATTCCAAACAAAAATCTCTGGGCTTGTGTGTGACACAAGGACTTAATTGGCTTTTGACTTTCAGATAATTGTTGGACTTTACCTTAGAGTTTAGGGATACAGAAAATATAATGAAAAAATGGAGTAAACTACAAAAAGTTTGGTGACCCCAACATTTTTTTTTAAAATTAAAGTGAATGTATTAAGCTAAATACTAAGAACTTTGTCTAACTAAAAAAAAATTAGTAAGTCTTTAGACATTCTTAAGAAAATAACTTTTCTCATGCAGATAAACTTATAGAAAAATCCTTTATTGTGAAGAATTTTATCCAATTTGAATATGTTGAAGTTTAAATATGTAGTTATGGCCACATTTCAATGTCTAATATGTATGAATGGCATTTAATGTATTTCATGGCTAAATTTGGATGCACATGTTTTAGTAAATTATGCTATTTAATTTAATGTGATATCTAACATGATGTCTAAAACATCATGTAGTGAATGTAGTTTAAAAAATGTAGATTCTCTTTCTCAAATGTACCATTTTTTAAGCAAATGTCTGATACTGATATTTCATACCCTGTAGAGTTCAATCAAGATTGTTTCCCTGGCAGATGGCTACACGCAAAGCTAATTACAATATGATTAAGAAGGGTTGGAATGTCACAAAATGATAAATTACCATAAATAGGATAGAGCAAAAATCACACCGTCAATATTTATTGGACACTTTTTATGAAGGGTGTGAAGCACTAATCTGCTTTATCCATTTCATTTTTCTTTGCCTTCCTTGATTTTCCTTCTTCTTAATCAAAATTAAAAATACTCAAAATAACATTATCATAAATAACACAGAAAAATATAGGTAAATATAGTTTGAAATTCTAAATCCCCAATTTTCTGATTAAAAAGAACTACATAAATTTTTTAGAAATTTTATGAATAGAGAATAGTAAGAAAACATTACCCATAGTCCTATTATACAAAGATGATATGCTTTGTCCTTGTGTTTTTTATAGTTGAATAAATATACATTATTGTGAAACTCTAGGTGAGGGACTTGGCAAGATACCCACTGTCATTATTTTGTTCAGAATTTTGCTAGATACCCTCCTTCTAAGGATAGAAAACATTTAAGAATGGAAAGGAAGATATAAGATTGCTATTCAGAGATAGCATTATCTGTATAGAAAATCCAAGGTAATAGAGCAATAATCTATACAAATCAATGAGAGCTCAACAGTTTCACAGTTTCACTGAACAGTTTCAATTTACAAAAGCCAGTAGTTTCTATCTACCAACAAGAAGCATTAGAAATTATAATTGAAAGAGTCAATTTAGAAAAATCATCAAAAACTACAGGGATCCTAGGAAAAGATAAAACAAGCCCTGCAAAATCTTTAGAAAATAATTATAAAACATTAGTAAAGGTCAAAAAATGAAACCTAAGTAGACAAATATACTATATTCATTGATGAGAGCCTTCACTACTCAAAATATATAAATGTATATCATAAATGTTGACAAACTAATATACCATTTGTCTGAATGAGTAATTCAGTTCAAAGTATTTAAAGTTCGTCTTGCTTGATCCTGTTTAAGAAATCCATATGCACCCTACCATTATAGATACTCTACATGTTATTTTAAGTGTTTTGACATATTTGATTTTCTTATTAAGTTTCTGTCAACCTGGATTTGTATTTGTGTATGGTTTGATGATAGGATACATATGAATTTCTTAAATAAGACCCATCAAGACAAACTATAACGAAAAATATTGAACATACTGATTTAATCAGTATCTGAGGTTCTCTAAGAATATAAGAAACCATTAAAAATGGAAAATACTATCCACATTCTGATTGAAGGGATTTGTAGCTCATATCATATGAGATGTGCAACTTTGTATTAGAGATGGGAAAACTTTGTGCAAGTTATTTAAAAAATTAAATCTGCAGTGCAATGTGCTTGAATCTAACTAATATACAATATGTAAAATGGTAGGATGGCTTATTAAATAATTGGTTTACGTAACTTCAGTTGGAAGGAAAGAAGCAGGGATCATTGGAAATGTAAGTTCACTGAAGACAAGGCTTATCAAGGTAACTTAATTTTCCTTCTTAAAGGGTTGCTGGAGAAATGCTATAGTTGGTGTCAATTTCAGCAAGACATTGGCAGTCATTCCCAATAGCCTTACAGACAAATGAAGAAATAATCAAGCTCTAGGACTGTTGAAAAATGGATCAATGTCTACTTTAATGGAATTCTTTAATGTTTATCACACAGCTCTACTGTGTGATAGAGATATCATGTTTTAGCTTGATCAGTATAGTTGATAAAGAGATAAAGTGTGTTTTTGTGAAAATAAAAAAGAATACAGGGACTTCTCTGGTGGTCCAGCAGTTAAGTCTCCACACTTCCAATGCAGGGGGGCTGGGTTTGATCCCTGGTCGGGGAACTAGATCCCACATGCATGCCGCAACTAAGACCCGGCGCAGCCAAATAAATAAATAAATATGCAAATATGGAACACATAAGTAATTCAATAAAACAAACATAATGACTGCCTAAGATGAGGCTTTATTTTGACACTCTAGGTAAAGAGTTTATAAATTAATAGGAAAGCTTCGACAGGCAGATTTAGTTGTGCTGTGGGCAAATCTAAATTATTTTTAGCTGAAAGAATAAAACACTTAGAATGTAGTAATCGAGTAGTGACTTGATGGAAAGATAGGGTTTCATAAGCAGGGACTGGAGTGAGAGGTGTTGCGGGTGAAGGAAACTACATGTGAGCAAAGGCATAGAGGTGAAAAATTGAGAGACATATTCACAAGTGGCTTGAATATATCATCCAGGGGTCAAATTAAAAGAATCTTGAATGTCACATTATGTAGTTATGCCTTTATTTGTTGAACAATGGCATTATAGTTAGTTGAATGTAAAGATTATTCTTTCAATAGAATTTGGGATGTATTAGATTAGTGGGAGACTTCATGAAGAAGACAGTAGTTCCAGTAAAATGTGATGTGATTCTGAGCTGTGACATCGGTAATGGATGAGACTGATGGGAGAAAAACTGTAGGGGTCAAATCAGTAGAACTCTAACATGTATATACTGTACATAGGGCATCCATTCATTTGATAAATATTTATTGATTGGCAGGTACTGAAAATAAAAGTGAATAAACTCAGGCAAAAATCTGTGCTCTCAAAGAGCTTGTTTCTAGTGGGGAGACACAGCTAATGAACAAAAAACACTAATAATGTATAATAAGTTAGGAAATAAATGTTATCGAGAGACACAAAGCAGTGAAGAGGGAATAGGAAGTGGGGGGGGGCATTTTTATATAAAGTCGTCAGAAAAGGTGTGAAGGTGATATTTGAGTGAGGACGTGAAAGAGGTGAGGGAAGCAGCCCTAGAGGTATATGAGGGACAATTTTTCCTGGTAGAAGGAATGGCAAGAACAAATACCCTGAGGCAGATGCAGGTTGGAAGAACACCAGGGCCAGTGGGACTGGGAGGATTGAATGATGGGAGACAAGGTCACGGAGGTGCTGGAGAGCTACCTCCTGTCTAAGGCCAGTATAAGGGCTTTGGTTTTTACTCAGTGGGAGACAGGATCCATTGGACAGCTTTCAACAGAGAAATGTCAGGATTTGATTTGTATGTTAACAAGATCGCTGTGGCTACTATGTCGAAAATAGGTTGAAGGTAACAGATTAGAAGCAGGGAGACTAGTTAGGAGGTTACTAGAATAAGCACCTGGGAGCAGTGAATCGTTATCCTAGCAATTTAAGTTGGAGAAAGCATGGCTGTTAATGCTCTGTTAACAGAGCAATTAGGAAGAATACCAAATTTGTGGTAAAATAATGCACTTGTTGGGTCAGGTTGAATTTTAAGTGCAGGTAGTGCTTTCAAGTAGATTTATTAATCTAGATTTATAAGTCATTTGCACGCATAGCTTATTAACCAGTATAGAACTTATTTGGATAACGTGCCTAGTGGAAAAAATCATTGGCATTAGGGGTAAATAAGGACAGCTATCTTAAAGTCATTTGAAAAGTGTCAGCAGACAAATCAGGTATTTTCCTCTGCTAATTGACAAGTGATCTAGGACACTGAACTAGGTCAGGTTTGAGTCCAGAATCACTGAGAGGTTTGGTTAAAAACCCTTCAAGTAAGTGTTAAATCCACGTGAGATTAGGAAGAGAGAGACTTGGATACAAAAGCAAATATCGTGTCGGAAAGATTCTGATTAGCCAGAAGATTTGATGCAAAAGGTGAGAAGCAGACATGCCAGAAGTAATTCACCTATAAATGAGTAAATATATTGAGTAACTTTTTATTTGCTCTTGGGTTATATGTGACTCTGGCTAGGTTGTGTGTCAGAAGGTTAAAAGGCACAGCCAGTAGTAAGCCTCGGGGTAAGTGTAAAAGCCCAAATAATGTGAGTTGTTGTGAAATTTCAGTTGCATACCAGAAAGGATATGTTTCCCCAAAAATGGAGTGTGTTGCTTTGAGAAGCATTAAAAATTACCATTAAGCTAAAATGGAGGGCCCCACGTCAGAGATATTATTTTTAAGTGGAAATTCAGGCAGGGGTAAAGAAATAATGTTAACGATCTCTATATTAATCTCCAATTCTGATACTATATGACTGTGAGACTGATACTTATTATTTTGAGCACAAAGATTGCCTCTGATAGCTGCTGCTTTTTTTTTTTTTTTAGCAGTACGCGGGCCTCTCACTGTTGTGGCCTTTCCCGTTGCAGAGCACAGGCTCCGGCCGCGCAGGCCCAGCGGCCATGGCTCACGGGCCCAGCCGCTCCGCGGCACGCGGGATCCTCCCGGACCGGGGCACGAACCCGTGTCCCCTGCATCGGCAGGCGGGCTCTCAACCACTGCGCCACTAGGGAAGCCCAGCTGCTGCTTTTTATGATTCTTTATTTATTTGTCTAATTATAACTTCTCACAGCCTTAAACAGGTGAAACTAAAAGATTACTGTTCATTTGTTGGGTCCTACCCATACAGAGAACATAACCCTGAAGGCATCAGCATTCTATCTTTCAGCCTGACTTCTTAGGAATAAAGTAGACTTAAAAATGTGATCCTCAGCATAACCTTGGAATTCACTCAGTCAATTTATGTACTAATATAAAACTTGAATTTACTTAGCTATGGTATGAAGAATCCCTTTGAATGAGGCTTCTATTGATTGAAAATATAGATCTTGCCAGAAAGAATAAGTTTATCCTGGAAACATATCCTGTGATACTATTTCAGATAGGCTTGTCAGGACCCTCAGAGAAATGTGGAAATTGAGAATGGCAATAACCTACTGGAAGCAATCTGTGAAACAATTAATAAGCTATGTAGCACTCATTTGTTTATCACTAAATAGCCTGAATAATTTTATTTCTGTTGACAGTGTATCTTAAAAATGGCCACTGGGACATGTAGAATTTGGAAAGTGTCACTAGAGAGCTGCCTTTTTTTCTCTAATCAATTCTCTAATCAATTTCTAATCAATTTTTGAACATAGAAATGTTTGTTAAATCTTCTCTTTAAAGAACTATGTACGTTGATGTGTGGCCCAGGATTTCCGGTGCTTAAGGCCTGGCCCTTTCCCACCAGGAATTGCTGTTTTGTAGAAGAGATAAAGATGTACATGACAGTTATAATTCAAGGTGCTATGTGCTTTGTGTCATCTGAGTGACATACAAGTTATAAGAAGTCTGATATGCTTGTCACCTACATCAGAATAACCTAGAATACTTTTTTTAAAAAAAATATCCGTTGGCCCTATCCAACTTAAAGCCATAAAACCAAAAACTCTGGGGTGATACTTAAGAATTTATATTTTTAAAGCTCATTGGATATTAGATATGGCACCCCAAAGTTACTGGTAAATGCTATAGTAGTTCCTGGAGGGAGATCACTTCCAGTAATTCTCAGTCCAGTCAAGTTCACTAATACAGTTAAAGATTCCCAAGCCTGGCTTCCATGGAAAGTTTTACTGTTACTTGGGCCTCACCCCACAGAGATTCTGATATTATTCAAGATTGTTGTCTGGCTATGGGGTTATACATAGCCAGACATAGCAGATGATATATTCCAAAAGTTATAGTTCGGTTATAAGGCCATTCATGATTTCACGTAGCTTATACTCTATGCATTAGTCACAGTGAACTACCTGCACACTCCAAAAGGATGATGGTCAAAGTAGTAGTGATGGTTAACATTTATTTTGTTATCATTATATGCCAAGTATTAATTTGTTTAATTCTCATGAAACCTCTATGAGGTAAAATGTTGTTATTATTCCCATTTTATAGATGAGAAACAAAGCTAAAGTGACTTGCCTAAGGCCACGCAGCTGGTAAATGGCACAACTGGGTTTTGAACCCAACCAGTCTGGCTCTAGAGAGCACACTTAATATTATGTTACCCACATACACATTATACTTTCCTTACCCCTCTCTTACCTCATTAAGCTATGTCATATATATTTACACTGCCTTGAAATATCTTCTTCTGATCTCTTGTATGATAAAATTTTACCACTTGCAGTCACCTCCTACAGGATGTTTTCTTTACTTCTCTACCCTGAGAACTGATATTCTTGTTTTAGCAATTGTCAAAAAGTCTTTATATATATATTTTTTTGTTTGTTTGTTTGTTTGGTCTGTCCACATTAGTGTGTGAACTCCTTGAAGGAAAAGAGTGTGCTATATACATTTCTGTAGTTGCCTTATCTATGTCTGGAATATAATAACTATCAATACTTGTTGACCGAATGATTAAATGGAGGAATGCATCACTGAATGTATGTGAAAGCAAAAGTGTATTTTGGTCTCATAAGTAAATTAATTGAATTGATAAAGAGGCAAAGCCAAAAATTCATCAGAAGCCATTATAAAGCTACTTGAATTCCTAACTGTGGAATTTGGATTTCATTTGAGGATAGCGGGGGATTATTGAAGATTTTAAATAAGGAAGTCCTATGATACATATTATTTCCACCAAGGAGACTTAATTATAAACCCAGGAGGACCACCTGGGAAATCCTGTAAGTAAGTCTTAACATCTCAAATCATCCTGGATACAATTTTATCCCTATCTAAGGAGGTCTACCTCCATCTAACCAAAGGCACACTGTGACTTGTGTTGGGGGATGAAAGTGAGGAAAATGTGAGGAATGAAGGAATGGTGCTAAGCCCATATCCAAGAGGTATGATACGGCCACAAAGTGTAAAAGGACTTGCAAGTACAGCAGTCAGGAATGTAGGGCACATGTTGCAAGAGAAATAAGAGTAATTCAGAACAGAAGACAGGAAAATCGTCCATGAAAAAGGTCTACTTTCTTAAAAATTTTAATTTTTAAAATTGAAACATAGTTTATATACAATATTATGTTAATTTCAGGTGTACCAGGTAATGATTCGATTTGACGTTTACATACATTATGAAGTGATCATCACGATAAGTCTAGTAGCCATCTGTGCTTATATAAAGTTATTAAAATATTATTGACCATATGCCTCATGCAGTGTATTACATCCCCATAACTTATTTTATAACTGGAAGTTTGTACCTTTTAACCCTCTTCACCTATTTCACCCAACTTCTCCTCCCTCCTGGCAAACAGCTGTTTGTTCTTTGTACCTGTGAGTCTGTTTTCATTTCATTTTGTTTGTGTGTTTGGTTTTTTAGAGTCCACATATAAGTGAGATCATGCAATACTTGTCTTTGTCTGACTTATTCCACTTAGCATAACATACTCTAGATCCACCCATGTTGTCACAAATGGCACAATTTCTTTTTTTATGGCTGAGTAATATTCCATTGTGTATATATACTATATCATTTTTTATCCATTTTTCTAATGAAGGATATTTAGATTGCTTTCATATCTTGACTATTGTAAATAATGCTGCAGTGAACATAGGGGTGCATATATCTTTTCGAATTAGTGTTCTCGTTTTCTTCAGGTAAATATCCAGAAGTGAAATTGCTGGATCATCCAAAATGGATTAAAAACTTAAATGTAAGCCCTTACACCATAACTTCTAGAAGAAAGCATAGGCAGTATGCTCTTTGACATTGGTCTTAGCAATACATTTTTGGATCTGTCTCCTTAAGCAAGGGGAACAAAAGCAAAAATAAACAAATGGGACTACATTAAACTTAAAAGCTTTTACACAATGAAGGAAACCAGCAACAAAATGGAAAAGCAACCTACTGAACGGGAGAAGGTATTTATAAATCCAGTAGGAGGTTAATACCCAGACTATATAAAGAACTCATACAACTTAATATCAAAAAATCAAACCACCCAATTAAAAACTGGACAGAGGACCTGAATAGAAATTTTTCCAAAGAAGATGTATAGATGGCCAACAGACACATGCAAAGATGCTCAACACTGCTAACCAGCAGGGGCATGCAAATCAAAACCATAATGAGATTACCACCTCACACCTGTAAGAATGGCTGTCATTAAAAAAAACAACAAATAACAAGTGTTGGTGAAGATGTGGAGGAAAGGGAACCCTTGTGCACTGTTGGTGGGATGGAAATTGGTGCAGCCACTATGGAAAACAGGTTCCTCAAGAAATCAAAAGTAGCAAAAGGTCTACTTTTAGCTGAAGTTGGGTGAATGGTAAGGGGGAAATCCTGGAGATTTAAGGAACATGGAATTACTGGTAGCAGTGAAAGGAGTGTTTTCTGAAGGTGAACCTGGCAGCAGTGTACAGGATAGTGTAGAGCAACGGTTGGCAACCTGGAGAGCTAAGAATGATTTTTACATTTTTAAATGGTTGAAAGAAATTTTTAAAGAACATTTAATGACATGTGAACATTATACAAAATTCAGATTTAAATTACCGTAAATACAGTTGCATGATCATTCGTTTAAGTATTGTTTATGGCCCTTTCAATTGCATTACAATGGCAGGGATGAGAGTTGCAGTAGAGACACAGATGGCCCACAAAGCATAAATATTATCTGGCCCTTTGGTTTGGTAAAGCTGGAAAAGTTAAAAGCAGAGATCAACTAGGAGCCCTTCCTAGGGTGGGAGCCTTACAATAGGGTATTAACAGTAGCCTCTGAATAAAATAATAAAGATTTTATCATGCATCCTTCTTAAGTTGAATTTGTTGAAAGTAACGTCATCTCAGGGCATACATGGCAAGGGGTGTAGAGCACAAGAGTTAAGAGTGGAGAGTTAGGATAAGGGCAGGGGTTCTGTATAGAGTAGACTTGTGGATAATCTGATCTGAAGGAGCACTAGGAAGCCAGATTTGAACAGAGTAGTGGGACCAGGAAGTAGTGAATGTTTTGGAATGGGCACATGTGCTAGTACTAAGGTGGAACCAGTATGTGAGCCAGAATTGGACTTAAAGGAGATGACAGGAAGTAGTTTCTTGACCAGAGTAGGCACCTAATAAATGATTACTAAAGTGACTAAACTGGAACTGAGCCTTAATACTGAGCTGCTACTTCCTAAGCAACTTGCATTTGCAAGACACTCAGTGCATTTTCACATGTTATGTAGACCCCTTACATTAATCTGGCAATGTAAGTTGGACAGACATTATGCCTTCCATTTTACATTTATTATAATGGAGAATTATGAGTATCTCTCCACAGGCAGACTATGTAGCTACCAAAGTTTAAGTTTCAGGATCTCTCATTTTCATGGGTCCCTTCCCAGGCCCTGGTGACTTTATCTTTTTTTTTTTTGTGGTACGTGGGCCTCTCATTGCTGTGGCCTCTCCCGTTGTGGAGCACAGGCTCCAGACGTGCAGGCTCAGCGGCCATGGCTCACGGGCCCAGCTGCTCCGAGGCATGTGGGATCTTCCCAGACCAGGGCACGAACCCGTGTCCCCTGCATCGGCAGGCGGACTCTCAACCACTGTGCCACCAGGGAAGCCCCCTGGTGACTTTATCTTAAAGGAAACCTCAAATTATGTAATTTTCAGGACCAAAAAAATCTTGATCTGCCTTTGTGTTTTACCTAACCTATATGGTTGCGGTTGGAACTTCAAATTCACTGTTCTTTCCACTGTACCTTGCTGTGTGTGTGTGTGTGTGTGTGTGTGTGTATGTGTGTATATGTCCGTGTGTGTTTGTATTTAAAGTTTCCAGCTTTCACTGTAACTGAGTAGTTATTGTGGATACGTTTTTTCTTTATTTTCATAAATGTTTCCAAGGATAATGAGATTTTACTTCCTCCTCTCATTGCCCTCTCTACCATTTTTCATTTTTGATATTATTTTTTTTATTTCCCTCTTTGGGAAATAATGAAGATGATTCTGATTAGCTGTGTTTTTTGAAAAGCTGAATCTAAATTGCATATCCTTACATGATTCTAAGTAGTTGAATGGGAACTGGGCTGACACATTTAATCTACTTTCCTCCTACAAAATCTTGCAGACTAACTCTTATAAATCAGAGATACACTGTAGAGCAACCTTCATCAGAATGGCTTGACTACTTATTAAAAATGCAAGTTCCTGTGTCTTAGCCAAATCCTACTGAACCTGAACCTCTGAGGATGTTGACTGGAGATATACATTTTTAACAAACTTCCCAAGTGATTCTTACTCACATTAAAATTTGAGAACATGGGCTTATATATAACCTACCTTATTTAAGTCCTAGGAGTGTTGTAAATGTATTATGATGTAGTTGCTAAGAATAAAAGGATATTCTTCATCCATAGAGGGAACTTGGGAAATCTTAGCTTAAAAACCTCTACTAATTAAGATTCATAAGTAGAAATGGTTAGTTTATAGAAAGACTTTTCCGTGGGTCATGAATTTTTAGAAAGGTTTATAATCTTTCAGGGATTAGATTTATCTGGAAATACACAATGGTTTGCCAACTGACACTAAAATGAACAGCTGAGTGCTTGAGTGTGGTAAGAGACATTAAGAAAGCAGAATGAGTTGTTAGATAAAATGTAATGTTGGGGAAAAATTGTCCTCCAGGCGTCTATTTCCTTATAAAATACTTGAAAATGATTTCTTCTAATAACAAATCATTTATGAACTTTTTCAAAATTATGTTAAATGGCATTATGATCTTTTTCCTTTAGTGCTTCTTTGATTTCTCTGTTTTTAAATAAAAATAATATATTTCCTAAGGGATGACAATACTGAAAAGTATAGTACTTAAAAATACAGCGAGGGTTAAGAATGGAGCAATCCTAGAAAAGACAATTTTGCATTTTAACTTGGGAAAGTTTTGATATGACATAATTAAATATGGTATTTTAATTTGCAAATTAATTTTCTGTGCAACTTAAAATATATACTTATAATATGATATTCCTAGTATTATTAACACTTTCTTATACAAAATACATTTAATACAACTGTAACCAGATGCCACCCTTCCAATACTTCAATTATTTAGAGAAAATTCAGATCAGTACTTCACACAAATATTCGGAGATATTATTCATCTCATGATAGTTGATATAATCACTGGAATAGACAATGCAGCATCCCACAACTACGTTAAATCCATTTTAGCTGTTGTATAATCCAGTATGCCTGGAATAGCCACAATTAACACCTGTTATCCTAGCCCACTTATTAGTAGTGCCCCTTTCACTCTGAGTTAACTTGCTTTAGATAACAAATTATATGCTGACCCTAAATTTGACATTCTTATATACTGGTAGGTAAAAGCTCCTTCTCCCATTTAAACATTCTCATAAATCCTTTCTTTCATCACTATCCCATGATAGATCATAGAAGCACTGCCACAAGAGGTGAGATACATGGGTCTTCTAGTTTGACCTTCTCCCTCAATTTGGAGATGTTTGTGCTCATAAGTCTCATTACTTCTTGTTGGTTTTTGGCCTCTTGTGTTGCATAGCACCTTCTCAGAAGTGGCAAAATGTCGAGATAGATCTGTGCTACTCCTATTTTGGTAAAAGGAGAATGGCTTGGACCTGGACCCAGCCTTCACACAAGCAAGCCCTGTACCAGTGGTGCAGATGAATATAAAAAGAATGGAAGTATTTTAGCACAGTGGTTGAAAACTTAGCCTGTGGAGTTAAACAGACCTGGGCTTACAACCTGGTATCTTCATTTACTTGCTGTGTAATCTTGGCCAACTCATCCAAACTCTCTAACCTTCAGTTTCTCTGTAAAATGGGAACATTAAAAGTCCTTCTTACAACCGATCCAGCCATCGGAGTGCCCTGGGACTCCCTCAGCCCCCACCCACCCCAGCTCCAGCTGTCTTTCCAAGGTGGATCTGGCATGGAGCTCCTCAAAACTCCCCACCAAGCTTATGCCCACTCCAGCTCCATCTGGCCTGCCAAAGCCTCCTGGCACACACAGTCTTCAGAGGGGATACTCCTACACAAGACCACACCTTTAAGACTAGGAGAGGGACCTGTTTTGCCTAATTCATAGAAACAAACACAGAAAGCCAAAACAAAATGAGGATACAGAGGAATATGTTCCCCCAAAAGAATATATAAAATCCTAGATTAAAAATCTAAATGGAACTGAAATATGTAATTCACCTGATAAAGAATTCCAAGAAATGGTTATAAAAATGCTCCTTGAACTCAGGAAAACAATGGAGGAACACAGTGAGAAATTCAGCAAAGAGATAAAAAATACAAGAAAGACCCAATCAGAGCTGAATAATAAAATACATGAAACGAAAGATACACTAGAAGGAATCAACAGCAGATTGGATGATACAGAAGAATGGGTCAGCAATCTGGAAGACAGAATAGTGTAAATCACCCAACAGAACAGGAAAGAGAAAAAAATAATTTAAAAAATGAAGATATTTTTAGGGACCTTTGGGACAAGTGTACTAATGTTTACATTGTAGGTGTCCCAGAAGGAGGAAAGAGAGAGAAAGGGGCAGAAAACTTATTTGAAGAAATAGTGGCTGAACGTTTCTTAACCTGGGGAAGGAAAGAGATATCCAGATCCAGGAAGCACAGAGAGTCTCAAGGTGAACCCAAAGAGATCAACAACAACACATATAATTAAAATAGCAAAAGTTAAAGACAAAGAGAGAATTTTAAAGGCAGCAAGAGAAAAATAACTAGTCACATACGAGGAAACCCCCATAATGTTATTAGCTGATTTTTCAGCAGAAACTTTGCAGGCAAGAAGGAAATAGAATGAAATATTTAAAGTGATGAAAGGGAAAAACTTACAAGCAAGAATACTTTACCCAGCAAGGTTGTCATTCAGAATTGAAGGACAGATAAATAGTTTCCCAGATAAGTAAAAACTAAAGGAGTTGATCACCACTGAACTGGTCTTACAAGAAATATTAAAGGATCTTCTTTAAGAGGAAAAGAAAAGCCCACTGCTGGTAATAAGAAAATATATGAAAGAAAAAAATCTCACTGTTAAAGCCAAATATATACAGTAAAGGCAGTAAATCAGCCAGTTTAAAAGCTAGTAAGAAGGGTAATAGACAAAAGTAGTAAAATTAACTATAGTTACAATAAGTAGTTAAGGGATACACAGAATAAAAATACGTAGAATATGATGTCAAAAACAGAAAACATGGAGGTGGGGAGTAGAAATATAGTGCTATTAAACTGTATTCGAACTTAAGTGACTATCAGCTTAAAATAAACTGCTGTATATATAGGGTGATATATATGAACCTCATGGTAACCACAAACAGAAACCTACAATAGATACACAAAAAATAAAGAGAAAGGAACCCAAGCATAACACTAAAGGAAATCACCAAACCACAATGGAAGAGACTAAGAAGAAAGGAACAGAGAAATACTGTAAAGAAACAAACAAAAAAAACCCCACCAAAACCAAAAAAACCCAAAACAAACAATTAACAAAGTGATAATAAGTACATACCTATCAATAATCACTTTAAATGTAATTGGATGAAATGCTCCAATTGTAAGACATGGGAGCTGAATGGATAAAAACAAGGCCTATCTATATGCTGCCTCCAAGAGACTTCAGATCTGAAGATATACCCTTCAGGGACAGAAAAAAGATATTCCATGCAAATGTAAAGAAAAAGAAAGCTGGGGTAGCAATATTCATATCAGACAAAATTGACTTTAAAACTAAGGCTGTTACAAAAGACAAGAAGGACGTTACATAATGATAAAGGAGTCAAGCCAAGAAAATGATAAAACATTCATAAATTTGATGCACCTAACATAGGAGAACCTAGATATTTAAAGCATATGACACCAGACATAAAGGGAGAAACTAATGGTAGTATGATAATAGTAGGGGACTTTATTACCCCACTTACATCAATGGATAGATTATCCAGACAGAAACTCATAAGGAAATATTGGAAGAGTTAGAATAATTCCTGTTGGAATAAGGAAATATTGGCCTTAAATGACACTTTAGACCTGTTGGACTTAATATCCTTAAACAGGTTATTCCATCCACAAACTGCAGAACACATCCTTTTCAAGTGCACATGGAACACTCTCCTGGACATGACCACATGTCATGCCTCAAAACAAGTCTCAGAAAATTTAAGAAGACTGAAGAAGTATAAGGCATCTTTTGCAACCACAGTGATATGAAACTATACATCAGTTACAAGAAGAAAACTGGAAGAAACACAAATATGTGGAGATTAAACAACATGCTGCTAAACCATCAGTGAGTCTACAAAGAAATCAAAGAAGAGATAAACATACCTGAAGACAAATGAAAATTGAAATATAATTTTCCAAAATCTATGGATACAACAAAAGCAGTTCTAAGAGGGAAGTTCATAGTGACATAGACCCACCTCAAGAGAAATCTCAAATAAACAATTAAACCTTACACCTAAAGGAACTAGAGAAAACCACAAAGTCCAAAGTTGGTAGAAGGGAGGAAATAATAAAGATCTGAGAGGAAATAGAGATTAAAAAAAAAGAAAGAAAAGCTCAATGAAAACTAAGAGCTGGTTCTTTGAAAAAATAAACAAAATTGACAAACCTTTAGACAGACTCATTAAGAAATAAATAGAAAGGGCCCAAATAAGTAAAATAAGAAATGAAAGAGAAGTTACAACCAACACCACAGAACTACAAAGGATCATAAGTGATTACTACAAACAATTATATGCCAACAAATTGGACAACCTAGAAGAAATGGATAAATTCCTAAAAACATACAGTCTTCCAAGACTGAATCAGGAAAAAACAAAAAATCTGAACAGACCTATGACTAGTAATGAAATTGAATTAGTAATCTAAAAACTCTCAACAAAGAAAAGTCTAGAATCAGATGGTTTCACAGGTGAATTTTACCAAACATTTAAAGAAGAATTTATACCTAGGCTTCTCAAACTATTGCCAAAAAAAACAAAAAAAAGATGAAGGAATGCTTCCAAACTCATTCATCAAGGCCAGCATCATCCTGTTAACAAAACCAGATAAAGACACCACCAAACAAGGAGAAAATTATAAGCCAGTATCACTGAAGAACATAGATGGAAAAATCTGTAACAAAATATTAGCAAACCAAATTCAATAATACATTAAAAGAATCATACACCACGATCAAGTGTGATTTATTCTAGGGCACAAGGATGGTTCAATATTCACAAATCAATCAACATAATACACCATATTAAAATTGAAGGATAAAACTTTTCTGAGTATCTCAATACATGCAGAAAGAGCTTTTGACAGACTTCTACACCCATTTATGGTAAAAACTCTCAACAAAGTGTGTATAGAGGGAACATACATCAACATAATAAAGTCCATATATTACAAACCCACCCACCCACCACTAACATAATACTCAATGGTGAAAAGCTAAAAGCTTTTTCCTAAGATTAGGAATAAGACAAGGCTGCCCACTCTCTGCATTTTTATTCAACATAGTACTGAAAGTCCTAGCCACAACAGTCAGACAAGAAAAAGAAATAAAAGGCAGTAAAATTGGAAGGGAGAACTGTGACTACTTGCAGATACTACATATAGAAAACCCTAAAGACTCCACCAAAAAACTAAGAAGTAATAAATGAATTCAGTAAATTTTCAGGATTGAAAATTAACATGCCAAAATCTATTGCATTTCTGTACACTAAGAGTATCAGAAAGAGAAATTAAGAAAACAATCCCATTTACAATTGCATCAAAAAGAATAAAATACCTAGGAATAAAGTTAACCAAAGAGGTGAAAGAACTATACTCAGAACTATAAGACTCTGATGAAAGAAACTGAAGATGACACAAATAACTGCAAAGATGTACTGTGCTAATGGATTGGAAGAATTAATATTGTTAAAAATATCCATACTGCTGAAAGCAGTCTATAGAGTCAGTGCAATCCCTATCAAAATACCCATTGCCTTTTTCCCAGAACTGGAGTAAATAATCTTAAAATTCGTTTGGAATGTCAAAAGACCCCAAACAGCGAAAACTATCTTGAGAGAGAGGAACATAATTGATTTCACAGTATACTACAAAGCTCTACTAATCATAACAATATGTTACTGGTGCAAAAACAGACACATTAGATCAGTGGAACAGAACAGAGAGCCCAGAAATAAACCCTTTCTTATATGATCAATAGATCTATGACAAAGGAGGCAAAAATACACAACAGGGAAGGACATCATTTATTGATGTTGAGAAAACTGACATCTGCATGCAAAAGAATGAAACTAGACCACTTTCTTATGTATTGTACAAAAATAAACTCAAAATGGATTAAAGACTTAAGGTAAGACCTGAAACCATAAAACTCCTAGAATAAAACATAGGCAATAAGGGCTTTGACATTGGTCTTAGCATTTTTTTTTTTTTTTTTTTTTTGGTCTGTCTCCTCAGGCAAGGGCAACAAAAGGAAAAGTAAACAAATGGGATTACATCAAACTAAAAAGCTTTTGTACAGTGAAGGAAAACATCAAAAAAATGAAAAGGTTATATACTGAATGGGAGAAGATAGTTGCCAGTGATATGTTAGATAAGGGGTTGATGTCCAAAATTTATTAAAAACTCGTACAACTCAATATCAAAAAAACAAACAATTTGATTAATAAATTGGCAGAGGAACTGAATAGACATTTTTCCAAAGAAGGTATACAGATGGCTAACAGGTACATGAAAAGATGCTCCACATCACTAATTATCAGGGTAATGCACATCAAAATCAGAATATTACCTCACACCTGTTAGAATGGCTATTGTCAAAAAATAAATACCAAATACATAAATAAGAAATAAGCGCTGGCAAGGATGTGGAGAAAAGGCAACCCTTGTTCACTGTTGGTAAGAATGTAAATTGGTACATTCACTATGGAAAGCAGTATGGAAGTTCTTCCAAAAATTAAAAATAGAACTACCATGTGGTCTAGCATTTCCACTTCTGGGTGTTTATCTAAAGAAAAAGAAACCATTCATTCAAAAAGATAGATGCACCCCAATATTCATTGCAGCTATTTACAGTAGCCAATATGTGGAAGCAACCTAACTGTTCATCTATAGATGAAAGGATAAAGGAGATGTCATATATATACACAATGGAATATTACTCAGCCCTAAAAAATGAATGAAATCTTGTCATTTGTGACAACATGGATGGACTTAATGGGTATTATGAAATAGTGAAATAAGTTAGAGGAAGACAAATACTGTATGATTTCATTTATATGTGGAATCTAAAAACAAAACAAATGAACAAACAAAACAAAAACAAATTTATAGATACAGAGAACAAACTGGTGGTCACCATAGGGTAGGAGGATGTGAAGATAGGTGAAATAGGTGAGGAGGATTAGAGGTACAAACTTCCAGTTATAAAATAAATAACTCATAGGGATTTAACATACAGTGAAGGGAATATAATCAATAATATTGTGGTGACAGATGGTAACTAGACTTGTGATTGTTTCATAATGTATAAAAATATCAAATCACTATATAGTGTACCTGGAACTAATGTAATATTAAGTCAATTATACTTCAATAAAAATTCTTAATAAAAATGTTTAATAATTTTTTTAAGTTTCTTCCTTCCTTTCCTTATAGGTCTGCTGTGAGGTATGATTGAGTGAAGACATTTATCACAGTGCATTACACATGGTACCTATTATTTTGGCTGCTTCTATCTCCATGACTGCCACCCATACTCTTGCTTCTTCTAGATAAATTATACACTTCTAATAGGAATATGTGAGGAAATATTCTAAGGACAAAAGGGATATATGTTATCACTATCCCTATTCGTTGCCTTGTTCAAAGATCAGAAACTGCAGGAAGTCACCTAACCTATTCATGCATTCAATCAACAAATGCAAACAGGTATGAACTAGAAACAGTAAAAAGGAAAAGAATAGTGGCTTAAGGGTGATTTTACTTTAAACACCCTCCCTTTCAACTGGATGCCCAGGATACTTCAGTCACAATTATTTCTAACTATCCTCCCACCTTTTTCTTTCCCCATATATATCAGTATTTAAAATAGAACACTTTGATAGCTATATCCTACATCTTCCTGCCTAATGGAGGAGGTGTTGGGGTAGTCTCTTGTATCAGTTACATATTGCTGACCTCACCTGAGCTCGCTCCTGTAGCTGCAAAGAGCAGGCAGGTCACCTGTGGGCTGTGCTCAGCTGAGGGGACTGGGATGGCTCCCTTCTTCATCTACCTGTGACCTTTCTCAAGAAGGCTTTATACGGCAATGACAGTGTTCCAAGAGGGCAAGCCCCAATGTGAAAGGACATTTTAAGCTTCTGCTTGGGTCACGTTTGATGGTGTCACATTGTTAAAAACAAATCACATGACCAAGTCCAGAGTCATTGTGTGAGGAAAATATAGAAGGTGAAACTAACAGGAGGGTTAATACATTGAGAATCATTAATATAAGCAGTTATCTCAGCTATCACATAGTAATTTTTTTTTGATAGAAGGGAAATACCCCTAATACGTGTGTAAGAACAGGATTTTTTTTTTGCCGTATGCGGGCCTCTCACTGTTGTGGTCTTTCCCGTTGCGGAGCACAGGCTCCGGACGTGCAGGCTCAGCGGCCATGGCTCACGGGCCCAGCCGCACCGTGGCATGTGGGATCTTCCCGGACCGGGGCACGAACCCGTGTCCCCTGCATCAGCAGGCGGACTCTCAACCACTGTGCCACCAGGGAAGCCCAGAGCAGGATATTTTTGACTACTGTTTATTGCTGAGCTAGGCATTAATTGTCTCTTCTAACTCAGGCATGAAAGAACTTCTTGTCTTATTTCTTAGTAGAATGGAAGGGTAAATTGAGCACTCTTGTAATGCAGCCTTAATTTAGACCCTAATCCTTTATCATTGGTTAGTGCCAATGTTTCTATCTCTGTAGAAAAAGCAAGATGAATTATCTAGTTTTATTCTGTTCTTGTGCTTATAACTTGTTGTACTCTCATGTTTTCCTAAATAATGATATTGACTTTTTTATGGATTTCCTATTTTAATTTAAACAATATTCTTACCACATTTTTAGTTGTAAGAAAATTAGGATAATTTATAGCATTAAAATGCATTGCAGCACAAAAATTGGTAATGATTTTAACTATCATTCTAAAATTCAATAATCTGTATTTGTTCTTAAAAACATTACCATAAATGTCTACAAAGGTAGGTATGTTTATGAACAGTATAGTATATGAATATAAACTCACATATGGTTTTTACTTGGAACATAAAGTGTCTAGTATAATGTGCTTGAGTAGGAAAATTTTATCAAGTCCTTTTATCATTGTTTTTTGTTTTTTTATAAACTTATTTATTTATTTTTGGCTGCATCAGGTGTTCATTGCTGCACACAGCCTTTCTCTAGTTGTGGTGAGCAGGGGCTACTCTTTGTTGTGGCGCCGGCTTATTTTGGTGGCTTCTCTTGTTGCGGAGCACAGACTCTAGGTGCATGGGCTTCAGTAGTTGTGGCATGCGGGCTCGGTAGTTGTGGCTCTTGGGCTCTAGAGTGCAGGCTCAGTAGTTGTGGCTCACAGGCTTAGTTGTTCCATGGCATGTGGGATCTTCCCGGACCAGGGCTCGAACCCGTGTGGATTCTTAACCACTGTGCCACCAGGGAAGCCCTTTATCATTGTTTTTAATATAAGTATTCAAATGAACAAGGAGTCATTAAATCCTTAATTAAATCAATAGCTTAATTTTTCTTATATGATGGAGCAAACAAATATAGTGAATTTCTTCTTAATCATTTTTAGCCTGCAGCTGGACTCAAAAAATCATTTAAAGATCTGTGAATCAATTCTACTGATGTAAAGAGTGAACTAATAGAGGTAGCTTGAGCAAGTCTTCTTAGTGACTTAAAATCAGTAAGATTGTTTTTATATTTTCATATTTGAAATGATTTCTCAAAACCACTAAAGCCTGGGAGTAGTGCTGGACAGAAAATGTCTTTCTGATCTTAACTGAAAACTAACCTCAAGAGCTTGAGTTTTTCATTCTAGGACTGGCGAGGGGCAATTATCTCTGCTTGAGCAGTGGAGTCTTTAGATCTAACACTTAGTATAGGAGATAAAGGAAACAGACAAGGCTTAAGTAAAATATACAAAAGTGAAGCTAGTGGAGAATAAGTAAGCCATTGTTTTCATGGCTGTAGGAGAAAAGAGAGCGGCCCCAGAAGAGAAGCAAGCAAATAAACACCCCTATGTATCTGATTTTCAGAGTCATTGAACCTGATATCTGAGAATCAAATTTTTCCTCTCAAATGGCTTTTCTTTATAATAATAGCTATGCAAAATAAAACCAGCTGTCTCAGAGGAAAACACATTTCTTTCTCTTGCATTCCAAATAGTTTCATTTGAAAGCAAACCTCAGACACCTGAGGGCAATCCTGCTTCTTGGGGAAGATAATCATTTTAGGATTTGATAAGTGTAACACACATTGCAGTTCCTGTAAGATGTTTCACTAGTGTAGGGTTTTATCTTTTCAGTCATTAAAATTAATAAATCATTTCAGATATATTCTCATCAAGGGTGTTGTTATTTGGGAACACAGGAGGGTCTCACTTTTCACCTAAATACATTTTTGAAAACTATGAAGTAAATTAGTTCATCAGAAAACTCATATTTTCACTCTAACAGTTGATTGTTGAAAGTTTTATTCCTGATCAGTAATTTAACACCAGGTTCATTACAGATGTAACTAAAAATAATTAATAGAATAATTGGGTTGTAACTAATAACTATTCATAATTATTAAAATTCATTTCTTAAGACCATAAAATAGACAAACGTTGAACATACCCATAGTAAAATAAGAGCTAATATTTATTGAATACTTCTTGTGTTCAAAATATTAAATGCAATACTTTCATATATTATCTGATCCTCTATTAAATGTTATTCTCTTATTATAGATGAGAAAACTGAGGTTAAATAGCCAGTATGGAATCAAGAGTAATACCTAAAACAATTATCTTAAGCACCTTATTATACTCTGTGGCTTATAATTTGGGGAAACTAATGTATTACAGAGTATACATACAGAACATAAGGTAATTTCATCAGATGAGCATACATTTTGTAACAAGAGCCTATGTTTGATTAACAACAATTGTGCTGGCCTTCTAGAATTAAGTAAAGCTATTTTGTGAATGATTTGGACGACCAAGATATCAGGTGAAAAAAGTCCAGGGAATTTCTTCTTTTGTTCACAAATTTTCTCTTAACAAAGGATTACACATTCAAAATGATTAATTAATTAACGTTCTGGATTATTGAAGAAAGTCAGTTAACACTCAACTCAAGAACCTTGCTAGTAGACCCAAGAACAGAAACCCTGGAGTAGAGAAGCAGATAATGGTGGCTTGGGTGGGTTAAAGATTCCAATAGAATGAAGACTGCAGAATCTTGGTAATAGACTTTAGAAAATTAAGTGAAGAAGAAGTAGCTAAAGGTTTTCTTCTAGAACCCAAATACCAAGAAATGGGGTGAGGAGTTGGATGTGGAATGTGGATTCCAGAACAGTTGGAGATAGACCTGGGGGTGGACAAAAATTGGATGTGAAGCAGGAATTGGACACGATGGAAACCATGTCCTTTTCAGCAATACTACTAAGATCAAAATATAGTTGAAAAAGAGATTCAGAATGGGGAAAAGGAACAACATTGAACTGGAGAGCTAGATGAAGTTGACACTGCCACAATACATGGTCATATCCAAGGATGCAAAAAACAGTCTGTGCTTTGGGTCCAGAGGCTCTTTCCTTTTGTTCTTTCACTCGAAGAAACCCCGCATGCTCAACAGTCTGAGAAAGGAGCCATCCTTTTGTTTCTGGATGCTGATTGAGTTGAAAAGCACACTCAAAGAAAAATATATGATCAGTTTAAAATGGAAATAACTCTAACACTATATGTTTGTGGTAAGTGGAGATGGGGAAAGTACAGGGAGATGAGAAGGTAAAAAGAAATAAGACTGGGATTTAGATAGCCCATCCCTGGAAGTCAGTTAAATAATACTCCCCAGGAAGGAGCCAAGGTTAGACAGGAAGTAAGAAGGAAAAAAGTAATCATTCATTTATTCATTTAACAACATTTTTAATGCCTACGATATTGCTATGTACTGTGCTAGGTGCTGGAAATACAGACATGAAAAGGTACATTATAAACTCAAGAGGCTCTTGATCTAGTTGAGGAGGTAGAGAAGTATAGCAGAAATTACATGGAGGTGCAGTAAGAACCACAAAGAGGTAGTCATAGGATGAATGGGTAAAGAAAGGAAGGATACTATTTCAGGCTTAGTCCTTGGGGAATGGAGAGGAGAAAGGAGGTGAAGATTCCTAAAGAATGTATTCTTGGTTGTGTCTTGAAGGTTGAATGGGAATTACACAGATATATAATAGAGTATGAGTATTCCAGGAAGACAGAGTGATACATAAAACATTTTGTAGTTGTGATGTAGCCTAGTATGTTTAGGAATTGGAAATACGGCACTGATGGATGTATCAGTCAGGGTCCGGTCCAATCAGGAGAGAGAAATCACATAGTAAATTGGACAGGAAAAATTTGATATGAATAATTATTAACTATAACAGGATTTGAATAACTAGGGATTGTCTAGTAAGAAGTAAAGAGAACTGTAAATAACAAAGTAATATTTGATGTAAGGAGTAACCACCACTTCTAGAGCTGAAACCAGCACTTTAGACTGTCAAGTCGTCTAAAATCCTCTATTTATTAGAATCATATGTGGCATAATATGAATATCAGATTTTACCATACTTGAGTCAAATGTGTAAATAAAATGAGCAGTGATTAAAGGTGTGCTCCTGTCAAATTTTCAGAGAAATTCACCTTTACCCAGCAATCCTAGACAGATTCTTTTCTTGCACATTGCTCTCAAAGAGCTAGCTTCCTTTCCTTCATAGCATTTATCTTAATTTGTAATTATATATTAATGCTCAGTATTTGATTAAGCCTGTATTCCCCACTAAACTGTAAGCTTCAAGAGGACAGAGACTGTTTTGGTTCTCTTGAGTACCTTGTACAGTAGCCAGTGCATAGTATGACATCAACAATCAATGTTTCTTGAATGAATAGCTGAACAAATCATTTCAGATTTTGCCAGGATGGTCTTGATAGCCCAGAAAAGTTTCTGTCTATTCTTCTCAGTGCCATTCAGAGATAATGATATCTTCATTAATCTCATTTAAGTCTGGATTGCTTCTTCTAATACCAACAAGTGATGCTGGTCAAGGTTTTTAAATTTATTGTATTTTTTAAAATTTAAAATAAAATGTATAATTTTAAATTATTATATTGATATGTATTTAAAATACATACCAAGCATTTTTATTTCCCCTTCTCATTCTCAGAGTTGCTATAATCTCTACTCTCAGGGAAGCTTCAGAACTGCACAGCTCCCCATCCTTCACATTTGTTTCACCATGATTGCTGCTTCAGTATTCCTCCTTTAATTAATGACTGTTCTTTCCCTAGAAAGCAAATAAATAAAAGGAGAAAAGGCTTGATTAACTTCTCTCTTTTTTTTCATGGTTGTTTAGCACTCTAACCTATTCAAAATGTACATACTCACAATTTAGGTAAAGTGTATTTGAGTCTGAAAAATTTACTGCCAGTCAAAAATACATATCTGGTATGAAAATTAATACCTTGAGCTGTGACTGTCAAAATTCTTTGAACTAATGGGCCTTTACAGGGAGCGCATTATTCAGAATAGTTTAAAATATGCAAACAATGCACAAGGAGATTCATAAAGCTGTAGAATTATTCTAAGTCTGAACAAATTTTTTCTGATCTTTAAAGGGATTTAGCTATTAATTTTTAAATGTTGAACATAGTTGACATTTCAAATTGAATTGTTACTGAAATAATCACATCAAATCTTGTGGTTAAATGTTTAAAGTAGAATCCATGAAATATGAATGTTACTAAATCAAGGCAAAGGGACTTTCTTCTGAATACATGATTTTTATTTAGATAAAATGTTAGATGCATTTTGTTTAGAAATAAAATAATCTCTTAAGAGTGAGATGCATTTACTCTTCTAAGAAAATTTGGGTGTGTGGAACTGAAGGGGTTTATGCAGTGTTTACTGTGTGTCCACTGTTTGTGAGGATGTAAGTTTAAAAGCTGTCAAACTCAGTTTCTGATGTCAAGACAATTAGACTCTGATGGCTAATATGGGGAAAAAACACTATTTCAAAGCAGTGTTACATACCAGTACTATTTCCCAAGGCCAAATTTCTTGAGGTGTGGTATGTCTATCCATATTGTCTATTAATTGAGTTTATATGGTACATGGGTGAATATTTTATAATTGTGTTCCATTTTTAATTTTGTGTGCCTGCCTTCCACTCTACTCAGAGAATATGATACTAGTTGTTTGGTTTTTTGGTAACTACATAAAGTTTACTTTTTAAGTAAATCTAAGTTTGTTAAAGCAACTTGCCTTTTTTTAAAAAGATCATATATAGATACTAATACATATGGAACACAGGTATTCATAACCATAAAATGCTTCTCTAGGACTGATATTTGAGAAATAACCCTAAAATCTCTTATAGTAGATGTTCAATAAAAATTCGTTGAATAAATGAGTAGATGAATGAGTAATGTGTCTTTTTAGAACTTTATTGTTCTAATAAATAGAATCAGGGAGGGAGTACAGAGAGTGTATGCATTTCTCTAGTTAATTCTTTGTAATTTGTTTTTAATCAGGAGTGTTTCTTTATCTACCATGGTCAAAATGCCTAATTTTCCAGAAACTTCTATGCCATTTGTTCTATTGATGGGATCTCTTTATAGAACCTACACAGAAGAAAGACTTGAGAAAACATGACATGTATCAACACAATGTAATCCCAAAAGTGCAAAGTTCTATAATGAAAAATAGATGTAGGGATTGCTCAACATATGAATTAAATGTACTTTTTAATATATTTTAATATCAAAAATTCATTTATACTGTTGACTTCAGTTATAAAACAGACTACTTGTCTCGGGATTTCTAGGTTTTAGAAATCTCAAGGAACAGAGGATTTCATAAAGTATTTCCAGAGTCCTACAGAAGGCATACTAGTGTTCCAAATGGGATGAGTTTCTGTTGATAAGACACAAGAGAAGGAGATATGTTTATCTTATCAAAACAGAAGTCTGTGACTGTTACCTTCCCCTACATTTTGCAGT
Source organism: Phocoena sinus (assembly GCF_008692025.1). Taxonomy (NCBI): domain Eukaryota; kingdom Metazoa; phylum Chordata; class Mammalia; order Artiodactyla; family Phocoenidae; genus Phocoena; species Phocoena sinus. Next base: position 100,001,908 of record NC_045766.1, on the reverse strand, counting down.
AAGCTGCCTCATCAGGGCCTTCTTAGCACATCAAATATCCAGTCAGCTAGTTAGAGACTGTAGAGATTTCAGGATATAGACTAATTACAGTATGTGTTTTCATTTTTTGTTTTAATGAAACTAATTCAGAAATCAAGTTTTTACATGTCTGAGCTCCAAATGTTTCCCAAAGTATATCCAAATCAGTGCAGGAGCAGGCAGGACTCATCCAGGGATTAAAAAGAAAAGAATCATCACCAGATAATACAGACTGATTCAAAAGGGCAGACAGAATAAGGAGCAGAGACCTAGTTTAGCAATTTAATAGGCCAAGAGGGAAAGTTTGCTTTTATTTTTTTGTACCAGGATATCTCAGAATGGTACTTAGCACTATACAGTTTTCCGACTGAAAACATTTTCCTCTTCATAGTACATCTTCCATTTTGGAATTCTTTTCCTTTTCTCCTCAGTTACTTCCAGTAAACAATGATACATTTCAAAAGTGTTTATTGTTTAGTTTATGCTGACTACCAGTATCCATCTTACTTAACATCTAAATAGCATACTTTACATCATACATTTACATCATATAGTCCCTTGAATATTAGATTTGTTCAAATATTTATTCAGTGTTTCTCATGTACTAGGTAATATTGTGTTCCATCAGAAATACAAATATGAATAAGACACAGTTCATGGTCTAAGGAGCTTCAGATTCAGGAGGGGGAAACTAATGGTTTCCATCTTATACATTTTAATTTCAAAATGACAGATACAAAGCTTATAATTAATAAATGAGAGCTGGACAGTTGGATCTGATGCTAAAAAGAGAAGTCTGTAAACAAAGCATAAAGTTTGAAGTCAGTAAGATCTAAGTAATTGAAGAAATGATTAAGACTGAAATTGCCCAGGAAATATATATAGAAGAGAAGCAATTGTGGGAGAGAAAAGAGAGCCAAAGAAAGAATATAAGAGAACACAACCAAGTGGCATAAGCAAATCAAGAAGGGAGAGTATGTCGTAGGACACTATCCAGGCAGAGATTTTCAAGAAGCGGGAGGACTGACATTCTCAATTGTTGCTGAGTGATAAAGTACACTGAGGACAGAGAATAAGCCATTGGCAATTTAGGCCAATTAATCTTTGAGAGAACTATTTCTATAGGAAGGGGAATGGGTTGTGGGAGTCAAGATAGCTGATTTCTGAAATGTGTCAAGAAGGTTAAGTGGCACTATCTCAACAAGGAGTCACGGATAAAGAAAACTTGTTTAATGGTAGGAAAATTATACTCAAGTATGTTTTTGGGGGGAGGGGGATGGGAATGGGCAAAAGCCAAAGGAAAAAGAGAAATTAAAAACCCTAAAAGAAGAGGATAGAACAAGATACAGGATAGCTTTGGAACAGGATCCAGAGTATAAGCAGAGGTGTTCAATGTGAAAGGAAGTTTAAGCACCTCTTCCTCTGAGACAGGAGGAAGCTTTGAAGGTATGATGTTTTGGATAACTATAGAGGTAAAGGGAGGCAAACTAAAGGAGGTCTGTGACATGCCAGGGAATAGGACGATGATGATAGAGGCTTACAGAAAGGAGCTAATGGTTTGGAATCCAGCTGTAAAATAGAGTAGTCAGCTAGCTAAAGGTGAATAGAAATGCCTTTATGAGAAACACCTTTACCAGAAGGGCTTGGATATATGCATTCCCACTATTAATAGTTTTCATGTAAAAAGAAATAGTACTCGTCTAAAAATAAAGAAATAAGTTTTCAGGCATATGTGTATGTGTGTATATCTATATACATACATTATTTATACATGCATATGTGTATATATATGTATGCACACACACATAAATGTACATGTATATATAATGTGTGTGTGTGTATGTGTGTGTATAAAGAGAGAGAGAGATGGTCTTTACTGAAACTCTGAGGCAGGTATTTCCATGGAATTATTTCAATGTCATTAAAAGTCAGAAAAAGTGAGAGCTTTTCTAAAGTTAGGAGAAATTCTAGAAAGTTTGCCACCTTGCTTAGGAAAGGAGTTCTAACTGTTCATTAGGAAATAATCCACTTAAGGATTTCCCCAAATAGTATCTATTTGGTAGTCTAATGGTGCAGCATATAACAACTGTAAACGTGTTAAAGTGTTTCTGGCAAAGTAAGCCTCTATTTTGAATTAAATATATTACAATATAGTTTTAAAATATGCTTTTTAAATTGCTTATTCTTAGAGTTTGAATATTTTACAATAAAATAGTTGCTAATAGGATGTGCTTTATGATTATTAAATATTAAAATTGAACATGTGATTAAATAATAGGAAAAATGGAAAAGAAAGTGTATACTAATAATGTATTTTCCATATGTAATAATAATAGCAGTGTTTCTAATGAGTATGGCCTTCTGTTTCTCCAGCATCCCTAGCTCTTTTACACTGTGTGGTCTTGCTCATCCTCTTACTGGGATGCCCTGCCATGGATGTGGCTTGACTGACTCTCATTATTGCCTCAAAGCACACGTCAGGAAAACCTTCCTTGGCTATATGATCTAAAAGCACTTCCCTCCCACCTCACTACTCAGATTACTCTATCGGATCTTTTGATTTCCTTCAGAACTGAAGTTATCTTTACTGTCCATTTGCTTGTCGGTTTATTGTGTATATCTCTTGATTACCGTATAATTCTATGAGGGCAGCTACTGAGTGCCTGGAACATAGTCATCACTAAAAAAATATTGCTTAAAAATGAATGAGCAAAGTTAAACAACATATGTATTCTGTATTTTATAATTGGCAATGTGTTTGGCTAAACGCATTTGTAGCACACATTTCCCTAAAACAAGGCTGCTACGTCAGGGAATAGGACTTGGAGTTGAGGGAATTGGAGATGGAAGGCGATGGGGGGCTATCAATAGCACTCCTGTTCTGAACCAGAGGAGGTCAGCCTGACCTCTTGATACACTGGTTTGTCTACATCAGTTGTGAGGCACATGAAAAGCAATGTAGTACTACTAATAAATTATTAAGCTCTATGATAATAATTTTCTTATAAAATATTGTAGACCTAACAACATCATCTCTGTAATGTCACTCAAGCGTATTCCTATGTGGAAGAATAAAAGGCATTACAAATAATCGGTATAATATCATTGACTATTTACCAGGAAATGTTAATATGGTGATGAGTTTGAATTACTGTAGTGTTTTTACCCTAAAATAATTGTTTTGGCATTTTGAAAATAATTTGTAAATATCCATGGGTATTTTTGTGCATGCTACGAACCGCTTGCCTGTGTGCCAAAGTAGAAAATAGTCTGGGAGCTACTACTCAAAGTTAATTTTGTAGGAAAACAGGTGTTCTGGGTAGGCTGAATAACCTAAGCTGCAATTTCATTGAGGGGAGAGAAGGCGATCAATGTGTCTTTGTGTTCACAGTGCCTGATACACACGGACTATGAGTTCAAAGTTGTCTGTCAAATAATATAATTAATTAATAAAATAGATAAACGGTATGATTTAACCGGCATACCAAGTCCCTGTGACATGTTGGCTACTAATTGATAGAACTAACTTTGATAATCTAGAACTTTAAAGGGTAATTATGGTGATTATTTTCCCCAAAGTACCCCATCATTAATTTGGAGATCTCCTGGTATGAAAATGGGATCAGATCCGCTGTTTATCAGTGATTCCAACAAGGTGGGGAGACTTTCCTGAGTAGATATTGTGGTTTATAACAACCTGCGCCATTCTTTCCACACTTCATATACACACCATTATTCCTTCTTGAGCTTGCTCCTTTTTTTACACCCTACCATTCTTTACTCCTTTGATGAAAATAATTGAAGTAAACAATGTTATTTATAAGAGTTTGTCTTTTCCCTCCAGCATTTAGGAACTGTTATGGGTTGAATTGTGTCCCCTGTAAAGATGGTAAAGTACTAACCCCCAGTACCTGTGAATGTGATCTTATTTGGAAATACTGTCTTTGCACATAATCAACTCAAAATGAGGTCATTAGGGTGGCCCAAATGCAATATGACCGGTATCTTTATAAAAAAGGGATTTGGACACAGAGACAGACACACATTGAGGGAAGATGATGTGAAGATACAAGGATAATACCATTTATAAGACAAGGAACTAGGAGGGAAGCATGGAACAGATTTTCCCTCATAGCCCTTAGAAGGAACCAACCCTGCAGACACCTTAATTTTGGACTTCCAGTCTACAGAAGTGTGAGACAATACATTTTTGTTTTTTAAACTACCCAGTTTATGATACTTTGTAATGGCAGCCTGAGGAAATTAATAAAGGGACAGAAAGTAATTGAGAATCATGGATTAGATGATAGTAACTGATTGGTATAACTTAAAAATATTCAGTTAATTATTAGGGCTTTAAATAGAAAATTATATATTAATTAAAGTAATTTACAAATACTTCAGTTTTATATAAATTACTGTAGTCAGTGTTGAAAAGAATTTCAGGAAATATAATTTGCTCACTATCAGTTGCAACTTGTTGCTGGAATGTCAATTCTTATCAAAGACTACTTAATCTGGGCTTCCCTGGTAGTGCAGTGGTTTGGAGTCCGCCTGCCGATGCAGGGGACACGGGTTCGTGCCCCGGTCCAGATGCCGCGGAGTGGCTGGGCCCATGAGCCATGGCTGATGATCCTGCGTGTCTGGAGCCTGTGCTCCGCAACGGGAGAGGCCCCAACAGTGAGAGGCCTGCGTACCGCAAAAAAAAATAAGACTACTTAATCTAACCTTAGATTTTTTCCCATTGGGCATGGTACCAGTCGGCACTTAAATTAATCATGAATTTTTTTCTCAGGTTCAGGAGCCTACTGTGATGTGTGTTTTGCTCACAGCATGTGGGTCTTCTACTCCAGGCTTCAGATTAACTTTGACATCAGAAGCTCTGTTACTGCTTGCAGCATAGTGAGCAAAGTGCCCTCTTCTTTTTATCCTATTTTCTGTTATCATTTTTTTATGAGGAGAGGCTGCTTTCTGTTTTACATACGGCGCTCCACACCACATATGATTCAAAATAAGAAATTATAGATATATACTGTTACATCTGCTGTATGAGATTGCTCTTTCCCCCAATCAGAACAGGGAATCCTTGGTAGCCAAATTGTACACCTTTCATCAAACTCATTCATTCACTCTATTCTGTTTCATTTTGATCAATGCCATATGAAGTGAATTTCTATATTAAAGCAGTGCTATATAACCTCTCTTCTAATCTTACTCCTTCAAATATTGCCTGTTCTTTCTCTTTTTTTGGTCTGAACATTTAAGATAACTGTTAAGCAAAAGAGGTTTAAAGAAAGTAATACACAATTATTTCCCCAAACCAAGGCTAACCCAAACATCTCTTCCACTCAATCTGGAATTTCTAACTGTTAGAATTATACCTTCACTTGAAGGCAAGTTCTACTTGAGGGAGACCCAAGAAGAGGTGATATCAGGCAGGAGCAAAATTAATTTACCAGTTTTATTATTCAGTTTGGTTGACTCACTTTGTTATTAGATTGGCAACCGGGATTAAATCTAGTCTAAGACAAGTGCTATGACCTGAATGTATGTGTCTCCTCAAAGTTCATATGCTGAAGTCCTAATCCCCAGTGTGATAGCATTTGGGGGTGAGGCCTTCGGAATGTAATTAGGTATAGAGAGCAGAGCCCTCATGAATGGGATTGGTGCCCTTATAAGAAGAGGTGGGAGAGAGATGATGTCTCTCTCCACTTCGTAAGGCTACAGGAGAAAGGTGGCTGTTCGTAAACCAGAAAGAGGGCCCTCACCAATAACCCCAACCATGCTGGTACCTTGATCTCAGACTTTCAGCCTCCAAAACTACGAGAAATAAGTGTTGTTGTTTAAGCTACCCAGTCTATGTTATTCTGTTATAGCAGCCCAAAATGACTAAGACAGCAAGGGAACCAGACAGTATCCTCTTCTTATTCCTGAAAAGAAGCTTCAGATTTTGCTTTAAGAACATTTACACAACTTATCTTATTGTGTTAGAACGGTGATACTTTATTTTGCACAGGGGAAGCTGTGTCAATTTCTGTTACTATCTTGGCAATCAGTTAACTTTTTAAAAGCAGTTGTAAAAAGGTTAGTAATGTGCCCTCTTTATAAAACAAAACCCAAACAATTCAGAAGGGTTTATTATAAAACAAAAAGTTTTTCTCCCATCTTCATATGACCGTAAATCTCTCTCACAGGGATAAAAATTGCTAAGATTTTCTTGAATATTTTTTGGAAAATAGTCTATGCACATATAAATTTGTATATGAGAGATTATTGCTATTTATAATCCACTTATGGATAAGCATGCTTGCCTCCCCTTTGTTAGAAGTGTAAATTATTATTATTTTTTTTAAAAACATCTTTATTGGGGTATAATTGCTTTACAATGGTGTCTTAGTTTCTGCTTTATAACAAAGTGAATCAGTTATACATATACATATGTTCCCATATGTCTTCCCTCTTGCGTCTCCCTCCCTCCCACTCTCCCTATCCCACCCCTCCAGGCTGTCACAAAGCACCGAGCTAATATCCCTGTGCCTTGCGGCTGCTTCCCTCTAGCTATCTACCTTACGACGTTTGTTAGTGTGTATATGTCCATGACTCTCTCTCGCCCTGTCAAAGCTCACCCTTCCCCCTCCCCATATCCTCAAGTCCGTTCTCCAGTAGGTCTGCATCTTTATTCCTGTCTTACCCCTAGGTTCTTCATGACATATTTTTTTCCCTTAAATTCCATATATATGTGTTAGCATATGGTATTTCTCTTTTTCTTTCTGACTTACTTCACTCTGTATGACAGACTCTAGGTCTATCCATCTCATTACAAATAGCTCAATTTCATTTCTTTTTAAGGCTGAGTAATATTCCATTGTGTATATGTGCCACATCTTCTTTATCCATTCATCTGTTGATGGGCACTTAGGTTGTTTCCATCTCTGGGCTATTGTAAATAGAGCTGCAATGAACATTTTGGTACATGACTCTTTTTGAATTATCGTTTTCTCAGGGTATATATGCCCAGTAGTGGGATTGCTGGGTCATATGGTAATTCTATTTGTAGTTTTTTAAGGAACCTCCATACTGTTCTCCATAGTGGCTGAACCAATTCACATTCCCACCAGCAGTGCAAGAGTGTTCCCTTTTCTCCACACTCTCTCCAGCATTTATTGTTTCTAGATTTTTTGATGATGGCCATTCTGACTGGTGTGAGATGATATCTCATTGTAGTTTTGATTTGCATTTCTCTAATGATTAATGATGTTGAGCATTCTTTCATGTGTTTGTTGGCAGTCTGTATATCTTCTTTGGAGAAATGTCTATTTAGGTCTTCTGCCCATTTTTGGGTTGGGTTGTTTGTTTTCTTGTTATTGAGCTGCATGAGCTGCTTGTAAATTTTGGAGATTAATCCTTTGTCAGTTGCTTCATTTGCAAATATTACCTCCCATTCTGACGGTTGTCTTTTGGTCTTGATTATGGTTTCCTTTGCTGTGCAAAAGCTTTGAAGTTTCATTAGGTCCCATTTGTTTATTTTTGTTTTTATTTCCGTATCTCTAGGAGGTGGGTCAAAAAGGATCTTGCTGTGATTTGTGTCATAGAGTGTTCTTCCTATGTTTTCCTCTAAGAGTTTGATAGTTTCTGGCCTTACATTTAGGTCTTTAATCCATTTTGAGTTTACTTTTGTGTATGGTGTTCAGGAGTGATCTAATCTCATACTTTTACATGTACCTGTCCAGTTTTCCCAGCACCACTTATTGAAGAGGCTGTCCTTCCTCCACTGTACTTTCCTGCCTCCTTTATCTGTGCATGGGTTTATCTCCGGGCTTTCTATCCTGTTCCATTGATCTATCTTTCTGTTTTTGTGCCAGTATCATACTGTCTTGATTACTGTAGCTTTGTAGTATAGTCTGAAGTCAGGGAGCCTGATTCCTCCAGCTCCTTTTTTCGTTCTCAAGATTGCTTTGGCTATTCGGGGTCTTTTGTGTTTCCATACAAATTGTGAAATTTTTTGTTCTAGTTCTGTGAAAAATGCCAGTGGTAGTTTGATAGGGATTGCATTGAATCTGTAGATTGCTTTGGGTAGTAGAGTCATTTTCACAATGTTGATTCTTCCAATCCAAGAACATGGTATATCTCTCCATCTATTTGTATCATCTTTAATTTCTTTCATCAGTGTCTTATAATTTTCTGCATACAGGTCTTTCGTCTCCTTAGGTAGATTTATTCCTAGATATTTTATTCTTTTTGTTGCAATGGTAAATGGGAGTGTTTTCTTGATTTCACTTTCAGATTTTTCATCATTAGTATATAGGAATGCCAGAGATTTCTGTGCATTAATTTTGTATCCTGCTACTTTACCAAATTCATTGATTAGCTCTAGTAGTTTTCTGGTAGCATCTTTAGGATTCTCTATGTATAGTATCATGTCATCTGCAAACAGTGACAGCTTTACTTCTTCTTTTCCAATTTGGATTCCTTTTATTTCCTTTTCTTCTCTGATTGCTGTGGCTAAAACTTCCAAAACTATGTTGAATAAGAGTGGTGAGAGTGGGCAACCTTGTCTTGTTCCTGATCTTAGTGGAAATGGTTTCAGTTTTTCACCATTGAGAATGATGTTTGCTGTGGGCTTGTCATATATGGCCTTTATTGAGGAAAGTTCCCTCTATGCCTACTTTCTGGAGGGTTTTTATCATAAATGGGTGTTGAATTTTGTCGAAAGCTTTCTCTGCATCTATTGAGATGATCATATGGTTTTTCTCCTTCAATTTGTTAATATGGTTTATCACATTGATAGATTTGCGTATATTGAAGAATCCTTGCATTCCTGGAATAGACCCCACGTGATCATGGTGTATGATCCTTTTAATGTGCTGCTGGATTCTGTTTGCTAGTATTTTGTTGAGGATTTTTGCATCTATGTTCACCAGTGATATTGGCCTGTAGTTTTCTTTCTTTGTGACATCCTTGTCTGGTTTTGGTATCAAGGTGATGGTGGCCTCGTAGAAGGAATTTGGGAGTGTTCCTCCCTCTGCTATATTTTGGAAGAGTTCGAGAAGGATAGGTGTTAGCTCTTCTCTAAACGTTTGATAGAATTCACCTGTGAAGGCATCCGGTCCTGGGCTTTTGTTTGTTGGAAGATTTTTAATAACAGTTTCAATTTCAGTGCTTGTGATTGGTCTGTTCATATTTTCTATTTCTTCCTGATTCAGTCTTGGCAGGTTGTGCATTTCTAAGAATTTGTCCATTTCTTCCAGATTGTCCATTTTATTGGCATAGAGTTGCTTGTAGTAATCTCTCATGATTTTTTTTTATTTCTGCAGTGTCAGTTGTTACTTCTCCTTTTTCATTTCTAATTCTATTGATTTGACTCTTCTCCCTTTTTTTCTTGATGAGTCTGGCTAGTGGTTTATCTATTTTGTTTATCTTCTCAAAGAACCAGCTTTTAGCTTTATTGATCTTTGCTATCGTTTCCTTCATTTCTTTTTCATTTATTTCTGATCTGATTTTTATGATTTGTTTCCTTCTGCTAGCTGTGGGGTTTTTTTGTTCTTCTTTCTCTAATTGCTTGAGGTGCAAGGTTAGGTGGTTTATTCTAGATGTTTCCTGCTTCTTAAGGTGGGCTTGTATTGCTATAAACTTCCCCCTTACAACTGCTTTTGCTGCATCCCATAGGTTTTGGGTTGTTGTGTCTCCATTGTCATTTGTTTCTAGGTATTTTTTTACTTCCTCTTTGATTTCTTCAGTGATCACTTCATTATTAAGTAGTATATTGTTTAGCCTCCATGTGTTTGTATTTTTTACAGATCTTTTCCTGTAATTGATTCTAGTCTCATGGCGTTGTGGTCAGAAAAGATACTTGATACAATTTCAGTTTTCTTAAATTTACCAAGGCTTGATTTGTGACCCAAGATATGATCTATCCTGGAGAATGTTCCATGAGCACTTGAGAAAAATGTGTATTCTGTTGTTTTTGGATGGAGTGTCCTATAAATATCAATTAAGTCCATCTTGTTTAATGTATCATTTAAAGCTTGTGTTTCCTTATTTATTTTCATTTTGGATGATCTGTCCATGGGTGAAAGTGGGGTGTTAAAGTCCCCTACTATGAATGTGTTACTGTTGATCTCCCCTTTTATGGTTGTTAGTATTTGCCTTATGTATTGAGGTGCTCCTATGTTGGGTGCATAAATATTTACAATTGTTATATCTTCTTCTTGGATCGATCCCTTGATCATTATGTAGTGTCCTTCTTTGTCTCTTTTAATAGTCCTTATTTTAAAGTCTATTTTGTCTGATATGAGAATTGCTACTCCAGCTTTCTTTTGGTTTCCATTTGCATGGAATATCTTTTTCCATCCCCTTACTTTCAGTCTGTATGTGTCTCTAGGTCTGAAGTGGGTCTCTTGTAGACAGCATATATAAGGGTCTTGTTTTTGTATCCATTCAGCCAATCTGTGTCTTTTGGTGGGAGCATTTAGTCCATTTACATTTAAGGTAATTATTGATATGTATGTTCCTATTCCCATTTTCTATATTGTTTTGGGTTCGTTATTATAGGTCTTTTCCTTCTGTTGTGTTTCTTGTCTAGAGAAGTTCCTTTAGCATTTGTTGTAAAGCTGGTTTGTTGGTGCTGAACTCTCTCAGCTTTTGCTTATCTGTAAAGGTTTTAATTTCTCCATCAAATCTGAGTGAGATCCTTGCTGGGTAGAGTAGTCTTGGTTGCATGTTTTTCTCCTTCATCACTTTCAGTATGTCCTGCCACTCCCTTCTGGCTTGTAGGGTTTCTGCTGAGAGATCAGCTGTTAACCTTATGGGGATTCCCTTGTGTGTTATTTGTTGTTTTTCCCTTGCTGCTTTTAATATGCTTTCTTTGTATTTAATTTTTGACAGTTTGATTAATATGTGTCTTGGCGTATTTCTCCTTGTATTTATCCTGTATGGGACTCTCTGTGCTTCCTGGACTTGATTAACTATTTCCTTTCCCATATTAGGGAAGTTTTCAACTAGAATCTCTTCAAATATTTTCTCAGTCCCTTTCTTTTTCTCTTCTTCTTCTGGAACCCCTATAATTCGAATGTTGGTGCGTTTAATGTTGTCCCAGAGGTCTCTGAGACTGTCCTCAGTTCTTTTCATTCTTTTTTCTTTATTCTGTTCTGCAGTAGTTATTTCCACTATTTTATCTTCCAGGTCACTTATCCGTTCTTCTGCCTCAGTTATTCTGCTATTGATCCCATCTAGGGTACTTTTAATTTCATTTATTGCGTTGTTCATCGTTGCTTGTTTCATCTTTAGTTCTTGTAGGTCCTTGTTAACTGTTTCTTGCATTTTGTCCATTCTACTTCCAAGATTTCGGATCATCCTTACTATCATTATTCTGAATTCTTTTTCAGGTAGATTGCCTATTTCCTCTTCATTTGTTAGGTCTGGTGGGTTTTTATCTTGCTCCTTCATCTGCTGTGTGTTTTTCTGTCTTCTCATTTTGCTTATCTTACTGTGTTTGGGGTCTCCTTATTGCAGGCTGCACGTTCGTAATTCCTGTTGTTTTTGATGTCTGTCTCCAGTGGCTAAGGTTTTTTCAGTGGGTTGTGTAGGCTTCCTGGTGGAGGGGACTAGTGCCTGTGTTGTGCTGGATGAGGCTGGATCTTGTCTCTCTAGTGGGCAGGTTCACGTCTGGTGGTGTGTTTTGGGGTGTCTGTGGCCTTATTATGATTTTAGGCAGCCTCTCTGCTAATGGGTGGGGTTGTGTTCCTGTTTTGCTAGTTGTTTGGCATAGGTTGTCCAACACTGTGGCTTGCTGGTCGTTGAGTGAAGCTGGGTGCTGGTGTTAAGATGGAGGTCTCTGGGAGATTTCCACCGTTTAATATTATGTGGAGCTGGGAGGTCTCTTGTTGACCAGTGTCCTGAAGTTGGCTCTCCTACCTCAGAGGCAGAGCCCTGACTCCTGAGCTGGAGCACCAAGAGCCTTTCATCCACACGGCTCAGAATAAAAGGGAGAAAAAGTAGAGAGAATTAGTAGAAATATGAGGAAAGAAAGAGGGAAAGGAGGAAAGGAAGGAAGGAAGAAAGAAGCAAAGAAGGAAAGAAAGGAGGGAGGGAGGGAGGAAGGAGGGAAAGAAGGAAAGAAGACAGAAAGAAAGAAGATACAGTAAAAATAAAATAAAATATAATATAGTTATTGAATTTAAAATATTTAGTAGAAAAAAAAAAAGGGACGGATAGAACCTTAGGACAAATGTTGGAAGCAAAGCTATACAGAGAAAATCTTACACAGAAGCATACACATACACGTTCACAAAAAGTGGTAAAGGGGGAAAAATCATAAATCTTGCTCTCAGAGACCACCTCCTCAATTTGGGGTGATTCGTTGTCTAAAGGAGGGAAGGAAGGAAGGAAAGAAAGAACGAAGGTAAAGCATAATAAGGTTATTACAATTAAAATTAATTATTAAGAAAAAAAAATTTTTTTTTAAAACCATGGACAGATAGAGCCCTAGGACAAATGGTGGAAGCAAGAGTATACAGACAAGATCTCACACAGAAGCATACACGTACACATTCACAAAAAGAGGAAAAGGGAAAAAAATCATAGATCTCGCTCCTAAATTCCACCTCTTCAATTTGGGATCATTCCTTGTCTACTCAGGTATTCCACAGATGCAGGGTATATCAAGTTGATTGTGGAGCTTTAATCCGCTGCTGCTGAGGCTGCTGGGAGAGATTTCCCTTTCTCTTCTTTGTTCTCACAGCTCACAGGAGCTCAGCTTTGGATTTGGCCCTGCCTCTGTGTGTAGGTCGCTGGAGGGCGTCTGTTTTTTGCTCAGACAGGACGGCGTTATAGGAGCCGCTGATTCGGGTGCTCCGGCTCACTCAGGCCGGGGGTGGGTGGGGGGGGGAGAAGGAGGTGCACTGCGTGCGGGGCGGGCCTGCGGCGGCAGAGGCGGTGTGACGTTGCGGCAGAGGCCGGCGTGACGTTGCACCAGCCTGAGGCCCGACGTGCGTACTCCCGGGGAAGTTGTCCCTGGATCCCGGGAACCTGGCAGTGGCGGGCTGCACAGGCTCCGCGGAAGAGGGGTGTGGAGAGTGACCTGTGCTCGCACACAGGCCCCTTGGTGGCGGCAGCAGCAGCCTTAGCGTCTCCCGCCCATCTCTGGGGTCCGCGGTTTTAGCCGCGGCTCGCGCCCGTCTCTGGGGTTCGCGCTTTTAGCCGCGGCTCATGCCCGTCTCTGGAGTTCCTTTAAGTAGCGCTCTTAAACCCGTCTCCTCGCGCACCAGGAAACAAAGAGGGAAGAAAAAGTCTCTTGCCTCTTCGGCAGGTGCAGGCTTTTCCCCGAACTCCCTCCCAGCTAGTTGTGGTGCACTAACCCCTTCAGGCTATGTTCAAGCCGCCAACCCCAGTCCTCTCCCTGCGCTCCGTCCAAAACCGAAACCCGAGCCTCAGCTCGCAGCCCCGCCCGCCCCGGCGGGTGAGCAGACAAGCCTCTCGGGCTGTTGAGTGCCGGTCGGCACTGATCCTCTGTGCAGGAATCTCCCCGCTTTGCCCGCCGCACCCGTCGCTGTGCACTACTCCGCGGTCCCGAAGCTCCCCCCTCTGCCTCCCGCAGTCTCCGCCCGCGGAGGGGCTTACTAGTGTGTGGAAACTTTTCCTCCTTCACAGCTCCCTCCCACTGGTGCAGGTGCCGTCCTTATTCTTTTGTCTCTGTTTTTTCTTTTTTTCTTTTGCCCTACCCAGGTACGTGGTGAGTTTCTTGCCTTTTGGGAGGTCTGAGGTCTTCTGCCAGCCTTCAGTAGGTGTTCTGTAGGAGTTGTTCCACGTGTAGATGTGTTTCTGGTGTATCCGTGGGGAGGAAGGCCATCTCCGCGTCTTACTCTTCCGCCATCTTCAAGGTCCCCCAAACTTACTGTTATTAAATATAAACTAATACTCAGTGAGATAAGTGTTTTTTCCTGTCAAATGAATCCGTATTCTTTAAAAGTTTATACTTTTTTTCCTGTCCAGAGTAGATTGAAATGACACACTTATACACTTTTGATGTGAATATACAGTAAAATAATCATTTCAGTACAGGATAGTCATGTCCTTTGCCAGTATAGCAAGAGACCTTCATATACTTTGACAATGTGATTTCGCTTCTAAAGATACTTGAACACATGGAGATTAGAACTTATGTTTACTCTAATATTATTTAAATAGAAAATAATCCAAATATCCAAATAAAATCAATTGTTTATCAATATAATGGCAATGAAATATTCATGCATCCATTAAGTTGTATTTTTAAATTAATGTTAGGAGATAATGCTGACCACATCTTGATGAAAGAAAATTTTAGGGAACAAATTTATATATCAACCTAGAACAATATTTAAACATCTGCATCAAAAGTTCCAAAACAAAATTTATCAAATTATTAGGTGTTTATCTTTGTGTATTGGGTTGTATGTGATTTATTTGACGTTACACATTATTTCCAGTTTTCAAAAATGAGCGCATATTACTTTTAATATTTGAAAAATACACTATTATAAAACATTTATGAATTAGATATGGAATTTATACATGTAGAAAGCAGAAAATATGCAAAATAGCCTGTTATTTATTTCATTTAGTCCTTAAATCAATTATGTATTTTATATAACATTTGTTTTCATAAGTATCTACTATGAGGATAAAAATATTCACTAAATGTAAATCACTCTTTACCATTTTTAAACTGTTTTCAGCATCAGCTGTGTTCAATTTTTCCCCTTGCTTTATCAGTGTCCTATGTTGTTAGGATATTGGCCATGGATACCATTTTTTTAAACTTGCATTTAGAGAACCTGTATTTAGTTTCAGTGCAAATAATTATTGCTTTTTAGTATAAAATTCTACTATTTATGCTGTAGATTTTGTTCCAGATCTGCTAATTGCCTATAGCACATGTAAAGTAAAAATGCTCATGAAAACTTACTCTTATCTTTGGCCTGGGACGCGATCAGCATATTTTTTTGTTCTTTAATATTCTGTCAAAGCTGCCACTACATACCATTAAATTTACTCAGTATTGACTTACAACTTGTTTTCACACGTTTTTAAATGTAATGTATTAAAGTTCATAGACTCCGATAACTGTATGTTGAGAGCAGTCTGGTAATATTTAACGGCCTTCAGTATTTCTTACAGCTTCAGATTTCTTCTTGTGTTAAAAATATTTAAATTAGAAAGTGCTTTGGCTTTATGGTATATAATAAAATATATTCTAATCCCCAAGTTTGTCCATTCTAATTTAATATTTCATTCTATAATTCAGATCTATCACATAAGAGCAAACCATTTTAACCTCGGCTAATTCATTTGTCATAAGAATTAAAAATTATTTTGTGCTTAACCTCCTTCAGATTATTTCAACAAATGTGTTTTATGAAGATAGATGCTGCCTCAAAGCCACTTTCCTTAGCATTACCATACATTTTTAGAAATGTTTTTAAAACTTCCATTTCCTTATCTCTACCTGGCTATTTCCAATTTATATCTTAATCATGAGTGTTTTATAGAATCAAGCTTTAGTGACAGTGATCTCACAGCTAATTTCAGTATCCCCCCCCTTTGTTTTTAAAAATGAAGAGTATTAACTTTTAATAAGTATTAGCAAGTTGTTAATTTTGACTCTGTTTGGAGGTATCTCTTTTCCATGTCGCATGCTTATTATGTTCATCATTTTCACTGTTTCTACAAAACTTCTGGTATATGGCATAACAAGATTTGTCCTGAGCTTCTTACCTTTTTATTTTTACCTACCATTTTTCTCTATAGTGCTTTTATCAAGCTGTTATGTTCATAATTAACAGGTCTTTTTTCTATTCCTAAACTTGTTCCTTCAATCAATATCTATACTTCTTATACTTAGTACTACCCACAAATGAATGTTTACTACCACTGTATACCTTTCTTTCAAATACATATTTCCACTTTTAGAAATTTATTCAATAGTCATATGCACACAGATTTGCAAACTTAAATACACAAAGATAATCACTGAAACATTATTTGTAATATTAAATAATGAAAAAATCTAAGGATTCCCCGATAGAAAAATGAGTAAATTAGATTATTATATATACATACCTTGAATTCTATTTAGCCAGTGAAAAGAATAAGGTAAGTCTGAGGTTGAAAGCTGTCTGTGATATGGGGCAAAGTGAAAAAGACAACTAATATAACTATATGAATCCATTTTAGTTTAAAATAGAAATTGTATGTGCGTGTTATGTGTTTGCAAGTGGTTATTAATGCATATAAAGCGTCTGATAGATGTAGATCAGCCTGTTAAAATGCTCCTTCAAGGGTTTAGGTAGAAACAATGCTTTTTATTTCTTAAAGCTTTACACACACACACATACACAGAAGAGACCCTATTATATTTATAGTACTGAGAAAAAAATTAAACAATTCATTTTAGTAAACTCACTCTCTTTTTCTGTCAATTTTATTTATAATGTTCCTATATGGAAGCAATTTTATTATACTTTTCATCCCTTGCAAAACACCAATTGTTAAAGATATTTGCATCATTCATGACAAAAATGGCAGATAGAGGCCAATATCCTTGACTTTTCCTACTCTATCTTTCCCTGTAAAGTGCTTATACATCACACACACGTGTGTGCCCGTGCATGCGCTCACACATGTACATTTAGAGAATTCTACTATGCTGTAATAACACAAACTCCTCCAGCTTTTCTTCATTATTATACTAGAAATGTTATTCTGTATTCTCTGCCTTTTGCATGATGCACAAAGTCCTTTTCTTACTGAGTCTAATCCAACTACAGGCATGACTTTAAATTCATGCAGGCAGCCTATGTTCTTTGCAGCCACCCTTCTTGCTGTCTGGAATTCCTCTCAATTTCTGTTTGAATATATTTATGTAATTGCTGTATTTATAGATAATGTTGATTATAGGATTTTTAAAAAATTAGTTTATACGAAGCTCTAGGACATGGACTTTGTGACGTAGAAGACAATAACCCTTTAGTGTCTGACAGAGTTTTGTGTATGTACTCTGTTACCTCAGGATAAATATGTGAAATGTGAAAATAATTTATACATCACACTTCCTTGCCTATCATTATTTTAAAACTTTATCTAAATATTACAAAGATCACTTATAAATCGAAAGATAATTTTTAAGAAAGATCTTAGACTTCATTAGCAAAATAATACATTTCATGGTTTGAATAATACCATAGAAATAGTTTCAGCACTTCAAAGTTCTATGAATAATACCAGTTGAGCATTAAAATATTTTAAAACCACAACATGTATGATTACTTCAAAATATTCCACTTCGAAATGACTTCCAGTAACAATTTATAAATGGTTCCTATACTTAGCTTAATATTATCAAGTAAGTAAAAATTATATAAAGAAATACTTCTTTCACCAAAAAGCAATTTATATGAGTTGTATGTATGGTCAGAATATGGAAGCTTCATTCTGTTTTTAAACATCATGCCACGAACTCAACCTTAGGAACTGTATGTCCTCTACTTGCCAACTCTCCCTTTTGCTCTCATAAAATAATAGTTTGAGTGATGGAGTTAAAGAACTTTGGCAAACTGAGTCAAAATTTATATCAAACTTGAAGTAATGCTGCTATAAACATAAGTGACATAGCACATGGTCGGCATGTTCATGTACAGTGATTCTTTGATAAAATGGCTGGACATGGTCTTAAGCAAGTCGCTTTGGGGGTACTGAAGAGTAGTTCTCGGTGGTATATGCTTTATATGAATCAGACATCAAAGCAGCTTGTTTATGGCCTAATATAATACATTTCACAGGTTCACATTTCATTTATAGACCATAAAGAATGTTATCAAAAATAATTTACTATACAAAGACAGATAAAATAGAGTTATAGTATGAGTGAAATGTTATTTCCATTTAATTTACACTTTACTATTTATTATAGGCCTCAGAAACAAAATTGAGCTTTTATTCAACTTTTACTTCTTAAAATACTTTTCATCTTTTTTTTAGTTTGAGTATATTTCTTTCATACCAATAAAATAAATCAAGAAGTCCTCTCTTTGAAATTGATGAGATAAAATTTAAAATTCCCATTTGAGAGCTATTTATTTATATAATGACAACATAACTTAAAATTATTTTAATATTCTCTGGAAATTATCAGGTTAATACAAAATCAATATGTAATTACAGTCTTATAGTCTTGAGCTATAATGTCTTCTTCATGCTGAAATTTAAAAATTTTGTGTGTAACAAAGGCCTCATCTCCTTTAGTATTTTTATTCAACTATAATTTAGATACAGGCATATCTCACTTTATTGCACTTGGCTTTGCTGTGCTTCACAGATATTGCATATTTTTATGAATTGAAAGTTTGTAGCAACCCTATATCGAACAAGTCTATCCATCCCATTTTTCCAACAGAATTTGCTCACTCCATGTATCTGTTGCATTTTGATAATTCTCAGAATATTTCAAACTTTTTCGTTATTACATTTGTTATAGTGATCTGTGATTAGCGACCTTTGGTGTTACTATTGCAAAAACATTACAACTCATCGAAGGCTCAGATTTTATGGTTAGCATTTTTGCAATAAACTGTGTTTTAATTAAGGTATATATATTGTATTGTTAAACATAATGCTATTGCAAACTTAATAGAGTACAATGTAGTGTAAACACAACTTTTATATGCACTGGGAAACCAGAGTATATGTGTGACTGGCTTTACTGCTGTGCTTTGGAACCAAACCTGGAATATCTCTGATATGCCTGTATCTGCCAAGCAGTCACTTCTTAGTTTACTTGTATTGTACTTACTAAAAAACAATTTTGAAATTTACTAATTTTTTTAAAATATCAAATTTTAAAGCAACACAAATATTAAATATTTTCTATGTAGTTTAGTGTTTAATGTACTAGTTTTACAATATTAAAGCTATTATTGTCCTACTCTCTACAGTGATACACTTAGAAAATGGGAAGTGTATTAAGTTACAAGGCTTACCAGGAAATATAAATATATATACTTACAGGAGGACAGACAGACAGACACATATTGGCAATTATTTTTTAACATTCATTGGTTATATTTTATTATTTAATATTTCAAACATCTTAAAGATTTAAATATCTACTTAAATAATAATGATTCAATAAATTTATACCAGAGAGAAAAATCAAAAGATTTTGTACATGAAGAATTTCTTATTCTTGTGATGAATACATTTTAATAAATTACTAATTTTAATATCTAAAAATATACTAATCTATAATTTATGGCATTTTAAAAAGTCTCAATTTTAGCCTATCATCAAATTGCATATTATCAAAATTATTTTAAGAGCAATTAAATATTTTGGGATTATTACTGTAGAAATAGGACTCAAAGCTTTTGGGATCCCTGCAGAACATGCTGAATATAGTTCAGTAGGAAAACAGACTTATGTTTCATGATGTGGGCACATCACAACGAAGCCCTGCCTTCTGTCCAGGCACCACCCTTTGCTAGAGAAAAGTTTAATGACTGTTTTTGGGAATGCCTAACCTACGGGAAGAAAAAGACCCAGATGTTTAAAAGAGCAGGAATTTTTCTGGCTCTAGGTGAGGTCGGTTCTTGGAAATTGAGAAGGACAGTAGCAGCCTCTGTGCATGGAATATCCTCCATTCTCCCACACTGCAGCGAGCACTGCAGCTGCTTGGTGGGGATATTTCTCATAGAGGTGTATTTCTGAAGACTGAACCTCAAGTACAGTAGCTTGGGAATAACAACAAGGGCACATCGCCTATATTTAGCATGAGGAACGGGCTTGATGATCAGACCCAAGAGACTTGGATGAGAATATCAGTTGAACTGAAAACTCATTTCTTTTCCCAAGATTTCTGTACTGCGTAAAAAGCCAGAAATACTTTATGACCTAAACAGAGGGAAAAGGGCCTGCCATCTAGGCAGATGGGTATTCAGAGTGAGATTTAATTGATTTAGAAAATGGAAGATAAAAGGTTTAAGTTAATTTTCACCTAACGTGGAGCAAATGATACTCATTGCAAGGATTTGCATGTTAAAGTGGAACATGTTAACTGCATTCTCAGGTATTGTTGCTTCATCTCAGACAATAAGTAGTAGTGAATAGCCGCTCACCAATGTTCATTCCCTTCATGGAAGGGGAGTTTTAACTGGCAAGGTGTTAAGGACTCTGCTGATGAAGTCTCTTTATTCAATGCAGTCATTATCAGCACAGCTTTTATTTATTGAGTGCTGACAGTCCAGAGCAATTTAAAAATAGTTGTGCTCTTATTTCCCATGAAAACATTTTTCAGTTGAGGAAATATTCAGAGGCTATAAATCACATGCTAAGGTCACAGCATTGGTAAGTGGAAGCCCCAGGATTTAAATTGAAGTTTATGTTATTCTGAAGTCCATACTGGAATTTCAGTCATTATAACTTGCTGGACAATTGATTTTGGCAAATACCAAGAATTATCCATGTGAAAAGGTCACTCGGCCTTCCCTGGGACTCACTCCATCTCCGTTAGGTACCATGAGCTGTACTATCTTCCACCTCTGTCAGGTCTCTGGGGAAACATGCTTGAACTTCTGCTATGTGGCTAATATGTGCTCTCAGTGCTTCATTTCTGTCAGTATTTTTTCATGCATTTACATATCTGATGACACAGATTTCCTGGAACATGCTTTGTTTTTTATGTTTTTATTCCCTCTGCCCCTACTTCGCTTCCAATTTCTTCTGTTCTTAGTCTTCTGAATTATTTCCCACCTTAGATCTCAGTGCCTTGCCTTGGAAGGGACTGCGTTTGACCCATCCCTTTTTGCTTTGATTGTCATCCCCTAACATCTTCTCCCAGTATCTGTGTCCCTGGATTCCCCCAAATGCTAAACACCAGCTCAATCCACCAAAACGTGGTGTGTTTAACATTCCATGTGGAGAAGATACTAGATAAAAGCAACCTCTAGATGTGACACTCCAGACACTAAGGAAGTTTGGGAAAAGGAATTCTGATGGTGTAGCACAGTCTTTCTAAAGGCACATTCAATGTGTTTTATAACCAATAAGACATTGAATAGATACTGGACAAGAGCAAAATCCTTGGCACCTTCTTTTATGCCAAGGTTACTTGCCAGAACTTGGAGAGGATCGGATAAAGGAAATCAGGTTAGAGACTAGTGTGGCAGAGTAGCTACTCAAGAAGTTTGGATACCAGGTATTTAACAATTGGTAGAGAAGTATTTCATACTTTGGCAACCTGTAGGGTTGTACCAGTGAGTGCTGGCTGAATATAAGCTCTGACTCTTACATGTCTGAAAAACAAAGAAACAATAGAGTCACAGATATAGAAAACAGTCTTATGGTTATCAGGGGGAAAGGTAGGGGAGGGATAAATTGGGAGATTGGGATTGACATATACACACTACTGTATATAAAATAGATAACTAATAAGGACCAGCTGTATAGCTCAGGGAACTCTACTCAATACTCTGTAATAACCTATATGGGGAAATAATCTAAAAAGAGTGAGTACATACATATATATAACTGATTCACTTTGCTGTACAGCAGAAAGTAATACAACACTGTAAATCAACTATACTCCAAATAAGTAAATAAATATCAAACCTCTTAACGAGATGCTGAATATTACATGATCTTTTCACAGTCCACTTTTCTAACTATTGATGACATACTTTTTACAAATTAAAATATTATCTGAGTCAGTGGTCTATGTGCTTATTTTTCTCTGATAATTTTTTTTTTTTTTTGCGGTACACGGGCCTCTCACTGTTGTGGCCTCTCCCGTTGCGGAGCACAGTCTCCGGACGCGCAGGCTCAGTGGCCATGGCTCATGGTCCTAGCCACTCCGCGGCATGTGGGATCTTCCCGGACCGGGGCACGAACCCGCGTCCCCTGCATCGGCAGGCGGACTCTCAACCACTGCGCCACCAGGGAAGCCCTCTCTGATAATTTTTATCCACTGATGCTTCTACTGATGGAATGTGAGCAATCTGAAACTCATGCAAAATAGGTTTCCCCCTGATATTCTCCACAAAATGGAGAGAATTACAAGGTCTTGGAAGTCTGTCATTTTTTCTTTCTGTATAAATGGAGCTCCCTAAACAAAGGGAGCTCCCTAAACAAATTGAAATTGAACTCTCTAGACCTATTCTATGAATCTGAGTATCAGTAGCTTTGAACCCTATGATATGTAAATAGTATTAAAATCTGTCATTATTTACAGGCTGCACAGCAGGGCCCGCTTCCACCTTAGGAATCTCTGGAAGTGGAAAAATGACTTTTTCAGAGCATTTGGAAACCCATCAAACTATAACCACTTAGAAAGCTGAGCAGTTCATAAGTTTTATGACATATCTAACTTCAAAAATTGATATAAAACTGATGCAATGCAGATTTAATTGAAAACACACAGGAAGATTATTTTCACCACTTCCTGAGTAAGGAACAGAGCATTATAAATTATATTGAAATCTTGTGTGTGTGTTTAATTGCTGAATAGAGCACTGCAATTGATAGTTTAAGTACTAATTATTTTAATGTGATTATATTTAATTATTATAATTGCTATTCATATCTTATGTCCTAATACAGAGACATTAAGGGGCTTTTGCACAAAATTATTATATTCTTCTCATGCTAGAAAACAGAATGGGGAATTTATCTTAGTTTAGTTGAAATAAGCTATTTGCTACTTCATTTATTTCAAAATGAAATGTTACTAATTCTTTTTTTTGACCAGAATATTTTATAACAAATGCTGTGAAACCCTTTGAAATTAAAAAAATAGAAATATCTTTTTATGTGAATTATGACTTTGAACATTGTTTACATGTAGATCACACTATAAATTCACATTTTTTTTCTCCTGTTGGGCATTACTCTATAGAGAAAGGGGTGGTTAGACATTGTGATTTTTTTTTTTTACTCTCAGTTTATAATGTGTGGCGATATATTCAGCTCAGTAAGTGTGTAAATTACAACACAAATAAGATTTGAAAATTCAGAAAATGAAAGGGAAAAAGTAACTATGAAACAAATTGTAATTTATTGCCTCATATGATGCAAGTTTAATTTGTTTACATTTTGCAAGGGAAATACCTATTTACCATATTCTCTTTGATATAGTACATATAAAGCTGAAATATTGTGTTTCAGGTTGGATAATGGAGTCATTACCCCAATTTTAAACATTCTGCACCTGAAATTGGGATTCATGATGGACTCATTGGCTAAATAAAATTACAGCAAGTAAAAACAATTTCTAGAAACTTAAAGACTTGAGATTTATTTTTTAAATTTCTTTGTTATATAGTATGGGGAATAGAACTCAGGGAAGTTATAAAGATTATACTTTTAGAACCAAGAAAAATCTAAAATTATATGTTGTAGAGAATAAGAGAGCTCTATGTTTATAACACCTGGCTATAGCCATTAAGAGTTATAACAATCTCTAACATTCATCGTGTACTTAGCAGGTACAGCCATTTGCCGAAAACTTTGTGTATTATTATATTTAATCTTTACAACAGCCCTGTAATTAAAATATTACTCATCCCTCCCCCATTTTATTGGGACAGTGGCATAAACAACAGTGTCCCAAGAAAATTGACTTGTATGGTTTCCTATCCTCACCAATTTTCAGACAATAGAGTGATTTACAAAATAGTTTTTCCCTAGATGTTCCCCACAAAATGTGGAACATAGTCTCAGAGCTCTTTGTCATTTTCCATTCTGTATGTTGTTTCCAAAAGGAGCTACCCAAACTAACTGAAACCAACATTATTAAGATCTATTCTACTATGGATCAGAGTATCAGTAACCTTAAAAACAGACCAAAAATCATCAATGGAAATCTGTGTGCATTGGGTCATGTGTTTTAGGAAAGGCCCAGTCAGAGCTAATGTTGCTCTAAAAGTCTAAGCAAGTTAGATTATGCAGAGCAAGAATACAACTATTTGTGTTCTGTTGCATAGGAAGTCCATACAGAGGTTTAAAAGCATTCATAGTATCTGTATCCAAGAGAAAAAAAAAAGAATCTAGAAGTCAACATTTATTGACTTTATGAACTTGGGAAATACACTCACTCTCTCTAAACTTCAGTTTTTCATTCTATTAAGATTAGGCCTAATATTTTTGTTAAATAATTATTGTGAAGATTATGGAAAAAGTTGGCCATAGTCTGCTTAGTGTGGACAGACTACATACTCATTGAATGTTAGCTACTTATTATTACATAAATATTTCAATGGTATGGGCTATATATTATTGTTTCTGTTAAGATGGCTTTCAGTATGGTTGTCTTAACATCACTTGTGGTACTTTAAAAAAAGAAATGTGAACCTTTAAAAAAGAAGTGCTCAGGTTCCATCTCTGTAGCTTCTTAGTTATGTGGTGTGCTTGGGGAGACAAAAAAGGCCCAGTTGATTCTGATGGGTTGAGAATGATAAAGAATATTCTCAATTAAAAAGGTTTTTTCAAAAAAAAAAAACAAGGTTTTTTCTTTTTAATGTATTATTTGGTTAACAAGGTTTTTTTTTTTAAATTTAACATATAGTCACCACCACATGTAACTAAATAATAAATAGATATTTTCCCCTGGAAAGGCATAGCTTTGATTTTACAAATTCTTACCACATTTATTTTTTCTTTAATTTAACAATGTGTGTGTAAACTCTTATCTTATTCTGTGCTGGTCATATGCTAAGTAATGTGAATATCACTGCTGTAATGGGAGTAATGACAGCAGATAAAGTTATAGAGAAAATATTAATATTCAAGTGGAGATCACAGTTTAAGCTTCATCAGTATATGGATAGCACTCCCTGACTTCCAAATGCACAACTTCTATAAATCGTCTTGGAGGACAAGTCATAGACCTAAGCAAAAATGATGTGTTTGAGACTCTCCTTGAATACAGATTTTGCAGCCTGTTTTTAATTTTTTTTACTGAATTTGGTAGACAAAAATATATCTACAGGGGCTTCCCTGGTGGTGCAGTGGTTGAGAGTCCGCCTGCCGATGCAGGGGACACGGGTTCGTGCCCCGGTCCGGGAAGATCCCACATGCCGCGGAGTGAGCATGCTCCGCAATGGGAGAGGCCACAGCAGTGAGAGGCCCGCGTACCTCAAAAAAAAAAAAAAAATATATATATATATATCTACAAAGCTTTCTGAGTCAGTTACTCAGCATGGTGATGATGATGATGATTGTCATCACCACTATCACCATTATTACTTTGATGAGTTACAAACATTATCTTCTCAGGAGATATAAAAAGTTGGTTACCAATGTTATTGGTACTCTATACAATTTAAAGTGTGACTCATTGATGGAAGAAACCATATTGTAATATTGAGCAGTTCTACTCAGACCTGTCTAGGAACATCAGGAGGACATATAAGGGCAGACACGGGTCTTAGAATCAGACATACTTAGGTTCATTTCCTGTTTCACTACTTACTGGCTATATTAGAGTTATACTATAGCAAAAAAAAAAACAAAAAAATCCCCAAATGTCTGTGGCTTAACGCTATGGAAATGTAATGCAGCTGTCCTCCAAAAAATGATTCAGGGACCTGGGCCCCTGCCATCTCATGGCTCCACCCTCCTTATAAGACCTCACTGTCTTCCTCATGTAGTTGATGACAGGGTAAGAGATATTAAATATCTTGACCTAGAAGTCACACAGTCATCTTTATTCATTGACAAGAATTAGCCAACAGATCTACCTACATAAAAAAGGGAGGCTGAGAAATATAATCCCTGCTTGTATAACTACTTCCCAACTGCAACTCTAATTTAGAAAAAGGGGGTACCAAACATTTTTGGTGGCTCTCTAGCCATGTTACCAAACTACCTATATGACTTTAGAAAATAAATTTCTATAATTCTGATTCCTGACTGAAAAAGGAATAATACTCCTGAAATATAGGTAATGAAGAGTAAATGAGATAATGTACATAATGCATTTGATATATAGTCAAGCAAATATTGCAGGCATGCTGTAATCATCATCATCACGTGTTCTGTACTTCATGTATGTAAGATGATCACCTACTCCTACTTCTCTGTAGTAGTGTGATGTAATATTTCTGTCCCATTTATCATGAATGGTGATTAAATCTCATAATTTTATAAAATTACAAATTATTTGCTTATGCCCTTATTTTATGAGTGTTCTTTCCTACAGGGGTATAGATATCAAATGCTTCATTTTTATAGTTACGGGCTCTGTCAAGGAAATTTCTGAGATTGAAATGGCTCTTTTTGGTCAGTAACTATGCAGCTTCAGACAGGGCATGTTATGAGCAAAGGAGTTCCCTCTGGTCTTGCCTATGTCATGGCCAGATCACCTTCCATACTGCTGATTCTGCATTAGAAAACCTATGCCAGTCAGAATATAGAGACTTCTGTGTGTAAGCTGATTTGGCCTTTCAGTAATGTTTTTTTTATTCTGTATTCTAAAACAGATGCTTACTGTTAAGGATGTGCACTGTTGATAATGTCGCATTTATCTTCATATTTGTAAATTACATAACATTTTTTTTTTTTGTTTTCTAAAATGCTAGAGCAAATCATCAGATAGTTTCGGTTATGAGAACTCTAGCAATAAGTATTTCCAGAATAATACAGAAGAGAATCAGTGACTTGGAGTTGAATATTCTGATCATGATATCAAAAGTAAACAGGAGCTTTTAATCACTTTCCGTTCTCATTGTAGTTCCTGTAATAACAACTATTTTCTGTTTTTTAAACGGAAGAACAAGCAAGTAACAATTTAATGTCAATTGTCCCAGCCTCTTAAAGGTTGCATTGTCACATTAGTTTAACTTCAAATCAAAGTTTAGAAATATTAGTGCTAGGTAGCAATTTATCTTGAGTTATTAACATTTCTCAGTTATTAAAATCTGGTTACTTCTTTCATATTTCAATGATTGAAATATAAACAACAAATAGAGGAAAATGTCAAGTGTATCTCATTCTGATTAGTAGTATAATTGTAAAGTTCTTTTAGTCTTGCTACATAAACTATTATTTTAGCCTTCACATTTAAAAAGTCTTCAACATTTTCATGGGGAAGATTTGCAGGAGAAAAAATGTTTGGGGTGAAAGAAAAGTGGAAAGCTAAGGTGTGAAAGATTAAGGATAAAGAGTGTAGCCCTCATTAAATAAATGTGAAATAATGTAAAGGGTAAAGGACTTTAGGTAAATGAACCTGATTTCTAGGTCTGACTCCAACCAGCCAGGTGTGAGATCTTCAGTAAAAAAATCTGTAATTCGGGAATCTCAGTTTTCTTATCTTTGAAATGGGGACAAAATTGATCCTCATCCCCTATGATTAGTATATGATTTAAAAATTGAATAGGTAAGAGAAAGGACTGCTATTAAAATAAATAAAGACCCAGAAAAATAGCATTCTCTTTTTAATCAAAAATATTATACAATGGAATATTACTCAGCCATAAAAAGGAGCAAAATTGGGTTATTTGTAGTGAGGTGGATGGACCTAGAGACTGTCATACAGAGTGAAGTAAGTCAGAAAGAGAAAAACAAGCATCGTATATTAACGCATATATGTGGGATCTGAAAATATTGGTGTAGACGATCTTATTTACAAAGCAGAAATAGAGACACAGACGTAGAGAACAAACATATGGATACCAAGGGGGGAAGGGGTGTGGGATGAATTGGGAGATTGGGACTGACATATATACACTATTGATACCATGTATAAAATACATAACTAATGAGAACCTACTGTATAGCACAGGGAACTCTACTCAATGCTCTGTGGTGACCTAAATGGGAAGGAAATCCAAAAAAGATGGGATATATGTATATGTATAGCTGATTCACTTTGCTTTACAGTATAAACTAACACAATATTGTAAAGCAACTTATACTCCAATTTTAAAAAAGTATTTTTTTCCTTAACAAAAGTAGAGCTTATAATGGGAAAAAAATTCCTGTTTTCTATAGTTATGGTCCCCCCACCTTCTTTATAAAATTATGTGACACGGACTGATAGTGTTTGCCATTATTCCATCTCCCTTTAGACCAACGAAATCCCTGATTTTTAGCTAGGCTTGTGACTATTTAAAATAACTAATGCTTTTCCTTGCCTCCTTTTCAGCTCTTTGTGGCCATATGACTAAGTTCTGGCCAACAGAATGTGAGGAGAAGTGATAGGTGTAACTTCTGGGATACATCCTTAGAGCAGTAGTCTTCAAACTTTAGCTTGTATTAGCATCACTTAAAGGGCCTGTTAAAAAACAGTTAGCTGGGCGCCATCCCAGAGTTACAGATTCAGTAAGTCTGGAGAGGGCCTTGAAAATGTGCATTTCTAACAAGTTTCTAGGTGACACTGATCTGCTAGTCTGAGGGCTACACTTTGAGAACCTCTGCCTTGTTTCCTTTTATCTTTAATACTCAGAATGTGAATGTGATGGCTGGTGCTGATTCTGGAGCCATAAACTTGAGGGTCCTATCCTAGGAACACAGGTAAGAAAGTTGGAAGCCTGCCTGCAGGACACTGCAGAGCTACTATATCAGCTATGAGCTGACTACATCTATATTTTTCTGTGAGAGAGAAATAAGCTTTTAAATTAGGCAAGTCCTATTAATTCTATTTTCTGTAAAATTCAGCCAAACCTAATTCTTAGTAATAAAATGTATTGGATATAATTACAGCATCACTGTCCCAATTTTCCTACTCCTAGTTTCTGACAGCACCCTGAGTAGTCTTTCACCCAAACCTGTGTACATCAGAGAGTTTTAAGCCTAACACCTGATCAAAAACTGAGAACTGAGCAACTTATATGAAATTCGTTATTTAGGATTAAGACATTTTTGAGCTGGAGGAATGGATTTTGCCTTAATTCCTGTTATTTCTTTTTTATGTGATTTTATATGTATCTGACTATATGGAGGAAATATATTTGTAAAATGTGTGTTTGTATGTGTATGTTTAACCTAAGGAGATATAAACATATCCTATACATGAGTATTGAGTTTTTAATAGCAAAGCTATATTTAGAGTAGTTTTAAAAGCATGTTATTGTATACATACATTTTAAATCTATGAGCATTTCATAGCAGTACTTAAACATGTTCAAGGATAAGGATTGATAATGAGATTTACTGACTTCATAAGTGTTGAGAGTGCTTGGCCTTCGTCCTCATGCTTTATGATTTTTCTAAACCACTGAATATAACTCAAAAGGAGAATATAACCTGCCATGGGTTATGCTGACCAAGGCATTTAAATTCTCAGTGAGACATGTAAGAATAGTCAGTATATTCAGATATTTTTATTGAAAGCTAAAATCATTGGTAAACTCTGGCCTTTTTAATACAATTTTTGAGTTTTTTAAGGTTTGAATAATCAGGAATGGTTTAATGATAAAAGACTTGAAAATTGAAAACCGAAAGTTAGTACTTAATTTAAAAGGGCTATAGGATAAGCTTTGGTTTTCGTATTCAAATTTAGAACTATATTGAAAAAAAAAGCAAATAAAGCCTTTATCATCCATTAAACAACTTTTTAAATCATAGGTAGCTCAAGGTTAAATTCCCCTATCTCCTAACATTTTCCTTCATTATAGTTCCCTGAGAATATGTTTGATTATAAATAATCATTTAAATGAAAATTCAAATTCCAGTAGAAAAAAATCCAATTTTCAGACATTTCACTAATGTTTCTCATTAAAGCAGTTATATTTTCATATTATGAGAGCAAAGAGAAAATACACTTTAAGAAGCTGCAAGAATGTTTTTAAATATAAGTATTGAAAATTACAAACATGTTACATAGAAGATATTAGGTGATTTACAAAGATAGCATATAAATAAATCAGTAATAAAAGAGAAATAAAGACATTAAAGGAAAAATATAAAGAAAAGTACAAGCTTTTAAAAAATGGTATAAAGAATAGTTTAAATGACTGAGCCATCAAGATTGACATCATTGCTATATTTTATATCCCGGTAGTCAAAGGGAACAAAATAATAACCAGTTGCATAATTATTATTACCTTTTTCTGAAGGAAGGAGATGTACCAGCTATTAAACAAAACAAAACAAAAAAACCTTTGAATTAAAAGCATTGAATTTGAAAAACAGAAAAGAAAATATTGTGGATGTTAAAATGTTACTTGTAGCTGAATGACCATCTCAGTGAAGATAAGATCACGTTGGTTCCTTTTTTATAATGAAATTATCATGTGATACTTTTAATATATTACTTTATGTAATAGTTATTTGATTAAAATTTGTATCTCACTGCCAGATTAGAAGATCCTGAGTACCAAAATATATCCTGTATTTTGTATCACAAATGTCATATGTCAAACCTCTGTCTATAATAGGTAAAATAAATGTTTTTTAGTAATTAATGAATTATCAAAGTTTATGCTAAGAAATTCTGCCCAGTATTTTAATCACATAGCAGATAAATCAGAAGAATGAATGCAGCTGTATATCTAAAAAGAAAATTCAAAGTAGAAAGTGGTTATTAAATAACATTTGTGGATATGAATAATGATACAGATATGAGTAATACCATTAAAAATGTCACATTTCCCTTTCTGTCAAATCAAAATTTTGCAATAACAGTGTAAAATAAATCTTAAGTTTAGGAATTTGAATTTAGATAACTCAAGCTATGAAATTAGGGGAGAATAATAATGCCACTAATATATATTATTTACAATATATTCAGCAATTTTCTAAGTTCTTCATATATAGAAACTAACATACTTCTCACAGAAACCTTTTAAGATGGCATAATTACTGTCCTCA
This sequence comes from Phocoena sinus, assembly GCF_008692025.1. Taxonomy (NCBI): domain Eukaryota; kingdom Metazoa; phylum Chordata; class Mammalia; order Artiodactyla; family Phocoenidae; genus Phocoena; species Phocoena sinus. The sequence goes on along the minus strand of NC_045766.1, from coordinate 99,971,056 downwards.
TTTTGTAGTTACAGCTACTGAAGAACTACCAAGTGGTAGAGCCAAGGATTGAATCAAATCTGATTCCTGGGTACATGCTCTAATCAGGCCTTATTCAATACCTCTCAAACATCTGAACAATTCACTTTATTTTTTGTATTTAATATTTCAAGTTATTTGAATTTTATTCAATGTCTAGGACCTGTGGGAGTTAACTTTTGATTTGTAGGATTACTTTAATTTTCTTGCTTTTTTACATTACCTCTCTTAAGCATTAGGTCTGGGTAGGCATCACAATCTATGGGAGGAAAAAAAAAAAGAACCCAGGCAGGGTATGGAAAGGTAAATTAAAATAGAGGGGTCTGAGTAGATTTTAAATGTGAATCAGTTGATGTCATATGGTTATGGTCTATTATGTGAAATATCTGCCTAAGTTATTATGAAAAAGTAGTTGGGCCTCTAACACTGTTTCTAGGACGCTTATCATAAAGAAATCAGTAAAGTGGGAAAAGATAATACTTTTTGTTATGAATCTACAAAAGAAAGAGGGTATATGGAACACCATAGTTTATAACTATACAATCTACTATATCTATCAGGAAAATAGAGATATAATTGTTACGTTGTTCCATCCAACATTGACAAATGTGTTTACTGCTGTTTGATGATTCCTAACAAATTGGTGTCTTCTGCTGTCAGCATTACTATCAGAGTGCAGTTCTATTATATTCTCATTAACATAATGATAAAATTAACATTAAGAAAACAGTTTCTGTGAGATTTATGAGATTCTGTGCAATTAACCATGTAACAATATGGACATAAATTTTGCAGAAGGCTGTATAAGAATAAAAATTAAAAGTAAAATATTTGTAGAAGTAGTCAGTGACTTGAAACTTTAGACTGTTGATTGCCGGCTTGTTGATATGTTAATGTAAAGTAATTATTACAGTGAATTGAAGCTGAAAGTAAACATGTATATTCATTAATTTAGTTTAAACTTACTTATTGTTAGTCACAGTTGGGATATCTATTTTCAGCAGACTGATCCAAACTTTCCCATCATGCTTTGCCAACCATAAAATGTAAATATTCTTTCCTGTCAGCTTTCTAATTTCTAACTAGGAAATGCTTTTTAGATCATTTAAAATCATAAGCACTTGTTTGTCTTTAAAATAAGAATAGATTTTTGGTCAGAAATCTGTTTAATATTGCATATAATTTGTGTTTTGATATTACAAATATGTTCACAATTATTTTTGCTGTCAGCATGTTCATTTGTTAAAGCATTACAGATTTCTTAGTAAGTATCTCTTACTAATTAGATAGTATATTGTGCCAGAGACAGTAGTATGTGTTCATCAGATCTCCCTTTTGATAACTCTTTGTCACCCATCTGGATGAAATTTGCCAGCATACCTTGTGGCTGGATAGGGTTATGTGACTTAGTTCTGGCCACTAAGAATGTAGATTAAAGTGATACATGTCTCTTCCGCCAATTAAATGACCTTCCGTACCTGCCAAGCCCTCTCCCATCTTTCTTCTCACGTTCTAATGATGAAAATCCAGTGGAAAACTTCAATGCTTCTAGGGTATGGAGAAGCATAAAATGGAGGTATCCTAGATCCTAGAATGACCATATATGTAACTCAGTCTCTCTACTGACTACATTCAACTATAAAGTGAGTGATAATAAAATGAGTGAGTTAATAAACCTGTATTAAGCAAATGAAATTTGGGGGTGCTTTGCTGCAGCTGTTGGTCTAATATATCTGAGATTAGCAACATATTGGAAGTTGGAGAAAATTAAGAACAAAGGAGTCTATGCATATATTTTTAGGTGGCAAGTTAAAATTCACTATAGGATGGCATAGTTTATGGTGACACTATCATATTGGTTAAAGCAACTGTACTATGAATACAGTAAAAACTGGCAAAACAAAAGGCCAATAAACAGAAACTGTTTTCACTTCAAATTCAGTATTGTATCTCTAGTTATAATAGAATAAAAGATGCAAACAGTCATCTAGTGATCAAAGCACATAGTAGACAGATAGATAGATTATATATATATATATATATATATATATGTATATATATAAAATCAGTAGCACAGAGGAGCTTAACGTTTGCTAAGCAATTTTGATGAACACAGGCAACAGAAAAGAGATCAGTATTTTATGGGATATAATAGATTTCTTTCCGATTATCTCCTCAAAATACCAAAGATAAGCAATAATGGTAACAGTTATTCTTCTCTCTGGAACCCTATTATATACATTGTCTTATTTAATGCCCACAACTGATTTTAGTGACGGAAAACAAAACCAGAGAGGCTAGTTAACTTGCTCAGATTACATAGCTCTTGTGTGATAAGGCTGAGACTTACCCCCAGGCTCCACCTATTCTAGATACAGCAAATTTTTCATTGTGCTGTGAGAAACAGAGGAGTTAGTAAGAAGGAGCCAAGGAAGATCAAAGGGACGTGTTTTAAATATTTTCAAGAAATCGTGAGTTTTTATTCTTAACATTCTCAAAATGATATGCCAAGTATCACTTATTATTTTCCACTTTTCTATTTATATTGAAATATCTATACATTTTAGATATTATTATTTGTAATTCTCTCTCCTTATTCTATAATTTTATCACATTCAAAATATAACTGCTACTAAGAAAACAGCTTCTTCCAGGTAAAATACCCAGGTAACTGCACATGTTTGCCTGTCTTTTGTCCCCTTTGAAGTCTTTCAGCAGATTCATTTTGCTAAAACAGTACATAAATTTTCTATTCAAAACTTTACACGTGCATGTGAATTTATTATATGAACAGGGCAGCATTTCATAAGGTAAGGAAAAGGTGAATTTTTCAGTGAATTGTTAGAGACTACTAGGTAACCACCTAAAAATAAAGTTCTATTTGCATATCACACCTTACATTAGAGAGAATTCCAGATGGAATAAATAGTAAAATAAAAGTAAATAAATATAAAAAATTAAATCACGAAATAAATAGAAGATATAAAGGGAAAAGTTTGTTTTTCAGAAATCTCAGATTGTGGAAAGCTTTCTGACATTGATGTAATAACCAGAAGCTATAAAACAGAAGATAAATTTGATGACATGCAAAATCCATAAGTCTAAAACAAAACAAAAGCAAGCAAAAAACTGGGAAAATGTCTGAATCTCATTTCAGAAACAGAAAACCAATTTTCCAAATACACACAGTTTCTGTAAATCAATAAGGAAAGCATTGGAAATCCAATTGAAAAATAGGCAGAAAATATGAACAGATAACATAGGTAATGAAATACAATTGCCTATTAAAGACAGACAAAATTGTTCACAATCAGGTAAATATATGCATAAAATATATATTAAATTATAATTTTTATTATTTTGTTAGGAAAAAAAATGTTTGTTAGTGCACTGGGTTTACAGGAATGCAAAGAAACTGGTACCATCCCACATTGTTAGAGGGGGCAAAAGGGGTATAGCTTTAATGAGGGCCATTTGGCAATATATTTTGAAATAAGAAGTACATTTTTTTATATAAAGCAATTCCACTCCCAGGAAATTATTCCTTATATTTACTCGTGCAAATATGAACTAACACATGCACAAGGTTATTAATTACAACATTGTTTATAACACCAAAATATTGCAAAATAAGGCTATATCTTCATCTTTGGGAATTAGTGCATCCATACAATAAATAAAACACGACTATAAAAATGAGAAAGATTATGTACCCTAATATGTAACAATTTCTATTATATACAGAAATGTAAGAAACATAATAGTACATAGACTTCTAAAATTTCTGTTGAAAATGAGTTAAAAGAATTTCCATGTAATATACTTTTATAACCATAAAAGATATCCATAAGGGTTGGTTGGCCCATGGAAGAAGAATTGAGTGGCAAACAATCATGGATGAGATTTCACTACAGATTCTTTAATTCCTTTTGAATTTTAAATCATATGAATTTATTTCTTATTCAAAAAATAAATTAAGAAACAGTTTTGTATTGATAGTTTGTCAAAATAGGGTTACCAAGTGACCTAGCAGCTTCCCTCCTAGGTATCTACCCCAAGAGAAATTAAAACATATATCCACACACAAACTTGTATACAAATGTTTATAGCAACATTATCTGTAATAGCCAAAGAGCTGAAATGCACATCAACTGATGAATGGATAAGCACAATGTGGTATGTCCATACTATGACATATTATTCAGTAGAAAAAGAATGAAGAACTGATATATGCAAAAACATTATGAACCTCAAAATTAATATGCTTAGTGAAAGAAGCCCATCATAAAAGACCCATTTATACTAAATGTCCAGAATAGTTGAATCTATAGACACAGAAAGTAGATTAGTGTTTGTTTAGGGCTGGAAGGAGAGGGAAATAGGGAGTAATTGTTAGTGGATATGAAATTTCTTTTTGGATGATGATGATGTTCTAGAATTGGGTTGTAGTGATCGTTCCACAACTTTGTAAATATACTAAAAACCATTAAATATTGAATTACACAGGTAATTGGGTGAACTATAATGGTGTGTAACTTGTATGTCAATAAAGCTGTTAAAAATAAATTTATAACTTCCACATTGTTTACAGGATAAAGTCATTTACTCATTCAAACAGTATTTTAGGACCTCTAAGCGCTGTGTTAATCACTTAGAATACAGAATAACTGAGACATAGTATCTGTCCTGAAAGGGAAATAAGGAGGAAAACATAATAAAAAGCTACATGAAAAGTTCTATAATAAAGGAACATACACAATACTTGAAAGCAGAGAGTTAGCAAAACTTCCTGGGGAATCTGGGGAAGGCTTCATAAAAGGAGATAACATTTTAACTTTCCTTAAAGCATTAGGAGAATTTTTCCAGGTGTTGAGCAACAGTGTGTGAATTCAAGGTAAGGTCATAAAGAAAAAAAAGAGTAGCTTTGTGGGATTGCAGTGCAAGCAGGCGGCTAGGGAGAGGGATGGTGGATAAGGCCACAGTGGTCAATGGAAGCCAGATTGCAAAGGGCCTTGTGTACTTTGCTGAGGAATTAAAGCTTCATTTTGTTTGAAATAAGGAGTCATGGGTAGTTTTAAGAAGGAATTAAATGTTTGTTTTAGAAATCTTTTTGTGATAGTATGAATAATAGATTGGAAAGAGGTGAGATTAAAGGAATGGAGACCATAGAGGAAGATAATGCGTTATGCCCTGAGGAGAAAGGTTGAGGGTCTGATCATGATAATGCAAAAGGGATGCACAGTTGGATTTGGACATTTCAGTGGAAGAAGACTTGATACTCACCAAAGTTGTGATGGAAAAGGAAGAGTATTTCAGTTTGACTAGATGAATAAGGGTGGGGTTACCAAGGAAAATAGGTATAGAAAATTTACTATCCTTGTATCTTCAAATCTACCAAATGCCTTGCTCATCCTAGGTACTCAAATGTTGAATGAATGGATGGATGAATAAACTAGTCTCATACCATACTATTTTTCAGGCTTCTGTATATATTAATACCATATGTTTATATATGTGAATATTGACAATTAAGTGACATTTTTATTGACATGTATTTTATATTGGGGGAAAATTTGCCTGAAGATCTACGAAGTATTGTAAATAAAATAGTAATGAGAATAGCTGCTTGCACAGTTTCATCTGACCTTCTCAAAATATTTTTTGAGCCAGGGTCCCTGCTTCCATTCCTATTCCCTTCTATAATCAATTCATCTTGGATGACACTGTCTGTTTATATGTTATATACCACTTTCCTCATTGGACTCCTTTGATCAAGAAAGACTGTGTGTTGCTTTCCTGTTGCCTACTGAATCAGATCTATACTTCCCTACTTTTACTAAAAGGCCTTCCATAAGCTGAGCCTATTTTCTTTCTCCAGCTCCTGTGAGGATAATTCTTCATGATTGGCTGAACCTCATGTCTGTTTCCTATATAAATTGTTCTAACCCGTGTTTGTATGTTTTCAGTTATGCTGTTTCTGTTCTGGAATGCACATTTCCATTCTTATTCAGAGTCCCTTTCATGCTCAATGTCTTCCATGAGGATTTCCTTGATTCTGACAGACTAGGAAGGCTGAATCTGTATAGAGTAAATAAAGTATATACTACATTATTTATCATTTAATGAGTATTATCTTTTGGTATTCCTCATTGTTTTTCTCTATTTTATTTCCTCAAATAGACTGTAAGTCTTTCAGCCTAGGGATCTCATTTTAGTTGCTTAGCAGGTCATTCCTTTTAAAGTGAAATTATGTGTTGTATATTTTAAACATTTTTATTTTAAAGCTTATATTCTAGGGTTTTCAAATAAAACTACATGATACTTTTCTAAGTACCAGACTATTATTGTACATAAGAGACCTAAGTTTCCTTCACTAAGTTTGGCCTCATTCAAAACATAGCAGGATACCTTTTCTTGTCTCTGAAACCTTTGTAATTCTAACTGGTACTTCCCATATCATGTGGTGCAAACCTAGGTAAATTGCATGCTAGGTAAGAGCTGCTGTGGTATCACCCCCATAGGAAGTAGCAGGAAAGGAGTGTTAGTGGAAACGTAGTGTAGTGCTCAGTAGGAAAAGGAACACATAAAAACAATATGCTGGTTACTATCAATAGTTAAAACCAACTGGATAGCAAGTGTTCCCATTAAAAATCAATGGATGTAAAAATAGCATAATCAGCATGAACTACTGATATTTGCAAATTTTGTTCATACTAACTCTGGTATAGGATTGGACAGGGAATGACGCTGAAGGGGCTTCAGGAAATGGTACAAACTTTATTTCATGTATAGACCCTTATGCCTGTTTCTTCAAAATATGACTACATTGCCAAGAAAGAAAGACAGTACAGGAAAAGGACACAATGGGTGGCTCAAAATACATGTGTAATGCTCCATTATATGATCTTATAAACTCATGAGATCTAAGAGCTAAAGGGAGTATTGTTCAATAAGCCTACCCTCCCATCCCGTATACCTCTGACAAAAGCCACCATTTTAGAGGCTATAGGCAGAGAATTTACCATCTTATAAGGTAGCCTATTTCATTTTTGACTAGTTTTGTTCTATAATCTGTATTCCCCAAGCTATCCCAAGAATGAGTGGATAAGGCAAACATTAACAACTAGTGAGTTTCCGGTGCTATTTTCACCCTCTTTGGGACCTCAGTGTCTCCAAATACCCCTAATTATTTGTGGAAATTACCAAGAGTTAACATGAATGTGTTCTGAGGACTGTTTTTTGTGTCTGCAGTATTGCAGTCAACATTCTCCTTCCTTGCTGTGGCTTCCAGTGTTGATGTCGAAGGCTCTGGCAGATATCAAATGTGGAAGCAATTCCAGTGGCAATTGTAACATTTCTGGGAATGAGCATAGGGCAACCAGAGTGACAGATGACAGCCCATACTCATAACCACATCTTTATCCTATTGTACTTGGTACATTAGTTACAAAGAAGTAACTATTGATTTATTGTCAACTTTTCCTATTAGAGTATAAGATGACTGAGAGCAAAATCTAGAATTTATTTGATTTAGATCACAAATATTTATTAAATAAATGAGCAACTCTAAGCTTCTGTCCTCAACCAAAATTATGCAATATTCACTTTTCTTTGGGTGAGTGTTTCCCCCCACCGCCCCAAGGGAAACCTGCTTGGTCAAACATATAAATAGACCATTTGCAGTCTAGCTCCTTATAGACATGTGTGGCTGAAATTTAGGGTGAAGGCTGTTTTGGCTTAAGGTAGAATCTGAGATAGATTTATAAAGTAAGTTTTGTGTAAAATAAAACTATCTCCCATGGGCCTACTTCATCCCAGTGGAGTTTAACAGAATAAAACTTCTAATCTTGCAGGGAAGGGAGAGCAGTGTTAGGGCCTCAAATGTACAGCTTCATGAACATTTTAAAGTTAAATTTTAAAGAGACTTGGAAAAATTGCTGTCAATAACTCCACTATTTGTAGTGAAAAAGTGAAGATGCTAAAAGCTTCTACTTTTTCAGTTTTTATAAAATACAGAGGTTTTTTGTGTGAGTTCAGAAGAAGCAAGGAGCAAAACTGCGAGAAGCAGCGACCTTGGAGAGGGGGATGTGAAGAAGATGTGTAGCATCATTTACTCATTAACTGCAGAATATTTATTGAGCAAGGTCAAGGCACTGTGACAGATGCTGACAGCAGTAAACTGGATGGATAAATGCTCCTGACCTTATGAAGTTTATGTGGGCTAGTAGAGGACAAACAAAAAGTTTTAATTATTCAAATCATTAATGATAGTTGCGATAACTACAGAAGTAATCATATACTAACCTAACAATTTCAACCAAAGTAATCATTGGCACTGTAAGGGCTGGAGTGTAGGGTAGGCGTCATGTCAAGAAACATATTTTAGATCAACAGAAAATGAAATTCTAGGAGCAATTAAGGAGTATTGAAATATATCTTTATTATATTTCTTACTTTTTGGAGAAATGAAAGGGTAAACTAGCTTTTTATTTTAATCTTTAATTAATGGACTACTTAACATATTCACTGTATTTTAAGTTAACACCATTCAGTGAAAAAGATGAAATTATCTTCATGCGTAGGGATTAAAGTGACTAAAATATTTGCAGGTGGGGTTGGGTGATGGTCACACATTACTTAGACATGGTCATGGTAGTATCTTCATGATGGTAATTTGCTGCTTACACAACTCTTCTCAGAGAAAATTCAGGTAACTTCCCATAGTTTCACAGCTAAATGGCAGTCAGAAATCAAACTCAACTCCATTTGACTATTACATCTGATTCACTTTATTTTCAAAAAGTATTTTCCATGTTAAACCACACTGTTACATGTTTCATTTATTATTATAATTGTTGTTGATTTGATTTAAGAACTCCGAAATGTTACATACCAACGTAAGCCCTTCATTTTACAGAAGAGGAAACTGGAATTCAGAGAGATACTCTGACTTGTTCAGAATCTTACTAAGATTAGACCAGAATTGTCATAAGTTACAGGAAGCACTGCAAAATATATGATTGTTATGTATATTTATATTGAAACAATAATTTGCATGCTAGTAAGAAGGCAGTATTTTTCCTGTAAATTTTATTATTGGAGATCTTTGGTAAAGTGTTTAGGGAGAGCTTTACATATAAAGTGGTAGCAGCTGGTGAGCTTCTAACTCTTAGTGAAAACTTCTCCAAACTCAGCCAGGGATTAAAGGCTCTGAGTTATACACCTAGAGGTTTTCATCATGAACAGCCTTAGAGGTTATGTTCAGCAACAACAATAATCCATTTACAACTGTAGAATTTTCATGTGAAAAAATTTAATTTTTCTTCATGAATTTCTTTGCATGTCATAAGAAATATCATTTGAATTGAGTTTTTAAGATCTATTATTGTGGTGTTCGTTTGTTGTGAGTGAATTTGTTTTTAAATTGTATTTGACATGTACCTAGTTAAGTACTTGTTTTCAGCTTTTAACATAATAAGCAACATGTGCTATCACAGCTTCAATTTTCCTGCCAAGTAGAGAGTGACAGCTGTGTGGCAATATGTAATGCATATTTTCATCGACAAATAAATTGGAAGGAAGGAAAAATAGCTTCTGGGTGGGCAGGTCACCATCATTTAAATGAATCGTTAAAATTATATTTTTCCCTAGAAACAAAAATGTAATGGCTTTTCTGGTTAGATGCACACTGGAAGGCCTTATTTATATTATTGTAACATACTTTCTCTCAATTTACAACTTTCCCAAGATCCTTTGGATTTTTTTTTCATTTTTGTTACTCTTCTCCATTCAAGCAATATGCACTTATTTCTTAGTAAAGCTCCATGATATTTGTGTAAATGTATCCCTGAAGGACAGAATTGCTCAGTACACAACCTTGTAAGTGAGACCTTACCCTTCCACAGTCATCTGATTGGCAAGCAAGGGAATTGAAGCTATAAGTAGACTGCCACTTAAGGAAGGTTCTTATGGTCACTGTGATTGAGCAAAGGTTACAGTACCAGGCTGGGGAGTTTAAATATGCTGTATTTTAACTCAAAGTAAAATATGAAATATCATTTATTTATTACTTATTGCTATTTTTTAACTTTATATTTTATCATAAATTGTAATACGTTTACGTATCTCCAAGAAGGCATAAGAATGCCTTGACTATATTTTGAAATCATGTTTCAGTGTTGCTGCCTGAAACTTAAAATTCCCTCACCATATTTCATTTTTTAGTGTGTGGTTTGTAAAGATGTGGTATTCATTTGATGATTTGCATGAATAGCAAAAAAAGAAAACATTTTAATTTCTGTCTTTTCCGACTCTTAATTTGCTTGTGTGTAAGTAATATTTTGGTATTTTATGTTCTGGCATGTCTTTATTTTGAAACTTCCAAAAGGTTAGCCTGGGACAGGACAACTATTCATGAGTTCTTTGATACTCTGAGTAAAACTTTGGACTTGGATGATGTCATTTGCAATTAAAAGAGCATTAGAAAAATAAGTCTGTTATCTCTGGTGATCTTTTCTACAATATTTAGGCCTATCAGATTAATTACATTGGGACAAAAATCACATTTAGGGACATTAGAAAGGGGAAGAAAAGCTAAGTGCTATTTCTCCAGAGTTTATTTAGGATTTGAAAATTGTGTTGGTCCAAAGATGATAATAGTTTCTGTTGTCCTCTAAGTGTATGAAGAAGTTAACTTTTTATGTGAAGCTTAATCAACATGCTCTAACTTTCTGGCTGAAACAATACACCATGAGGGAGCTTCTTCTAGACTCCTCTGATGCTTTAATATACATTTTGTAACTTTTTTTGCCCAAGCAATATTTCACAGGTCATTGTTCAGAGGATTCAGATATGGAACTGTACCTCTTTTATATGGGCTTCTTAATGCAGGCCCCTTTCAGTTTTTTCCCTTCTCTTGAAGTTTGTACTGTAGAGTTAATACCAGTATGTGCTCCCAATTGCCATAATCAATAACTGACAGCCTTCATGTTTCTTTCATGATTTACATGAGAATCATTGTTCTTCTCTCTACGCAGTCATGTTAGTGAACCTCAGAGGTCAACACCTTGATTTTTCTAGCTTACTGTTCTTATGCTCGTAACGTATTTGACTTGTTTTTAGTTACTCACTGCAAAAACAGTTATTAGTTGGAGTCTCCACTACGTGTCAGGCCCTAATTTTGGCTACGCCTGCTTCCCTTGGGCTCAGCAGTGTCCTATAGAAAAGGATTGTCCAGAATGGATATATTTCTAAGTTAGTGTACTCTGAAAATTACCTGTATAACCATTGTTTTGATTTGTATTTATCCTATCTTAGGTCAGATTTCCTGTAAAAAAGATCCTGAAGCAGTATTTGCATTCAGGAAATTTACTGGGGAGTCCTCTAGGGAACTAGAGGGAATTGTGATGGGCAGATGGAGAAGTTGAATTGAGATGTAGTTGTAGAAGAGGACTCCCTCAACCTCACAGGTTGCTCTGAAGCTAAAATGGCTATTCAGAGATTTCTTTAATGGAGGCAAGGAGATCTGCTGGCCCCCTCATCTACAAGTCATCTGTGTAAGCTGTAGGCCCCACCTTGTGTGAGCAGCTTCTTCTTTGGTGGAGGGCAAGTTCCAAGGAGGTACTCGGCTGTGTTCTACCAGCAGCCAACATGCTTTGCAGTTGACATAATGGAGGCCTCGGTCCACAGAAGGGGATCTGAGTGACGTACTATAGTACCTACAGAAAACATCTTCCTTAGCTTTTTTCCTTTTTCCACCCAGCAGTAATACCTGTTAATGTCTCTCTCACATTCATTCATTCATATTCATTCCCTCCCTCCCCCCTTCCCTCTCTCCCTCCTTCCCTGTCCTTCTCTCTCTCTCCCTGAATCACCCTACCTTCCTTAACCCACACAGCATTTCATCTGTATCTTTGTTGTGACATTTACTGCATATTGTCTTTTTTTTTTTTTCTAGTGTGTATGAGTTAGATTCATAACCATGAGGTGTGGGTACTTTAAAGGTAGAGGCTATTCTAATTGTATTTCTTACTGTCAGGCACACAGAGTTAAATCTTTTTGAAACGTATCTAGTGGGGAAAAATGTCCCGTAGACTTCTTCTTCATAATTCACCTACAAAGAAAAGTAAAACAAAGATAATATTTTACGCATATCTAGAATCGTGAGAGATATGATGAGAGATTTTAATAACTTTTTATTTCATTTCTAGATTAAGTCTAGGCATTCTCTGTCCTAGACTACTACAGAAATATTACTGGTTTTGCTTGGATGTCTTGGGACATACGGCCTGTTCCTGATTACCATGAAGAGGTGATTACTACCTCTAACATAACATCTGCTGCTATTGTGCTATTCATTCAAAACTTAGAAGTAAAAATTGAATGTAGCAAAAGCAGTATTACCACAGAGGAGCTCCCTGATGAGCAAGGCCCCTTATACCTCCAATCAGACGCTCTATAAACCTGAACCACATTTAGGAGAGCTTGCCGCACCAATCACTTTTTATAATGATTAAGCTTAGTTTACATCAGAAGGAATCTGAAAATTTTGATACAGATCTTCCAGTAATATCAAGTGACTGTTTTATAAATTGGTATGGGGGAAAGTCCTTATATTAAAAAATTTTTGATTTCACCAGCAAATATGACTGAGTTATATGTTAGAACTACTGGATTAATTTCAAATGTCTCTTCTCCTTGTTACACCACAACAAAATCTTACCACATATAAAAGCACCTGCTTAGATCATTATCAGTACTCCTTTATTATTTTACAATTTCAGAATTTTACTTTGATGATTCTAGATTTGATATCATTTAATTTTCAAATTGTTTCTTCTCTTAGTAAATATAAATAAATGACAATCACTAGCCCACTGTATCTTCCCATTTAAGGTATATTTCATATTCTTATAACTGTATACCTTGTAATTTCCTTCATTGATTAAGATCATATAGAAGGAAAAAATATTTTTTAGCTGTGATTCCACTCATTCATTCAAAAACCATTTTGGAGCTCGTTTTGTATACATAGGGGATTCAAAGACAAATAAGATGCGTTATTTTCTTTCAGAATCCTCACAAGTGTGGTGGAAGATATATATAAGCTTATCTGACAATTGGATAAATTCTCTCTGGTACTGTGAACAGTGCTATTGGGAGCACTGAAAACAGAACAAATTCTTGACAGAAGATTTATTGAAAAATAAAGTGAATGAAGGAGGTCATAATTGAGCTGATCCTTGAAAGATAAACCTCACTTCTGATCAGCATCACCAGTGTGTGTGAAAAAATACTTCCGATATAGTTGGAAAATAGGCTATATGATGGATAGTAGAACATGACAGTACTGAAATTAAAGTCAGTTATTAAAGGGCTTTAAAATAAATTTACCTTGTATTTAATGGAGAGCTACTTAAAGATTTTTTTGTTTTGTTTTGTGTTGTTTCGAGAAAGGGAATGATATATCTTTATTTCAGAAAGGAAGTTTGGGTTGTATATTTAGAACAGAATATTAGTGAAGGCCTAAACAGGAGGCAATTTAAATAATCCAGGAATGACACTGCTGAACTATGAATGAAGGCAAAGAAAACTAACAGCTATATTTTGCTAGGCAGATAAAGAAAATGTAGGAAAGGAGAGGTGGAGAATTACTAGAGTTTCTATCTTGGGTGAATGGTGATAGAGTAATTAATATAAGTTATTGGGGAGAAGGAACTGAAGTGGCAGGAAATATTAATTCACTTTTAAAGTAGTGTCACTTTCCATGTGACATTACACAACCAGATCTGTTTGTTCTACAGGAATTTGGGAATTTGCATCTGTAACTCAGCATCATTGTATATGCAGCGACTGAAATCATTGGAATGAATGATAATGCTGAGAGAAGGTGGGAAGGTGAGGGAAGGATGAAAAGAGAGAGAATGAGAATAAAGAGAAAAAAGAGTTGAGGACTCATATCATATTATTTGTGGGCACATGTCCCTTTATATAGTTGCAATCATTGTATACACTCATTTAACGTTATACCCTACATACTTTCTCATTTTGTTATTTAATGAAAGGCCTTTTAGGATGCTGGAGTTAACTGTATTTTAGAGGCACCACCCTTATATTTTATCTAAACATATCGAATAATTGCATATAAAAGGCACTTTTGAACAGCATCACCCTGTTATGTAATTCCCTAAAGAAAGAATCCAGTACCAAATGGTCTAGTTTCAAAAGACGATCGGTTATATAAAGAGTTTTTGAGTTTAGGCCCAAAGGCAAACAGACGATGAGTCAGCACTGGAACTTCTCTTCTTTATTTCCTTTCGTACCTATGAAGATGTTCTTCTGCAGCAAGTGCATATAGAAAGAAAGGGAAAAAAAGCTAGGAGGCTAATTATTCGCATGTATCCAATTTTAAAATGCTAGCTAATTTTAAATGTTTTACTTTAGATTAGAGGATCATGCTTTTTAAATCAAGGTTGCAAGCTTGGCTATGTTCATTTGTAATCAACTGCACATTACACGTGTAAATCTCACAAGATGTCTTATGCTGGAAATTAATGTTTTTACAAGGAGAAACCAAGTGTTAGATAAATGGTACAGCATAATTATTTTATTCTTAAAAAAGACATGAAAATATATTCTCTATCTTTGGTAGTTACTTCATATACCAAGAAGTATGTATTATTTAATGTTATGTTCATCTCCTTTAGTGTTTGGCACAATGTTAGAACACAGTGAATGTTTAAAATTTAGGATGCTAAGAGTTCAAATTCATTAATTTGAATAAAATCATTAAGTGATTATACTGGATTAAGATTTAATTTGAAGCTATTGATACAGAGCAATTATATATACAAAGGATTATTTCAAAGTCTTCTGGTTCTTTCAAACCTATATCAGAGTACCTGACAGCTTCTGATTCAGAATGCTGTAAAGCTTCAGTGTGCATATTACTAAGACATGCACTGGAATATCGTTTGTCCTCTTTTCTCATACTTAAGCTTTCTGGTTCACTTCTTGAACCCCATCAATCATAAATATTCTAGAATCAGAGATTCTTTAAGTTGAAAAATTCCTTAAAAACTGCCTAGTCCAATCAACTGCCTAATGTGTACAGAACACTTGACAAAGGCTCATTCAGCCTGTGCTAAACCTCCCAGAGACTGGTAATTCCCTATCCTTTGAAGCATCTCAGTACAAAGATTTTGTCTAACATATATCTTCCCTTGCCTAGTCTTAACACAGTAGTGCCTTTTCTGTTTTGGGGGGGAAGGGGAAAGTAGCTTTCAGTTTCCTCACCACATTTATTTTAGTTCGAATATCTGGATCCATTTCTATGACGTAAAACCTATATGTTTTAGAATCACACAGCCATGGCTTAAAATACTATTTCCTAACTTTAGTACCTATGATCTTGGGAAGATTGCTTAACTTTTCTAACATTCTATTTTGTCATCTGTAAAGTGTGATAGCAATAAATTCTCATAGAGGTTGTTGTGCAAACTAAATTAAAAAGTGTCTAAAATATTCCCACACAATACCCCAGTAGTTTAATACATTTCCATTTCCTTATCTGACTTCTTATAGTTACTGGGAGATCAATACTATCACCTCAAGTAGTCTAGGTACTACTGATTAATACAAAAATTGCATTAGCTTTTGGAAGTGTTACTGTGCTATTTACTCACAAGGAACTGGCAAGGAAAATTTTAAGTAATTTTTGTATAAGAGCTGCTAGCCTTCATATAACCCTCATATATAGAACTTTTTTCCCTTTTTCACATTTCAATGATATTAATGCTTCATGTTAGAATCTGCCTGTGGCTCCAACTTGTTAAGCAATCTTTTAAAATTTTATTCAGTTACCCAATGTGTTGGCTAGGTTCCCAAATTTGTCTTTTGTGAATTTGATCATTTTCTTTCTGAATCAGTGATAAAACACTGAAACTAGGAGAGGAGCAGACTCAAGCCAGGCTGCTAGGGAACTGTACACTGATCCACTACTCTGCACCTCTCGTTCTTGCACCCACTTCCAATCCATCTTAGCTTACCAGCATCCAATGCATTTTCTCTAGCTGCATGTTGCTTACAAAGTTATCATGAGGGAAAAGCAGCAAATGCCTTGCTAAAATACATAGAATGATTATACCTGTTCATTCCTCTGGGCAAATGTCAGCAGGGCCATTAACTAGTGAGCTAGTGGTAGGTGGCAGTCTCCAAGGAGACCAGGAACAGACACAAGAGCAAGCTGAGCCCAGACCAGAGTTTGTATGAGATATCAAAAGTCAAAGCCACAGAAACAATGTACCAACTGCAAGAGCAGGGCTAAAATCCAGAGTAAAATCCAGTAGCTGCAAAGAAATGAAATGGAATGGGAGAAGATTGGGAGAGAAAAACAGGAGGGTTCTGAGTGATCATTGTGAATGGAGAAAAGGAAATGTTTTTGCTTTGCCTATGCAAGTGGAGTTGTCTGAACTTGTGAAAAGAGAAGAAAAATGAACATATTTACAATTTCCCATATTTTTGTATTATTTTAGTTATTAACTCTACTTTTGAGGGGAGAGTATTTAATCTGTCAAATGGTTTTTGGTAGGCTATATTGGTTCTTTGTTTGCCACCCTTTCTCTGAAGAAGCTCTTAACCATTCCATTTGTAGTATGTAATTTCATTCAGGTTAAACATAAAGCCATTTTAATAAATGAATCCTTTTCTCTCTTTTGAAGTCTGAGGCCCATTTATGCACTTTCAGTGTTGCAGCCTTGTTGTCCCAATGTCACTGTTTCCCAAAGGTCATTGGTAAAATCATCGACTCACATGCAAGTGTCCTTGTAACAGTGGGATATATTTAGTCTGGGTAAGAAAACTTGAACTAAATTAGAGTAGTTAGATATGTGCTTAAGATCCCTTACCTTTTGAAGTTCAAATTATTTTTTGTCAATATATCTGATACTGCTTTTTGGTTCAAAAATTATTCTTCCTATTGATAAGCAAAATATGAATTTAGATATTTAAATTCTTTTGCATTTCATAAAAGTGCTTGTGTGAAGTAGACATCTTGTTTTTAATAGCTTATAATTTGTATATTTTTACAATAAATCATAACATAGTTCTTGTTTTCCTAGTAATTCTTCTTAGCAACTGGGTACAGATGAGTTTTACAAACTTGATGTGCAAATGTTATATGTTTCTGTAAAAAGTTTTGTAAAACTGTGTGGATATTGCTTGTACTGTTCAGTCACTCAACTTTGCATGATTAAGAAAGTGCAGAAGCATAAAATACAGTAACTGCCCAAGTAATTGAGAAAGACAAAATGATAATGAGCTAAAATCTGCCAAGCAACTGCTAACATGAGGAATGAGTTTAAAAAGTGAAATATCTTACTTATAAACCATGGTCGTGTTTTACTAAACAAGTATTATTTGTTGCCATGTTTATCTTAGGAAATAATTCCTAGGTCTTAAGTCTTCTCACTGTAACTTAACCTTAAACTAACCTAAAAAATTCAAAGGTGTTTAAAAGAATGCTATTTCCTAGATCACTGCATGTCTCTATGGTATGGTGAGATATACAGATATAATCATTAGTTATAAATTATATTAATTTTGGTTTTAAATTATATAAAATTATAATAATTTTATAACTGTTAGTGATTTTCAAAAACCAGAGTTTTCAGCATT
This sequence comes from Phocoena sinus, assembly GCF_008692025.1. NCBI lineage: Eukaryota > Metazoa > Chordata > Mammalia > Artiodactyla > Phocoenidae > Phocoena > Phocoena sinus. Next base: position 99,953,365 of record NC_045766.1, on the reverse strand, counting down.
CATAGTATATTAAAAAGTAAACATATCATATTATACTGGACCCAAATAATTTTATAGTGTAAATAAAAATAAATGCTAGCTTCTAAATAATATTTAGTATATAAAAGAATTAATCTAAATTGGGGTGATAAATACTTTCTAAAAAATGTTTATTAGTTTAGAAATTTTTAAATGACAAAATAGATTCAAAAATATTATGTCCTTCCATGATCACATAACAATTGAGAGAAAAGGAAGTTAAACCAAAGTCCATATTCTTTTTAATAAACCAGTTCAAATAGAAGATATACCCATTTCCTTCCTACCACTTTAAAGAGTGAGGCCTGATGATATCACTCAACCTCACAATACCCTAAGGAAGTAGTTTCCAATTATTTTCAGATATTAACACCTTAGAGAATCTGATAAAAAGCTGTGTACCTTTTCTCCAAGAAAAATTCACAAATGCACATTCAAGAGCTGGTTTTAAGTAGTGGCCTGCTGAGCAGTTATCCAAGGTGCTAATCTAAGAGTAGCACTAAAATGCCACTAGGAACATGTTGAGATGAAGATTGATTTACAAAATTCTTCTTAGGGATTATCTTGTATGTAACTGGAAGGATTATTTTTGTAAGAAGAGGTGAACTTAAAGATTTGGGCTGCCTCTAGCTCACATGGTGCTTAGGTGCACATTTCTGCTTCTAGCTGGATGCAGTTGGACATGTTGGACAGCTTCAGGAATCCAAATACAAACTGATTGTCCACCTCCACTTGTCCTCTTGTCTGGAAGGCCTTGTGACAATATCATAGAGACCTTGCTCAAAGGCAGAGGCTCAGGTAGCAATAGAATGCTCTATAAATGCCTTCTCAAGACGTTGGATCCAGTTAACAGCAAGATTCCCTTTTGCTGAAAGGATTACGCTAGGGTAGGGCTTCAATCCAGAACAGAAGATAAAGGTTAACTGTTGCAGCCAGTGCCCATTTCTTTACTTTCCCTAAGCAGAGTAATCTGTTCCAGCTCTAAAATATGTCCAGTAGATAGGCTGATGAGTTATTAAAGGACAGAAATTCATCAGCCTATCTGCTTTTCAAACTCTCTGGATGCTTAGGTATATTGGTCTGGCCCATACATACATTAAATATTTTCTATACATTTTTTGGGGAGTTTATAACCACTTGACGCTTATAGATGTTGTATATTTCTTTGTTAACTATTTAATGAGGACATATTTTTGTGCCACGAACTAAACCTGCTTACAGATATGTCATCAATAATAAGTGGGATAATTAGCATATTTGATAATACTAGACTTAGGTTATATAATCTAGAAATTACTATAAAATTTACATGAGCCATGATATCTCATTGAAAAAAAAAACAAGTAGGAACTTCACTTTGATCCTGTTTCATGTGAGCTATCCTCAAATGTTTCTCTGTTCCACCAAGTTCTGTCCTTGCTGAAGGGATCAGCTTGAATTTCATGTGACTCTACAGTTAACAGTATCATCTCTCTGACACATAGTCATAAAATAAAATGTCTATATCCTCCAATTGAATTTACACCTATTTTTTTAAAAAATCAGATTGTTTAAATGGATTTCAGAATTACTTGCTGTTATACATCATGTTGGTTTGGTAAGTAAGGAAATCTATTGATTTTATGTGTTCCTGATTTTTTCTACTGAGTGGTTAGTCCTTTTATCAAACAAAATGTATTTCAATGGGAAGAAAACAGTACAGATATCTTTAGGCCAACAAAATTCAGCCTGGCATCAGATTCTCCTGGCATCAGAGAAATTGAATGATTCATTATTAGCTTGTATATAACATATCATTGCTGGATACCTAGCAACGATAAAAAGGTGAAAGATTATTGTAAGAGATTGTATCATTCAGTTAGAGGATATGTGTTTTTATCACCAACAGCCTTAAAAGCCATTTATTAGCAGTATTAATTGTATGAAATTCTTTACCTACAAGCCTGTGAAAGTGGAAAGTTTATAATAAAATCATATGGTTTAAATAAAAATATGAATATATATGTCTAAAGTATATATATGTAATATATTGATAAAGGAAATGCTGCTGTATGTAAAAATAAAAGGGATGATAATGTTATTTGATGTTTGTAGTACTTGAAAAATATAATACTACCTTATTTATATCTCTGTGTGTGTAAGCCATTGTTCTTTGTATATGTGTAGATTTTTCCCAGAAAATTTTTCTTTTGTCGGATTTAGAAATAACTGTAGCCTATTCTGCTTTTAAGTTTGATATCAAAAAGAATGCTCATGTATGTGATTATCATTTCATTACTTATCCAAGGGCAAATGAAAATTACATACAAATTCACAATATTTTTGGTAGTTTAAAAATGTAAAATAATAGCATAAATAGCTGGTACCATCAGTTGTGCTAATACTTGGATTGCACTGGAAGTATTCTTCTCTTTAAAAGTTCTGTAATGCACTTAAAAAAGTCACGTGTGCTGCCATAATATATTTCCATGGCTAATAATCCATGTATATGGTACTGTGATTTCTTGTCTTCTTTTTTCTCCTTGTATAATAGTATTCCAAAAAAGGAGTTCAGTCTGCTTTAAGCGGCATTCAGGTTTCGGCTATGTAATGTTCAGGCCTATTGCCATCAACACCTCTTCTTCCCTTAAATTTAGCAAGACATGAAGTATAGGCTAAGACAATAAAATACCCCTTGAAAAATTAAAATTAGAAGCGTAGTCATTGAAATGTTAATCCAGATGGGGCTGGGACAGCCATTTTCAAACGTGCATAATGGTAAAGTCAGTATAGAATGCAGTCTTCAAAGAGAATCAGAAGGATGGATTGAACATGCAGAGAGAAAAGGTCAATAGACATTGTGGCTAAGAGCAGTAGTGTACTGAAGTCAGCTTATTCCATTTTATAGGAACCTTTTGCTAAATTTAGGGGAATTTTTACAGACTGGTTGACTTCAGCTGGTAGTTTGAAATCTATGGTGGTGCATTTAACACAATGGAACGTGGCAAACAATCCAAATCAGACCTTTCCTGTCCCTGAGAGCTGGTGGTTATATGTTTAGCTGCCTACACTGCCAGAGAGACAGAAAGAGAGATAGGAGTGTAGTTCCCTAGATCACTGACACATTGCCAATTCCAGCTCTAAATCCTGGCTTTATTTCTGTGAAATGCTTTCATAGCCTTCTAATAAACCTCACATTTATATTATGCTACTTTACTTATTCCCATCAAAAAACAAAACAAAAACAAAAATACGCACGTCTCGCCCAAGATAGCCTTAAAAAAAGGAGCATCCCAAATAATTAACTAATTGCCACAATTCCAATCAATGCCAGTAGAAGATAAGGAAACTGAGGATGGTAATTTATCATATTCATGTGAAATGTCTTACATGTACATATGTTTTAGTCTCTGTGCTTCTTTATTGACCCCATATAATTCAGATTCAGTCCCAACATGGAATGACAACTATGTTGGCACTATGGTGAGACATTTTTTCATATGTATTTCAATGTTAGTCTGATCATCACCAAGAGGAAATTTAGAGAGGAAGGAATAAAGAGAATAAATATAGTATCTTAAAAGATATTTGAATATTTTATTAAAGACTCTGTGTTTCTTTAATACAGAGCTGTGGCTGATTTCTACCATCACAGGCATAAGGAGAAGTTGGAATTGATTTGTAGGAGAATTAGCCTGATTAAAAAAGAAAAATAAGAAGGCCGCTCACCTGGATTGTCTTTATGGTAATTTTTCCTAGCCTTGCTTTGACTTTCCTCTAATATCTTTTAAAGTAAGGTTAATAATTATCTTGTCAAAAATTACCTTAAAAAGACTAATTCTTGGACATTATTTTGAGGGGAGGTCACCACTCTCCCTTCTCCCTGTTCCATCCTACCCCAGCCGAGCAGCTGGATAGAGATAAAGTGAAAAATTCAGTGATCGTGAGACAATTCTGCTGATCTTAGCAAGACATGTCCAAAAATATGTGCTTAATTCTAGGAGTTACTAAAGCTCAGTAACCACTTCAGGTCCTGCTTCAGGCTATCTTTGTTGACCTCAGAAATTTTAAGATTAGGTATCAAATGCCGGCAGGGGCATGAACAGTTTCAGATCTATCTTTTGAATTGCTGGAAGCATCTTTATTAAAACTCAGTGACTGACCTACTTTTTTTAAGGCTTTACAAATCTTAATTGGGAGGAGCTTGACTCCCCCAGCCCCCCACCAAAGTGCCCAAGAAAGGATTTTACTTCATTAGAAGAAGTCCAGCTGTATTGCTTAGAGAAATGTAGGATGTCATAAAGGACTCTTGGAAAAGGACATGCCTTTGGGCTATCAGATTTAAAGATAGAAGAAACCAGTGTCCTGTTTGTTTTGTGTTTATTTAGAAAATGCCACGAGAAGACACCACTATTCTTCCCTTTGGACTTAAAGTCTAATGATGTTGTAGGGCAAGTGTTAACCTTTAGCTGAGAAAATATTTAGTTTGAATATATATTGAAACATGTTTCTATTGACTGCTTTCACATACTGCATAAAGTATAGAACATGAAAGGATTCCTAGAGAAGCTGACTCAATTCAATAAGACTTTTTTTTTCCAGTTATATGAAATTGAAATGCTCTACTACCATATAAATAAGTAGAAATATTTCTAGAATATTTAAGACCACATCTGTTATCATTATATATATTTGGGGTACTTTTTCCCATTAATGCAAGAATATGGGCAGATATTCATTGGAAGGCAACATGGAGCTACATAATTTGTCTTCAGATTTGTGCATAAGAATTTAACTTACCAGATTATTCTTTTCTTCTTTCAAGAGAAATAGAAAAATGACCGTAAAGCCCTTATAATAATATGGCTAAATAAATAAATGATTAAAGTGAAATAGATGTTTTCATATAGTATTACTTAAATACATAAGTGGTTAAGTTTTAATTATTGATGGAATCACAGGCTGCTGATCAAGTAGCCCGGGAGATAGCCCCCTCCCCCCGCCCCCAACCTCTTTCACTGAATTTCAAACCCAGTTATAAATGCCTTCAGATTGTTTTAGAGTATTCATTTCAGTTGTAATAAGGACATAAGTAAAGGCCATTGATGTAGTTCATCTTTGTAGAAGACTGAGAAACTGCTTCAGTCAGAGTCACGCATCCTACTGTGCTTTGGTTTAGTGAATGGATTACAAAATGAGACTTATTCAAGATCAAAAGGCAAGCAGGCTTGCATCCTAAGGCTATGATTATATCACAAAAGCCTATCTTGGTGCAGGTATGGGATTTCCTACTACTTTAGAAGACCACTTTTTTTAGCCAGCACTGCTGGTCTCTTAAACTTTTGAAAAGGCACTGCAGTTTCTTTCCTTGACCCAGGCTTGAGATTTTTTGATTTAGGCCTGGTGGCCACATTAACAAGTTATTACCCCCATCTGATTCTAGTGGCCAGGGGATTGTAGTTCTGTTGTCTCTGAATCCACGACACAGCACTGGCAGCTTGGAGCACAGCCCAGGAATGCTAACTCCAGGTGTGAGGCTTCAGTTGGCATTCCCTGAGTGCAGACGAAAACAGTAATTTTCCTCCTTTTCTGAACAGCTGTTTGAGTCTGAAAACAAGCAAAATAAAAATATAAGATGCGTCCAAGATTGCTTTATTTTGGGCATTTAGCACAAATGACAGTACAGCTCTACAAAACTACCACCAAATAATTACGTAAAGAGGCAAAGTAAGAAATAATTTATTACTGCATCACTGCTAAACAGCTTTCTCCTGGGAATTTAGATATTGTTAAAGAAAAAAATTATTCATAACACTTATTAAAGATGTCAGACTTTAAGGAGGACTATCATGATAGGTATACTGACAGTTACTACAATGGGGTTTTATAGTAGGAGAGAGAAATCAGGCTCAACTCCAAATACAACAAAGAAAACGGGGAAATTTATAGCCCAGGAGCAGGGTGAGCAGTTCAGTGGATGGAAATTATAAAGAGGGGGATACATCAGGGAGGAGTCTAGCTAAACTGACCTAATAGGATTCTTGTGAAGGCAGGTCAAGGTGATCAGATGTCACCTGGGGGATGGTGGAGGATAAGGCACACAATCAGATTGAAGATGATTGGATATTGCGGGATTCTTGTTGAACTGACTTAGCAGGGTTCTGGCTAAAACTGGACAATGCAGATGACAAAGGAAGCCCAAAAGGCCTCATTGCGAAGAGAGTTCAGAGAAGCCTGAGTAGAGTTTGGTGAAGCGGAGAGTCTTTGCAAATAGGCCACACCAAAACGTGGCAGATTACTTTCCATTACACTCAACTAACTGCTACTAGGTTCTTACACATGTTACATCTGTTTTGCTTTGTAAGCTGTACTCAGGAACAGTGGAAATTCAGAGCCCTCACTTGTGTCAAAAAAGTATTTGTAGTGATTCAGGATAATCAAATTAAATCCACGAGAACTGAAACTAGTTTATAAATTCAGTTCTGCTAATGTTTCAGTAATCAATATTAGTTTATTGAAAATCACTTCAATAAGAGGATAGAGAAGAGGATGGGCCAATGGGAAGAAACACAGGAAAAAGCAACAAAATGTTTAGATCTAATTGGAAAACAAAGAATAAAACAACTAAAACAATGATAAGCATAAAATAATAATGAGGTAAAGTACCATTCTATAATGATCTTGATGAAAGGGATATTACATTCTATAAGTTAATCTGCTTCTATGCCACTGTTTGTTGGGTTACACTCCTTGATAATTAGCTTGTTGGATGTATCAACAGATACAGCCTAAACCCCAAACAATGAAAAATGTGTATTTTTATTTAGATATTTTCACATTTTCCTTTCTTCTCCTACCAGAATATTTATGTCCCCATTGGAATCACTTAGGTATAATCATTCACAAATCACTTTCTGAGTGTCTATTGTGTGGTACAGTGGTAAATTATGTGTTGTGTGCAGTAAAACTATAATGGAACTTCAAGATCTGTCCTTGATCAAACTAAATATTATTTGGTGTCTGTTGAACTGGAATTTACTAGTGAAATCATTTCTCTTTTTCTTGGATGGTGGTAGTTGTGATAGTGGTGGTGGTGATACACAGAAACTGTCACCGATTTCCTGAACCAACCTCTGTTAGTTTCCCCTCTCTGGTTATACATATGTCTGCAGTATTCTGTGTACCCTTCGTACATTTTCTTAACATCTCGAGTTTTTTTCTCTTTTCCTTCCTTTGTTCTCCAGTTACCATCTGTCAAACGGATCCACTATCCTTCTACATATGGGAAGTTAGATCCAATTTGCTTTCATTGTAAATTGGTTCGGCCATAATTCACATATAATTTTCATAGAATCCCATTAACTCTTTTGTTAACATCTATGCCCTATTTGATTATACAGGTATTTCTAATTGACTCAAATTTTCTGACTCTATCTTGAATGCCATTTTTGTCATCTTTCTATATCAGTTAAAATATACCCATTACCTTAAACAGACTTTACAATATGATTTACAGAATTTCCACTCATACACACTCTAATTTATCAGTTTCTTTTTGTATTGCTATATCATTTTAATTTGACAAAATCTTTATTCTCATGTTAATATACATATGTATCTGACATTAGGGGATATTAAGAAGTATAGATATTAATAATGCTATGACTGTGTAAAGCTTCTAATAAAAGTATGTCTGTTCTAGACAATGTGTATGTTCCTAGATTTAACTGTTAAAATTGAGAAGTATTTCATTTATTTTCCCTGTAATTTTCCCTGGTTACAGCCAAACGATCTTTTTCCTAGTGAGAAGGGCTAAATTTTTCTCTGAGAGGAAATGTTGCTGCAGAAGTTTATTGTTACTACGATTATTTTACTGTATCCAATCCTATGCCACTTAATTTACACAAAGTGATCTTTAATCATTCAGTAGTTAATTCTTCCATCATTTCATGGGGAAAAATGAATAGTGCAGTTGATTTATACCTGTGAAAACCCTGCTACTGCAATGGCAGATTAAAGTTACCATAGCAGAGGAGAAAAAGATCTAGTATTTAGACAAGTAGTAGTATGTAAATTAATTCATTAGTGTGTGCTTTGCTTATTTTTAACATGTATAAAGTAAAATATACAGAAGTCTCTATTATATAAATGTAATAATAGTATGTTTACAGATTTTTAAATATAAATGAAAATAGTCATATACACATAGGTTTATATAGAAATGGATGGATAGAGAAGAAAGGTAGATAATACACACTTGTGAGTATCCCCAAAGAACTGTATAATAAATAGTAATTGATCAAGCATGCTTAGAATATTTCTTAGTCATAATAATGATTAAATTGAACTACAGCAATATTAAATATAAAATAGCAGTGATACTAAATTTTTGATGCCAGATTCCATAATAATATGATAATCAAATGAAGATGAAAAATTGGGAAAATATCTGTGCATTTTCATTATATATATATTTTTTGGACAATATTTATTACAGAAACTTGGTCCCTTCCTTCTATCAAGAGAGAACAATTATGTACACATAACCTTATTTGCAAATGGAAAGCTAAAAATGACCCGACCAGTTGCTTGGTGCATTATGTAAGAAACTGCTAGGATAGTGGCAGCAAACAGGTAATGAATCAGAAAAGTTCTCACTTGTCAAAGCATGTGGAGTAATGAACACTGTCCTCTTATTGAGCTGTTATTGCTAAAAATAATAAGCAAGAAAGATGCTATCTTGGTCAAAGTGTGTGGCTGTTTATATATTAGTATACAGGCTGTGTGTCAGCAAATAAGCCTCTGGAGGCAAACAAAATCTGATTGTTTCAATCATAATCTAAGTGACCTAACATGTTAAAACTAAACTGGTATGTCTTCCACCAGAGATTTTTAAAAAAAGGATTATGCAAAATTAAAGTGTATAAAACCCCTAAGATATGTGACAGTAAAACAATGTAATATTACCCGTGTGGTAAATTTGTGAATGCTATTGTACCATTCGAAGAAGCTAGCCCTCAAATTATTAGTTTGATAATGAAAGCAAATATATATAAATACATTTTAATTAGGTATAGGTTTCACTGCATAATCAGAGCCTTTGTGTTACAGAGCAGTTATCCACTTTGAAATAAATGCATTTATTTATTAATTCATAAAACAAATAATTGATGAGCACTTGCTACAACTCAGGGACTGTTTCCGGGTCTTGAGATACACATACAGTACTTTCCAAGAGAGGTGCTTAAGATTTATTAAAGTGCCGTATATCAAATGCTATCTTTAAAGTTCTTTTCATATTTTGATTATATGATTTTGGGGAAATCCCAAATTATAGGAGGTGGAAAACTGTTAAATGATTCTCTCAACCTATTATCTTTCTTAATATCTTACTCTAACCCTGTATTAAAAAACCATGATTTGGCAAGGTAGATTGTTCTTTTCATGATGATAGTTAAGGAGTTACTAATAAGAAAATATACCAGTTTACTTGCACAGAACTATTTTTCACCTGCTTATTTCCCTGCCTAAAATGCCATAATGAAGATATATCCTCCAAAATCACACACACCTTGTAGGACTTAACACATTCATCTGTTATAATTTTTATTCTACAATCCCTAAGGTGTTGGTTTATCAGATTACTCTTAGCTGGTTGAGAATACACAGCTAAGCAAAGGGGCAATTACAGAATTTGGAACATCACCTGGAGGGCATGGGCCTGAGCAGAACAAAGACATGAAGAGGAGTAAATGGGTACCCAAAGTAAATTTACCAAAAGTAATCAATGTATGCTTTCCCCCAAGGCTAAGCTTGCTGCTAAATTCAATAGATATAAGTAAATAAAACAGAGAAAATATTTTTTACCCTTGAGGGCAAAAATATTACTATTTGGCCACTCGAGGCAACAGTTTTTCCTCTTGTTTTAGCATTGTAGCATTATAAAATGGCATACACATGTATGCCATTTTAAAATAGAATATTAAATGATGAGTCCATAAGTAGCAATGGAATAATGAAGAGAAGGTAACTCATGTTCTTAAAGGCTTCCAGTGATTCGTATAGGTTGAGATTTATCTTAAAAGATAGTAGACATAGATTGTAAAGGCAGGACATTGAGTGGGAGTGAACAGCCACCTTACTGTGACTGAAATAGAGAGGTGGATAAAGTAGGAAAGTGATTTATGTTGGGCCTAGAATACTGGATTAAGGCATGTATATTTGTAGCAGTCAACTTTTGACAAGCAAAATTTCTCAGATCTTAAGTGTCAAGTTTCTTTCAGATATTTAAAGCATTTTCAAACTGAATGGGAAAATTGGCATAAGGTAGTTTTGACTAGATTTTTCAACTGTTATTTGTTCATATCCATTTTGTCTTCTGTTTTACTAGAAAATATTAATTTATCAGAAGCCTATTAAATATTTATTAGAAAAAATATATAATGGGTAAAACATTCAGAATGACTCTGAAGACTATAAATACTTACATTCAAGTGTTAAGGGGTAGAGTTAAGATTATCAGGAAATATCCCTATGTCAAATGCTAAGTTGCGAACATAAAATCATGATGTGTTTTGTAAAATATGTCTGAATGTACAGACCAGGAAATCAGAAATTATATTGTTGATGTTTTTTATTCTTGGACTGGCTTAATAGTGTTTCCTTTGTGAACTTGTATTAAAATTTTAATATTATTAATTGATATTTTAACAGTATAAAAGTGATGACGTGCCATATGAATACCTATACCACCTAGGAGGTCAAGGAGGTCAAAAGTGTCTTCTCTAATAATGAGTTTAATTTGTTCCCAAGAGGGAATTCTAAATTTTATCCTTTTAATATCCTTATATCAATATAACCCAAGCTGTACAGTAGATTAATGATACTGAGTATGTTATATAAAATTCTGTTAGCAGCTCAGAGGGTGATTTTAGAAAACCAACCATATATTTGACCTGAATAAAATTGCTTTTGCCTTTGTTTGTTTCCATGAAATTAAAAATAAATGTAAATATAACACAATGCAGAAGATGACTACAGCCAGATTTCAGTTAAAAACAAATGAAGAGTGATTTAATGTAAGGTTTATATTTCATATGCATTATAGTTATCCAAGGATTTCCCACTGGATAAGGTGATTTATCAACATAAGCAAATAGCAGCTCTTTCAGTACACTATTTCTGAAGCTGTTTCTTTGATATTTTTTCAAACAGAATTGTTATTTGAAGCATTAATGAGGAAGATAGATCAGTGGTTCCTAACTCTAGATAAATTTTAGAATCATACAGGGAACCTTTAAAAAATACTAATATCTATGTCCAACATCAAAGAGATTCTGAAGTAAGTGATTTTGTGAGTGTCTTGGGCACTAATATATTTGCAAATCTACCCAGGTGATTCGTGAGCAGTGACAGGATTTTGAACAGTTGAGAGAAATCACATATCATCTATTCTGAAATACGAGATAGTATTTCCAAAACCTTAATACTGGATTCTATTTCAAAACAATTAACCAATAAAATTATCTATTATTAAAATGCTTCCTATTAATAATACTTTTATGCATGTATTTTATGATTAAAAACTAAAGAATCATAAATATATCTCAAGTGAGGCAAAACTCACTGCATTATAAAAATGTATTAATATAATGAAAAAGTAAAATAAAATTTTATATTTACTGACTTTTCCATATATTTAATTAAATTAAAAAAATCAAGAAGTAGACTACAACCAGAGTAAATGAAGAAAGAAACTTCAAATAATAGTACTGAAAAATAAGAGATTGGTTCAAGATGGTGGAGTAGAAGGAAGTGCACTGACTCCCTCTTGCGAGAGCACCAGAATCACAACTAATTGCTGAACAATCATCAACAGGAAGACACAGGAACTCACCAAAAAAGACACCCCACATGCAAAGACAAAGGAGAAGCCACAATGAGATGGTAGGAGGGGCGCAATCACAATAAAATCAAATCCCATAACCTCTGGGTGGGTGACTCACAGACTGGAGAACAATTATACCACAGAAGTCCACCCACTGGCGTGAAGGCTCTGAGCCCCACATCAGGCTTCCTAACCTGCGGTTCCAGCAACGGGAGGAGGAATCCCTAGAGAATCAGACTTTGAAGGCTAGCGGAATTTGATTGCAGGACTTCAACAGGACTGGGGGAAACACAGACTCCACTCTTGGAGGGCACAAATAAAGTAGTGTGTACATCAGGACCCAGGGGGAGGAGGAGTGACCCCATAGGAGACTGAACCACACCTACCTGCTAGTGTTGGAGGGTCTCCTGCAGAGGCGGGGTGGGGGGGCGGCTGTGGCTCACCGTGAGGACAAGGACACTGGCAGCAAAAGTTCTGGGAAGTACTCCTTGGCATGAGCCCGCCCAGAGTCCACCATGAGCCCCACCAAAGAGCCTGTAGGCTCCAGTGCTGGGTTGCCTCAGGCCAAACAACCAACAGGCCAAACAACTCAACCCCACCCATTAGCAGACAGGCAGATTAAAGATTTACTGAGTTCTGCTCACCAGAGCAAAAACCAGCTCCACCCACTGCCCGTCCCTCCCATCAGGAAACTTGCACAAGCCTCTTAGATAGCCTCATCCACCAGAGGACAGACAGCAGAAGCAAGAAGAACTACAATCCTGCAGCCAGCGGAACAAAAACCACATTCACAGAAGGATAGATAAAATTTAAAGGCAGAGGACTATGTACCACATGAAGGAACAAGATAAAGCCCTAGAAAAAACGACTAAATGAAGTGGAGATAGGCAACCTTCCAGAAAAAGAATTCAGAATAATGATAGTGAAGATGATAGTGAAGGACCTTGGAAAAAGAATGGAGGCAAAGATCAAGAAGATGCAAGAAATGTTTAACAAAGACCTAGAAGAATTAAAGAACAAGCAAACAGAGATGAACAATGCAATAACTGAAATGAAAAATACACTAGAAGAGAGGCAGAAGAACAGATAAGTGACCTGGAAGACAGAATGTTGGAAATCACTGCCACAGAAGAGAATAAGGAAAAAAGAATGAAAAGAAATGAAGAGAGTGTAAGAGACCTATGGGACAACATTAAATGCAACAACATTCACATTATAGGGGTCCCAGAAGGAGAAGAGAGAGAGAAAGGACCCAAGAAAATATTTGAAGAAGTTATAGTCGAAAACTTCCCTAACATGGGAAAGGAAATAGCCTCCCAAGTCTAGGAAACGCAGAGTCCCATACAGGAGAAACCCAGGGAGAAACACACCAAGACACATAGTAATCAAATTGACAGAAATTAAAGACAATGAGAAAGTATTAAAATCAACAAGGGAAGAATGACAACATAGGAGGGAACTCCCATAAGGTTAACAGCTGATTTCTCAGCAGAAACTCTACAAGCCAGATGGGAGCGGCATGATATATTTAAAGTGATGAAAGGGAAGAACCTACAACCAAGATTACTCTGCCCGGCAAGGATCTTTCAGATTTGACAGAGAAATGAGAAGCTTTACAGACAAGCAAAAGCTAAGAGAATTCAGCACCACCAATCCAGCTCTACAACAAATGCTAAAGGAACTTCTCTAACTAGAAAACACAAGAGAAGAAAAGGACCTACAAAAACAAACCCATAACAATTAAGAAAATGGTAATAGGAACAAACATATCAATAATTACCTTAAATGTGAACGGACTAGATGCTCCAACCAAAAGACACAGGCTTGCTGAGTGGATACAAAAACAAGACCCATATATATGCTGTCTACAAGAGACCCACTTCAGACCTAGGGACACATACAGACTGAAAGTGAGGAGATGGGAAAAAGATATTCTATGCAAATGTAAATCAAAAGAAAGCTGGAGTAGCAATACTCATATCAGATAAAATAGACTTTAAAATAAAGAATGTTACAAGATACAAGGAAGGACACTACATAATGATCAAGGGATCAATCCAGGAAGAAGATATAACAATTATAAATATATATGCACCCAACATAGGAACAACTCAATACATAAGACAAAAGCTAACAGCTATAAAAGAGGAAATCAACGCTCACACAATACTAGTGGGGAACTTTAACACTACACTCACACCAATGGGCAGATCATCCAGACAGAAAATTAATAAGGCAACACAAGCTTTAAATGATACAATAGACCAGGTAGATTTAATTGATATTTATAGGACAGTCCATTGGAAAACAGCCGATTACAGTTTCTTCTCAAGTGCACACTGAACATTCTCCAGGATAGATCACATCTTGGGTCACAAATCTAGCCTCAGTAAATTTATGAAAATTGAAATCATATCAAGCATCTTTTCTGACCACAGCGCTGTGAGACTAGAAATAAATTACAGGGAAAAAAACGTAAATAACACAAACACATGGAGGCTAAACACTACGTTACTAAATAACCAAGATATCACTGAAGAAATCAAAGAACTAAAAAAATATCTAGAGAAAAATGACAATGAAAACATGATGATCCAAAACCTGTGGGATGCAGCAAAAGCAGTTCTAAGAGGGAAGTTTATAGCTATACATGCATACCTCAAGAAACAAGAAAAATCTGAAATAAAAAATCTAACACCTAAAGAAACTAGAGAAAGAAGAACAAACAAAGCCCAAATTAGTAGAAGGAAAGAAATCCTAAAGATCAGAGCAGAGATAAATGAAATAGAAACAAAGAAAACAATAGCAAACATCAGTAAAACTAAAAGCTGGTTCTTTGAGAAGATAAACAAAATTGGTAAACCTTTAGCCAGACTCATCAAGAAAAAGAGGGAGAGGATTCAATAAAATTAGAATTAAGAAAGAAGTTAAAAAGGACACAGCAGAAATACAAAGCATCATGAGAGACTACTACAAGCAACTCTATGCCAATAAAATAGACAACCTGGAAGAAATGGACAAATTCTTAGAAAGCTATAACCTTGCAAGATTGAGCGAGGAAGAAATAGGAAATATGAGCAGAACAATCACACGTGATGAAATTGAAAGTGTGATTAAAAATCTTCCAACAAACAAAAGTCCAGGACCAGATGGCTTCACAGGTGAGTTCTATCAAACATTTAAAGAGCTAACACACAACCTTCTCAAACTCTTCCAAAAAATTGCAGATGAGGGAGCACTCCCAAACTGATTCTACAAGGCCACCATCACCCTGATAGCAGAACTACAAAAAAAGAAAATTACAGACCAATATCACTGATGAGTATAGATGCAAAATTCCTCAACAAAATACTAGCAAACAGAATCCAACAACACATTAAAAAGATCATACACCATGATCAGGTAAGATTTATCCCAGGGATGCAAGGATACACAAATCAATGTGATACACCATATTAACAAATTGAAGAAGAAAAACCATATGATCATCTCAGTAGATGCAGAAAAGCTTTTAACAAAATTCAACACCCATTTATGATAAAAACTCTCCAGAAAGTGGGCATAGAGGGAATCTACCTCAACATAGTAAAGGCCATATATGACAAACCAACAGCCAACATCATTTTCAATGGTGAAAAACTGAAAGCATTTCCTGTAAGGTCAGGAACAAGACAAGGATGTCCACTCTTGCCACTATTTTTCAACATAGTTTTGGAAGTCCGAGCCATGGCAATCAGAGAAGAAAAAGAAATAAAAGGAATACAAATTGGAAAAGAAGAAGTAAAGATGTCACTGTTTGCAGATGACATGGTACTATACATAGATAATCCTAAAGATGCCACCAGAAAACTACTTGAGCTAATTGATGAATTTGGTAAAGTTGCAGGTTACAGAATTAATGCACAGAAATCTCTTGCATTGCTATACACAAACAACAAAAGATCAGAAAGAGAAATTAATCAATCCCATTCACCACTGCAAAGAGTAAAATACCTAGGTATAAACCTACCTAATGAGGTAAAAGACATGTACTCAGAGAACTATAAGACACTGATGAAAAGAATCAAAAATGACACAAACAGATGGAGATATATACCATATTCTTGGCTTGGTAGAATCAGTATTGTGAAAATGACTATACTACCCAAAGCCATCTACAGATTCAATGCAATTCCTATCAAATTACCAATGGTACTTTTTACAGAACTAGAACAAAAAATCTTAAAATTTATATGGAGACACAAAAGACCCGAATAGCCAAAGCAATCTTGAGGGAAAAAAACAGCTGGAGGAATCAGACTCCCTGACTTCAGCCTATACTACAAAGCTACAGTAATCAAGACAATATGGTGCTGGCACAAAAACAGAAATATAGATCAATGGAGCTGGATAGAAAGCCCAAAGATAAACCCACGCACCTATGGTCAACTAATCTATGATAAAGGAGGCAGGAATATACAGTGGAGAAAAGACAGCCTCTTCAATAAGTGGTGCTGGGAAAACTGGACAGCTACCTGTAAAAGAATGAAATAGAATACTTCCTAACACCATACACAAAAATAAACTAAAAAATGGGTTAAAGACCTAAATGTAAGACCGGACACTATAAACCTCTTAGAGCAAAAAACATCAGAAGAACACCTTTGACATAAATCACAGCAAGATCCTTTTGTGACCCACCTCCTAGAGTAATGGAAATAAAAACAAAACTAGACAAATGGAACCTAATGAAATTTAAAAGCTTTTGCACAGCAAGGGAAACTAAACAAAACGGAAAAACAATCCTCAGAATGGGAAAAAATATTTGCCAATGAATCAATGGACAAAGGATTAATCTCCAAAATATATAAACAGCTCATGCAGCTCAATATTAAAAAAACAACCTAATCAAAAAATGGGCAGAAGATCTAAATAGGTATTTCTCCAAAGAAGACATACAGATGGCCAAGAAGCACATGAAAAGCTGCTCAACATCACTAATTATTAGAGAAATGCAAATCAAAACTACAATGAGGTATCACCTCACACCAGTTAGAATGGGCATTGTCAGAAAATCTACAAACAACAAATTCTGGAGAGGGTGTGGAGAAAAGGGAACCCTCTTGCACTGTTGGTGGGAATGTAAATTGATACAGCTGTTATTGGGAACAGTATGGAGGTTCCTTAAAAATCCAAAAATAGAATTACCATATGACCCAGCAATCCCACTACTGGGCATATACCCAGAGAAAACGATAATTTAAAAAGACACATACACCCCAATGTTCATTGCAGCACTATTTACAATAGCCAAGATATGGAAGCAACCTAAATGCCCATGGACAGATGAATGGATAAAGAAGATGTGGAACATATATGCAATGGAATATTACTCTGCCGTAAAAAGGAATAAAATTGGGTCATTTTTAGAGACATGAATGGACCTTGAAACTGTCTTACAGAGTGAAGTATGTCAGAAAGAGAAAAACAAATATCGTGTCTTAACACATATATGTGGAATATAGAAAAATAGTACAGATGAACCAGTTTGCAGGGCAGAAATTGAGACACAGATGTAGAGAACAAACGTATGGACACCAAGGGGGGAAGCGAGGGTGGTGGTGGGATGAATTGGGAGATATGGCTTGACATATATACATTAATTATATAAAATAGATAACTAATAACCTGCTGTATAAAAAAATAAAATAAAATTCAAATTAAAAAAATAGTACTGAATAAATAATAATGGCTCATTTATTTGAATTTAGAAATATATACCTTAAAGAGTTTTCAATATAACTGAGCATATGAATGAAAATTTTAAATATTTGGGTTTATTATTTTATAAAATACCAATTTTATAATGTTTAACCAAACATTTAAGAAAAAAAATTGGGAATGATGTTACTGACTTTTCACAGAACTTATCATTATAGCATTGTGTTTGAGATAGAAATATGTATGTCAGTCTTTATAGCTTTAGATTTACGTTTCCAAAATACAAATGACTAATTCATTTTAGTCTCATGTGGGTTAAGTTTAGTTTGTCCAAAAATGCATTTTTAAACTGTATACAAAAAAAAAATGGGAAAAAATAAATTTTGACTTTGTTTTTTGTAATTTGTAAGGAATTGGGTGTAAAACAAGTACCTCTGTTATTTTCCTAAAATAAGGAGACAGTGCAAGGTAATACCCAGATGACAGTTAACTTGAAAAGACACATATTTGAGTTTTTGGCCTATGCCTAGCACCCAAGAGGGTTTAACATGGTAGCATGACGCTGACTTTCAAAGGACACCTGTATTCAAAACTTGGTTTTTTTAGTAATGAGCTGCATGAATTTGAGACAAATCAATTTATACAAGCCTGTAAATTTCAGACCCAGTTGAGCTTTCTAATCCTAGAGCCCCAAACCTTATTGATTATACCCCAACACCCAACCCCTGTCCTTTCTCTTTGAACCATCTCCATCTGAAAATTTGAAAAATGTTTCCATTTCAAAAATTTTTGCTGACACACAAATAAGTTAGGGTGTTGAAAGTCGACGCTAATTACTAAAAATATGTTGGAGAAAGCCCACCCCAACTTTAATTTTTTTCATTAATTCTTAAAATCTTTACGCTTATTCATTTTAAGGGTCTGTCAGAACCATGTCTATCAAACTTTAAAGTGCATTCAAGTCACTGAGGAATCTTGTTAAAAATGCAGATTCTAATTGTGTGGTTCAACTGCAACCTGAGAGCTGCTAGCAAGCCTCCGGTTGATGCCAATGTTCTTGATTCTTGTATGTTATCTTGAGTAGCAAGATGTAAAAGGACTCACACTTGGCTGTATGGATAAGTGGACACTTTGAGGGAATTTTTGGGCAAAATTCAACTGGATCCTGGATTAAATACAAAAATAAGTTTGATTGCATTTCTGGGTTTGCTGCTAAAAGAAACCTTGAAACATACACATACCCCAGCAAGCTGAAACTGCAGCAGGAAGCTGTGAATGGTGAGCATAAAAGAGGGTTGCCCTGAGGTCAAAGATGATACCAGTGCTGTATCATGTAGGCAAGCCTAGTTTTCTTTGGGGCCTTAGATTCCTATTTCTTATAGTTTTTCTGACCTCTGCTTGTTTATTCTACCTTCTGTAGAGTTGGCTTTCACTGGCCAAGAACACAGGCTAGGAGACCTCTTGAATTCAAATCTTGATCTAACCTTTGTACTTGGACAACTTATTCTCCCTTTATTTCAGTTTATGCAACTAGAAAATGGAGATAGTAATTGACCCTACAAAGTTGAAGTTGTTTTGAGGGTTAAGTGAAGTAATACATGCCCAGAACAGTGCCTGGAATATAAGTGCTTGGTATTGTTTTCTGTAAGTCATCATGTAATATTTCAGTGCCTTTAATACGTAGAAATTAATTTAGCAAAATCTTTATAAAGTTATACTGGGACTTATTGCTAAAAAAGGAATTAAATAATTTGCCACGGGGCTTCCCTGGTGGCGCAGTGGTTGAGAGTCCGCCTGCCGATGCAGGGGACACGGGTTCGTTCCCCGATCCGGGAAGATCCCACATGCCGTGGAGCGGCTGGGCCCGTGAGCCATGGCCACTGAGCCTGCGCGTCCGGAGCCTGTGCTCCGCAACGGGAGAGGCCACAACAGTGAGAGACCCACGTACAGCAAAAAAAATATATATATATATAATAATTTGGCAAATGCCAATAGTAGAAATTTGTCTAGAACCTTGTTTTACTTACTATCTTTATTTTTCCATCTACATCTTTACGAGTAATAAAAAAACTACCTGCATTCTTATGCTTTAACACTTATCAGTAGTTAAATAATAACTTCCTAAAAAATATGAAATAGTTACAAAATAAATTTTAATATACTAAAGTAGTTTATAGATTGCACTATAAACCATAGTATCTCATGGTGATATAACAGAAGGTGGAGGTTTTCATCGTTTTGCTCCAATTCTGATATACCTCCTGGAGAACGTACTAAGACCACTTACTCATACAGCCACCTCAAAAGCCTGCCAAATATTAGATAGCAGTTATTCTTTGAGCAGTGCAAATTTACCAAAAAATAGTATGATCCAGAAGTATTATAATATTGTTGTTCTCCATGGTTAAGTCGATTATTTACTTTGTGTGATGCTAGAGTATCCTTTTCTGGTATCCCCACCAGCAATAAGTGTTAGAGAACTTCCCATTTTTGTCAGCAGGGTGGGTATAGGTAGTCTTATTTTTGCTTTAATTTAAATTTCTCTTACCAACGAGTTTAAGTTATCTTCTCCTTTTTGAAATTGTTTCTCCTTTATATTTTTAATTAATATACTTTACACATTTAAAATTATTTATAAAAAATAAATAAAAAAGAAAAAAAAGACTAGGTAAAGGGCTTCCCTGGTGGCGCAGTGGTTGAGAGTCCTCCTGCCGATGCAGGGGACACGGATTCGTGCCCCGGTACGGGAGGATCCCACATGCCACGGAGCGGCTGGGCCTATGAGCCATGGCCGCTGAGCCTGCGCGTCCGGAGCCTGTGCTCCGCAACGGGAGAGGCCACAGCAGTGAGAGGCCCCCGTATCGCAAAAAAAAAAAAGAAAAAAAATATTTATATGCCAAAGCTTTAAAATCGTATAGATAGATGAGGTTTATAAAAAAAGAAACTAGTCGCTATGCACACCCATCTCCTTTCTTATCCCACTAACCAGAGGCAACAGTTTTCTCTTTTTTAGCTATTATTTACAGGTTTTTATCTGCATATATCTAAATAAAATGCATATATTTCAATCTCAATTTTAGATTTTATCTATTATGGTAAGTTAACATTTTTAGCTAACTTCCTTTTTTCTTCTGAAACGTTACTAAATCCATATTCAATATTTTGTTATGATTCTGTAAATATTGTTCACTGCTGGGCCATATAATGTACAAGGACATAAAATTTTCCTTTCTTCTACACCATTTTTTGTCCTGGAATTAATAATCTCCACAAATCTTTCGTGTGCACAGTTTTCTTTAGACATAAAAGTAAGTTTACCTATATATCTTATATTCTATAGTTTTATAAAATTTTTCATACAGTTAAATAGCTCATATATTGTTTCTCTTCCTTTTTCCCCTGTAAAGTTTTCTTCAGCAGGTCCCATTTTGTTTTTGCTTTCTTTTAAATGTCTGCTGCCCAGTTGTCCTAAGACTTCCTCTTGCTCATTTTTGAAGTTCTTTGCCTTGTTCATCTGCTGAATTCCCTGTTTTTAGACCTTATGTTTTAATTTTCCCATGTTAATGCTCTTCTGTTTTTATGGACTACATCTTCTCAAAGCTTCTTGAACTCTTGAGGAAAAGGGTAAAAAACATAAATGTTTAGAGTCTTTGCATATAGTGTCTGTGTATACACAGAATTCTGAATTGACTAGGGAATTAAAAAATATTCTTTTAACTTCATGTTAAGCTTATTTTTCCTTAAATTTTATTTTACTTTGAAAATGTATTATTGTATATGACAAATAAAATCAAACAATACACATTACAATGAAATGTGACTCCCACTCTAAATTTTTAATACTTGAGGAAACAATCTAATTTTTTGCATCTGCTTTCTCCAACTAAATATATCTTGGAGATCTTTATCAGTATATAAAATATCACCCTCATTTAACTATATCTTTATACTAGGCCATTGTCTAGAAGCTCTCACATAAAATTATCACAGTCAGTACTTTCTAGATATTCTGTATTTACAGATTTGATTTTCTACTTGTTCCAAATGGGTTTTATTTTTTGGCTTTTTAAACAGGAATATTTTCATTATTCAAAATGTTATTTAGGCTTTTTGGTTGACTTTTTTTCCTTGCATATGGGTTTTTCTTATCTATTTTTATTTCTCTTGATTTTCCTAATTTTAATTTTAAGATAGCTTATTTAGCTTTAGGAAATGACAACAGTAAAGAAAACATTTTAATGCACTGTACTAGTGTCCTGTGTTGTTGTTATACTACCACTTGAGATTTTTTAAAAGGGAAATTTTAAAAAATTCATTTGTAATTGGAAGAATTTGGCAATTCCCAATCAGTCTTGGAACTCTACTATATAGGTTTTTTATTTTGTGTCAAACCACATTTATTGAAGGGTTCGTTTTCGGGTTTTTTTTTTTGGCGCGGGGGGAGGTTCGCGGGCCTCTTACTGTTGTGGCCTCTCCCGTTGCGGAGCACAGGCTCTGGACGCACAGGCTCAGTGGCCATGGCTCACGGGCCCAGCCGCTCCACGGCATGTGGGATCTTCCCGGAGCGGGGCACGGACCCGTGTCCCCTGCATCGGCAGGCGGACTCTCAACCACTGCACCACCAGGGAAGCCCCAAGGGTTTTTTAAATGTGAGGAATGTTTTTTGTTAGCTGAAATAAATCCTGAAAAGTGATTTTGTAATTTTACAAAGCAGTGTTTTGGGAGCAAACTGTAGTTTAAAAGAGAATAGCAAAATGAATCATTTGAAGAGTTGAGCACTTTCCAACAATTCCAGTAATGTGTTGGTTGTAAAATTCTTACCTGCTTATACCAAGTGGAAGGATTTCCAGTATGCTTTGGTGAATTTTTAAGCACTGTGATCTACCTTTAATGGAAACTTTTTCACTTTGGTTATTTGAAACATTGCTGTGGAGTACATAATAGAACATAGTGTTAAAATGGTGAAGTCTCAAAAATTACCTAGTATTAGTTTTTTCCACAAATGTATGCTTCACTTCATAAAAGTTTTAAAATTGATTCATTTTCATATATTAGCAAATTTGTACCAAAACTTTTATTTTAAAATATAATGTTTAATAGATCCTTTGATTATTCCTCTTATTCATTATAAAATAATCTATATTAACTCACCTATCTGTAGCTTTGGCACCATTGACCTTTCTCTGCTTTTTGAAACTCTGTCCTTGAATATTAAACCTCCATCCTGGTTTCTGTGTAAAGTTTTCTTGGTTTTACCCTACTTTTGCTTGCCGTTCTTTCTCCATATCCTTTGCTGGCTAGTCTGTCTCCACACATGCATTAAATGTAGGTGCTTCCTGAGAGTTCCACAACAGCCTTCTTTTCTCATTCTATATGCTGCTAGAGGATATCATCTACTTTTATTATTTCCAATACTATCTATATGGTAATGTCTCCCAAAATGTGTTCTCAGCCCATCTCTCTCCTTAGCTCCATTTCCAATAATCACCAGCCTATTGGGCATCTCTATGTAATGTCCTCAAACTCAGGCGTCTTAAACCCAGTCTGTTCAAAACCAAAATATTCTCACATCTGCCTGCCCCCTCACTCTTTGCCTCTAATATTCCCTGTGGCAGGTAACTCACACCAGTCGGTACCTTATCAAATAAGTAGAAATACAGTGATAATCTCCTCTCCTTTTATTCTCTTATTTTCCATATTCCATTGTATGCATGTCCTGTAGATTCTCTCTTTAAAAACTCTTCTCCATTTCTCGTTCATAACCTCATTATTTTGTCTTTTTTTTTTAAAGACTCGCTTTTCTATTGAAAAGTTGATTTACAATGTTGTGTCAATTTCTGCTGTACAGCAAAGGGATTCAGTTATACATGTATATACAATCTTTTTCATATTCTTTTTTGTTATGGTTTATCACAGGATATTGAATATAGTTTCCTAAGCTATATAGTAGGACCTTGGTGTTTATCCATTCTATATATATAATACTTTGCATCTACTAAGCCCAAACTCCCAATCCATCCCTCCCACCCCCACCCCACAACTGGAAACCAGCAGTCTGTTCTCTATGTCTGTGAGCCTATTGCTGTTTTGTAGATAAGTTCATTTGTATCATATTTTACATTCCACATATAAATGATATCATATGGTATTTTTCTTTCTCTGTCTGACTTACTTCACTTAGTATGATAATCTCTAGTTTCATCCATGTTGCTGCAAGTGGCATTATTTCATATTTTTTATGGCTGAGTAATATTCCATTGTATATATGTACGACATCTTCTTTATCCATTCACCTGTAATGGACATTTAGGTTGTTTCCATGTCTTGGCTATTATGAATAATGCTGCTATGAACATAGGGGTGCACGGATCTTTTTTTTTTTTTGAATAGTATTTAATTTCTTTTTTATACAGCAGGTTCTTATTAGTTATCCATTTTGTACACATCAGTGTATACATGTCAATCCCAATCTGCCAATTCGTCACACCACCACCACCACCCCCCGCCACTTTCCCCCCTTGGTGTCCATACATTTGTTCTCTGCATCTGTGTCTCTTATTTCTGCCCTGCAAACCCGTTCATCTCTACCATTTTTCTAGGTTCAACTTTTATGTGTTAATATATATTTGTTTTTCTCTTTCTGACTTACTTCACTCTGTATGACAGTCTATAGATCCATCCACATCTCTAAAAATAACCCAGTTTTGTTCCTTTTCACGTCTGAGTAATATTCCATTGTATATATGAACCACATCTTCTTTATCCATCTGGCTCTCGATGAGCTTTTAGGTTGCTTCCATGTCCAGGCTATTGTAAATAGCGCTGCAATGAACATTGGGGTGCATGTGTCTTTTTAAATTATGGTTGGCTCTGGGTATATGCCCAGTAGTGAGATTGCTGGGTCATATGGTAATTCTATTTTTAGCTTTTTAAGGAACCTCCATACTGTTCTCCATAGTGGCTGTATCAATTTACATTCCCACCAACAGTGCAAGAGGGTTCCCTTTACTCCACACCCTCTCCAGCATTTGTTGTTTGTGATTTTCTGACGATGCCCATTCTAACTGGTGTGAGGTGATACCTCATTGTAGTTTTGATTTGCATTTCTCTAATAATTAGTGATGTTGAGCAGCTTTTCATGTGCCTCTAGGCCATCTGTATGTCTTGTTTAGAGAAATGTCTATTTAGGTCTTCTGCTCATTTTTTGATTGGGTTGTTTGTTTTTTCAATATTGAGCTGCATAAGCTGTTTATATATTTTGGAGATTAATCCTTTGTCCTTTGGTTCATTTGCAAATATTTTCTCCTATTCTGAGGGTTGTCTTTTTGTCTTCTTTGTAGTTTCCTTTGCTTTGCAAAAGCTTTTAAGTTTCATTAGGTCCCATTTGTTTGTTTTTATTTCTATTACTCTAGGAAGTGGACCAAAAAAGATCTTGCTGTGATTTATGTCAAAGAGTGTTCTTCCGATGTTTTCCTCTAAGAGTTTTATAGTGTCTAGCCTTACATTAGGTCTCTAATCCATTTTGAGTTTATTTTTGTGTATGATGTTAGGGAATGTTCTAATTTCATTCTTTTACATGTAGCTGTCCAGTTTTCCAATCACCACTTATTGAAGAGACTGTCTTTTCTCCATTGTATATCCTTGTCTCCTTTGTCATAGATTAGTTGACCATAGGTGCATGGGTTTATTTCTGGGCTTTCTATCCTGTTCCATTGATCTATATTTCTGTTTTTGTGCCAGTACCATATTGTCTTGATTACTGTAGCTTTGTAGTATAATCTGACATCAGGGAATCTGATTTCTCCAGCTCCATTTTTTTCCCTCAAGACTGTTTAGGCTATTCGGGTCTTTTGTGTCTCCATACAGATTTTAAGATTTTTTGTTCTAGTTCTATTAAAAAGTGCCATTGGTATTTTGATAGGGACTGCACTGAATTTGTAGATTGCCTTGGGTAGTATAGTCATTTTCACAATATTCATTCTTCCAATCCAAGAACATGGTATATCCCTCCATCTGTTTGTATCATCTTTAATTTCTTTCATCAGTGTCTTATCGTTTTCTGCATAAAAGTCTTTTGTCTCCCTAGGTAGGTTTATTCCTAGGTATTTTATTTTTGTTGCAATGGTAAATGGGAGTGTTTTGTTAATTTCTCTTTCAGATTTTTCATCATTAGTTTATAGGAATGCAAGAGATTTCTGTGCATTAATTTTGTATCCTGCAACTTTACAAAACCTATTGATTAGCTCTAGTACTTTTCTGGTTGCATCTTTCGCATTCTGTATGTGTAGTATCATGTCATCTGCAAACAGTGACAGTTTTACTTCTTTTTTTCCAGTTTGTATTCCTTTTCTTTTTCTTCTCTGATTTCCATGGCTAGGACTTCCAAAACTATGTTGAATAATAGGGGTGAGAGTGGACATGCTTGTCTTGTTCCTGATCTTAGAGGAAATGGTTTTAGTTTTTCACCACTGAGAATGATGTTTGCTGTGGGTTTGTTGTATATGTCCTTTATTATGTAGAAGTAGGTTCCCTCTATGCCCACTCTCTGGAGAGTATTTATCATAAATGGGTATTGAATTTTGTCAAAAGCTTTTTCTGCATCTATTGAGATGATCATATGGTTTTTATTCTTCAATTTGTTAATGCAGTGTATCACACTGATTGATTTGTGTATATTCAAGAATCCTTGCAGCCCTGGGATAAATCCCACTTGATCATGGTGTATGATCCTTTTAATGTGTTGTTTGTTGGATTGTGTTTGCTAGTATTTTGTTGAGGATTTTTGCATCTATATTCATCAGTGATATTGGTCTGTAATTTTCTTTTTTTGTAGTATCTCTGTCTGGTTTTGGTATCAGGGTGATGGTGGCCTCATAGAATGAGTTTGGGAGGGTTCATGCCTCTGCAATTTTTTGGAAGAGTTTGAGAAGGATGGGTGTTAGCTCTTCTCTAAATGTTTGATAGAATTCACTTGTGAAGCCATCTGGTCCTGGACTTTTGTTTGTTGGAAGATTTTTAATCACAGTTTCAATTTCATTACTTGTGATTGGTCTGCTCATATTTTCTGGTCGCTCATATTTTCTATTTCTTCTTGGTTCACTCTTGGAAGGTTATAGCTTTCTAAGAATTTGTCCATTTCTTCCAGGTTGTCTATTTTATTGGCATAGAGTTGATTGTAGTAGTCTCTCAGGATGCTTTGTTTTTCTGTGGTGTCTGTTGTAACTTCTCCTTTTTCATTTCTAATTTTATTGATTTGAGTCCTTTCCCTCTTTTTTTTGATGAATCTGGCTAAAGGTTTGATGAATCTGGCTAAAGGTTTATCAATTTTGTTTATCTTCTCAAAGAACCAGCTTTTACTTTTATTGATGTTTGCTATTGTTTTCTTTGTTTCTGTGTCATTTATCTCTGCTCTGATCTTTATGATTTCTTTCCTTCTACTAATTTGGGTTTTGTTTGTTCTTCTTTCTCTAGTTTCTTTAGGTGTGAGGTTAAATTGTTTATTTCAGATTTTTCTTGTTTCTTAAGGTAAGCTTGTATTGCTGTATACTTCCCTCTTAGAACTGCTTTTGCTGCATCCCATTGGTTTTGGATCATCGTGTTTTCATTGTCATTTGTCTCTAGGTATTTTTTGATTTCCTCTTTGATTTCTTCAGTGATCTCTTGGTTATTTAGTAATGTATTGTTTAGCCACCATGTGTTTGTGTTTTTTACGTTGTTTTCTCTGTAATTGATTTCTAATCTCATAGTGTTGTGGTCAGAAAAGATGCTTGACATCATTTCAGTTTTCGTAAATTTACTGAGTCTGGATTTGTGACCCAAGGTGTCATCTATTCTGGAGAATGTTCCATGTGCACTTGAGAAGAAACTGTAGTCAGCTGTTTTCCAATGGACTGTCCTTTAAATATCAATTAAATCTCTCTGGTCTATTGTGTCATTTAAAGCTTGTGTTTCCTTGTTAATTTTCTGTCTGGATGATCTGTCCATTGGTGTAAGTGAGGTGTTAAAGTCCCCCACTATTATTGTGTCACTGTTGATTTCCTCTTTTATAACTGTTAGCAGTTTCCTTATGTATTGAGGTGCTCCTATGCTGGGTGCATATATATTTATAATCATTGTATCTTCTTCTTGGATTGAAACCTTGATCATTATGTAGTGTCCTTCCTTGTGTCTTGTAACATTCTTTATTTTAAAGTCTGTTTTATCTGATATGAGTATTGCTACTTCAGCTTTATTTTGATTTCCATTTGCATGGAATATCTTTTTCCATCCCTCACTTTCAGTCTGTATGTGTCCCTAAGTCAGAATTGGGTCTCTTATAGACAGCGTATATATGGGTCTTGTTTTTGTATTCATTCAGCGAGCCTATCTCTTTTGGTGGGAGCATTTAATCCATTCACATTTAAGGTAATTATCGATATGCATGTTCGTACTATTTTCTTAATTGTTATGGGTTTGTTTCTGTGGGTCCTTTTCTTCTCTTCCCACTTAGAGAAGTTCCTTTAGCATTTGCTGTAGAGCTGGTTTGGTGGTGCTGAATTCTGTTAGCTTTTGCTTGTCTATAAAAATTCTGATTTCTCCATCGAATCTGAATGAGATCCTTGCCGCGTAGAGTAACCTTGGTTGTAGGTCTTCTTCTCCCTTTCATCACTTTAAATATATCATGCCACTCCCTTCTGGCATAGAGTTTCTGCTGAGAAATCAGCTGTTAACCTTATGGTAATTCCCTTGTATGTTATTTGTTGTTTTTCCCTTGTTGCTTTCAATAATTTTTGTTTGTCTTTAATTTTTGTCAGTTTAATTACTGTGTGTCTCAGCGTGTTTCTCCTTGGGTTTATCCTGCCTGGGACTCTCTGCACTTCCTGGACTTGGGTGGCTATTTCCTTTCCCATGTTAGGGAAGTTTTCTACTATAATCTCTTCAAATATTTTCTCAGGTCCTTTCTCTCTCTCTTCTCCTTCTGGGACCCCTATACTGTGAATGTTGTTGCGTTGAATGTTGTCCCAGAGGTCTCTTAGGCTGTCTTCATTTCTTTTCATTCTTTTTTCTTTATTCTGTTCCATGGCAGTGAATTTCACCATTCTGTCTTCCAGGTCACTTATCCATTCTTCTGCCTCGGTTATTCTGCTATTGATTCCTTCTAGTGTATTTTTCATTTCAGTGATTGTATTGTTCATCTCTGTTTCTTTGTTCTGTAATTTTTCTAGGTGTTTGCTCTTTAATTCTTCTAGGTCTTTTTAAAACATTTCTTGCATCTTCTCTATCTTTGCCTCCATTCTTTTTCTGAGGTCCTGGATCATCTTCACTATCATTATTCTGAATTATTCTTCTGGAAGGTTGCCTATCTCCACTTCATTTAGTTGTTTTTCTGGGGTTTTATCTTGTTCCTTCAACTGGTACGTAGCCCTCTCCCTTTTCATCTTGTCTATCTTTCTGTGAATGTGGTTTTTGTTCCACAGGCTGCAGGATTGTAGTTTTTCTTGCTTCTGCTGTCTGCCCTCTGGTGGATGAGGCTATCTAAGAGGCTTGTGCAGGTTTCCTGGTGGGAGGGACTGGTGGTGGGTAGAGCTGGGTGTTGCTCTGGTGGGCAGAGCTCAGTAAAACTTTAATCCACTTGTCTGCTGATGGGTGGGGCTGAGTTCCCTCCGTTGGTTGTTTGGCCTGAGGCAACCCGACACTGAAGCCTACCTGCCTCTTTTATGAAGCTAATGGCAGACTTTGAGAGGGCTCATACCAAGGAGTACTTCCCAGAACTTGTGCTGCCAGTGTTCTTGTCCTCAAGGTGAGCCACAGCCACCCCCTGCCTCTGCAGGAGACCCTCCGACACTAGCAGGTAGGTCTGGTTCAGTCTCCTATGGGGTCACTTCTCCTTCCCCTGGGTCCTGATGTGCACACCACTTTGTGTGTGCCCTCCAAGAGTGGAGTCTGTGTTTCCCCCAGTCCTGTTGAAGTCCTGCAGTCAAATCCCACTCGCCTTCACAGTCTGATTCTCTAGGAATTCCTCCTCCTATTGCCGGACCCCCAGGTTGGGAAGCCTGACGTGGGGCTCAGAACCTTCATTCCAGTGGGTGGACTTCTGTGGTATAAGTGTTCTCCAGTTTGTGAGTCACCCACCCAGCAGTTATGGGATTTGATTTTATTGTGATTGCGTCCCTCCTACCATCTCATTGTGGCTTCTCCTTTGTCTTTGCATGTGAGGTATCTTTTTTTTTAAGTTCCAGTGTCTTCCTGTCAATGATTGTTCAGCAGTTAGTTGTGATTCTGGTGCTCTCACAAGAGGAAGTGAGCGCACTTCTTTCTACTCCACCATCTTGAACCAATCGCCGTCTTGATTATACTAACAGGTTTCTGCTTAATTATTTCCTGCTTCTAGTTCTTTCTCCCTCCAGTTCACTCTCCACACTGCTGCCAGAATATTCTTTCTAAAGTGCAAAGAAGTTTTAAAAGGAAATGAAAAACATTTGCAATATGTGGAGTGATATAGGTTGCTCTTTTATTATAAGTAATTCAATATATTTAAAAATGCAAATCTCATTTGTCATGCTCTTACTTAAATAGGGAAAATAATCCTCTCTTAACTTCTGATCCTCATTTCAATAAAATCCAAAAGACATTTTCAAAGCATGCTGGCATTATAGGCTCCAGACACACAAAAGCGTTTGCTTCCTTTGTCTGCATCTCCTTTTGCCCACTTCTTCCCCTGGTGAAACTCAGCTCGTTCTATAAAACTTACCTTGGATGTTACCTCTTCTGCCTGAGCAGATATATTTCACATCTCTTTCTAATAGAGTGAAGTGCAGGAATTATCTATAAAGCTAACAAGATGTATTTGAACACATTCAGTTATTTTACAGTCATGTATATCTGGCTCAGTGGGCATTATGGTCTTTGAAATTAACTCCCACCCAGTCCACCACACTTTCTCTGATAATTTTATATTTACTTGAACTTTTCCTTTTCTTGACTGTGTCCTTTGTGGGTAAAGAAATTGCATGATCTTTCATTTCTGTGTTCCCTCTACAGTGCACAATATCAGGCACAAAGTAAGCATTTAATAAATGTTTATCAATTTAATGAGTAAATCTCATACTTATTATTTTTCTTGCTATAATGCATTTCAACTAGTAGAGAAAATTTTACCAAATCTTTCTGGACAGCATCCTCCTTTTTAATATTGAAACAAATTCACTTATTTATTTATTTAGTAGTTATACATGGGCAAAACTATGCAAACATGGATCAAATCGATAGGCTTAAGAGCAATTATGCAAGCCCAGATTGGGGACATTCTACTGGATATCTGACCAGCATTCCCTAAGTCTGTGAAGGATGTGGAAATTGAGGAAAAGAGAAACTGTCACAGACCAGGGTGACATAACAATCAAATGCAATGTGACACCCAAGATTGGAAAAGAAACTGGAAAACTTGTAGAATCCAAATAAAGTCTGGGATTTAGTTAATAGTAATGTGCTAATATCAGGTTATTAGTTTTGACAAATATACTTTGGTAATATAAAAATGTTAACAGTGTGGAAACTGGGTGAGAAGTATGTGAGAACTAAGGCTCTGTACTGTTTTTGCAATTTTTCTGCAAATCTAAAATTATCTCAAAATAAAAAGTTCATTTTCAAAAATGCAATTATGACTTAAGAAATGACTTAATTGTTAACATAATACAATATACAGATTTTCTAAATACTATGTGCACTCAGAGAACTCTTGTAATAAAAGCATACTTTGAATTTTAAAAACAAATAATCTTTTTCAAAAATTCAGTGGCAACTTATAATTGTTAAAAATGTAAATTTTCTTCTATTATATACTATTTGCTATTAGATTGATGTTAAATTGAGGTGCTCTAACTGCTTTTATGCTTATACACGATAGTGTTAGTGATCTGTTTCATATCAAAATTTGAAGGCATTGTTTTTTACATGTTTTTATCAGAATTTTTGTGTAAAACTCTGACCTTGAAATCAATGGAAATTTATACTGACTTTTGTCTACCTGAATAGTATGAATCATCTTCAATTTTTATATTTTTAAAACTCCTCACAGCAAAATATGTTTAAGTAGTTGGTCTTTTCATCTATTACAAAAGTGAAACATTCCCTTTTCTGATATTAGGGGACATATTTGAGGGGTGGGCAGGCATACATTTGTTTTTCCTTTTTATTAATGTTTTGCTGGAGGGCAAATGTCAATGTAGCTACTTTCATTTATTTTTACCCCTCTTGCTAAATTCCTGTAGGGAAATTCTGCATATGGGTTTCTTTTATGGTTCTTTTCATTTTTATTTCCTGCTGTGACTTTGACAGTCAGACTGGCAGTGGGAGACAGAAATAAAAGAAGAGTTAAAGAAATGTTATAGTCTCATGCTGTGAATTTAGAAGATGACAGGGGTTTTTGTCTTGCTTCCTCTGGCCCATGACTAAAAGAAGAACTGTCACTAGGTTAGAGGGCTAAGGGGAAGTAATGAGAACATATTTTCTCATGCAGGCTACCTAGAGGACTTTGATGCACATGGCCCTCCCAAGTCAATCTGAAACTCTAAGGCTAAAAATTGCTGTGGCTAGATTCAAAACCACATTACTAAGAAAGAGGCTTGACCATCCTCTCTGTACAGGTTACACACAGTAGGTATATAATAAGCATTTATTAATGATAATGGTGTGTAAATTTGCTTTTCACACCATTGTACCAGCAAGAGTCTATAATTGGTCAGTTTGTCTGTTTCTAGTGTAGCTAATGTATTCTTTAAAAAAAAAGAATGAAATCAGTGTGGTGAATTTGACCTTCTCATTTTCCACCTTTGTTGGAGACAAAGGTGTCTCCAACTCATTTGGTAGGCAGCTGGGATTACATTTCCACTAATGAGGATCTTTAGGGCTATGCTAATAACATTTCTAATTGGGAAGCTCAAGAATTGTCTATGAAAAGACTTCAAAATGTGAAATTCCTTAAGTTTACAATAAATTTGAAGAAATATGTAAGAGAAAACTACTTAGAATAGAAATGAGGAAGAATTAGCTTCGAATGATTACAAAATGGTCAAATTTGTTATCATTTTTAAATATATACTTATTTTTAGGTAAGATACACCTCATTTTTTGAGCATTTGGTCCATAAGAATAATATGTATTTAAGATTGATATGCTTTGTTTTCAACTGAAATATAGTCAATCTTGTTGATTTTTTAAAAAAGTTTAAAAAATGCATTTGGAAAACAGATTCTAGAAGTTCATGAAATTACATACACATGTTCATGTATATATAATTAAATGTATATTATTAAAAATAAAATGGAATGTTGTCCTTTACATATTGAAATACGCAAACCAAAAATTTGAAATTAGAAAAATATAAAATTTTTTCCACAAAAAGATGAAATATTGTCTCCTGAATATAATTTTTTTAGAATTGGGACTTATGCAAAGTGAGAACACAGCCCACACAAGACCACCCTTACTTCTGATACCAGTTGCAAGTTTGGAGATTCCCAAAACCACTGTCCGGTTCAAACATTCACTAAAAGGATTCACAGAACCCAAAGCTGCTATATTTATGGTCACAACTTATTATAGCTAAAGGATACAGATTAAAAATCAGACAAGAGGGCTTCCCTGGTGGCGCAGTGGTTGAGAGTCCGCCTGCCGATGCAGGGGACACGAGTTCGTGCCCCGGTCCGGGAGGATCCCACATGCCGCGGAGTGGCTGGGCCCGTGAGCCATGGCCGCTGAGCCTGCGTGTCCGGGGCCTGTGCTCCGCAGCGGGAGAGACCACAGCAGTGAGAGGTCCGCGTACCGCAAAAAAAAAAAAAAAAAAAAATCAGACAAGAGAAGAAGAGCGTAGTAGAGATCAAGAGAGTTCTAATCGTAGTGCTTCCACTTGTCCTCTCCCTGTGCAGTCAAAATATTACCTCCCCACCCCAACTGCCAACAGTAGAGACAGAGTTTTCCCAACCGAGGATTGACTCACCCATGTTGCAGTGTTCAGAGTTTTAACTGGGACTCTATCACATAGGCATGATTGATTTCCCATGTGACTGATCTCAATCTCCACCCCCTCCAGATGTCAACTGATACCAGGTGACCCAAAGGCCACCCTAAATTAAATTGTTGGCACGACTCAGATCCCACCCACCCACCCAGACCAAGTAAAGATAATCCTGTCAAGTATGACGTTACAAGGGTTTAGAGATTACCTCTCAGAAATTGAGGGTAAAGGCCAGATCTCATTTTGGGGTAAGTTTTAATTCTTTACCACAGGACCTAGTAAGTGTGTGGCCCTGTTGCTTCTGCCTTGCTTTTTAAAAGCCATTGCTATATTCACGGCTCAGAACAAAGCGTATTGACTGTGATATTTTAGTTTATCTGCATAATTCATTGATCATTCTTCTTAATACATAAATGTTTAAAATTCTAATTCATGGAGTAGTATTTATATACTACTACTGGGTTTTGTCAAGATGGTAGAAACTGTCCTTAGGTTTTGAATAGCCTTACTGAGTTCTGCGAATTTATCTTCCATCTTCAAGAAAAGTACAGAAGTGTTAAATTCTGACTGATAATTTATTCTTGTAAGAAGTCAACATTTCCCTCCTATGATGACCATTGGTATAGAAGCAATAAAGTAATTATCTTTTCTACTAGTTTGAGAAAAAAATAACAAAAAATTATCTTGCCCTTGTTAAAAATTTGATCTTCAGGCTAAATAAAAATCATAGAAACGTTCATGAATACGGTGATTATGTGAATGGAATTTTCACTGCCACCTCCTAATTCAGGTCTTCACTATTGGGAGACAATTCTCTATGGGTCTTTCATGTTTCTGCACATCTTGTAAGCTACCTTTGTTTTAGACTATCTTTTCAAGGATGCTTATAGTTAACAGCCTTAGATGAAAGAGATAGTGTCTGTCTGTGGAACAAAGAACAGGTTGATTTACTGTCCAGTATAATAAATTTAATGTCTCTCTCTGGGACAAAGTTTTGGTTACCTTACTGCCTTATACAAGGGTTCAGTTTCCTCTCCAGTAATGTAGCCCACTGAGTATGAATGTGTCACCTGTCTCTGTGGGAATTGAGGCTTGAGGAACCAACACAAATGCTGATATCTGGTAACCTTTTTACCTGTGAGTAATAAAGTCCTTTGTCTCTGATCCAGGAGTCTCTTGTCCTCTGCCAGCATCCATGAAACTGTGGCAGCCTAATATGTAAGCTTGCAACTAGGATAAATCTCAGCCCCTTCATAGTTGTTGACGCTCACTTCCTCTTCCCTCATTCATAAAATGTGTTTCCTTTTACTTTCTCCCCCTTTAATTTCTAACCCCTTTAATTATCATAATCTAACACTGTCTGATCATTCTTTCTAATGTCCACTCTTGACCCAAATGTCATGGCTACCCATTTCTTATTATTAAAGTACAAACTTTAATTAATTCACTAAATCATTCATTTATCAAAAATTTTAAAGCATTTACTACCTACTTTTTAGGCACCTAAGTTAAATAATAGACAAGAGAATCATACAACTGGTCCCCATAAGTCCAAGGATAAGTGCAGTGCTTTAAATTGGAATGCTTCGGTATTGGCTTAATGTACCTTCCTTGTCTTATTTTACACTATTCTCTTCAAAGAATCTATGCATTAGGAACCAAGATTGAGTCCCACGATAGGTCCTATTATTTTCTAACCCTGTGCTTTTGTTCATCCCAATACCTAAAATACTGTGCTTCTGATCTCCACCTATTAAGAACCAGTCTGTGCTCTACAATCTTTTTTAATAACAATTTCTTTATAAATATTTCCCTTTTAAGTCCACTTAGAAGTGATCTTTTCATTTGTCTCCTTTCATGTGACACTCCTTTATACTGTACTCATTAAATCCGTTCCTTTATCTTATACCAGATGATGGCTACTTGAGGAAATATGAAATATATTACATGTCTTTTATGTCTTATAGTGCCTCATGCTTAGTAGGTATTCAGTAAAATTGAAATGACTAAGAAGCTAAATACAGATGTGAGAAACACCCAAAGCCTCACAAGCCAAGTCAAACATTTTCTTTAACTGTCATCATCTGCCAGTCAAATGCATTTGATAGATTCATTTTCTTCCATCAGACCTGGCCATAGGAGTACCAGCACACACAAGCATAGGACTGCTTGTTTGAATTTAGCACTGTCTATTGGCCTTATTTTTTTTTTAACTTTTTATTTTATCTCAGAGTATAGTTGATTAGCAATGTTGTGTTAGTTTCAGGTGTACAGCCAAATGATTCAGTTATACACATACATGTATCTGTTGTTCTTCAAATTCTTTTCCCATTCAGCTTGTTACATGTTATTGAGCAGAGTTCCCTGTGCAGACATGGAAGCAACCTAAATGGCCTTATTTTTAATAACTGAATAAATATTGTAATTAGATTATGTGCCTTACTGAGAAGTTTCAAAGTTCCTGACAAGTAATAAAGACCTGAAATGTAAATCTAGACAGTCATTGCATGAAAGATGTCATGCTAAAAATGAAACAATCAAATTATTTCCATTTTAATCAATATAATAAACATAGCTCGGTGGCATCATTATTAAAATTACTATAATTTATATTAATAGTCTATAATTAACATTAATGTATTATTATATTATATCAATTATTTATATTAAGTTCATATAATATAATTATAAAATACTTTTATATTGTCGAATCTTTTAGTTTTTTTTTTTTTTTTTTTTTGGTACGTGGACCTCTCACTGTTGTGGCCTCTCCCGTTGTAGAGCACAGGCTCCGGACACGCAGGCTCAGCGGCCATGACTCATGGGCCCAGCCGCTCCACGGCATGTGGAATCTTCCTGGACCAGGGCACAAACCCGTGTCCCCTGCATCGGCAGGCGGACTCTCAACCACTGCGCCACGAGGGAAGCCCTCTTTTAGTATTTTTATTATTAATAAATAAAATTTATTTAGTCCTTGCTATGTTAAACATTATGTTAAATGCTTTGCATACATTAACTCCAATAGGTAGAGTCTATTATTATTTCTATATGTAATGAAGGAAGAGAAATTAAAATCTAGAAATACTAAGTAACTTGCCTGGGTATATAAGTAACCTTGAAGATTATATGGCCATAATGGTTGAGAAACAAGGTATGAAGAATCAAGTTTTATTTGGGGATTATACTCCTTTACAAGGTTTGTGTTTCACTAAGTGTAATCCTTGACAAGAGAAGCAGAGTTGTACTAACGGATTGTTTACGGTGCTTTCTCCCAATATTTTTACAACTAGGGAAGAAAAATAATAAGAGTTTATATTAGCAGGTGAAGATAAAATTCAATACTGTAATAGCTCCATCTCTTTATCATTTTTAGGTGAAATAATTGATTACAGTAAAGCTATTTCCCCATATCATAAGCTAGTGTTAATTAATTCATTCTTGAAGAACAATATATATAAAATATTTTGTATGAGTAGTTTTGAGTACTTGAACAGAAAGTCAAAAATATTACAGGACTAGCATTAAAATGTATAGAGAAGCAAAATTGAAATATTGCTGCTATCTCTGATTTTGACTTTAAAAAGACTATGTATGGGGCTTCCCTGGTGGTGCAGCGGTTGAGAGTCTGCCTGCCAATGCAGGGGACACGGGTTGGTGCCCCGGTCTGGGAAGATCCCACATGCCGCGGAGCAGCTGGGCCCGTGAGCCATGGCCGCTGAGCCTGCGTGTCCGGAGCCTGTGCTCTGCAACAGAAGAGGCCACAACAGTGAGAGGACTGTGTACCGCAAAAAAAAAAAAAAAAAGAAAAAGACTATGTATGTTAACCAATATGTAAAATTAGACTTTTCATATTGCCTTGATTAGTGATTCAGCATTTACTCAATACTTGTTATCCTTTACTTTTGTTTGGCCTCACAACTAATGGTTTCTTAAAGTTAACAGGAGAGTGGTTTTAATGATTAGTTTTTTCTACCTGTATAATTACTTCATTGCCCATTTCTGTCCCTCTACAATAAGAGGGCAATAAGAAGGGAAGCTGACTCAATACCTTTTTCTCCTCAAAGTGAGACGAGGGAAGGGCATACTAGGATTCAGGTCCAAAAACCATGCTTGGGCAGCATTATCTTCAATGTCTCCTATGAATTTTCTTCCTTTATGACTTCACCTGCTTTGTATTTCATGATGCTACCAAGGTGTTTAGAGACAGTACTAGTAATAACACTAATTATCACGTATTGATCATTCTAAGAACTTAAATAGACACAGGTTAACAGAGAGGCATCTCTGTCATTTACCTAGTTAAAAAATATTTTTTTAAACTAATGAGCTCTAGAATACAAAGAGAAAGATTGAGTTTAGTTAATATATTGTATAGATACAACCCTGCCAATTTGATAGCTCTCTTTAAAACCATTGTGTACACTTTTCTCCACAAAGAGTGAATGCATGTAATTTCTGATAAGATCAGAATCCACATGTAGCTTTCATGTATTTAGTTTTTCCTCAAAGTGCTTGACAGGAATTAAATGACTGATCAGAAATATAATTCTGGACAATCAAATTATGATTGCATGAATAGTTAACCACAAAAATAAAATAATCCATTTTTTCCATTTCACTCAGTGCAATGAAATTACTCCTTGTCATCATTCAACCTTGTATTTTCAAAATGGCTATTGTTAATATAAAAGCAAAGTGGTGCCTTTGAAAAGTTTTGTGAACACAACATGAATCACTTTCAAAAAGGCTATAAAATGAACATTTTATATAAGTAACCTAGATGTGACCCAACTTTCAAGCATAATTGGTACTTGATGAGTGTTTGTTGAATACAAATCTTAGTAATAAAGTTCAAAGGGGAAAAAATAGTTACCTAAATAACATTTTTCCTTAAAATTCCTGGGAAGAATTGATATCTAATAAAATGCTAGTAATATTTATTTATACCTAAACTTTGATTAATTGTGCCATGTAGAATTTCATCAGATTGTATGGACTCTTCCAACAATGAGAACAACTCCAGTCCTGAAAGCCATGCTGCATATGATTAGAATTAAACTTCTACTTCTGGCCACATCAGAAATTCCAATATGGTCATTTCTGGTGAACACTGACAGTCTCTAAAAATGTTTGCAAACTTAACCTAGTGAATTTTGATATGATGTCTCAGAAAGTTATATAGTTGATTTTTCTTCTAATAGAACTTATAAAATTAACTTACACACAGAATGAAAAATTATATAAAACCATGATTTAAACTTATTTACTTCAGTTAGCAAACACATAAAAAGACTGAAATGTAATTGGAGTAATTTGTTGTGAAAATATTAAAAGCATAATGGCTATATTCTCCTACAGATATTTTATTTCTTTGTTTTTAGAACAATATACATTTCGAACAGGGAATATTTTTCAGTTTAGGATATTCATTATTTCATTAAATTGATCAAGCTGTAGTTAAAGTGAAACATACCAGTATATCATAAAAAATTATTCAGGCTTTGATGGAAACTATCAGAACAGTGTTAAATCTAAATTATCACATATTGGGAAAATAGGTTCAATCTTTTTCCCTATACAATAGTAAATGAAGTTTTTATTTTCATTTTCTTTTTCTAGGTATATTTTGTACCCTTATTTCTTGTAAAATAAACTGATAACATTTACAGCAATACATTGCCTGTTACTATGCACCCATTGGATCAAATTTTATGAATGTTTAACTCACTCTACCTTTTGCTATTGTTGAGAGGCTGGTTATACCTTCAAGAACAATCTATTGGGTGCCATGTAGATCAGCAGTTCAAGAGATGAAGTCCTGGTATCACGTGCAATGAAAGATGCCACAGGTTCAGGCAATTGAACTAAAATATACATAATTTATTCTCATTATTATACCCCATTTGAATATGTAAATTGATAACAATACAAGGAAACCGATCTCGTTCTATCTATGATGTAAGTGAAATAGGTATTATGTTGTACTGCATTGTTCTACACATTTTCTTCGGAATTTCAACACTTTGAGGCTTTACTATTATGGTTAGCTTTTTATAATAACTGAGTGAAAATTAGAAGGTTAAATTTTTTCCTATCTTAAAAATAAGTAAACATTAAGTAAAGATTCCTTAAAAATGTCAAGAAAGGCAGTATTGAGAAAGAAAAGAAACGTCCAACTCTAATGTTGCTCTGCACTTAAAATACTGTCAGGTTCTCTTTTTTTGTTATAATGCAAGACCTTAAACCAGAACCTAAAAGATCTGGGTGGGGCTCTGATCCTCTGCAGTATGCTGTACAGAATCTTCCAGAAGTCATTTGGTTTCTCTGAGACCCATTTTACTTATTGAAAAGGGTGCATAATAATGCCATTCCCAAATACCTGAATAATTATATTAAATAAACTTTATAACAAATATGAGAATTGCTAAATACAAAAATACTGTGTATTAGTTTTCTCTTGCTGCCATAACAAAATTATCAGCTTAAAACAACACAAATTTTTTATTCCCTAGTCTTTTTACGTCAGAAGTCCAGGTTGATTCAGCTGGTTTCTCTGCTCTTCATTTCATTAGGCTGAAACCAGTGTGTTGGCTGGCTTGGGTCTTATTGGGAAGCTCTGGGAAGAACTAGAATGATTCAATGCTCATTCAGGTTGTAGGCAGAATCTAGTTCCTGTGGTTGTAGGACTGAGGTCCCATTAACCTGCCTGCTGTCAGGTGGGAACTCCCCTTAGTTCATAGAGGACTCTCAGGTCCTTGCATACAGCTTCCCACATCTCAGAGCCAGCAACAGCATGTCAAATCCTCCTTATGCTTGGAAGCTTACTGACTGCCCCTTTTTGCCACCATTCTCTTGCACCTTTTCCATTTCCATCTCTCTTATGCTTCCATTCAGGAAAATTCTCTACTTTTAAGAGCTCGTGTGATTATATTAGGCCCACCCAAATGAATGGATAATCCAGGACAATCTCCTTATTTTAAGGTCTGTAGACTTAAGTATACCTGCAAAGTCCCTATACCATGTAAGGTAACATACTGACAGGTTTCAAGAATTAGGGCATTAACATCTTTGGGATGCCATTATTCTGCCTACCACATACTGTAATACAAATGTGAAGTTATTTTATTAGTTCTGTGGATGGAAATAGGAGAATGAGCTTGGAAATTTAAATAATATTCATCAGAGTCAAGGGAGTATTAATGTTAAGACAGGAGTGACATCTTTTAATTGGACATGAATTTGATAAAAAAATCAGATCAGACTGGAAGGAAAGGGGACTTGTGGGGTAAATGGCCACTGCTAAAGCAGATTCCATATAGAAGATTAATTCTTAACACTTTAGATATAAATAAATAGACTTAACAAAAACTCCCCCAAAATATAATTTAACAAAACTAATGTTAATTAAGCAAATGGATATGAACATATCATGTATTGCCTACAATTATTTACTTTGATTAACAGAGCTATTGGTTCCAATTTAGAGCAACCTTGATTAATGTAAAGTCGAGAATGTTGGAACTGAGTATCCAAGGTATAATGAAATGAAAATGTTAATAAAATTTAGTTATTAACCAATGTATGTCATAGCTAAAACTACACATATACATTTGTATGCAGGCAAATTTGCATATATACAGATAAATTTGCTTCCATGTAGTTTTAGTTACTCTGGCATTAACATAAATGCTTTATTCTTCATATTCTAAGTTTTGATAGGGAAAAGATCATCTGCATATCTTACAGTTTAAGAACATTGCTTGTTTTACTCTTACCCATTTTTAAATGTCAATTTAGTACTTTTTTATTTGAGTAAGGAGTTAAGCAGGTCCATTTCCATGTTGCTATTTCATGTTTTAAAATATAATCCTAGGCAGGAGTAAAGATGTAGATGTAGAGAATGGACTTGAGGACACGGGGAGGGGGAAGGATAAGCTGTGATAAAGTGAGAGAGTGGCATGGACATATATACACTACCAAATGTAAAATAGATAGCTGGTGGGAAGCAACCACATAGCACAAGGAGATCAGCTCAGTGCTTTGTGACCACCTAGAGGGGTGGGATAGGGAGGGTGGGAGGGAGACGCAAGAGGGAGGAGATATGTGGATATATGTATAGCTGATTCACTTTGTTATAAAGCAGAAATTAACACACCATTGTAAAGCAATTATACTCCAATAAAGATGTTTAAAAAATTTTTTAATAAATAAATTAATTAATTAGTTAAATAAAATACAGTCCTAGGGACTTCCCTGGTGGTGCAGTGGTTAAGAATCCACCTGCCAATGCAGGGTACATGGTTTCAAGCCCTGGTCTGGGAAGATCCCACATGCTGCGGAGCAACTAAGCCCGTGTGCCACAACTACTGAGCCCGTGTGCCACAACTACTGAAACCTGTGTGCCTAGAGCCTGTGCTCTGCAACAAGAGAAGTCACCACAATGAGAAGCCCACGCACTGCAATGAAGAGTAGCCTCCGGTCACCACAACTAGAGAGAGCCTGCATGCAGCAATTACAACCTAACACAGCCAAAAATACATTAATTAATTAATTACAAAAATACAGCCCTATTCTCACATACATTTGAAATGTACCTTTTGTTAAAGGTGAAGAGCTTATGTTAAATGAACAAATTAGTAAGAAAATTCCTAACTGTGCTTAATATTTAGCACAGCAACCTTGAGAGTTATCTCTATTCTTGTTTAAGAATAGCAGTTTCCTATTGAGGAAAAGTAGAACTTATTTTTGAAGTATAAAAAGTTATATCTCTGTTGCAATGGGTCTGAACGTCTCAGCATTCATGATGTAACCTTATAATTTATAGAGAAAAGATTGTTTTAGAGTGTTCATTAAAGCTTATACAGTCAGTGTAATTTTATATTTTCACAAACATATCACCATGAAGATAAGAAATTTTGTCTTAT
Source organism: Phocoena sinus (assembly GCF_008692025.1). Taxonomy (NCBI): domain Eukaryota; kingdom Metazoa; phylum Chordata; class Mammalia; order Artiodactyla; family Phocoenidae; genus Phocoena; species Phocoena sinus. Next base: position 99,910,863 of record NC_045766.1, on the reverse strand, counting down.
TATCACAGTGAACATTAGTCTTTATAGAATAACATACATTCTTACTAAAGTTTCCAAATGTTGGGAAATTATAAATTTTATTGCTTGCAGATAATGTGTATTTTAAGCACTATGGGTATAGAGTGGATTTCCAGAGGTTGTTTCTGTGATTGTTGCTTTCTTTTGGTATAGTTTCTTTAAAGTGTCCATGTACACTTCAAATAACATTTCTTTTGAGAAATATACATAAATGTTCAGCTATGCTTTTCAATTCCTGGGTTTCCTAAATTCATGCTTAATATACCTTCTGTGTTAGGGTTCTCCAGAGAAACAGAACCAGTAGGATGTATGTGTGTGTTTATGTATGTGTGTATGTGTGTGTGTGTGTTTGTGTGTGTGTGTGTGTGTGTGTGTGTATGGAGAAAGAGACAGAGGAAAAACAGAAACAGAGATACAGAGAGATTTATTATAAGGGAAAGGCTCATGTGATTATGGGTCTGGGAAGTCCCAAGATCTGCGGTTGGTGAGATAGAGACACAGGACAGCCAATGGTATGGTGTCTTAGTTCAAAGGCCTGAGAACCAAGAGTGCCAGTGGTATAAATTACAGTCCAAATACCACCAGGCTCAAGACCCAAGAAGAGGCAGTGTTTCAGCCTGAGTCTGAGGCTAGAAAAGACCAGTGCCCCAGTTGAAGCAGCCAGGGAAGGGGAGTTCCCTGTTCGTCAGCCTTTTTGTTCTATTCACATCTTCAATAAATTGGATGAGGCCTACTCATATTAGAAAAGGCAATCTTCTGTATTCATTTTATTGATTCAACTCTTAACTCATCCAGAAACACCCTCACAAGCACACCAAGAATAATATTTGGCCAGATGACTTGGCACCTCATAACGCAGGCAGGTTGAAACATAAAATTAACTATCACAAGTACATCTCTTTTGAAGCTGGCACCTACACGCATTTCCTTAAACTATACTTAATCTCTGAATACTCAATAAAACCCCTTCCCCAGAAGAGGAGATAAAGTGTCATCTTCCTTGGTAGAGGCAGTTCTAGTGGCTTATTATGGTGGCTTCTCAGCATAATATCCTTTGCTCCACAGCTCAGAGAACAATTGTGGGGATTCTGCCAGTTGCTGAATATATCTGTTCCAATTATGCATTCCAGAGCTGGGGAGATAACCACAGGATGTGTATGGGTGCCCACTGAGCCCATGGTGAGATGGACCTGAGCTAAAACTTCATCGATCTCCTGACCTCCATAAGACCCTACTCTGATGTATGAACCACAGTGACATTTTGGTTCTCCTGGAATTAATGTCAGATTATATCCACTGTCCAGTAGATTCCCCATGGTCTGATTATTTCCATTCCCCCACTGCACATTTATCCTAATAAAAGCCAGTAGATCCCTTTGAGAAAGTCTGGGAGAAAGAGTAATAATGTAAATTGTTGGCAGTGTACCTGGGTTCTTCCTCAGTGGACCCTGGCTGCCTCTTCATTCTAGGACTTCTGGGTTGTAAACTGGCTCATGTCTAGGAATTGATTGAGGGGCCTCTTTTTATGGTTCAGGCTAGACTCTTGTTCTTTTGACCTAGAACTTTTCTGCTTATGCAGATCAAATAAGAATTTAGTGGGCTTCCTATCTGTTTCCCTACTATAAACACCATAATCAAACTAGCCAACACCATAGGCCAGTGGGAATCACACTGTTCTAATTACTGCTTTGACGGTGCTGTTCATTATGGTCACTACTCCCACCTTGCCTTGGCATTTGAGTGCGGCTCCTTGGCCCCTGCCAAGGCAAGATCCAGTTACTTCCATTGCATTTGTATTTCCTAATTCGGTGACTGCAGTAACCACTGTACGGCTTGTCTGTAGAGTAGAGGGATCACAGAACATTTCAAAGGATGTTGGGGCTCTCCCCCCCACAAATTTATTTCTTGTGGTCATGATGAAAGGTGTGTTTCTAGACCCTCCCAGTGTGGGTGAGTAGGTCTTAAATGTATTCACTCTAACATTCCAATCGCCTATTTCTAAATTTATCGTGTTTCTGTTAAAAGTTTTTTAGCCTAGTATGCCTCATTTTCAAGACAACCTTGACCTGACACTGATATATAACATGTCAAGTCAAATGTCTCTTTTGACCAAACATCACTGAAATCCCCCATACAGTTGTTTTTATATTAGTAAGCTAGTAAATATGCTTGCACTAGTTAAAGTATTTACCATTCAATCTGAATTTTGCTGCTTAGCACATTAATGAGAATAACGTAACTTTATACACTTCTTTTTAAGCATTAAAATGTGTCTATTAAATACTTTGTCTAGCATTCTTTTGGTCCTACGAGCATCTGAGGCATCTTCTTATATGGTAGAGCCCATTTCCATATGGACGTTGAAAATGCCTGGCTATTGCTTTTCAAGGCTCCCTTTCGGCTAGGGCATGGCATGATGTAGGTTCTGAAAATAATATTCACCAGTCGGAACTATTCTTTTTGCTGATAAGTTGTGGCAACTATGGCAACTGTATCTGATTTCCAGAGAGAGCAGAAGCAGCAGTTCTATTGGCAGATTCCACTGACTCAGCTGGTGGTTAACACTAAGGCATCTAGTGTCCAGATCTAGTTGGAAAGTTGGAAGAGAGTGCCATGGTTTTGGATGTAACTCTGAATCCAGTTCTCTAGCTCTCCCAAAGATTCTCTGAGTTACCCAATATTCTTTCAATAAATTACTGTTCTGTCTATATCAACCACATTCTGTCACACCATTGACCAGGGTCATTCTACACACATTAATAGAAATTATGTAAGAAATCTATATAAATATTATCATTGTTGATCATTATTTTGGATGGTTTTCTTTTTTATATGTTTTGTGCAGACTGTTAGATTTCTGTAAGTTTAAACTACTTTTCTTGTGTTGCTTATTTTTTTCTACTCTGTACTTTTTAAGTGGTATTGTTTCCTTTATAATTACAAAACAATTACAGGCTTGGTTTAAATATTGTTTAAAATTAAGAATTGGAAATACTATTTGGTGTTGTCTGAGGATATATTGTATTCATATGATGTTTATGGTTCCCGGCAGTCAAACGCTATTTTGGGAGACAGTCTTTTCCTCATGATTAAGTAATGAACTCTACCTCTACTTTCCTCTCACAACCAATTAGTTGTCAGATTCTTTTGGCTCTGCTTTCATGATGCCATTCACCTATCTATTCCTGCTACCACCATCATCCTATTCAAGGGTCCTGTTA